>NC_089251.1:51592978-52217978 GCF_963930625.1 Muntiacus reevesi | reverse complement strand
ATTCCCACCAACAGTGTAAGAGGGTTCCCTCTTCTCCACACCCTCTCCAGCATTTATTGCTTGTAGACTTTTGGATAGCAGCCATCCTGACTGGCGTGTAATGGTACCTCATTGTGGTTTTGATTTGCACTTCTCTGATGATGAGTGATGTTGAACATCTTTTCATTATATCTGTTTTTCTATCAATTATATGACTAAGTTATATCTATATTTAAAGGAAGATCATAGACTTTGGAATCATAAATAATTATCTTGATTTATATAAACATTTGTTTACCCATTTTGTGAGATTTTCAGATTGTTTGACCATTTTATCTAAACTTTTTGTATGTTAGTCTTCTCATTTTGAATAAACATCTCAATATTGCTCTATGAACTAAAAAGTAAGACATATAGAATATATTAATTATCATTCCTGATTTATTTGATGAATAAAAGTCATATAATAAATAAAAGCTTTATTAGTGGATTTATTTGTTCCATGATTTATTTAATTCATTTGGCATGGACTCAAAGTAGTTTAGAGACATGCTGAGACTTTGTATACATATATTCTCTTTCTCCTGGTGAGAACAATAAGTGCCTGGAGATGGGACAGATTATGATGAATAGAGTAAATCTCAGAGGCGTTTGAGTTTCGTTAAAACATAGGCCGAAATAAGAGTGAGCAGAAGTGAAATCATTGCTGAGCAGACTTAAAACCCTAAAAAACAATTTATCAGATTATAAAGTATGAAGTGAGAATCAGGAGACCAGTATTGATAGTAGCAGAAATAACTGAGGTGTGTGCAAGATTTGGTTAAGAGTCCTTCAGAAACTAAGACTATGAATGGATGTGAAACAGGAAATCTCTCCATGAGTCTCAATACATGCTGTGACAGTAAATTCACTGCCTAGAAAGAGTCTTGTAGGCCTAGCAGCTATAATCACATTCTATCAAAGTAATTCAGGAAACAAAAAGTAAAACAACAAAGCAAACAATAGAGCATAGGGCATTAAAAATCATATATTTTGGGAGGTGTGTTGAACATGTAAAAAGTGATATAAAAAAAAAGTCTGGATTCCTTCCTTTGACTACTTGATTCTTCCTTTATAAACATAATTCATGAAGACAAGTTAGGAGACAATGAAATGTAAGAATAAGACTGAGCATCAGAGGATAGGGGAGTGGAATAGCGGGGCTTGTGAAGCAAGACTCAGTTTCTTTTAAAAAAGTTGCTTTAAAACACACATTTCCTTCTCAGTTCTACATTTTATTTTCTAACTGATTCTGCATATATTCTGCCTCTAACTACTAGCACATTAACTTAAGCAATATACTTAACCATAGGGGTAAAAGCCATAATATAAATGGATGGAAAGTTTATGGTAAACCTAATCAATTACTCCCTAGATACACATAGAGGATACTCCCTGAGAACATTCTTTGTAGCTGTATGCACCAGAATTAACCAGAATAAATCTAGCATTATCAACATCTTAGGCTCAACACATTTTACCCATTCAAATAGTGTTTTGTCTACAATAATTCTCTTACTTTTCTTCAAAGTCAGCAAACTATATTTCTTACTCATTTGCATTTAATCATGGAGACAGTGTTTACTGAGGTTTCATTCAATTCTCTGTTTTTGAAATTTTTATTTTTACCTGGACAATAAAATTTTATTACTATTTAATAAACTTTAGTTATATTTAATAGAGAGGACATAAAATGCTAATAATAAACCTGATATAAATTTTACTTCCAGAATGAATAATAAATGTGAGAGAAAATAAGACAAAATAAAGATTCATATACTATTAGAACCAATAGATGTGCAATGGTAAGTCTTAGGGGAGATAATTGACTCTAAATCTCCTTATGATCTTATCTTTTGCATAGAAATATGTTTCCTATGATGTTTCCAAATCTTCTTAACTGTTTAGGATTTTTAAATTTTCACAATATTGTTATTAAAATATGTACATTTAGAATTATAGATTCCCAAGGCCATAAAATCAATCAGTAGTAAATCCAAATTGCAAATAAGATTCTCCTTACCCCTTGACCAGCACTCATTCATTCCAATTTCCTTCTGTTCTCCAGGGGCATTTATTTACTTTTGCTCTCTGTGGCGCTAGTAGTAGAGAATCTGCCTGCCAATGCAGGAAACATGAGAGATGTGGGTTCCATGCTTGGAGTAGGAAAGTTAACCCACTCCAGTATTCTTGCCCAGAAAATCCCATGGACAGAGCACCCTGGCAGACTACAGTCCATGGGGCCTTAGAGAGTTGGACACAACTGAGCGACTAAGCAGTACCAGCAGCAGCTCTTTAGAGAAGACTACTCTGCTACACATTATTACTCATTTTTTTTCCCCTACAAATCCTCAATTATTTAATGTCTTGCTTAAAAAGGGGAAGAAAAATTTCCTATTTTATTCCAATATGAAAATTATCAGTTACTTAGTGTGTTAGCTTCCCCCAGAGCATGACATGTTCAAATAAGATACTTATTTTTCCTTTAGCAATAATCTCTAACCCCTAAGTACAGGCTCCGATGGCAACTTTCTGTGAATATTATTAGGCAGGGATTCACTTACAATTTCAACAAAATAGCAAGTGATCTACTACTCAGCTTGTTTGGTCTGAGACATCACATTTATTCATGAATAATGCAGTATGTAAACTAATACTCAGACTGAAACTTTCAGAGTGTTTCATGTGGATTATTCTGGTATTGCTACTGATAAATAATATGCCTGCCAGTGAAGGAGATGCAAGAGATGTGGGTTCAACCCCTGGATCAGGAAGATCCTGTAGAGGAAGGAATAGCCACTGACTCCAGTATCCTTGCCTGGAGAATCCCATGAACAGAGAAGCCTGGCAGGTTGTAGTCCATGGGGCCACAAAGAGTCAGATATGGCTGAGTGACTGAGCACATCCAATTTAACCTCATGTTATAGAACATCACACATATTCTGACATGGTAAACTGGCAGTGGCAATGGTAGTACCAGAAGCCAGGTGGGATCAGTGACAGTTTTCCAGATTAGCCCCAAAACATGTAAAGCAGCTTGTCTTTAGTGTTCAGGCTTTTACTTACCACAATTCAGGTCAGTTCAGTCGCTCAGTTGTGTCCGACTCTTGGCAACCCCATGGACAGCAACACCTCAGGCCTCCCTGTCCATCACCAACTCCTGGAATTTACTCAGACTCATGTCCATTAATTAAGTTGACACAAACCTATTGTAGCATATGTTCAGGTGGAGAACCAATAACATTGTTCAGGATACACTGTTGACATGTGACGGTCTAAGGGCCTTTGTTGACCATTTTTATCTTCTGACATACACTCGAGAATTACTGAGTTTCTCCTGACAACTTTGATGTGTATAACTCACCAATGAAATAACTTTACCTTTAATATTTCTTTGCATAAAACTGTCCTGTATATGGACTTCCCTAGTGGCTCAAACAGTAAAGAATCTGCCTACAATGCAGGACACAGATTCAATATCTGTGTCGGAAAGATCCCCTAGAGAAGGATTTGGCTCTCCACTCCATTAGTCTTGCCTGGAGAATTCCATGAACAGAGGGGCATGGCAGGCTACAGTCCCTAGGGTTGCAAAGAGTCAGACATGACTGAGCAACTAACATTTTCACTTTTACCCTATGTATACTGTATTAATAATGCCACACGTAAAAAAAAAAAAAAAAAAAAAAAAATCCTCTTCTTCATTTCATTTGCTTCATTTCTTTTGCATCCAAACTGGAATGTAGCCTAATTGAAACTTATTTCCACAGGCTCAACCCAGAAGGTTAGAGATATGTAGAAAGCTATGTACATTAACTCTCTACTTTTCTTGCAAATTCGTTGTTACTTTCCTCATGCTGAATTTTAATTACTTGGGAAGTAAAGTCATAACAACAAATAACAGCAGGCTACAGAGACATTCTGAATTAAGCAATTCTGAAATACAAGCATATGTGTTTAAAAATGTCAATGTCAAAAAAAAAAATGACAATGTCAGGCAAGACATGAGCTCCTTAAATTCCATTTTGCATATTTAAGTTAGTAAACTCAGTCAGTGACCTTCCTTGGAAGCTCAGATGGTAAAGAATATGCCTGCAATGCAGAAGACCCAGATTCGATCCCTGTGTCAGGAATATCCCCTAGAGAAGAGAATGCCTACCCACTTCAGTATTCTTCTCTGGAGAATTCCATGGACAGAGGGGCCTGGCAGCCTACAGTCCATGAGCTTGCAAGGAGTTGGACACGACTGAGTGACTAAGTAGGCGAACTCCGTCAAATATGTGGTTTCAATTATTGTTTATAATTGTTGACTTAATTTCTTTGAGAGATAGACCTATTTAGATGGTCTTTTTTTTTTTTTTTTTTTTTCTTGTGTGAACTTACAGCAAATTGTGTCTTTCAAGAAATTGGTCTGTATCATCTAGGTCATAAAATGTGTGTTCTCCTTCTTCCCAGTTCTCTTTCAGTTATTCTTATGTGGGTTTTTGGTTTTTAAATTTCTCTACTATTAAAAATCATTGTCATTTTATAGACTTTAAATTAACTCTAAATTCTTTTTACTATATAATAATATCATTGAAAAAATAATTTTTTTAAAAAATTTAGTTATACTTACATATGGGCTTCCCGGGAGGTACTAGTGATAAAGAACTTGCCTGTCAGTGTAGGAGACATCAGAGACTCAGGTATGAAGGGAAGATCCTCTGGTGGAGGGAATTCCAACCTACTCCAATATTCTTGCCTGGAGAATCCCATGGACAGAGGAGCTGGAAGGCTATAGTCCATAGTGTCACAAAGAGTAGAACTTGACTGAGGTGACAGCACAGCACAGCATACTTACACATAAGTTATAAGATTTCCCTGGTGGCTCAGATGGTAAAGAATCTTCATGCAATGCAGGAGACTCGGGTTTAATCCCTAGTTCAGGAAGACACCCTGGAGAAGGGAATGGCAACCTACTCCAGTAATTTTGCCTGGAGAATCCCATGGACAGGGGAGCCTGGCAGTCTACAGTCCATGCTGTCGCAGAGTTGGACACAATCGAGCAACTAACACATGTAGAAATTATAAATATGTTTGAGTATGTATACACATATTTTATTGGTAGATTATCTATACCTAGGAAATTAAATGTGTGAAATCAGGAGTTTGACTAGATATTGAACATATGTGTGTTATGTGTGTGTGTATGTGTCTGGGTCAACATATTAAATGAAATAAAATGCATAAAGTATAAAAGAAATATTAACTTATGTACCCTAACATACTTTTATATGATCGATAATAGAAGATACAGATATAGTTTTAAGCAATGGTGAAGCTGGTGCTATTTCTGAACATAGAGGGAATTGTTTAAAGAAATCACTCCAAATAAACCAACACATAAAATTTCAGTATAAATTATTATTTTTAAACAATTCCTGGTTTAGCTAATGACAGATAAAGGGAATCATCAGAAATCAGAAGCCACAAGAAAACAAAAGTTTTGATTAGAAGCAGGAAATCAAGTTGATCCTTCCCTTCGGTTTATTTTTCAAGGTTGGTCTAGAGCCAGAATATGAATGAGTTACACTGCTTACTTGATGGGAGACAAAGATGCTCAACAGGATGAGTGTTCAGATATAAGGATCCCACAAGAAGTCAAATGATTCAAGTAGAAATTTTCTCAGGTGAAATTGAAAGATAATCTAATTTTATTTAAATGCAAAGGATACCTGAGTAATAAGCTTTGGTCCTGAGTCAGAATAAAATGCATCCTTGGGGAATTTATGTCACCCCTCACAAGTCTACAAGTTTGAATTTACATTTATTTGTATTACTCTCCATGTTCCCCAAAGTACCTTGACATTTAAAATAGCTCAAGTAGGTAGAGTCCACCGGCACTGAATATAAACAAATATAAGTTGTATCTAGAGTAAGGTATCCAATCAGAATTCCAAATGATTCTCAACATTGAAAATTCAAGGAATAAGCACTTTGAAAAACAACTAAGTACCTAAGGAAATCTGCTGCTATAAACATGTCAACTAATGAAAGAGGACTGTGAAGAAAGCTGAGCGCCAAAAAATTGATGCTTTTGGACTGTTGTGTTGGAGAAGACTCTTGAGAGTCCCTTAGACTGCAAGGAGATCCAACCAGTCCATCCTGAAGGAGATAAGTCCTGGGTGTTCATTGGAAGGACTGATGCTGAAGCTGAAACTCCAATACTTTGGCCACCTCATGCGAAGAGTTGACCCATTGGAAAAGACCCTGATGCTTGGAGGGATTGGGGGCAGGAGGAGAAGGGGACGACAGAGGATGAGATGGGTGGATGGCATCACCGACTCCATGGGCATGAGTTTGAGTAAACTCCGGGAGTTTGTGATGGACAGGGAGGCCTGGCGTGCTGCGATTCATGGGGTCGCAAAGAGTCAGACATGACTGAGCAACTGAACTGAACTGAATGAAAGAAAAAAAGCAACTTATAAAAAGATCCAACAAATAAAAATCTAAACTGAATATTGGAGTTATAGAGTTTAATACAAATGGATTTTACATATTAAATAAAAGATAAAAAGCTCTAATAAAGGCACAGGAAACTAACAAGTCTATCTAATAGATTTGAAAAGAAGCTAAAAAGAAATTTAATGTTTGAAAAAAGATAAAACTGTAAGCTTAAACTTCAGATTTGTCACCACTGAGGATAATAGTGACCTGGATATTTGTATAAATAAATCACACAACACAAAGTAAGGAGACACATATACTAAAAAACAGACCAAACAAACAACAACAAAATCAGTCATTTAAGAGTATGAAGTAAGTTTAAAAAGGTCTGAACATGAAAGTTGCTCAGTCGTGTTGGATTCTTTGCAACCCCAAGGACTATACAGT
The DNA here is from genome assembly GCF_963930625.1 of Muntiacus reevesi. Classification (NCBI taxonomy): domain Eukaryota; kingdom Metazoa; phylum Chordata; class Mammalia; order Artiodactyla; family Cervidae; genus Muntiacus; species Muntiacus reevesi. The sequence goes on along the minus strand of NC_089251.1, from coordinate 52,211,090 downwards.
CCATGGAATTCTTCAGGCCAGAATACTGGAGTGGGTAGCTTTTCTCTTCTCCAGAGGATTTTCCCAACCCAGGGATCAAACCCAGGTCTCCCACATTGTAGATGAATTCTTTACCAGCTGAGTCCCAGGGAAGGCCAAGAATACTGGAGTGGGTAGTTTATCCTTTCTCCAGCGGATCTTCCTGACCCAGGAATCAAACCTATGTCTCCTACATTGCAGGCAGATTCTTTATCAACTGAGCTATCAGGGAGGCTCATGTAATTTAAATGCCCCCAAAGAGATAATATTATAAATTGGGTTGAGTTAAAATGTATAGACATAACGGCTGAGGAATGAATGTCTAGATGAATGAAAAAAACAAATCTCCATTTTGGTAAGCTCAGTGCTTGCAAAGTAAAATTAACAAACACACACACATGTATGTACACATGCACACACACACACACACACACACACTTATTGACACATATATTCACTAATAGAATTTAACATAACTTTAGAAAACCTAATCTCTTATAATGAAAATATTTATAAAAATAGCCTCAGATAAAAGACAATCTAAAACTACAATGGTTTCAGTGAAAGCTGAATGAATAAGGAGACTTATACAAAGGCAGCACTAAATATGGAAGGAATATAATTGACATAGTATAATTGTACACCTGGTCAAATTGTTTTCCAATTTATTTGACTTTTAAAAAAATAAAATTAACAGAATTTGACAAAACATCTCATAGATTTATTCAAAGAAAATAAAAATTATTCTGGAAGAAGTGAAATGGGCCCCTAATCCAAATTTTGATTTGGATATTGAGACTTAACAATGTTATGCCCAAGAAGAAGATTTGAGAACATTCACTACACATATGATGTGACTTTCTGAGGAAAGGAGGTCAAGCTTCCTAAATTTTGATTCAAAAAATATCTCTACAGAGCAGGGACCGGAGATTGGAGATTTGAAGCTTTCATGGTAATTAGGAAAGTGAGGTTAGAATGAGGGCTTTTGTGTGAAAGTAAGATCTGATGTGCTTTGAATTTTGTGAAGCACATGATATTTCTTTTGAACTTGCTCAGATGTGAGGTAGAAGGAGAAGAGTGAAGGGTGAACCTTAAAAGGTATTGGTAGATAAATGTCAAACAGAGCACAACACTTTTTTTTTTTAAATAGTTGATCAATGAAGATATTGTTGTTGTTCGTTACTCAGTCATGTACGACACTTTGTGACCTCATGGACTACAGCACACCTGGCTTCTCTGTCCTTCACGATCTCCCAGAGCTTGCCCAAACTCACATACATTGAGTTAGTAATGCCATCCAACCATATCAGCTCTGTCGTCCCCTTCTCCTCCTGCCTTGAATCTTTTTCCAACATCAGGGTCTTTTCAAATGAGTCAGTTCTTTACATCAGGTGACCAAAGTATTGGAGCTTCAGCTTCAGCCTCAGTCCTTCCAATGAATATTCGGGACTGATTTCCTTTAGGATCAACTGGGTTGATCTCCTTGCAGTCCAAGGGACTCTCAAGAGTCTTCTCCAACACCACAGTTCAAAAGCATCAATTCTTTGGTGTTCAGCTTTCTTTACGGTCCAACTCTCACATCCATACATGACTACTGAAAAAAACATAGCCTTGACTAGATGGACCTTTATTGGCAAAGTAATGTCTCTGCTTTTTAATATGCTGTTTAGATTGGTTATAGCTTTTCTTCCAAGGAGTAAGTGTCTTTTAATTTCATAGCTGCAGTCACCATCTGCAGTGATTTTGGAGCCAAGAAAAATAAAGTATATCACTGTTTCCAACGTTTTCGCATCTATTTGCCATGAAATGATGGGACCGGATGCCATGATCTTAGTTTTCTGAATGTTGAGTTTTAAGCAGCAATTTTCCCTTTCTTCTTTCACTTTCATCAAAAGGTTCTTTAATTCCTCTTCATTTTCTACCATAAGGGTAGTGTAATCTTCATATCTGAGTTTACTGATATTTCTCCAGGCACTTTTCATTCCAGCTTGAGCTTCATCCATCCCAGTGTTTCTCATGATGTACTCTGTATATAAGTGAAATAAGTACAGTGATGATAAAAGCCTTGATGTACTCCTTTCCCAATTTGGAACTAGTCCATTGTTCCATGTCCAGTTCTAACTGTTAATTCTTGACCTGGATACAGGTTTCTCAGGTGGTAGGTAAGGCAGTCTGGTATTCCCATCTTTTTCAGAATTTTCCACAGTTTGTTGTGATCCACACAGTCAAATGATTTGGCATAGTCATTGAAGCAGAAGTAGATAATTTTTCTGGAATTCTCTTGCTTTTTCTATGATCCAACAGATGTTGGCAATTTGATCTTTGTTTCCTCTGCCTTTTCTATGTCCAACTTGAACAACTGGAAGTACCCAGTTCATGTATTGTTGAAGCCCAACTTGGAGAATTTTGAGCATTACTTTGCTAGCATGGGAGATGAGTGCAATTGTGTGGTAGTTTGAACATTCTTTGGCATTGCTTTTCTCTGAGATTGGAATTAAAACTGGTATTTTCCAGTCCTGTGTCCACTGCTGAGTTTTCCAAATTTGTTGATATATTGAGTGCAGCACTTTCACAGCTTCATCTTTTAAGATTTGAAATAACTCAGATGAAATTCCATCACCTCAACTAGCTTTGTTCATAGTGATGCTTTCTACACTCCAAGATATCTGGCTCTAGGTGAGTGATCACACCATCGCGGTTATCTTGGTCATGTATATCTATAGGCCTAAAAGGAAATTCAATTGAAACTTCTTTGTCAATATTTGTTAAATTTTAATGTACATCTAGAAATCACATACAGTAATTTACATAATAATTTACTTTTCTGCAGGATCATGCCTTATTTTCATTGTCTCATCTTTATTTTCTCAATGTTTGTGCTAAGCTCCATTGGTTATTATTCAACAATTTAAGCAGAATGCATTATTTTTCAGAATTACAATAACTTCATTGTCTCTAGAAGTGATTAATTACTGATTGCATAATTACTTTATCATGGAACTCACAGAAGACATAAAATAAAATTTCTGAGTTTGTTTCCTTGTTCATTTTTATTTTAAGGAAATTACTACTGAATTTTTAAATTAATTCTTAACCCCAAATTATAGATTTGAAATGCCAACGTTGTTTAATACAAAGCAATTATGTACATATATAAAGGGAAATTTTTGATGGCACTGCAAAATGGAATGCTTAGTAAGTAGTGCCTGGTGCTATAAAATAAATATGTGATAAAGCTGACACTCTTGTGAATTGATTACTTTTAATTATAATTTGAACAAATAAAATTAATCTTGGCATTTTAAGAGGACATTTCTTTTTATAGGATCATGGCTCTTATCAGCTTAAAGTAGTTCCCTTTAAGTGCTTCTAGATAACACATTGTACTGTTTTCTGAGCAGGTTGCTCACCAAAAAAAAAAAAAAAAAATCTTTCATTCTGCTTCCTTTACATGTTCAAACAGAACAAAGGAAAATGGAACAAAATAATTGTCCTGCCTTTTTCAAATGAATATGTACCTTTGGTTAAAAATGTATTATATGCTATGCAGGATGTTAGGGAATGAGACACATCATGAAATGAAATTCTACATCTTGAATGTCATTCAGCTCTTATGACTTGATCTCAAGAGTGTTCTGCAGGAAAACTATACGCATATAATCCTATAAACATATTTAACTGTATATTTATAGTCATATATTTATAAGTATATTTATATTAAAAGTGAAAAAGTTAAAGTGTTAGTCTCCAATCATGTCTGACTCTTTGCAACCCTGTTGTATGTAGCCCACAAGGCTCTTGTGTCCATCAAATTCTCCTGGCAAGAATACTGGATGGGGTAGCCAGTCTCTTCTCCAGACCTTCTCCAGGATCTTTCCATCCCAGGGTTTGAACTCAGGTCTCCTGAATAGAAAGCAGATTATTTACCATCTGAGCCACCAGGGAAATCTATAGTTATATTTATTATACATATATAATTAAACAACTGAATTGACCTCAGTGATGAGCAAAAATATGTTGCTTTCTAAGCACAGACTGAATAATGAAAAATGCTTGGCTTTCCTGGAAAGTGTGAAATTGAGATAGGAGTTGTTAGAATAACTGAATTTTAAGGTTTGCCATAAGCTTGTTATGATTTGGTGTTACTCATTTAATCAATCACAGTTTTTGTCTTTATGTTTATTCAGGAATTATTTAATGTAGATAATTTCAATTATTTGTCTTTTAAAGCTGTGGTGTCTCCTGTTTAAAGGGTAAGCATCTGGAAAAAATTAGCTTTTAAATAAGGCTTAATTTTGAATAGGATATTTCTGAGATTTTTTAAAATAATATTCAGCTCAAAATATTATGCCTCTTAGCATCTTTGACATTGATTTGACATTCAGGAAATTAAGCATGTTTTCATGTCCTATCAGAAAAAATATCTTGAATAGTCCTATCTAAATTGTCTTAAAAATTGAAGGTTCAACAAACTTTTACATAACAAGGGTTATAACCTTGTTGAATTTATCACCTCAAGATATGATAAATAAAATTATAAAATATTTCAAATTAAAAATATTATCTAAAAATTAATAAACTGCTTTCATCAAGAATTTTTTCAAAATATTAGTAAAAGTTATTTTTAATGAATTCTCTTCCTTAGGGAAAAATATGCATATGGATCATAGAGACTTTTGAGGCAGGTTAAAAAAAAAAAGAATCCTACACATGACATCACAGATCTTTCCCAAATACTGTTAGGGACAGATCCTAAATTTAAATTCTGTAAAATGATCCTTTAATTCTTTTTCTAATAAAATTTAATTTCTTCTTTGAATATAACTAATCCATCAAAATCTTATAGCAAAATCATTAGCAATATAACTTTAAAAATCACAAGTTTGTAAAAAGGAAACACTGATTTGATACTGATTTTTATAAATATATTTCTATTAATATAAAAACTAGCTTATAAAATATGCTTGAAAACTTTCACCCTTTATACAAATTTTAATAAGTTTGAAATACAAAAGCATAGCCAAATCCTTAGAATCCTTTTTTCAAAAACAAATCATTCCAACAGTCCACTCTCCTAAAATGAAGTGTTTACCTTCTTCCTTCACCCCTGATAATTCCTTTGGATGTTATGTGGTCATGATAATCAGCTATAACAAATGAAGTGCTGTTTTCTTGGAGTGATACATGATTAACATTGGATTTTGACACACAAGTACAAACAGTGGGTTGAAATAGGTGACTGCTGATGATGAGTGGAAGAAAAGAAGATGCTCACATGAGGTCACTCAGACTATGAACAAGACTAAACGTGATTCAAAACAAGAAAAGAGCTTCCTAATTCAAAACTTCATCCTATGATACTTTTTAAATCACTATAACATAAAATCCACCTCAAGTTTTGCCAGCTACTAAATATATGATCATGATCATGCCATTTAATCTCTCTAGTCCTCAAATTTTCCATATGTTATGAAGATACAGATAATGTATAAAGGTACTTAACAGTATCTGGCCAAGAGTAATCACTCAGAACATTTTGCTTCTATGTGCATTATTCAAGGATATTTAATTCATGTTAATCTAATTTCACCTAAATCCATATTTTCAGGGTGCATATAGATTAAGTGAATAACAAATGAATGAATTACTTTAATCACAAAAAGACTGGATACAGATTTTCTATGTTTCCCAAGATTTTTATAAATAACGCAAACCTTACCTCCTAGATTATAACCAGAGCAATTCCCAAGTGAATGTGGAATAAATGACTTCTCTTATTTCTTCTTCTTTTTCTTTTTTTCATTTTTTATAGAAATTAGCTTTCCTTAACCATCAACCCTGCTCTATTACCTTTCCAGAAAATTAAAAATTTACCAACCTTTCCGTCTATTTTTTTTAATTCTAAGGGATTTTATTTTATGATTATTATTATTATTATTTTAGTGATTTTTGCCATACATTGACATGAATCAGCCATGGATTTACATGTGCTCCCCATCCCGATCCCCCCTCCCACCTCCCTCTCCACCCCATCCCTCTGGGTCTTCCCAGTGCACCAGCCCTGAGCACTTGTCTCATGCATCCAACCTGGGCTGGTGATCTGTTTCACCCTTGAGAGTATACTTGTTTCAATGCTGTTTTCTCAGAACATCCCACCCTTGCCTTCTCCCACAGAGTCTAAAAGTCTGTTCTGTACATCTGTGTCTCTTTTTCTGTTTTGCATATAGGGTTATTGTTACCATCTTTTTAAATTCCATATATATGCATTAGTATACTGTATTGATGTTTATCTTTCTGGCTTACTTCACTCTGTATAGTGGGCTCCAGTTTCATCCATCTCATTAGAACTTCCCGAGTCTATTTTAAATGACACATTTAAATTTGAAATTTTGAAATAGTTGCCTCTGAAAATATTAAAATCAAAGTATGTTTCCCATCTTTGAACTTTTACAAAATTTAGACCCTAAAATTCATTTTAGTCTTTTAATAAGATAATGTCTATTCATATGTTCCCCCCAGAATCTGATAGCTGATGAGAAAAATGGAACTCAATGTTCAATACATGCTTGGTGGTGGTGGTGGTTGGTCATTAAGTCAGGTCCAACTCTTTTCAACTCCACAGACTGTAAACCTCCAGGCTCTTCTATCCATGGGATTTCTCAGGCACCAATACTAGAGTGGGTTGCCAGTTTCTTCTCCAGTGAATCTTCCTGACCCAGGGATAAAACTCATGTCTCCTGCATTGGCAGCAGTGGTCTGCATTGCATGTGGATTCTTTACCCCTGAGCCACCAGGGAAGCCCTTAACATATACTTAATGCACAGCAAAAAGCTGTTCATTTGAGTTTTTTAATATCAACATGGAACATATATCACTGTACTGTATGCTGGCCAGGAAAAAAAAAAAAAAGCATGTGATTTACTATCAAATTAATAGTGAAGTGCCAGATTCTGAAAAAAAAAATAATAATAACAATCAAACAGATGGGAAATAGGAAAATAATAACTAATTTTATGTTAAAATTATTATTTATTCAAGAGGGATCAAATAGATTTCATTTTATTGGCCAGAATGGATTAAAGTGACTGCTAAGCTTACTTTGTTGAAAAAATCTTTCAGAATTTTTGAGTTGAGCCCCAAATGGGAAGAACAATGATGAGATCAAGTATCTCCAACTTGGATCTTGTACTGAAAGTAGCAGTGTGTATGCCTCTCTTCTACCATCATAGAAACCTCATAGCAAGTGCAACACCTGGCTTTTAGAAGGGCCACATGCCTTTAATAGCATGTGTCTATAGAGCTAAATATTATAATAATCTATTATTTGATGCTACATTAGGAGAATATGTGTCTATAGAGCTAAATATTATAATAATCTATTATTTGATGCTACATTAGGAGAATACATGTACATAGAGTTAAGGCTGAATTTTCTTTCTTTTTAAGGAATATGTTGGTGTTCAGTCACTTAATAAATATATCTAGAGCACCCCCAAAAAGCATTAGTTATTGCTGCATAGGAAAAGTTGCATGTATGCAATTTAAATATTTAAGGATACATGATTTATAACCACAAAAATAACAATTAATTTGTCAGATTACTTTCTCTCTAAATTTATGAGTGCAATATTTTTAATCAAACAGAAATGAGTAGGGGAGAGTTGTGACAAAATATACTTGAAAGGTAGGAAATAAAGTTCCACTACAGATGGAATCATCTCAGGTTCTTTTCCTTGTTTTACACATGTGTAGTAGAGTGTCTCTCATCTGGTGGGTATTCACTTAATATATGTTGAACAAATAATTGATGGAGTTTATATATATATATATATATATATATATATATTACACTTTGCCTATGTAATTCTTCAAAAATGAGCTTATCCAGTCCCCAAAATTGGAGGAAAATAAGCTACTAATATTAATATTGAATTATATCTCATTAAGAAATAAATAAATCTCACACTGCTTCATCATGGCATCAGCAAAGCTGACAGAATGGTGATATTCTTTCTAAATCTTCTGTTTACTATTTTGTTAACTCTCATTATTCAGAAAACAACATATGCAAGAAAATTTTTGGAGGGGATATGGCACAAAATTTTAATGGCATTTTTTTTCTAGATACAATATTATCATATTTTTTGTATCAGTTCAGTTCAGTTGCTCAGCCATGTCCGAGTCTTTGTGACCCCATGAATCGCAGCACGCCAGGCCTCCCTGTCCATCACCAACTTCTGGAATCCACCCAAACCCATGTCCATTGAGTCGGTGATGCCATCCAACCATCTTAACATCTGCCATCCCCTTCTCCTCCTGCCCTCAATATTTCCCACCATTAGGGTCTTTTCAAATAACTCAGCTCTTCACATGAGGTGAGTATTGGAGTTTCAGCTTCAGCATCACTCCTTCCAATGAACACCCAGGACTGATCTCCTTTCGGATGGACTGGTTGGATCTTCTTGCAGTCCAGGGGACTCTGAAGAGTTTTCTCCAACAGTTCAAAAGCATCAATTTTTTGGTGCTCAGCTTTCTTTATACTCCAACTCTCACATCCACACATGACCACTGGAAAAACCATAGCCTTGACCAGATGGACATTTGTTTGCAAAGCAATGTCTCTGCTTTTTAATATGCTATCTAGGTTGGTCATAGCTTTCTTTCCAAGGAGTATGCATCTTTTAATTTCATGGCTGCAGTCACCATCTGCAGGAGCCCAAAAAAATAAAGTCTGACACTGTTTCCACTATTTCCCCATCTATTTTCCATGAAGTGATGGGACCAGGTGCCATGATCTTAGTTTTCTGAATGTTAAGCTTTAAGCCAACTTTTTCACTCTCCTCTTTCACTTTCATCAAGAGGCTTTTTAGTTCACCTTCACTTTTTGCCATAAGGGTGGTGTCATCTGCATACTTGAGGTTATTGATATTTCTCCCGGCAATCTTGATTCCAGCTTGTGCTTCCTCCAGCCCAGCGTTTCTCGTGATGTACTCTGAATATAAGTTAAATAAGCAGGGTGACAATACACAGCCTTGACATACTCCTTTCCCTATTTGGAACCAGTCTGTTTTTCTATGTCCAGTTCTAACTGTTGCTTCCTGACCTGCATACAGGTGTCTCAAGAGGCAGGTCAGGTGGCCTGGTATTCCCATCTCTTGAAGAATTTTCCACAGTTTATTGTGATCTACACAGTCGAAGGCTTTGGCATAGTCAATAAAACAGAAATATACATTTTTCTGGAATTCTCTTGCTTTTTCGATGATCCAGCGTATGTTGGCAATTTGATCTCTGGTTCCTCTGCCTTTTCTAAAACAGCTTGAACATCTGGAAGTTCATGGCCCAAGTATTGCTGAAGCCTGGCTTGAAGAATTTTGAGCATTAATTTACTAGCATGTGAGATGAGTGCAATTGTGTGGTAGTTGAGCGTTCTTTGCCCTATACAGTCAGCAAAATTAAGACTGGGAACTCATTGTGGCTCAGATCATGAACTCCTTATTGCCAAATTCAGATTTAAACTGAAGAAAGTAGGGAAAACCACTAGACCATTCAGGTATGACCTAAATCAAATTCCTTATGACTATACAGTGCAAGTGAGAAATAGATTTAAGGAACTAGATCTGATAGACAGAGAGCCTGATGAACTATAGTCGGAGGTTCATGACATTGTACAGGAGACAGGGATCAAGACCATCCCCATGGAAAAGAAATGCAAAAAGGCAAAATGGTTGTCTGAGGAGGCCTTACAAATAGCTGTGAAAAAAGAGAAGCGAAAAGCAAAGGAGAAAAGGAAAGATATTCCCATTTGAATGCAGAGTTTCAAAGAATAGCAAGGAGAGATAAGAAAGAATTCCTCAGCAATCAATGCAAAGAAATAGAAGAAAACAACATAATGGGAAAAACTAGAGATCTCTTCAAGAAAATTAGAGATATCCAGGGCATATTTCATGCAAAGATGGGTTTGGTAAAGGACGGAAATGGCATGGACCTAACAGAAGCAGAAGATATCAAGAAGAGGTGGCAAGAATACACAGAAGAACTGTACAAAAAAAATCTTCACGACCCAGATAATCACAATGATGTGATCACTCACCTAGAGCCAGACATCCTGGAATGTGAAGTAAAGTCAGCCTTAGAAAGCATCACTTCGAACAAAGCTAGTGGATGTGATGGAATTCCAGTTGAGCTGTTTCAAATCCTAAAAGATGATGCTATGAAAGTGCTTCACTCAATATGCCAGCAGTTTTGGAAAACTCAGCAGTGACCACAGGACTGGAAAAGGTCTGTAGGAATATGTTAGGGGTACTAAATTAATTTGAAAGACAACAATGATAATGTTAGAAAGGACATTGTATTCAGAAGACATGGAATTGAAAGATTCTTCAGAGATAGGTGAGATTTGAATGGTAACTGGAAAGATTTAAGGACTTGGCAGTCAGTAGAACAGCATGAATGAACCACATCTCAGTAGGTTTCTTCCATATTTTTCTCTATCTCTGAATGTGTAGGTTACGTACATGTTATCAGTTTGTAGAATCCTAGACATCTCTCCTTTGTTTCTTACAATTAAAGGAAAAAAAAATCCCCATTAATCCTACTACCTTCATTTTTTCACAATCCTGTATTCCAGGACTCTATGACAAAACTAAAATATGCATTAACCCAATTTTATTGTGACTTTTATAAAGGTAGGAAAAATATTGATCTAGTGGTGTTTATGAGTTGCAAACTAGCTTTTCAATGTAACAAGCTTCCAAACACATCTTCAAATATTTACAAATGTGTTTTAATCACAATTTTAAATAATCATGTGTTTTCTGGCTTTCATGCTTTCACTTCCCAGGTGGTGCTAGTAGTGGTAAAGAACCTGCCTGTCAATAGAGGAGACATAAGAGATGTGGGTTTGATTCCTGGGTCTGGAGGATCACCTGGAGGAGCATGGCAATGCACTCTAGTATTCTTGCTTGGAAAATCCCTATGGGCAGAGGAGTCTGGGGCTACAGTCCTTAGCATCACACAGAGTTGGACACAACTTAAGTGACTAAGCATGCACATGTCTTGCCTCAGATTACTCCCTCTGCCCAGAATTAGCTTTCCTGTTAATTTTACAGCAATCACACTCATTCTTTAATGGTCATTTCAAGTAAACTAATCTGTGAAGCTGTCTATGTCGTCTCATTAATCCTTCTTATATTTTCACTCAATATAACTTGTGTAGTTAGTTCTATAGAGCACTAATTGAACATTTTCCCCAATCAGGCAAGTGGAGTCCTGAAATGATGAGTTCAGATCAAAATACTGTGTCAGTGCATCACTTTTACTTTAGGAGGTAAGAGGTAGCACAGAGGGGCCACATCCAGAAAAATACCTAGTCAAACTTGGTGGGTCATCTATAACTGATCCTTTTTGGTTATTAGGAAATGTCTATTTCCTAATTGACTGAGTGCCTACAAATTGGTACTTGCCATCTACCTCTACAAGGATTAAATCATGTACTGCTACAGCTGCTTGTTTTTAACATCCCATAAAAGGAGTTCAGAGTGAAGAGCAGAATGAGACACTCCGTGCTCTGGGAAAACTGGCAGATAGGTATTCAGACAGACATTTTTAGAAGCCAATCTTATGAGCCCAATTCTTGTATCTCCTCATATCTAGAAAGCTGAGTGCTGAAGAATTGATGCTTTTGAACTGTGGTGTTGGAGAAGACTCTTGAGAGTCCTTTGGACTGCAAGGAGATCCAACCTGTCCATCCTGAAGGAGATCAGTCCTGGGTATTCATTGGAAGGACTGATGTTGAAGCTGAAACTCCAATACTTTGGCTACCTCATGTGAAGAGCTGACTCATTTGAAAACACCCTGATGCTGGGAAAGATTGAGGGCCGGAGAAGAAGGGGGCGACAGAGAATAAGTTGGTTGGATGGTATCACTGACTCAATGGACATGGGTTTGGGTGGACTCCAGGAGTTGATGATGGACAGGGAGGCCTGGCGTGCTGCGATTCATGGGGTTGCAAAGAGTCAGACACAACTGAGCGACTGAACTGAACTGAACTGAACATATCTAGAAAACTACTAAAATTCTTCATGATAATGACTGCTCTTCATGACTGGCAGAAATCTGCAAATAATGTGTTTGATTGAACTGCAGCTGCGCAGCGCTGGAGAGGCGAGTGGCTGAGAGGAGATACTCTATGTCCAAGGCCAGTAGCGGTGACTGTGAGGAGACATCCCAAGTCCAAGAAAAGAAGCAGTGGCTGCACTTTGCTGCAGCAGCCTTGAAGAGATACCCCATTTCCAAGATAAGAGAAAGCAAAGTAAGACAGTAAGAGATGAGAGAGAGCATCAGATGTCAGACACACTGAAATCACAATCACAGAAACTAACCAATCTAATCACATGAACCGCACCTTGTCTAACTCAATGAAACGAAGCCATGTCCTGTAGGGTCAACCCAAGACAGGCAGGTCTTGGTGGACAGATCGGACAAAATGTAGTCCACAGGAGAAGGGAATGGCAAACCACTTCAGTATTATTACCTTGAGAACCCCATGAACAGTATGAGAAGGCAAAATGAAATGACACTGAAAGATGAACTCTCCCAGGTCAGTATGTGCCCAATATGCTACTGGAAATCAGTGGAAATATAACTCCAGAAAGAATGAAAAGACAGAGCCAAAGCAAAAACAACACCCAGTTGTAGATATGACTGGTGATAGAAGCAAGGTCTGATGCTGTGAAGAGCAATGTTGCATAGGAACCTGAAATGTTAGGTCCCTGAATCAAAATAAATTGTAAGTGGTCAAACAGGAGACGGCAAGAGTGAATGTCGACATTTTAGGAATCAGCAAACTAAAATGGACTGAAATGGGTGAATTTAACTAAGATGACCATTATATCTACTACTGTGGGCAATCGCTTAGAAGAAATGGAGTAGCCTTTGTAGACAACAAAAGAATCTGAAATGCAGTACTTGGATGCAATCTCAAAAATGACAGAATGATTTCTGTTCATTTCCAAGGCAAACCATTCAATATCACGGTAATCCAAGACTATGCCATGACCAGTAATGCTGAAGTGGTGAAGTTGAAAGGTTCTATGAAGAATTACAAGGCCTTTTAGAACTAAAACCCAAAAAAGATATTCTTTTCATTATAGGGGACTAGAATGCAAAAGTAGGAAGTCAAGAAACATCTGGAGTAACAGGGAAATTTGGCCTTGGAGTACAGAATGAAGCAGGGCAAAGGCGAATAGGGTTTTGCCAAGAGAACACACTGGTCATAGCAAACACTCTCATCCAACAACACAAGAGAAGACTCAGCATATGCATATTTTGGCAACGCCAAAATCAGATTGATTATAATCTTCGCAGTCAAAGATGGAGAATCTGTATACAGTCAGCAAAAACAAGACCGGGAGATGACTGTGGCTCAGATCATGAACTTCTTATTGCCAAATTCAAACTTAAATTGAAGAAAGTGGGGAAAACCACTAGACCATTCTGGTATGACCTAAATCAAATCTCTTATGATTATACAGTAGAAATGCGAAATTGATTTAAGGAGTAATTTTGATAGAGTGCTTGATGAACTATGGACAGAGGTTAGTGACAGGAGTCAGGGATCAAGACCATTTCCAAGAAAAATAAATGCAAAAAGGCAAAATGGCTGTCTGAAGGGGCCTTATAAATAGCTGTGAAAAGAAGAGAAGCGAAAAGCAAAGGAGAAAAGGAAAGATATACCCATTTGAATGCAGATTTCCAAAGAATAGCAAGAAGAGATAAGAAAGCCTTCCTTAGTGATCAGTGCAAAGAAATATAGGAAAACAATAGAATGGGAAAGACTAGGGGTCTCTTCAAAAAAATTAGAGATACCAAGGGAAAATTTCAGACAAAGATGGGCACAATAAAGGACAGAAATGGTATGGACCTGACAGAAGCAGAAGATATCAAGAAGAGGTGGCAAGAATACACAGAAGAAATGTACAAAAAAGATATTCATGATGCAGATAATCATGATGATGTGATTACTCACCTAGAGCCAGACATCCTGGAATGTGAAGCCAAGTGGGCCTTAGGAAGCATCACTATGAACAAAGTTAGTGGAGGTGACGGAATTCCAGTTGAGCTGTTTCAAATCCTAAAGGCTGATGCTGTGAAAGTGCTTCACTCAATATGCAACCACTTTGGAAAACTCAGCAATGGCCACAAGACTGGAAAAAGTCAGATTTCATTCTAATCCCAAAGAAAGGCAATGCCAAAGAATGCTCAAACTACCACACAATTGCACTCATCTGACACACTAGTAAAGTAATGCTCAAAATTCTCCATGCCAGGCTTCAAAAATATGTGAACTGTGAACTTCCAGGTGTTCTAGTTGGTTTTAGAAAAGGCAGACAAATAAGAGATCAAATTGCCAGCATCTGCTGGATCATTGAAAAAGCGACAGATTTCCAGAAAAACATCTCCCTCTGCTTTATTGACTATGTCAGGGCCTTTGACTGGACATGGAACAACAGACTGGTTCCAAATAGGAAAAGGAGTATGTCAAGGCTGTATACTGTTATTTAACTTATATGCAGAGTACATCATGAGAAGTATTGGCAAAATGAATCACAAGCTGGCATCAAGATTGCTGGGAGAAATATCAATAAATCACATACGCAAATAACACCACCCTTAGGTAGAAAGTGAAGAAGAACTAAACAGCCTCTTGAAAGTAAAAGAGGAGAATGCAAAAGTTGTCTTAAAACTCAACATTTAGAAAACTAAAGTCATGACGTCTGGTCCCATCACTTCATGGCAAATAGATGGGGAAACAGAGGAAGCGGTGCCTGACTTTTAATCTTTTGGAATCCAAAATCACTGCAATGGTGATTGCAGCCATGAAATTAAAAGATGCTTACTCCTTTGAAGGAAAGTTATGACCAACCTGGACAGCATATTGGGATTTTTTAGTGGCTTAGATGGTAAAAACATCTGCCCACAATGCAGGGGACCCAGGTTAGACCTCTGGGTTGGCAAGATTCCCTGGAGAAGGAAATGGCAA
The DNA here is from genome assembly GCF_963930625.1 of Muntiacus reevesi. Classification (NCBI taxonomy): domain Eukaryota; kingdom Metazoa; phylum Chordata; class Mammalia; order Artiodactyla; family Cervidae; genus Muntiacus; species Muntiacus reevesi. The sequence goes on along the minus strand of NC_089251.1, from coordinate 52,196,032 downwards.
CCCACTCCAGTACTCATGCCCAGAAAATTCCATGGATGGAGGAGCCTGGTGACTACAGTCCATGTGGTTACAAAGAGCCAGACATGGCTGAGTGACTTCTCAAAAAACAGCATATTACAAAGCAGAGACACTACTTTACCAACAAGGGTCCATCTGGTCAAGGTTATGGTTTTTCCAGTAGTCATGTACGGATGTGAGAATTTGACTGTAAAGAAAGCTGAGTACCTAAGAATCGATGTTTTTGAACTGTGATGTTGGAGAAGACTCTTGAGTCCCTTGGACTGCAAGGAGATCCAACCAGTCCATCCTAAAGGAGATCAGTCCTGAGTATTCATTGGAAGGAGTGATGTTGAAGCTGCAACTCCAATACTTTGGCCACCTGATGAGAAAAGCTGACTCATCGGAAAAGACCCTGATGCTGGGAAAGATTGAAGGAGGTGGGAGAAGGGGATGACAGAGGGTGAGATGGTTGACTGGCGTCACTGACCCATTGGACATGAGCTTGAACATAGTCAGGGAGATGGTGACAGACAGGAGAGCCTGGAGTGCTGCAGTCCTTGGGGTCACAAAGGGTCAGACATGACTGAGCCACTCAACAATAACAGCTCAGATCAGAAGTGTCCTGGTGTCCCTGCATGATGAGTACTTTTTATGTGCAAATCTAATTTTATTGTAATGAGAGCATAATGTACGACAGGTTACAGGGGCCTTAGGAGATTCCCACCTTTCCTCATCTTTTTTTGTCTGCTTCCAGGGGACTTACCAACCAGAATGTATGGTTTCCTGTCAGTCTGGAGGTTCCTGCTCTTCTTTGTCTGCCATGGACCCCTGCTGTTTACAAGGTGACTGATTTCCAGCCACCTGGCTCCTGCCCCCATTTCTCTGCTAATATCTAGCTACCTGCCTGCTTTAACAATGTCGTACAAGAAACATAATTTTTAAATTTTTTAAAATTTCATGATAATTAGCAAAACTTCTCTTATAAATGTAGATAAAGAATCTTGAAGGCTTACTGTGTGTGTGTGTGTGTTTTTTGAATATCAATACCTGCTCTGAACACTGTGAATGCCAACTACTTTTAAGGCAAAATACTTGGAGATACACATCAGACTGCACTATTATACAAAGCAAATTTTGTTGGATGGCATCACTAACTCAATGGACATGAGTTTGCGTAAGCTCCAGGTTTTGGTAATGGACAGGGAAGCCTGGAATGCTGCAGTCCATGGAGTTGCAAAGAACAAAGAGTCAAACATGACTGGGTGACTGAATTGAACTGATAATTTCCAGGCAAAAATGAAAAAAAATAAGTAAAAAAGTTTTGCTGATACACTGAGCTATGCCTATGAAGTAACCCAGAGGAAGATGTTCTTTATCTACTCATTATTAACATACAAAATTATTCATATATATGCTTTCTCTTTGTTTGGATTGTAAAATCCTTGAAAGCTTGTGTTGCTTTGTTATCACTGCTATTTTCCTTTCCCAGTGCCCATTTTAATGCTTCATATATGCATTTAATAAATGACTATTTACATAAATGAACCTACATTATTTTCTTCACATTTTGAACGGAAACCAGTCACAGTGTCCTTCTTCACTTCCTTCAGTTCCATGATAGCATGCTTGTGAAAGAACTCTGATAATTATTTATGGATAAAACATTTAATTTGATATTCCCATGAAGAAATAATAGTATTGCTTCTAGAAATATACCTCTAGTATGCAAACATTTGTAACTGCATTTGCTGTTTGCAACTAATACAAATACATTTAATAAGATTTCATTTCAGAAAGCATGTTGCATCTCTGTAAAACTTTAACTATCTTACAAGTATGGATAATTCTTTCAAAGACTAAGCAATGAAGAGATATAATAGAAGCAAAATTGAGTAACATATTAAGATCTTATTCATAAACTGCATTTAATAATAACAGCAGCAGGTTGGAATTAAGTTAAAAATATCATAGATCTCACCTCATTGCTGAAGAATAGCAAAATAAACAAGGCTTTATAATGCCCTAAGTTTTTGTTGTATTATTAGTGAGTGTCATGTGGACATACTACTGATAATGATTAATAATTACAAGTAAAATATGTCTTGATAGCATTATGTATCTAAATTTTCTAGGGGGTAAAAAAATGTTGCTGAATTGAAGGGCATGATTTCTGTAAGTTTCCTCCACTTGATACATTAATTTAGTATAACATTTTTTGCATTCTAAAATGTCCTGGTACACGTGTGGGATGGAAAATAATTTACAGACATGAGACAGAATGAGAGGGAAATAAGGTTTATTAGAGTGGGAGACACTATTAGAACAGTAGGCCAGCTCAAGGGAGAACCAATGTTGAACAGAGGCCCTTAGTCCATTTTTATAGCCAGAGTACAAGGAGAGGGACAGGGATCTTGAGGGTCATTTGCTGATTGGATGAGGCGCACCTACCGGGTGGGAGAAGAGTAAGCAAATACCTTCTCCCTACTTGGTAGGAGGGGAGCCAGGTTATACTGCTCAGTTCAGTTAGTTCAGTTCAGTTGCTCAGTCATGTCCGACTCTTTGCAACCCCATGAACTGCAGCACACCAGACCTCCCTGTCCATCACCAACTCCCGCAGAGACTACCCAAACTCATGTCCATTGAGTCAGTGATGCCATCCAGCCATCTCATCCTCTATTGTCCCCTTCTCCTTCTGCTGGCAATCTTTCCCAGGAGGACCTGAAATCCATTAATAGTTACAACATGGAGGAGGGAAGTATGATAAGGGTCTGGATTTTCTATTCCTGCATTCTAAGACCCTCCTTGACTTTATCTGCTCTTTCATCCTTTGCTCACCACATAAAACACATTTAAAAATATCTATTTACTTGGCTGCATCAGGACTTAATTGAAGCATGTGGTGTCATTTCTGTGTCATGTGAAATCTTTTGTTGTTATGCATGGACCCTCTAGTTGTGGTGTGTGTGTTCAGTAGTTGAAGGATTCAGGCTCTCTAATTGTGGCACACCAGTTTAGTTGCTCAGAGGCATCTTAGTTCCCCAACCAGGTATCAAACCTGTGTCCCCTGCATTGTAAAGTGAATCCATAACTACTGAACCAGAGTTATCCCCCTAAACACATTTTAATTGAATACTTTGATAATTATTCAAAACTTTCCATTTAATAGATGAGGAAAAGTCAAATTATTCTCCCATCAAGTTTGTCATAAAACTCTAAATTCAAGCAATTGTGATTACAAATACTGAGTTTTCTTCAACTATGTTATTTCATAGATGATATTATATTCAAATAAAATTCATTCTTATTTTCACTATACAAGCTTTCGTGGGAATTTGGCTGGAGTTTCTGAGAACATAAATGATGGCAGAAATGTACAAGAAAGTGCAAGAAATACTGGGAACGTGCAAGATAGATAACTGAAACTGCAGATTAGGACATGCCAACCATCAGGTAGAAATGACAAATGCTAGCCAGGTTTGCTCCAATAAAATTTCTTTATCATTAATTCCACCCATCCACCTAACCCACATAAACACCCACATACACACATATAAACATACACTAGTAGAGAAAATAAATAGGATGGGCACAGCATGGTATGGACCTATCTACTATGTTAATACACATATTGCAGAAAAAGACAGATATCAAGGAAAAAATACTAGATTTCAGAGTACTGGAACTGACCGAAGCCATTTTCATCAAAAATTCACAGGACTTTTTGGTAGTTTTTTGGAGTCACTGAATATTGCAAGATATTAATGGTATGTGACACTCTCTCCTTTTTAGCTTACTCTCATTTTTCCAACAGCAGCTTTTCTATTTTACATTTGATCACAGTATAGATAAGTATAAACCTTGAATTGTCATTAAAATGTAAAGATGTCTCTTCCTGCAATAATTCAATTTGTAGAATATCTATATAAGTGTAAATGAAATTATTGTAGTGTTATTTTTCAACCATATAAATGCTAGAGCATCAGGTTGCCTTCATTTAATTTTCTATTCAGTTCATGTAGGAAAAAAAAAATGTTTTGTGTGTGTGAGAGAGAGAAAGAGTGGGAGAGAGTTGCAGAGAGAAAGATTGAAGAACAGAGGACAACTTAAACAATAACTAGGGCAAAGACAGCTTCACTGAGAGTAATTAAAAACTAAGGAGATGATATTTTTTCCTAGAAATACAACGGAAAGGCAACTAGAAATCAATATTTTCCTTTATTGCCAATCCAGGACCTGATTGAGCCCTATAACCGTTAAGTCTTTAAGTATATATTCAGAGATATATTCCAATGTTCTGCTCTCATTGTCTTCCATGAGCTTTGGCTTTTAAGCTTTTTAATCAGAGACATGGTGCACCTCATGTGTGACTTGCTTGGCTGGCAGAGTACTGATGTAACCAATTAGTTAGCTCCCTTTGGAAACAGTGATGTTGTGCTTAGAATACAGTGTTGTTAAGTCAGTCTTTCTCACTCACTCTCTTTTATTTTTTAACTAATTGAGCCAGAAGGAATGGGTTATAAATATTTGCTGTTTTGCATATAAATTGGAAATTATTCCTTTCTTCTACCTAGGCTTGCAAATGATGTTTCCTCCACTTTTGTCTGAATAAAAATCTCCATCTTTAGATGAGGACTGTCCAAATTATTGAAAAATAACATTTGCTGACAGCCTGCTTAGAAGTGATCAATCAAAGTTCCCCAAGAGAAAATTATATTTTTAAAGAAGCTTTATAACTTTGATGGTTTCAAAGGTCAAGTTATTTCTTTTCTTCAATTTAAGGACATGTTCTAGAGTCAATCAATTTTAATTCAACATAAGACCTTGCTCTTCAATTTCACCTCCTACATTAACTAACATAATTAAACCTGCATTGCTGAGCAAAATGCTGGTTACCTTTATCTGATGGACAATATATTTCATCTGTTTTTTATTTTCTTTTTCAATGTTCATTAATTTGGAAGAGCAGATTTATTTTTCTTGCATTGAGCATAAGATAAAAGCAATTACAAGCTCAAGGCCTCTTTGCTATCCCTCATCCCATCTGTTTGGCACAAAATTAGTTGGGCTGTTGTGAGCAGCAGCCTCCTGGGAAGCTTCCTGTTCAGTCCTTGGTTTTCAGAAACTTCATGAAAGTCTTACAGAAACTTAATGAAAGTCTTACAGAAGTCCATCTAAGATGGAACTCAGTGTCCTAAAATATCTTCTTTTGCTCATTCTCTAACACCATGAACATTATCTTGAGTTAGACTGACTTGATACTCACTTTTTCATAATACTTTTCAAGAGATTCTCTGGAATTCCAATGACTTTGTTCTTACTTTTGCTTTAGACCTCCAGTAATTCATTCAGATAGATACCCACCCTTTCTTTTTTAGCAATGCACAAAGCCCAGTGCAATTTTGCTTCTCAAATAATAATAGTCCTAGGCTTCACTCTACTTACTCTGACTGCACCATTATATTTCTATAACTTCCTTAATGATAAAGGAAAAAAAGCGAACACTCACTTTTACAGAACAATCTTATCTAGCAAAAACTAAGCTAAAAATGTAAAATCATGTTGTCTATTCCTAATGCAACATTCAATAATATTTGTGAAAATCTTGTGAAAAAGATTAGGTGCATATAAAAATAAGGGCATACAAATATGTATAAATGTGTGAAATTATGTGCAAGGATAGCAAAGTATAAATATATAAGCATACAACATATCTTAAAACATATATATAATACAAGCATTTGTGTGTGTACTTTAAAGATAGCCAATGTGGTATAGAAGAATATATGCAGATGCAGTTGGCCCTTGAACAACATGTACTCATATTAGCTTAAAAAATTGCAGTTGACCCTCCATGTGTTTGGTTCCTCCTTAGCCACAGTTCCACTTGTGTGAATTCAACCAACTGTAGATGGTGAAATACTGCAGTATTTACTGCTGAAAGAAAAAAAAATCCATTTATAGCTGGATCCACACAGTTCAAATTTGCTGTTTAAGGGTCAACTGTAGTTTACATTACACATATATGTTTTCATACCAACATAGAAAATAAAATAGAGTGGAAACTTTCCTATAATAGAAGTTTTATGGTTTTGACACATATGTACAAATTTGGGAACATACATACTTTAAAATATCATAGTCTAAATGAAGTCAAGCCAATCCAACTCACTTAAAATTATGGACATTTCCTTCTTCTTTTTAAGCCTGGTTGACCATTCTTATGTTGTTTTTACCATATGCTCAATGTCATCTAACACACTTTCGAATGTTCTTGTCAACTTTTATTTTATATATCTTCTAACGGAAGAACAAATTCTTTACAAGAGTAGAAATTTTAATCTGTTTTGTTCATAGTTATGTCAGGAACAGCTAGAACAGTTTATGATAGATGCTTAACAAATGTAAGATGCATATATCCTTCTATGTTGTTGATGATGATGCTTTTAATAAAATGCCATTTATGGAGTGGTTAATATGTGCCAAATAAGCAAGATGTTTTGTTTTCACAAAAAATCCCTAGAGTCTCATTATCCACATGTTTAATGTTAATACATGAGAATATTGCAATTTAGTGTTTTTAAGTTGTTTGCTTAAGTTTTTAAGTTCTTCTCATTGTGGGAGAATACAAATTTAAACCCATATATATTCAATGTAAAGGTTGTTGTTTTCAAACGCTAAGCAATTCCAGCTTCAAGAAATAGAGACCACATAAAGGTTTGTATAGAGTTGCCTATTGCACTAAACTTGCTGATATGTATCTATTATCAGAGGATTTCTGCTATAATTAGGTAGATTATTGAGCTGTTTAGGTGAGAAAATACTGGATTTTAACAAAGGGTGAATAAAGAAGAATATGTAAGTACAATTTTAATCAATTCATTTGTCAGAATGCATTAATAGTCAAAGTTGACAATGTGAGCTAGGAGTTCATTCCTCTGATCAAGATGTCGGTCCAGATTTATTTTTTCCCCCTCCTTAATTGTGTAAGACTATAGGTCTGCACCAAAGTGTAATTAACCATACAACACAAAAGTAAAAACAAGAAATCCAAAGTGACAAGTTTTTTTTTTGGTAACTTTCTTTTCATTAAATTATATTTTCTGCTTCATCTGTAATAGTACACTCAATTTTTAATTATGTGTTGCTGCAATAGCTAAGCTTATTTGCTTTATTCCTTCAGTTATCAAATGTTGCTTAAAATGTGCCAAAAAACCCTCTTGACATTGAAGACCTAGTAGAGAACATTTTTAAAAATTTTCTTCTCTATAAATCTTGCATTTCAGTTGTTTCTTCTTAGTTCATGCTAAATTACTTTGTAAGATGAACTGGCAGGGTTCTGCTCTGTTGTAATTTTTTTTTTTTTCCCTTCAGTGAGTCCAGGACCATGAGAAACAATTTTAGTAGGATTTTTTCCTAAGATAACTAGAGCAATTAATTCCTATTTCTCCCTTGAATGTACTTGCTTTACTTGAGACTCTTAAGCTTCATATCTTGCCTTCTGTTATGCTGAGGAAGCTGAAGGAAGTTTATTTAAGTTACATATCTAAATGAAGATTTAAACCAAAGAAAGAAACTCACAATCACAAAGACATTCCAAAGGTTCAACATAGAGCTATTATTTTTAGTATTTGATATTAATTTATTTTTTCTTAGTTGTAAATGATATAGCTGCTTGAAATATTTTCTCAGTAACTTAATTAGATTTTGTACTAAATTAATTGTCAAGTAGTGCTAAATTTCCAATTATTTATGATTAGGAGCCATAAAAATTTCCAATTAAAATGTCATTATTATTTCTATCTATAGGAAAGTAGAGCATTAAATACAATGATAGGTCATTTTGGATGGGACCACATATTTGAGTCAGATTGTGAAGTCATAGCTGAGCAGCTTAGCAACAATATTTAAATGATTTACCTTGCATTAGTAAAGTAGTAATAAATTTATATGCTGCATCATTATATTGAGATTTGAGTTAAAGGCATCCAGTACAAAAGCCAAAAAATTATAGTAGTTAATGTCATAGTCATCATCACTAAATAGTAATGTTTTTATTCCACAAACTAATGTAGGATTGTAGGAAATGTCTTGATTCATATGTTATGCCAAGTTAATTTAACTGTCTCTTTTATCTCCAGTGTGATATCCCTCCTGTTAATTTGTTATAAAGAATGTTTCAGCTGTGCTGCTTTCATTATAAGTAGATATCCTTGACTATGTTTTTATTTTTTAACAATTCAAGGCTAAGGAAGAAGAAACAAACTAGTATCTCAAAATTCAACAGTGTAAAAAAAAAATCAACAGTGTTACTGAAGATGAAGTGTTATAAATGTATAATTTAAGTCACATTTCATTTTAAGGTAAGTTTGCAAAATATTACCACTTAGCTAGGTGAAAAGGTAAGCCACTATATAGAGTAATTTTCTGCTAAATATTGCTTATTCATTGGTGAGATTTATAGAGTTCACCGTGGTGTGTGAAGGCTTCCAGAAGCAGGGAGCATTTCCTCGAAGCCCATGGTTAATGGTGGTCTATCTGAATGAGAGATGACTATGATCAAGATTGATGAAGGCAATGAGTCCTTTGAGCTTTCATATACTGCTTCCTTGGAGACAGGTGGGAGCCTCAGTAAGTCTCATTAGCAACTGGAAGCCAACAGAAACCAACATGAGCAAAAGCCTTGGCTGAGGAGCTGTAAGGTTGTGTGTTTGTGGGTGAATATTTTACTATCAATAGACTGTAAGCATATGGGTTATAGGGCTTCCTGGGTAGCTCAGCTGGTAAAGAATCCATCTGCAATGCAGGAGAACCTGGTTCAATTCCTGGGTCAGGAAGTTCCTCCTGTAGAGTGGATAGATTACCCACTCCAGTATTTTGGGGCTTCCCTGGTGGCTCAGAAGTAAAGAATCCACCTGCAGTGTGGGAGACCTGAGTTTGATTCTTGGGTTGAGAAGATCCCCTGGAGGAAGGCATCTCAACCCACACCAGTATTCTTGCCTGGAGGCTCTCCATGGACATAGGAGCCTGGAAGGCTATAGTCCACAGGGTTGGATGGGACTAAGCAGAGCATATGCGGGTTATAGGCTTCCAGGGTGGTGCAGTGGTAAAGAATCCACATGCAATGTGGGAGACCTGGGTTCAATCCCTGGGTCAGGAAGATAAACTGGAGTAGAAAATGGCAAGCCACTCAAGTATTCTTGCCTGGAAAATTCTATGGACAGAGGAGCCATGGGGTCACAAAGACTCAAACATGTCTGAGCATGCATGCTAGCTCTATATGTGGATTATAAGTGGGAAATGAGACTGTAAGAACCTACAGCATCCAGGTTTTAAAGTGCCACAAATGATTGTAATGATCAATGAATGTGCTGTGAGTGCTTTTTATAATCGTTAGTTCCTGGAATACTAACTAGAGAGAAGGAATTAGGAGAATGTGAGCCCTAAGAGGTCTGAGGCTGAGCCAAGTTGGGAAATGACTAGAAAATTGATCAGAGTGGTTATAGGAAGCCATTGGGTAAGTTTAAACTTAGATATGAAAAATGCAATGTTAACTTAGGAAGTTTGTTGAGGATATTCAGTTAAGTCACCTACTCATTTATTTACTCAAAAGATCTAATAGAGTTCTGTTCTCTAGGCCTGAAACAGATAGAGGGAAAATTTTAACATTTAACTTTATCCTCAGGGCTGGTAAGAGTTTCAATTCTTCTCAATTCTGGCTGATCAAGAGTGCCTCAGCCTCCTGGCGCTCTGCCTTTGTATCTGTTGAGTGGGACCCATGAATCACTATGTCTAAAAATATTCCAAAAGTGGAGACAGAGGAATGCTTTTAGAAACTCAAGACAGTCACTGTTCTCTGCAGATTGTGCACCCAGGTTCAAAGTCCTCAATGGCTCTGGTCTTTAAACCCTTGCCCTTCCCTCCCCTGGGCATACAGACACCCAAGCCTGGCACAGGTCTAAGTTTCAGCAATGGTCCTGACCAACAACCTTGAATCAGGTCGGTGTCCCTGCTGTTTCCTCTCCTACATGGGACCCTACTTTTAAATCCTTCTGAACTTCAAGTTGTATAGCCCTGGGTAATTTTTCTGACAGGAATGGTCTTTTAATAAATTCATTCATCTGGTGCTAGTGGCGAAGAACCTGCCTGCAGGAGACATAAGAGACACAGGTCGGATATCTGGTTTGGGAAGATCCCCTGGGGAAGGAGATGGCAACCCACCCCAGTATTCTTGCATGGAGAACCCAGTGACAGAGGAGCCTGGAGGGCTACAGTCCATGGGGTTGCAAAGAGTCAGACACAACTGCGGCGACTTAGCGCAAGTACAGTTCACTTATTTCATTCAACAAACCTAGCTGATTTCTGTTCTGAGTGCTGTGCATCAAAAGTCACATGTGTAAAACAGAGATGATCCTAATGTCTACCTCTTAGTGTTGTGACAGTAAGCATTTTGTAACCCTATGCATACTATAGCATATATTTCCTAAAATATCAGGATAATAGTAATGATGAAGTCAATGGGTTTTCTGTCCCTTGCGATTAAGCCAAAAACATTAGATATCTTAATTTTAGCAATTGGATTCTTGCCTTGATTCTCAGATGATTTGCTCTTTATTTTATTTTTCATGTTTTAGGTGAAACTGTGAAATTATTTTCTTAAGAGCTCTCCAGGTATAGAATCTTTTTTTCTTAATTTAAACTGTTGAAAAAGCAAATTTGCAGTTCTTGTCTCCTGAGGTGCAATTTAGAGATTGCGGTGAATTAAATGCAGATGATAGTTTGTATTTAGCATGCCACGTGGCAACAGTGTGTGGTATGCTGACTGTCTACCAGTCAATGCTTCCTGAACTCTCATTATTATAATACTTCCAACATGATTATCTTCCATTGAACACCTATCATGTACCACTGAATATACAGAATAAATTGCAGGAGACAATGGTTATCTATTACTGATATTTTGTAGCTGAAGAAACTAGTAAAATATAATGTGTTCAAGGTGACAGAGTCAGTGAGAGAAAGGAGATTCCAACCCAGTTTTGGTCGAATCCAAAAGCCATGTACTTACTGTCTGTGTCTCTGAACATAATACCATCTTCATATCTTGCATTGTACTTGTTTTCCAACTATTTAAATTGATTTATCATTGGAGGATGGGATTTAATGTGCTCAATGTAAGGAATACCAGATACCTTTGTACACAAAAACTCACTTTGGATATCTACCTTACACATGAATAGCAATTTAACATACAGATTTTTTTTTTTTATCAAGTGTATAATGTTAATGTGTGTCTTTCCTTCACTAGCAGAAAGGGAGAAAATACAACAAAGAGATATCCCAGTCTTCCTATAAATAGTGATTTCCATATCCTTCAATTACTGTAAAGTATAAGTAACAGGACAGTTTAAATGGTTGTATAATCCATAAGACATTTTTTGAGTTTTAACAAGAAATCAAAAGGGCTTCCCAGGTGATGAAATTGGTAAAGAATCTGCCTGCCAAAGCAGGAGACCCAAAAGATGCTAGTTCGAACCCTGGGTTGGAAAGATACCCTGGGGAAGGCTATAGCAACCCACTTCAGTATTCTTGCTTAGAAAATTCCATGGACGGAGGATCCTGGTGGGCTATAAAGTCTGTAAAGTTGAAAAGAGTCAGACACCACTGAGCAAGAAATTAAATCTTCAGGTGAAAAATACCTTAAACAGTGAACTCCTAATGGCAGAAAATTGTTCTTAATAGAGAAATAGGGTACGATCCGAACAATACAACAAATTTATGAACCACTTAATTCATATAACCTTCCTTAGCTATATTCTTTAAAACATATAATTTCTACCCCAGAGTTACACTAAATTTAACAACTATAAACAGAACATGAGTACTCAGAAAAAGGGGAGGATAGTTCCTTCGTCAGAGAGACCCTAAATGAAATATGAAGTGGACTATTTAAATGAGGAATGCAGGAAGCACTAAAACAAGTTGCCAGGTGGGAATAATCTAAAATAACTATGGCTCAAAGTTTGATTTTTATTTCACCAGCTGGTCTCATTAATGGATATCCCAGAGCAAAGTGTTAAAAACTGTCTGGCACTTATTCAGATAAGAACTTCCTGTTTCCCTATGAGCTGAGCTGAAATAAAGTTGATTGATTTCATGTAATCTTGAAATGAATCTTGATAATTCATGTATCTTGAAATGATTCTTTAAATTTCATGTAATCTTGAATGAATCATGCAATTTTGATTGACAATGGGCACATATTTCTCATTCTTGTGCATTATTTGTAATAAATTGCACTATGTGCTGAGTAAGATTAAATGACCTAGAGTGGTAACATAGTGACATTATATACTAAATGAATCCATATCAATCATTTTAAATAATTCAAAGCAAAGCTTTCTAAAGGGCAAAAACTGTAAAATGAGGCTGCCCTGAAATTCTCCTGCAATCCTAAGAATAAACTTTGCAAGGATGATGAACAGTCAGTTCAGTCGCTCAGTTGTGTCTGACTCTTTGTGACCGGATAGACTGCAGCACCCCAGGCTTCCCTGTCCATCACCAACTCCTAGAGCTTGCTCAAACTCACGTCCATCGAGTTGGTGACTCCATCCAACCATCTCATCCTCTGTCACCTTCTTCCCCTCTCGCCTTCAGTCTTTCCCAGCATCAGTGTCTTTTCCCATGAGTCAGTTCTTCACATCAGGTGGCCGAAGTATTGGAGCTTCAGCTTCAACATCAGTCCTTCCAATGAATATTCAGGACTGATTTCCCTTGGGATTGACTGGTTGGATCTTCTTGCAGTCCAAGGGACTCTCAAGAGTCTTTTCCAATAACACAGCTCAAAAGCATCAATTCTTTGGTGCTCATTTTTCTTTGTACTCCAAATCTCATATCCATACATGACTACAGAGAAACCATAACTTTGATGATATGGACCTTTGTTGGCAAAATAATGTCCCTGCTTTTTAATTTGCTATCTAGGTTGGTCATAGCTTTTCTTCCAAGGAGCAAGTGTCTTTTAATTTCATGGTGGCAGTAACCATCTGCAGTGAATTTAGAGCCCCAAAACATAAAGTCTGTCACTGTTTCCACTGTTTCCCCATCAATTTGCCGTGAAGTGATGGACTGAAATTCTCTTGCAATTCTCCTGCAATCCTAAGACTGAAATTCTAAGACTGCAGTCCTAAAACTGAAATTCTTCTGCAATCCTGAGGATAAACTTTGGAAGGATGATGAACAACATGAATTTAAATCACAGAGCTGTTCAGTAATTATTCACTGAGATAATGCTAGGCACAGGGAGCCTAGAACAATATATACTTACAGTTTTCCCTAGTTATTAACTTGTGGCACTCACGCAAGAATTTGGAAAATAAGAATATGCTTGGCAGAGACAATCTTCAAAGAGCTATTTGACTATTCCTCAACCTTCATTGAAGACATGGACACTCACTGTATAACTACTTATTTCTCTCCTCCAAATTTAGTTAGTCATTTTTAGATACATTTGCTCTTTGAGTATACTATATAACCCCATTTCAAAATGTCTCATACTTTCTAAATCCTCAATTTTGCACTTTTTTTTTCGGCTCTCCATAAAAATTGAGAAATAAATTATATATGTTTATAATTATAAAACAGACATATAATTTATTTTATATCCTATTTAATGATATATCATAGCTATGAATATTTTCTGAATATAACACGAAAAATTATATCTGAAACATTCACTCCTTACTTTTCTCTATCTCCTTTTATAGAAGCAGAAATTCCAGTTATGGAGTTTGTTTTAATTTTCCTGCCTTTTTTTTTGTTTGTTTGTTTATTTTAAATAGTGGGTTGAATTTGAAATGGAAAGAATTAGAAGGGGAGAACACTCAAGGCTCATCAAACAGTTTAAGATCTTTAGGACTGCTGGCTAAAAATTAATTCATCTAGCCTCTAGTATACTAGCTATTATGAATCTAGAGCTATATACTTCACAATGTTTTCAGTTTTCTTTCTTACAGTGATCTTACATATTTAAAACCCTAATTTATCACGACTTCCCTTGTTGTCCAGTGGTTAGGACTCTTCACTTTTAACACAGGGGCCCCTGGGATATCATATGCCATGTGGCACAGCCAAAAAACAAAACAAAACCTAATTTATCAGCTTGACTTGGTTCTCCTGAGCTCCTGACATTACTTCCATTTTTCTGCTGTATTCTAAGTCAATTCGTCAACTGGTTTTTGTTTCTTATCTAGTTGCTGTAAGGTAGGTTTCCCCTTACCACTTACACAAAGCCTTGATTATTAATTCTTTCTCAGCAACTTACCAGGACTGTCTGAATTGTATAATAAAGGTATATATCCATGTGATATGCTGATATACATACACATAAACACACTTTTTTAAGAGTGAAGGAGAAATGTATTACAACAAATCATATTAATTATTTCTGAATAATTAACTGTTAGCCTGTATGGCAATAAGTGATTTGGGGTTTCAGTTCTATTCAGTTCTCAGTTGTTTCCGACTTTTTGCTACCCCATGGACTACAGGCTTCCCTGTCCATCACCAACTCCCATTCTTGGATTTGGGGTCTAGCTAGATGCAATATATTCAGAGTTTTCCAATAATAAGGGAACACACAGGATCTAGAAGTTTCCCAGGAATACAAAATTAATTCTTTATTGTATTCTCAGTTATGTGATGCTTTTCTCTGCCTGCTATGCTTACCTCCAGTTCTTTAAATATAAGACTGTTCCTGGAAGAGGCTGATTAATTTTCTAAGATGAACAGAAAGTAGGTTTGTTCACTACTTTTTGTTGTTTTCATGTAATTTTACATGCATAAGTTTCTCTGCTGAGCATTATGGCTTCTCTCATGTGGCAACGGGAACGGTGAAGATGCAGAGACTGTGCTGTTTATTAAAAGGAAAAACACGGTGAAACTGTATCATATATTATTCTAATGTATATGATAATGTGTATATATCATATATATGACATATCATTACAGGCATTGTAATATGTACGTAAAATTAGTTTCACGAGAATTAGCACATATATAAAAAAACATGCATTGGTGTTACTGATACTTTTGTTACTTTTGGGTTCATTCAGAATAATATTCCACTTACCATTTGTTTCAGCTAAGTGCAACATGTGACACTACTCCAGGAGCACAAGAACAAAATACACTTAATGTCAGTGAAGAGAAAACAAGATTATGTCCCTGATTTGAGAAATGGAGCTTTGGGTATAAAATGAAACTCCACTAGAGATACAAAGGACACAATTGTGGAGATGCCAAAAGTTATGGTTCAGAGTCTACCACATACTGAAGAATTTGGGAACAGATAGACAGGCTGTGAAATGGCTTCCGAGGTGGCTCAGTGGTAAGGAATCTGCCTGCTAAGGCAGGAGTCACAGGAGATGTCGGTTCAGTCCTGAGCATACACACACACAGGATGTTGAGCCACTAGCAATGTGAGGAATCATAGAACTAATGGGAATGCTGGACCAAAGAGTGCCTTTCTTTCTTGGGTCTAATGTGGCTTTAATAAGCAGCACATGCATTTTCACTGCATCCGTGTGTCTTAAAAGTGTGGTCCAGTTTCGTACTTGTCAAGTCATCAATTCATCCTTTAACAGCAATCTTGAATCGACCTTACTTCCTGGAAACATTGGTCAGATCATAAGTGCATTTAGTAAGTGTATAAGTGTGAACACTTTCTGATTAGCATCAAATAATCAATGACTCGATTATATTCCTTTGCTGCAATGTGTGACCTCATTTTACTCTCATCATCCCCTCAAGGTCAGAGACCCATTCCCAGCTTAGAAATTGTTCAATAAATAAAAGAAAGATTTTTACTTGCCTTGACCAAACCAATTTAACGTCTATAAACAGATTGTTTAACAGGATGTCCATTTTAGAGGAAAACTAACAATGTTTTGTGGGACTGAGAATTTTAATTTAGCTGATCATTAGGAATATATATGAGTATCAACATAAACTCTGGAAAACAGTTTTTAAAAGCTTTGAGTAGGTAGGATTTAGAAAGTGATTTTTTATTTTATTTTTTTCACTATCCATTCTCAAATAAGAAATTTACCAGCATTGCCCTATCTTCAGGGAAAATATCAGGGCAGCTAGTCAATGACTGCTAGCTATCCAGGCCATAAGTAATTCCATAGCAATTGTCTGAATGTTTGGAATAGCAGAGAATGGACGGCAGATTCATTGCTGGGAAATATAATCTCTGTAATGGCCTTTGTCACACTTTGCAGCATATAAAACATCCCTGAGAGACAAATATGACTCACTTAGTTTGCAGCTAGCTCTTTAGGGTCCATCCGTCTTCACAGATGTGTCAGTAAAGACACTAAAGTCATGGTGGAGTGTGTTCTTCAGGGAAGTTTCATTTACTCTTTAATGCAACAACCATTTATAAAATACAGCAGGAGAAAACAGTCATTTAAAAGAAACTCATCAGTGGCAATACCATCCCATTCAGGAAGCCTGTACAAATGAACCAAGCCAAAGCAGATTTAACGTCCTCTGAGATTTCTTCCACTGTTTATCCCCTTCAGGCATAGGACAAGAATCACAAAAGCTAATGTTATTTTTGCTGCTCTGATGCCATGAATTATATGCTCTCACTAAAGGGCCTACCTCTAGTTATCCCACTTAGACATTTAATAAGCCAGAATGACTATGCAGCTCTTGACACCTATATTTTCTGTGTTGCATCATAATTATCTTATTGGGAAACAGACATAATAAGAACAAATCTGGTTAGAGAAATATAAATGTTTTCTCTTGTATGTGTATTTGTGTGTACGTGTGTGTGTGTGCATGTGTGTGTGTGTGTGTGTGTGTGTGTGTGTGTGTGCTTGTGTTCAATGCAAGGTCACTGTTTAGAGGGAAAAAAAACTTCTCTGTTAAAACAAAAAATAATGATGGGAAAATGAACGTCTATTTCCATTAAACAGCCAAGGATGATTCTTTAACAAGAAATGACACAATTGGAGGACTTTTCTCTGTCTTCTTTAATTAGGTTTCATAAGAGCTCAAATAGCTAAAGTAACTGAAGAATAGGTATTTTGGGCTTGTTTCTCTTCCTTCAGTGGGAAATCGGAACTTACTAGGAAAATGGACTATAGCAGTACACTTTTACTCATCCCCATTCTTATCTTGCCCACTAGGAACCTCAGTTTTTATACTACCTCCTCTGGTATGCTATCCTACCTGCCATTTATTTTAACCTTGTTCTCATAAACATTCTTGTGTAAGGTCATTGACCTAATGTTATAATAGTAAAATAAATGATAAAATAATTCTAGGCCAATGTCAGTAGTTACTGGTGACTTAGAACACTGTAGATGAACTTCTGGAGTTTTGGCAATATCAAGACTTGCATATTATCACTAAAAAATGATTAAATAATAGTTTTTAGAAAATGATGTAGATTTAAGAAAAGACACTATTTTTGTATTTTATATATTTGCCTTTTGTAAAAGTCAATGATAGCAAAGGTTTAGGATCAGCAGACGCATGTTCCAGAAAAACATCTATTTTTGCTTAATGACTATTCCAAAGCCTTTGACTGTGTGGATTGCAACAAACTATGGAAAATTCTTAAAGAGATGGGAATGCCAGACCACCTGACCTGCCTCTTGAGAAAGCTGTTTGCAGGTCAGGAAGCAACAATTAGAACTGGACGTGAAACAACGGACTGGTTCCAAATAGGGAAAGAAGTACATCAAGGCTGTTTATTGCCACCCTGCTTATTTAGCTTACATGCAGAGTACATCATGAGAAACGCTGGGCTAGAGGAAGCACAAACTGGAATCAAGATTGCCAGGAGAAATATCAATAACTTCAGATATGCAGATGACACCACCCTTATGACAGA
Source organism: Muntiacus reevesi (assembly GCF_963930625.1). NCBI lineage: Eukaryota > Metazoa > Chordata > Mammalia > Artiodactyla > Cervidae > Muntiacus > Muntiacus reevesi. Next base: position 52,178,124 of record NC_089251.1, on the reverse strand, counting down.
AAGTGAAGAAGAACTCAAGAGCCTCTTGATGAAAATAAAAGAGGAGACTGAAAAAGTTGGCTTAAACTCAACATTCAGAAAACTAAGATCATGGCATCTGGTCCCATCACTTCATGGCAAATAGATGAAACAGTGGAAACAGTGGCTGACTATTTTGGGGGGCTCCAAAATCACTGCAGATGGTTACTGCAGCCATGAAATTAAAAGACACTTACTCCTTGGAAGAAAAGTTATGACCAACCTTGACAGCAATTAAAAAGCAGAGACATTACTTTGACAACAAAGATCCATCTGGTCAAGGCTATGGTTTTTCCTATAGTCATGTATGGATGTGAGAGTTGGACTATAAAGAAAGCTGAGTGCTGAAAAATTGATGATTATGAACTGTGGTGCTGGAGAAGACTCTTGAGTGTCCCTTGGACTGCAAAGAGATCCAAATAGTCCATCCTAAAGGAGATCAGTCCTGGGTGTTCATTGGAAGAACTGATGTTGAAGCTGAAACTCCAATATTTTGGCCACCTAATGGGAAGGGCTGGCTCATCTGAAAAGACCCTGATGTTGGGAAAGATTGAAGGCAGGAAGAGAAGGGGATGACAGAGGATGAGATGATTAGATGGCATTACCAACTCAATGGACATGAGTTTGGGTGGACTCTGGGATTTGGTGATGGACAGGGAGGTCTGGCGTGCTGCGCTTCATGGGGTCACAAAGAGTCGGACATGACTGAGCGACTGAACTGAACTGAACTGAACTATTACCTATAGAATGGATAAGCTATAACAAGCTCATTTTTTATAGCATGGGAAACTATATTCAGTATCCTGTGATAAACTATAATGGAAAATAATATGAAAGTAATGTATATAAAAGTGTGACAATAATTTTACTATACAGCAGAAATTAATAAAACATTATAAATCAACTATGCTTGAATAAAATAAGTTAAAAATATAATAACAAAAATAGAGAATGACTCACCACAGTTTAAGGGGCACTGATTGGAAGGTACATAATGAAGCTTTCTGGATTGTTGAAATTTTTATGCAATTGAGGTTGTATGATGGCCACATAAGTACATGTATTTGTGAACATTTACTGAGTTATACATTTACAATTTGTGTACCTATGCTCACAATACACTTTTTAAAAGATGAAATTAAAAAACAGGTATTATGAATTGATTCATGTTTTTCCTTGGGCAGGGAGTCTTAGTGCTTATTCTTGCCTGACTCCATGAACAGGTCCCATTCATGCTCAGAATTATAATCTGAGTGCCTTATTAAGGGCTCAAATGTGATACTTCTGTTTGAGAGAGTTTCCCTCATTCACTGATGATGAACAAATTGGAATTATTAAATCTCAAAAGGACTCTTACCTAAATGAATCCTTTGGCACATGCCTCTGAAGTTAAAAGCCGCCATCTTACTTTTGAGTACTCTTGAATACCTTTGGGTGTCCAGTGGATAAAGATACTCTCTTTGGGCCAGTATGCTACAGCCCTAAAAGGAATGCTGTTGAAATGCATGTGTAACCCAAGTTGCTGCCATTTATCCAGGAGACCATTATGTGTGCCAGCATAATTTACGACTTTTGTTTCTTTGTTTTACATAGAAAAAGCTCTTTCCATTTGGATTCTTTCCTAAAAATTCAGTTCTTAAACTACATAGCCCTGCATGTGTACAAACAAACATATACACCAACAACAAATGTTTACTTTCTTATCTTGGTTTTTCAAGTTCCTGATACATTACTGCAAATAGACTAATCTGGAATTGAGTCAGAAAGCACATTTTAATAAAATCAAATTTAACTCCATTTTAAAGTGTGGTTGGATTTTATGTGCAAATGGAATGGCAGTTACCTAGAAAAAAGTAACTATGTAATTTCAGCTGATGTTCTATCCCGTTTCCCCTTGGCAAATTTGCAGATGGACCGCATGGGCAAGATGAGATGCCCAAAGCACCTCAGAAAATAATAAATTATTAAGGTATATTTATTGTTACTAACTTTGGGATTATTTGAGGGCAGAAGGAAAAGAGGGCATCAAGAGGATGAGATGGCTGGATGGTATCACCGGTGCAATAAACATGAACTTGGGCAAACTCTGGGAGTGAGAGACAGGGAGGTCTGGCATGCTGAAGTCCATGGGGTCGCAAAGAGTCCAACACAACTAGGCGATTGAACACAGTAAAATAATTCAACATAAGCAGTTAAGAGTGCTAAGCTGCCTCATTTCTCTATGTTGGAAGGAGGCCCAAGTGATGAAATAATCCAGATTAAGTCTAAATGAGCACTTCTGTCAAAAAAAAAAAGAGCTAGAAATTAAGAACTTAGGATCTTGACTTTACATTTGAGAACCTAAATGCGAATTAGATGCTACTAGTGGTATAGAACCCATCTACCAATCCAAGAGACATAAGAAATGTGGGTTTGATCCCTGAGTTGGGAAGATCCCCTGGAGGAGGGCTTGGCAACCCATTCCAGTATTCCTGTCTAGTGAATCCCATGGATTGAGGAGCCTGGCAGGCCACAGTCCACAGGACTGCAAAAGTTGGACATGACTGAAGTGACTTAACACAACCAAATGCAAATTAGAGGGGACCATGTATAAGTGTGCAGCCATGTCTGACTCTGCAACCCCATGGACTGCAGCCCACCAGGCTCCTCGGAATTTTCTGTCCATGGAATTTTCCAGGCAAGAATATTGGAGTGGGTTGCCATTTGCCACTCTGGGGGATCTTTCCCACTCAGGATTTGAAACCATGTCTCCTGTATTGGCAGGCAAATTCTTTACCACTGTACCACCTGGGAAGCCCCAGAGGGGACTGCATTTTGGCCTTATTTTCCCACTGGGTGCTTATGAATTAAAGTCTATAGTCAACAGTGTGGATGTTGGGAGACACTTCTCCATAGGTCTCTTGTATTCCAGTCTGCTTTGTGGTTATACCTCAAGTTCAAGCCAAAGATGTGTCTCTGTCAAGGTCATAATTGTATTTTTGATGAGCAACCCTGAGAAATGAGGTGATGTCTCTTCAGAAAAAAGAACAAACTTACTAACAGGCTACTATAAAGCAGTGGATTCCCAAGGATCAATGTTCTCTTGCAGTACAACCCACTGTATTTTCAGGCATATATTTAGGCCAGTGATTCTCACCTGGGGGGGATTTTGTTCCTCAGGGGCATTTGGAAATATCAATAACCTCAGATATGCAGATGACACTACCCTCATGGCAGAAAGCAAAGAGAAACTAAAGAACCTCTTGATTTAGGTGAAAGAGGAGAGTGAAAAAGCTGACTTAAAACTCAACATTCAGAAAACTAAGATCATGGAATTCAGTCCCATCACTTCATAGCAAATAGATGGGGAAACAATGGAAACAGCGACAGACTTTATTTTCTCAGTTCCAAAATCACTGCAGATGGTGACTGCAGTCATGAAATTAAAGGGTGTTTGCTCCTTGGAAGAAAAACTATGACAAACCTAGACAGTATAATAAAAAGTAGAGACATCACCTTGCCAAAAATGGTTTTTATAGTCAAAGTTATGTTTGTTTGTTTGTTTGTTTTTTCCCAGTAGTCGTGTACGGCTGTAAGAGTTGGACCATAAAGAAGGCTGAGAGACAGAGAATTGATGCTTTTGATCTGTGGTGTTGGAGAAGGCTCTTGAGAGTCCGGTGGACTGCAAAGTGATCAAACTAGCCAATCCTAAAGAAAATCAGTCCTGAATATTCATTGAAAGGACTGATGCTAAAGCTAAAGCTCGAATACTTTCATCACCTGATAAAAAGACCCAACTCATTAGAAAATACCCTGACGCTGGGAAAGATTGAAGGCAAGAGAAAGGGATGACAGAGGATGATACAGCTGGATCACATCACTGACTCAATGAACATGGGCTTGAGCAAGCTCTGGGAGATTGAAGGAAGGGGAAGTCAGGTGTGCTGCAGTCTATGGGGTTGCAAATAGTTGGACATAACTGAGAGACTGAACAACAATACATGTGTACATATCTAATATACACACATACATGCAAACATACAGTGCAGTGTGTATACGTACATATATGCATATGTGTGTACATGTCTATGTATGTATAAATATAGATAGAGATAGGAGAGTGAGAAAAAGAGATTGTGAAAATGTATTATACGACTGGAAGCTAGCAATGGTTGCTGATCTTAAAATATGAAATATTTCAAGATGTGAATTTGATATCTTGGAACAGCAATACACTGTGCATTTGCTGTACCTAGCCACCATTGATTCAGTCTTTAGTTATTTTCTTGAGGCAGAGACAGCACTTGCATTACAGCAAACAAAACAAATAAACAATAAATTCACTGCACTCAAAAATTGAAATTGATTCCCCAGATAGTTACTTCCTTAAAATGGCAACATCTTTATTAATTTATTTTTATTTATAAATGAGAAAAATAATCTTTATAAAGTTCTTATGATTGTTGCTTTCATATGTCAGTTAGAATGGAACACAGAGTTCTCGGGTATTTGGTCAACCATTTTTCTATGTGTACTTTGAAGGTGATATTGGATAAGATTAATTTTTTAATGGTAGACTGAGTCAAAGGGATTGCCTCCATAATGTGAGAGGGCTTCATCCAGTTGGATAAAGACTTAAATATAGCAAAAGGCTGACCAAGTAAGAGGATTTTCCTGCCAGATTGTCTTTGAATTGGTATGTTGGCTTTTTTTGGTTCTAAAACAGCCTCTAGCCTTTAGACTAGAACTGAAATGCACGCACGTGCGCACACAAACACACACATACACACACACACACATATTTGGGTCTGTTTCTCTGGAGAACCTTGATCAGGATAGTTGGTTTTGAATATAATTTAATTAACTGATTTACTTTTGGCTGTCCTGGGTATTCATTGCCGCACAGGTTTCTCTCTAGTTGCAGGGAGCAGGGCCTACTCTCTACTTGTGATCCTTGGTCTTCTCATCATGGTGGCTTCTCTTGTTGCAGAGTATGGGCTCTAGGGCATGCGGGCTTCAGTGGTTGCTGCTCCTGGGCTGTGGAGCACAGACTCAATGGTTGTGGTGCATAGACTTAGTTGAGATGGTTTAATAGCATGGCCAACTCAATGGACTTGAGTTTGAGCAAACTCCAGGAGATAGAGAAGGACAGGGTAGCCTGATGTGCTGCAGTCCATGGGGATGCAGAGTCAGACATGATTAGCAACTGAAAAACAACAATAGTAACAGGTTTAATTGCTTCACAGCATGTGAGACCTTCCTGGATCAGGGGTCAAACCTGCATCTCCTAAATTGGCAGGTGGCTTCTTTACCACTGAGCCACCAGGGAAGTCCTATTATAACTTTTTTATGCACTATGAAAGCTATTATTTAATGGATTGACATTTACCCTTTCACTCTATGCTCTCCTCTGCTTTATACTTTCCTTGATACCAGTACATATCTTACAATTTTTTGCCTATTTATGTATAAAATATGAGATAAAATTATCTTATTCACTAGTACATCTCCAAGGTTTTTGATATCCGGTTCACATGTGAATTAAAGCACTGTGAACCACTATGCTTGCTGAAAGGGTGGGCAGCAAAAAATATGTTTCTCAAATGTTAGCTGATGATATGATTCGTTTCATAATTTTCAGCTTAGATTTAAATGATGTAAGTTTTTTTTACCCATTGAAGACAATTACTGTTGCTACTGGCATTTTTAAAGCTGCTTTTAGAATAAATAAATAATTATAAGTCAGGCAGTAATCTGTTTTAAATTACATTCATTCATACTCAGATACTCTTAGGGAAAGGTCTGAGTATTCCTTTTTTTTTTTTTTTTTTTTAATATACCTCCCTAGAGTTGAAAAGATTTTCACTGGTGACTCAGAAAGTAAGGATCTACCTGCAATGCAGAAGACCTGTGTTCAATCTCTGGGTTGGGAAGACCCCCTTGAGAAGGAAATGGCAACCTCTCCAGTTTTCTTGTTGGAGAATTCCATGGACAGAAGAGCCTGGCAGGTTACAATCCATGGGGTCTCAAACAGTCAGACACGACTGAATGACTAATCCTTTCCAGAAGTGAAAACCATTCTCCTACATGACCTGGCTCTAGTATGTCTTTCTAAATGATGCCACTAATAGTCTCCTTCTTGCTTATGTAACTCTAGTTCTGAGGCAGGAGATAGATAGACCCCAGGCTGAACAGCTGGATCTTCAAAATGGCAGGAGAGAGGAAAAGCCAAGTCCTGCCTTCACAAGAGATAAAAGACCACATATTCTTTATTCTCAAAGCTGAGGGGACCTTACTGACTACACAAGTATAGAAAGACTCTTGGAGTGTCACCTCAGAGTGATTCCAATCTACTCCAAGATGGAGTTCATCTTGGCTAAGAGATATATGTGCACACATGGGAGGACCTTAAGATACACCAAATATAAACTCAGAGTGGGGAAAAGCAAGGTGATTGGCCAAAAGAAACTCAGAAGAAATGCCCCATGTCACTTAATCAAACTACCATGAAGGCACAACTCTCTCTGAGTCTGCTTGTATGTCCATCCACAAGTATTCTTTTTCCTCCTAATAAACACTTAACTTGTTTCACTACTTCCCATCTCTATGTGGAAATTCATTTCTAGACTCCTGACAGGCTGGGGCCATGTTACTGACCACTGGTCCCTTGTAGCCTAGTGACTTGTATTCAGCTCTCTCATTGCTCTCAGCCTGACTTCAATTTTTGATGAGGAAGTGAAATCCTGATTCAAGCTACTGTAGACTGAGTCCCTTGGAAATCAATCCCATTGACTTTTTGCGGTTCCTTAAATAAGCCAAGTTTGCTTCCATCTCAGGAACTTCCAGTTCAGTTCAGTCACTCAGTCGTATTTGACTCTCTGGAACCCCATGGACTGCAGCACTCAGGCTTCTATGACCATCACCAACTCCCGGAGCTTGCTCAAACTCATGGTCATCAAGTTGGTGATGTCATTCAACCATCTCATCCTCTGTCTTCTCCTTCTCCTCCTGCCTTCAATCTTTTCCACCATTAGGAACTTTCATTTGGTGTTTATTTTTTTCCCACATTGCTCAATTTCTCATTCCTTCCAAGAAATATTCCCCTTGTACTCTATCTGATTAGCACTCTTATCATATATTGGTCTACTTGATTTTTCCTCATTGCACCTGTCTACCTATATGTATACCTGTGCTTCCATCTCTTCTTCTAGAACACAAGGTTGATAAGGGCAGGATCATTTTCTTTCTGGTCCTTGATCTAACTTTAATGCTTTAAGTGAAATTGAACGTGTTAGTCACTCAATCATGCCCAACTCTGTGACCCTGAAGACTGTAACCCACCAAGTTCCTATGTCCATGGAATTCTCCAGGCAATAATATTGGAGTGGATTGTCATTTCCTTCTCCTGACCTGGAGAATGAACCCAAGCCTCATGCATTGCAAGCAGATTCTTTACCATCTGAGCTACTAAGGAAGTACCTTTTGTTAATATATAAACATTTTATCACTAATACTAAATGAAAGCATATGTCAATTAGAAGTTCCAAACAAAATACAAGTAGTAATATCAGAAAATGTCCAATGAGCTGATTTGTGCTCTTTTCTCAAATTTTATTCTACTTGGAAGCGAATACGGAGATTTCTAGAGTTCAGGAAGTTTGAAACCGGGGCATTATGCCAGGAACCAATTTCATAGAGACAAAGACTAATTTGTTCTGATAACTATGTGCTGTGCTTAGTCACTCAGTCCTGTCTGAGTCTTTGCGACCCCATGGACTGTAGTCTGCCAGGCTCCCTTGTTCGTGGGGATTCTCCAGGCCAGAATACCAGAGTGGGTTGCCATGTCCTCCTTCAGGGGATCTTCCCAACCCAAGGATCGAACCCAGGTTTCCCACATTGCAGGTGGATTCTTTACTAACTGAGCCAACAGAGAAGCCAGTTTCTAATAAAGATAGATAGACTGTGGTATAAAATTATTTAATACTTAATCCAATTTCTGAGCATTTCATTTCCTCCTCCGTCAAGCTGCAAACAAGACTCACTTTCTTATCTAGTGTTCACCTTTCATAGAGAGCTGGGCTGGACATTTTAGAAATGCTTTTCTTTTTGAGGATGTGGATTATAAAATAAATGTATGGGAATTAGTGATACGGTCTGACTTCACCATTCACCAGCATAACCCTTTATTCAAATAGACACACAGGGATATTTTGATTGACATATAGCATATTTGATTAATTAGGAGTATTACTAATAAGGAGGGAAGGAGGTGCATGATTTTTCACCTGGTCATGCACCACCTAATATGGTTTCACCTAAATGCAGTCATCTTTGAGAATTTACCTGTTCTTTATTTTTTTCCCCAAATGCCTTCATTCATTTAATCCTATTGCATATGATTAGCTTCAGATGGCACTGTGCATACCTGCACAACCCATTGGTGTGTTAGCTATTCCTGTTGCTAAAGGACTTCTCTGGTGATTCAGCAGGCAAAGAAAACCTGTCTGCCAATGCAGGAGACAAAAGAGACGTGAGTTCAATCCCTGGGTCAGGAAGATCTCCTCAAGAAGGAAATGGCAATCTCCTCCAGTATTCTTGCCTGGGAAACCCCTTGGACAAAGGAAACTGGTGGGTTACATTGCATGTGGTTGCAAAGAGCCAGACATGACTGAGCAAACACACACACACCTGTTGCTAAATATTAGTAAATTGGAAACAATGACACCATTTGCCCAATTCCTATTATAATTCTTACTACAGCATCACCTTCTTTCAAATAGCTTTACTTTTACACAGAGAACAATAAATGCATCTTTTCTTTTTACTTCTCTGCAATGGAATCACAACACTTTTTTTCTTACATTTATATAAATAGAATAATCTATGGTGATGCTCCATAAAGGAGACACTGCATAATCTCAAGGTGTGTATGTTGTCTTCTATCACTTTGCATTAAGGATTTCAGTTCCAACATCTTTAGCCACTTTCCAGCAACATTAGGCTACTTGCTTTAGGACACACTTTTCAGACATGTCACTCTTGACTGGAAATAGTCAAGGGGTTATGGAACACCAGTTTCAAAAATGGTTCCTCTGATTCCATTTTCTATCAGTCTGAACTACATATGAACCAAAGATAAGCCTTTTATATAAAGTGTTCCACCAATTGAAGGGGACTCCAAATTCCCCACTGTAAAAGAAACTGAACCCTTTATAAAATAATTTTGCCCAACTATTTTCACAAAACACCTTGATTACCACATTACTCATTATTTGCCATGTATGTCAATGCCATGAAAAGAGAGGAAGTGTTTGGCCCACAACCTCTGGACTAGTAAGTGAAAATGATTTCATTTCTTCAAAATCTCATGACAGCATCCATCCTCCAAAAATACTTCTTTCACCCTATGCTTAATGGGAAATTTCCCAATTGAAATTGACATTCTTTTAACAAGGGTCAACACTAGGTCACAGTTTTTGTTGTTGTTTAGTCACTAAGGCATATCTGAATCTCTTCTAACCTCCTGGACTGTAGCCTGCAAGGCTCCTCTGTCCATGGGATGTCCCAGGCAAGAATACTGGAGTGGATTGCCATTTCCTCTACCAAGGGATCTTCCATATCCAAGGATCAAGCCAGGGAAGCCCAGGACACTCTTAGGTCTGTTGAATAATACTTATTGTTCCATAACTTCATCTTCTGCAAAAGTGCTTTCGTATTTCTCTCACATCGTAAGCCCTCACTCTCTGAATGACACTTCAGCATTCAACCATTCTCTTCAATTCCCATTGCTATTTTCAAATTTGGCTGATAATCTAGTAAATAAATCTTACTTGCAATATTCACCGGGTTGGGGGGGGGGGACGCTTCCATTTTCATTCTTCTACTGTCTTTGTAACTTGTGCATATTTCATTTTAAAAAGTAATAATCCATAATATACAAAGCAGTTCCAGGAGGCATGTTTAAAGAGTAAGTATGATCCAAAAGAGAATCTCAATCAGTCCCTTCTTCCACACATTGACTTTGTTGCTCTTTACCACTATCATTTTTCTTTGTGGTTGACTTTTCAGATTTTTGAAGTTTTATATGATAATAATAAAGAGAACACCAAACTTACTTGTAACAATAAATCAGATGAACAAAATATGTACAGAAAACCTCAAAAGTGACTCAAAAGTACTTTTCAAATGATTGACAAGTGTTCAAATTGTTGTATTTACTTAGAGTCTTGGGCTTTCCTGGTGGCCCAGATGGTAAAGAATCCTCCTGCAATGAGGGAGACTTGGGTTCGATCCTTGGGTAGGGAAGGTTCCCTGGAGGAGGGCATGGCAACCCACTGCAGTATTCTTGCCTGCAGAATCCCCATGGGCAGAGGAGCCTGGTGGGCTGCAGTCCATGAGATCACAAAGAGTCAGACACGACTGAGAGGCTAAGCGCACAGCCCACTCAGAGTCTTACAGCACTCTTCATATTCTGCATTTTACCTTCTGGCTGCAGATGGGGCCTTCTCACACCAGAGGGATGGAATAACTCCTGAAAAGAGATTAGCTTTCTCTCTGGATTGAAGCAGGACACATTGTTTTTCTGAATATTCGGGGAAAGACGAGGCTAAATCATACACGTCCTCTTAATTACAGAAAAAAGTATTCCTCACATCTGCTTCTATTTCCATAGAGCAGCAAAAATTGTCAAGTTTGCATATTTCAGATTTTCAACCAAAATGCATTGTGACTGTCAGACCCAGAATTTAGCAAGCAATCATGCCTTCAAAAAAGCACAAATGAAGGTCACAGAGTTCTGTGGGGTCTGTGATATTACCAGAACACTCTACAATTGGGAGAAAATAACTCTAAAGTTGATAATCACTCCAGGTACCTTGAGTAGTGATTTTAAAGGTGGTTAATGTGATGAAACAGTTTGGAAGAAACCAACCCTGTTGGTTGAATTTCACCTGCTGATTTTGTTTATTATTATTATTAATTGAAATTGATTTCCCCCTGTTCTTCTACTGTACCTTCTTTGCATCCTGCATTATCAAGAGGATTTATCATGCAGGGAAAAAAAAAAATTGCAAAGGCTATTTTTGCCTTAGTGGTGGGCCTTAGAAAGCATCACTATGAACAAAGCTAGTGGAGGTAATGGAATTCCAGTTGAGCTATTTCAAATCCTAAAAGATGATGCTGTGAAAGTGCTGCACTCAATATGCCAGCACATTTGCAAAACTCAGCAGTGGCCCCAGAACTGGAAAAGGTCAGTTTTCATTCCAATCCCAAAGAAAGGCAATCCCAAGGAAAGCTCAAATTACCACACAATTGCACTCATCTCACACGCTAGTAAAGTAATGCTCAAAATTCTGCAAGCCAGGCTTCAGCAATACATGAACCAAGAACTTTCAGATGTTCAAGATGGTTTTAGAAAAGGCAGAGGAACCAGAGATCAAATTGTCAACATCCGCTGGATCATCGAAAAAGCAAGAGAGTTCCAGAAAAACATATATTTCTGCTTTATTGACTATGCCAATGCCTTTGACTGTGTGGATCACAACAAACTGTGGAAAATTCTTCAAGAGATGGACATACCAGACTACCTGACCTGCCTCTTGAGAAACCTGTATGCAGATCAGGAAGCAACAGTTAGAACTGAACATGGAACAACAGATTGGTTCCAAATAGGAAAAGGAGTATGTCAAGGCTGTATATTGTCACCCTGCTTATTTAACGTATATGCAGAGAACATCATGAGAAATGCTGGGCTGGAGGAAGCACAAGCTGGAATTGAGATTGCTGGGAGAAATATCAGTAACCTCACATATGCAGATGACACCACCCTTACGGCAGAGAGTGAAGAGAAACTGAAAAGCCTCTTGATGAAAGTGAAAGAGGAGAGTGAAAAAATTGGCTTAAAGCTTAACATTCAGGAAACTAAGATCATGGCATCTAATCCCATCACCTCATGGGAAATAGATGGGGAAATAGTGGAAACAGTGTCAGACTTTATTTTTGGGGGGCTCCAAAATCATTGCAGATGGTGATTGCGGCCATGAAATTAAAAGATGCTTACTCCTTGGAAGGAAAGTTATGGTCAACCTAGATAGCATATTAAAAAGCAGAGACATTACTTTGCCAACAAAGGTCTGTCTAGTCAAGGCTATGGTTTTTCCAGTAGTCACGTATGGATGTGAGAGCTGGATTGTGAAGAAAGCTGAGCGCCGAAGAATTGATGCTTTTGAACTGTGGTGTTGGAGAAGACTCTTCAGAGTCCCTTGGACTGCAAGGAGATCCAACCAGTCCATCCTAAAGGAGATCAGTCGTGGGTGTTCATTGGAAGGACTGATGTTGAAGCTGAAATGCCAATATTTGGCCATCTTACGGGAAGAGTTGACTCATTGGAAAAGCCTGTGATGCTGGGAGGGATTGGGGGCAGGAGGAAAAGGGGACGACAGAGGATGAGATGGTTGGATGGCATCACCGACTCGATGGACATGTGTTTGACTAATCTTCAAGAGGTGGTGATGGACAGGGAGACCTGGCGTGCTGCGATTCATGGGGTTGCAAAGAGTCGGACACGACTGAGCGACTGAACTGAACTGAACTGAATATAAAAAGACGTTACAAGGATTTCTGCAGGACAAACGGGGATGTGAGAGGAATCAAGCAAACCTTAGAGAAAGTAGTGTACAACTGCATGATAACCTAGTGGCTAGAAAAGTAGAAGGCTTCTTCTCACACGCCATAATTTGGCAGAGACTCCAAAGTTCATCTACCCCAAAATACTTCATATATTATCTGAAAATAGTGGTTTACTGGTAAAGAATCCGCCTGCACTGCACGAGATTTGCAGGGGACTCAAATTCTATCCTTAGATTGGGAAGATTCCCAGGAGAAGGAAATGGCAACCCAATCCAATATTCTAGCCTGGAAATCCTCATGGGCAGAGGAGCCTTGTAGGCTGCAGTCCATGGGGTTGCTAGGAGTCGGACACAACCGAGCGACTTCACTTTCACTTTCCACTTTCATGCATTGGAGAAGGAAATGGCAACCCACTCCAGTGTTCTTGCCTGGAGAATCCCAGGGGCGGCGGAGCCTGGTAGGCTGTCGCCTATGGGGTCGCATAGAGTCAGACACGACTGAAGCGATTTACCAGCAGTAGTTAGCAGACAACAATACCTGGAAGGTTTATTACATCAGTATAGATTGAGTTAATATGTTGTATATATTGAATGAAATTGACAAATTTGAAACGTTTAAATGGTTCATTATACATGGAGAGAACATCATTTGAACCTATGGCAATTGAATTTTAAGAAAATGATTTTGCTTAAAATAAGGAAAATCTATTCAAATTCTGGAGTTATCTGATGATGGGGAGTGATGCACTGCCATCTAAATAAGTGGTGTGCTCTTTGTCATCACAAACACTCGGGCTACAATGCATATTATAGAATAGCATTATCCAAAGGAAACAAAACAGGAACCAGAAATGCAAGCTATATATGTAATTATAAGTTTTCTGGTATTCTCATTTAAAATAATTTAAAAGTAGAAATTAAATAATGCATTTGATTAAACCCAATATATCCAAAGCATTATAATTACAACATGCAATGAGCATAAAAATAAGACTTTTCCAATTTTGTGCTAGGTATTTGAAATTTCATGTGAATTTCAGTTTTTCCTTGAAATATGGGTTAGTCATGTTTCAATAGTTGCACATACCTAGTGGCTACTGGATTAGACAGTATAGTTACAGAGATTTCCCAGTTACAGTAGGAGATCCATCCTATAAAGCTACTTCCACTTTTTAATATTTACTATTCCCTTTGCTTAATGATCACAGCTTATTAAATGGACTTCCAATTGCATAAAGCAACTGCAACGAGGGGTTTCCTTGCTGGGCTCAGGGAGAAGAAACCACTTGGAGTACACTAGTCACCTCAGGGAGAAAGGACAACACAAATTAACATTTTCTGCCTCAGAACTTTGAGTCAAAAAAATATGCACAACTTAAGAAAATTGGTGAGACAGAAAAATAAAATATTTCAATTCATATTTATTGGTTATTGCTTTTTGACACAGCATTATAAAGAAACCAAAGGCTGTGCCCTCAAAGAGTATACAGACATATACTCTCATAGAAAACTAATATTAAATAATAGCACATGAAAAGATACTCCAAATTGCTAATTATTAGTTAGTTAATTAAGTTGCTCAGTTGTGTCCGACTCTTTGTGACCCTGTGGACTGTAGCCCACCAGGCACCTCCATCCATGGGATTCTCCAGGCAAGAAGAATGCAAATCAAAACTACAACACTAGTCAGAATGACCATCATTAAAATGTTTACAAATCACAAATACTATAGAGGGTGTAGAAGGAAGGGAAACTTCTTGCATTGTTTGTGGGACTGTAAATTGGCAAAGCCACTGTGGAAAATGATATGGAGATTCCTCAAAAATTTAAAAATAGTTTCCATATGATCCAGCAATTCCATTCCTGGGTATATATACAAACAAAACTATAATTTAAAAAGATATAAGTTCACCTTATGTTCATAATGATATTATGAACAATAGTCAAGATACAGAAATAACGTAAATGTCCATCTACAAATGAATGGATAAAGAAGATGTGATTACATATACACAATATAACAGAATAATTTGCAGCTATAAAAAAGAATGAAGCTATGCCATTTGCAGCAACATGAATGAACCAAGAAATCATAATACGAAGTGAAGTAAGTCAGAAAGACAAAGACAAATACCAAATGAAATCACTTCTATGTGGATTCTACAATACAGAAGAATTTACCTACAAGAAAGAAATATATTCAGTCATTGAGAGCATACTTGTGGTTGCCTAGGAGGTGTCAAGGGCAGATGGATTAGAAGTCTGAGATTAGCAGAATCAAACTATTGCATATAGAATAGGTAAACATCAAGGTCCTACTGTTTAGTACAGGTAGCTGCATTCAATATCCTGTGATAAACCATAAAGGAAAAGAATTTGAAAAATATATATATGTACAACTGAATCACTTTTCTGTACATCTGAAATTAGCACAAAATTTTAAATAACTATATTTCAATAGACTAAAGGAAAAAGCACAACTAGTTTTATTCCTGATTCTCCTTTTTTCATACCTCACATGCAATTTACTATCAAATTTGATTGGGTCTACTTTTATGTATATCTAAAACCTGATCTTATTTCACTGGCTAACGCTGCTATTATTCTGGCCCAATATGTCTTTATCTTACTATATTTTGATAATTGCAAGTCTTCCAAGTAGGTCCCCTTCTGTCAATCTTCCTTTGCAGTCTTTTCCTAACAGAATGGGATCTTTTAAAAACTTAAATCAAATTTTATCACTCTTCTGTTTAAAATTATTTTTGTTTACCATCTCTCTCTAACAAGTCATGTAAATCTGTATTCTGATCTAAAATCCCTTACATGATCTGCTCCCTCTCAACCCCTAGAATTGTCTCTGACTTTATATCCTTTGCTCTCTTACTACTTGATCACTCTGAATACTGAGATTATTGCTGTTTCTAAAAGCAAAACAAAACAAAATAAAAACACTCCAAGTTGGCTCACCTACAGGATTTTTCACTTGCTATTTCCTCTTTCCACTATGCTGTTCCCCAAGCTATACACATAGCAAGCTCACTAGCATCATTTTCATCTTCTCAGTGAATACTTCTCTGCTCAGCACATTTAGAAAAATTTATCTTCCTTCCTGATACCTCCAAATTTCATTTAGTTCCTAATTATTTTCTCCTTATCAGATATCCTTATCTAACATAAAATAACAAATATATTTGTTATGTGCATCGTCTGCCTGTGATACTGAAATATATGCTTCAGAAAGGAGGAGTTGTTTTGTTTTGTTTGTTTGTTTGTTTCTGTGTTCTGTTATATTCCCATTTTGTAAGGCAATGTTTACACATAGTAAGCATTTAGTAAGTATATTTGAATGAATAAATAAATGTTGCAGAGGAAGAAAAAATAAATGCATGTATTATCTGACAGTAAATTATAGATAAGAGGTCATGAATATGGGATAAAGATAATTATTTCTCTAGGAATTCAAAAGGTAGATTTCTCTGTAGTTGGGTAGGCAGAGGAGCTTCTTGGAGATACAAAGAGTGCCTGGAGGAATCTAAGGGGCAAAAGAAGGTAGGCATCTTTAAGAAGAGGAAAAGGGAAGCAAAGTAGTATATAAATAAATATAGTACAGCTATTATTTTTAAAAGTTACAAACACAGATGAACAACAAACTTAAATTTAAAAAACTATCCTGTAGGTCAGATTAGTGTATATCTCAAACATTTTTCTTACTTGGTGGCAGGTAGATTAATCTCAGGAACTTTTGATCAAGACTAGGAAGTATAATCTATAAAAATATTTAATCATTATTTGTTTTTCTCTGTATGACTTATTTCACTAAGTATAATACCCTCTAAGTCAATCTATGTGGTTGCAAATGGTGGAATTTCATTCTTCATTAAATGAAGAATGAAAGAAGATGGTATATATATATATATATATATATGTATATATATATACCATCCATTTGTCACAAATAAGATTCCATTCTTTTTACGGTTGAGTAATATTCCAATGTGTATGTGTGTGTCTTCTTTATTCATTTACCAGTGAGTGAGCACAGATTTTTTCCATACCTTGGCTATTGTAAATAATGCTGCACTATACATGGGGATGCATGCTTTTTTTTCATGTTAGTATTTCATTTTCAATAGGTATATTCTCACCAATGGTACTGCTTAGTCCTATAAAGTTTCCATTTATAGTTTTTTTTTTAAAGAAACCTCCATACTCTTTTTCACAGTGATTGCAACAATTCACATTTCCACTAACAATACACGTGCTCTATTTTCTCCACATCCTCACTAACATGTGTTATTTATAAACTTTTTTTTAACTTTTTAAAAAATTTGGATAAGGAAGCTATGGTACATATACACAATGCAATATTACTCAGCCATTAATAAGAATTCATTTGAATCAGTTCTAATGAGATGGATGAAACTGGAGCCCATTATACAGGGTGAAGTAAGCCAGAAAGATAAACACCAATACAGTATACTAACATATATATATGGAATTTAAAAAAATGGTAATGATAACCCAATATGCAAAACAGAAAAAGAGACACAGATGTATAGAACAGACTTTGGGACTCTCTGGGAGAAGGTGAGGGTGGGATGTTCTGAGAGAATAGCATTGAAACAAGTATACTATCAAGGGTGAAACAGATCACCAGCCCAGGTTGGATGCATGAGACAAGTGCTCAGGGCTGGTGCACTGGGAAGACCCAGAGGGATGGGATGGGGAAGGAGGCGGGAGGAGGGATTGGGATGGGGAACACATGTAACTCCATGGCTGATTTATGTCAATGTATGGCAAAAACCACTACAATATTGTAAAGTAATTAGCCTCCAACTTATAAAAATAAATGAAAAAAAGTTTTTAATAGGAGGATAATTGTTTTACAGTATTGTGTTAGTTTCTATCATACATCAACATGAATCAGCCATAAGTATACAGATGTCCCCTCCCTCTTGAATCTCCCTCCCATTTCCCATCCCATCCCACCCTTCTAGGTTGTCACAGAGCACCGAGTTTGAGCTCCCTGTGTTATATATATATCCATAGGATTTTCCAGGCAAGAATACTGGAGTGGGCCATTTCCTTCTCCAGAGGATCTGCCCGACCCAGGGATCAAATGCACATCTCCTGCACTGGCAGGTGGATTTTTGTGGCTCAGACAGTAAAAGTTTCTGCCTCTAATGCAGGAGACCTGGGTTCCATCCCTGGGTCAGGAAGATCCCCTGGAGAAGGAAATGGCAACCCACTCTTGCCTGGAAAATCCCAAGGATGGAGGAGCCTGGTAGGCTACAGTCCATGGGGTCGCAAAGAGTTGGACACGACTGAGCCACTTCACTTTCTTTCTTTCTTGCTTTACCACTGAGCCACCAGGTAAGCCTCTAGACTTATTGATATTAGTAATTTTGACTGGTGTGAGGTGATACCTCATTGTGTGTGGGCTTTCATTTCTCTGATGATTAGTAATTTTTAGCATCTTTTCATGTGTCTGTTGGCTATCTACATCTTCTTTGGAAAAGTGTCTATTCAGGTCTTCCCACCTTTTGAATACTTTTTATTTTGCTTTGGGGTATAGCTGATTAACAAACAATATTGTGACAATTTCACATAAACATCAAAGGGACTCAGACATACATGTACATGTATCCATCTCTCCAAAACTCCCCTGCCATCCAGGCTGCCCATTTTTATTTTATTTTTATTATTTTTATTTTTATCTTTTTCTGACTGTCCATTTTTAAATTGCACTTTTTTGTATTGAATCATATGAGCTGTCTATATAGTTCAGATATTAACCCTTTATTTGTCATATAATTTGCAAATATTTCTCTCATCAGTAGGTTATATGTATGTTTTGTTGATAGTTTCCCTTGCTGTGCAAAGCCTTTTTTAGCTTAAGTAGTTCACCTTTGTTTACTTTTGCTTTTGTGACATTTTAAGTATATTTTGGAAGCAGAATTAACAAGTATTTTGTAGGAATAGTACCTTCATTGTTACAACTTGGGTGTCAAAGGAGGTCATTTGTTGTTAGTCATTTCTCATGTGATAGGCTTCCCTGGTGACTCAGACAGTAAAGAATCTTTTTGCAATCCAGGAGGATGATCACTGGGTTGGGAAGATTCCCTGAAGAATGAAATGGCAACCCCTTCCAGTATTTTTGCTTGGATAATTCCATGGAGCGAGGAGCCTGGTGGGCTGTAGTTCATAGGGTCACAAAGAGTCAGATATGACTCAGTGACCAACACAGACAGACAGACAGACAGACAGACAGACATATATGTAATAGGGGTTTCCCAGGTGGCGCTAGTGGTAAAGAACCTGCCTGCCAATGCAGGGGACTTAAGAGATGTGGGTTCAATCCCTGGGTCAGGAAGATCCCCTGGAGGAAGTCATGGCACCCACTCCAATATTCTTGCCTGGAGAATCCCATGGAGAGAGGAGCCTGGTGGGTTATGGTTCATAGAATCTCAAAGAGTCCAGCACAACTGAAGTGCCTTAACACACATGCATGCATGAAATAGAGTAAGGGAAGATTTCCATGGTGTCTCAAAACACGAGTTAAGGGACGGGTTTCAATGGAGAAACTTAAAAACTGGTATTAGTTCAAGAGAACGGGGCACACTTAACATATGGGTACAATTCCTAGAACCAGGGATGAACCCATAGGGTGGATTTGCTTTCCTGTGAAGGCATCTCAAAATTCTTGCTCCTATGCCTTCTTATAGGAAGATAGCCTCTTTCAAAAATGAGCACATAAACTGTTTGTATGTCCACAGTCTGAATTGTCTGCCAGTGTTTCACAGGTGTTTGGGAACCTCTCCTTCCTAGCACATGTTCATCATGGAGCTATTGAAAATTACAACCTTTCTGTTTAGGAGAGGAAGATACTATTCATCCTCTTAAGTAGGAAGATACTATTCTCTCCCTAAAGTAGGAAGAAGCTTATTCCTACTTAAAGGAGGAATCCTCATTACTATGTAGTTCATTGCCTGAGATACGCAAAGTGACCACCTAGGGTCATTTTCAGTAATTCTGTTTCACCCATCAAGCAAAACTTTCTGATAGAATTAATTGCAGTGTTTTAGTGGTGAAAGAGAGAAATCAAGGATAAATCCTAGGTTCTGACTTGACACCTAAGAAAGCTGATAACATTATTTACTAATGTGGAAATGCAGGAATAGACAGTTTTGAGGAAAAAGAATCATTATTTGTTTTGCAAATGATGCATTTGAAATTTCCTTTGAGACACATAATTAGAAACACTGATAGGGAGTTTTAGAATATGATTATGTTATGATATGGCTCTAGAGTTCAGAAGACAGATAAGTCAATAAGATGTACATCTTGGAGTAATCAGCTTATAAATGAAACTTAGTCATGGGAAAAAATATACCACCAGAGTACAGTGAAGAGAGAATGAAAGGTTTGGGATCTCATTCTCAGGGCACTTCCAATTTCAGAAATCACAAAGAAACTAGAAAACTAGCAAATGAGCCTAAGCTCATTTGTCCAGTGAGGGAAGAAGGGGAGACAAGAAACAACTCTAAAGTCAAGTGAAAAGTATATTTTCAGAAAGTGTTACAGCAGCTTTGTATACCAAATGCCGCTATAGTTCAAAGAAGGGGATAGCGGATGATTAGAATTGCTCTCATTAACTTTGACAGGAGCAACCTCAATGGAGCGCTTGGGACAAAAGCATATAGGGGAGAATTTAAGAGAGTGAGAGGTGTGGTACTCGGGAACACAAGCATAGTGAGCAATTCTTTTGATACATTTTGCTTAAAGGGTAGAAAAGAAATGCCATGGTGACTGGCATATGTGTTGTTGTTAATGTTTTTTTATAAAAATGAAGATTCTAAATTCTGTATATATGTGTTAGTATACTGTAATGTTCTTACACATATATACAGAATTTAGAAAGATGGTAACGATGGCCCTATATACAGGGCAGAAGAAGAGACGCAGAAGTACAGAACAGACTTTTGAACTCTGTGGGAGAAGGTGAGGGTGGGATGTTTCGAAAGAACAGCATGTATATTATCTGTGGTGAAACAGATCATCAGCCCAGGTGGGAAGCATGAGTCAAGTGTTCGGGCCTGGTGGGCTGGGAAGACCCAGAGGAATCGGGTTGAGAGGGAGGTGGAATGGGGGACCGGGATGGGGAATTCGTGTAACTCTATGGCTGATTCATATCAATGTATGACAAAATCCACTGAAAAAAAAAAATTAAAAAAAAAAAAAATGAAGATTCATTTATATACTCACTCAAAACGTTGCAGGTGCAGAGGAACACCCCTGAGGTAGTATCAGTTCTAAATAGATAATAAACTTAGGTTGCATTACCTAGTTAGGCAATGCTTCCCTATATCTCTCAAAGACACTCAATCTCAATAAGGAAGAAAAAATGCAGTATACAGTAAATCCACCTATCTATCTTCCCAATGGTCTATGTTTACTATAGTTTTTTTTTGTCATTTGCTAGCTTTCCATATCTCTGTATTATCATCATGATGCCAGAAAAAAAAAAAAAAAAACCTACTATAGGATTCCTTTTTTATAATAAACTTTGTTAAAGAGTAGTGAAATATCACAAAGCAAACAAGCCCATGTAAATATTTCCCAGGCTAAGCAATAGAACATAATGATATGCAAAAATGCCTGTTGTATTCTTTCCAAACACTATCCTCTTTCATTTCTTCAGATAAAGTGAGTTCTAACTTCAGTATCCTGAATTCTAACACTAAAAAAATATGCTTTGGATATTTTTCAACTTTTCAAAACCATGGGAAATTTTAAACATGTACAAAAGTAGAAAGAACAGCATAATGAGCCCCTAGACACTTACTTTCTAGCTTAAATAATTATCAATTCATAGAATACTGTTTCATGTGTCAAATGATTCTCAAAATGTGATGCCTGTACCAAAAGAAGCAGTATTACCTAAGAACTAGTCAGAAATGCAAATCTTCAGGCTTCAGTCTAGACCTATTCAATCAAAAACACCAGAGATGGAGGCCTAGCAATCACTCTACAAATAATTTTACTGCATAATAATGCTTGGAAATTATTCATCTAGAGTCATAGAGATTCCTTTCCCTTGCAGAATTAGTCTGATGCACATTTTTATATAGCTTTAGATTTCTGCCATAAATGTTGAAAAATATGATCCCTGATACAAATAACAATACAATCTGAATATCAATAAATATCCGATCAGTTTTCAAATTATTACATATATTTTAATTTTCTTTACTTTAAGCCAGAATCCAGATAAGGTCTCTTTGTTGCAATTTGTTGAATATGTTTATTACATGTCTTTAGTTTATAGTTTCTCCCTTACCTTGTGATTTATTTTTATTCTTTCTGTCTCTATTTGTTCTCACTCTCTCTTCCTCTTCTATGTAATGGAGTTGTTGAATAAAATTGATCATCTACTCCTTGGGTTTCCTGAAAACTGGGAATAAGGTCTAGTGAATTTATCATGATTATATTTAATTTTTCTAAAAACTTTAAGATGTTTTCCCCTATGCACTATGAGTGTTGCAATTTTAAGAAAAACAAAGTGATTGAAGGAAGAAAATGTTTCTAAAGGTGAGGGCAAAATGATTATGGGGTACAGACTGGGATGGTCAAGGAGTCAGGCTAACTGGGAAGTCATGGAGCTAGCAAGAGTGCAGTGACTAGTCCATGTTTTTGGGCTGATAGTAGTAGAAACAGAAAATGGGAAATAATTTAGGGGAATGGTAAGAAATATACCCTTGGTGACTGAAGATCAAAGATAAATCCAGGTTTCATTCCTGGTGGCTTGAGACTGTAGTTTTGCTCAAATTATTAACAAAATATTTTTTTTATGAAGTACAGTGTTCATTTAATTTGTAGAAAAGCATGTATAATGGACTTCACTGCTGGCTCAGATGGTAGAAAATCTTCCTGCAATGCAGGAGACCGGGTTTGATCCCTGTGTCAGGCGGATCCCTTGGAGAAGAGAATGGCTACCCATACCTTGGTTAGCCATTGGCTAACCAAGGCTCCATTGGCTAACCATTGGCTAGCCAATGACTCCAGTATTCCTGCCTGGAGGATTCCATGGACAGAGGAGCCTGGTTGGCAACAGTCCATGTGACCACAAAGAATCAGACAGACACAATGAGCAACTAACAGTTACACTTTTTTTTTTCATATGTATGACAGTATTGCTAAATGCTCCACATGCTTGTGTGATCAGTTGTGGCTGACTCTTGGCAACACCTTGGATGATAGCCTGCCAGGCTTCTCTGTCCATGGAATTTCCCTTGCAAGAACACTGGAGTAGTTGCCATTCTCTACTCCAGGGGATCTTCCCGATGAAGGGATCAAACCCACATGTCCAAAGTCTCCTGTATTGTAGGCAGATTCTTTACCCTCTGAGCTATTAGGGAAGCCCATAGAAAGCCACAAAGTCCTCAGATGAACTTTGCTGGCTCTATTTTCCCTCTTCTTTGTTTCCATGATACGAGTTCCTGTATGTGCAACATTGCATCACCTTTATAATTTGCCTGTGTATGAGAAATAAAGCTTTTTTAATGCCTTCACTAGTCTAGAAAGAAGAGCAGTCCTTCTTCCATTATTTTTTACTTTGTTTTTTAGCTTTGTGAATCTTTTATTATAATTTTTTTAATATTTCTCCTTTGCACACAGAATAGGAATCCAAATTCCTGTCATAATTAATTCTAGACTCACAGGGCTACTTTTGTGTCATATCTTGTCTCAGGACCCTATGTTTGAGTGAGAATTCCTGATTTTATCCAAAGCGAGAGAGTGCCCTTTTTCTCTATCCTCTTTTCGTTCACATGATCTAAGAAGTCTGTAACGAATTATATTGATATTCTTAGAATAAAGTGAATAGAATTTATCTCAGACACATCTCACTATTTATCAGTGACTCAATTTATTTTCTGTATGATGTGAAAATAAATGCTGACTTACTTTGTAGGATTAATTTAAGGAATAAAGTTAAGTATTTATTATATGTTTTAGTATAGAATAGATAAATGTGGAGATTAGGTAAGGTCTGTGATCTGTCTCTAGGTAAACAGTGTAACTTGCACACTTTCTTGATTTTATCACCATAGAATAAGGAATTCAGGGAGGGATTCCCTTCTCTACCCTAAGCAAGCTCCATTCCAGAAATTTTATAAGTTGTCCACTCAAAAGGAGTACTACACTGGTTATGGGTGGTGTTCCCTGGCAGTGTCTCCTGCTCAATTTTTTTTTTTTTCTTCCTGACTCTCCAGATTAAAACTATTTTGTTTTTTTAAGTCAAATTTTTACAGAGCTATAAGCCAGTAAAAAAATACATCAAGAGCAAAGGAACAAAGGTACACCTTAATATTTTATGTATATAAATATCTTTGAAAATGAGCCTTAAAAATTATTTTAACAAGTGAGCAATAGACTCACAATTCAGATTTGTATTAATATACTGAAAAATGGCAAGTCAAACTGGCTTATTGCATATATCTCAAGAGCCTCATTCACAGGAAAGAAATTAGCCAGTGAACAGTGTAGGCTACAAACAAGCACATTTCTGCATCACTTTTACCTATTAAAAGGAAGAAAAGAATCTCTTCTCTCTCTGCTACATCCTTTGTTTATTTTCTGCCCCTCTTTAGAATGATGAAGGAAAAGAGTAGAGATGAAATTTTGAAGTGCCAAAAATATAGTTCTCCATCTCTCATTTTCATAAAACAACTGCATGTTGTAATTCATCTTAAATTCAAACTGCTTAATACATCAGCAAAATTAATAGTCCATTCAATTGAAATTATTTTCAAATAACTAGTCCTCAATTTTTGTATGCTCAAATTCTGAAAAATAAAATATTTTCTCATATTCATTGACATAGATGCTTTACAAATGGTCATCAAAAGATATTTTTGGTTGTAGCATCTTTATTACACACAAAAGCAGCATACAAATCTGAACTTATGTTACAAAATGAACAAGCACATCACTGAGATAAACATAGCTAAAAGGAAAGATAAAGAAGAAAACATGTTTCTGGTTTCCTCTGCTAATAATATTGATATATTTGATATCATGGGCTTATCACATTTACTCATGTAGTTTATTAAATGCTAAAAATAAATTCTTCCTTTGGTAAGTATTTTGACACATTTACCTTATTATTTTGAATATTTCTTTATAGAGGAAACATGGCAGCCATAAAATAATTTTGAACAACAATTTGTATTTCTTCAAAATAACAGAGAACAACTAAAAATTATCATGTCTTTGACATACAGTAGCCTTATATATCTTCATTTTATTAAAGGGGGTTGTTTTGTTTCTCTACATGATGTTGAGCAAGCTCTGGGTGTTGGTGATGGACAGGGAAGCCGGACGCACTGCAGTCCATGGTGTTGTAAAGAGTTGGACACAATTGAGTGACTGAACTATGTAAAAAGTATTAGCTTAAAAACTTTGGTCAATTATTGTATAGAGACAATTGACTCTGTAATGATGCATTATTTAAACTTTTAGCATAATGATAGAGGAAGTTTAGTAGAAGAGGGTGATTGGATGGTGGTCTTGACCTGAACTGAAAGCCTCTCAGTCATGTCTGACTCTCTGCAACTCCATGAGCTATAGCCAACCAGGCCCCTCTGTCTGTGGAATTCTCCAGGCAAGAATACTAGAGTGTGTTGCCATTTCCTCCAGGGGATCTTCCCAACCCAGGGATCAAACCTGGGTCTCTTGCACTGGAGGCAGATTCTTCACCATCTGAGTTACCAGGGAAGTCCTGGTGGTCTTAAAGGCCTTTTGCAAATCATACCACAGCTATATCAAAATTTTCTATTATACCTTAAGAAGATCCTAGTTAAGAACACATCAGATGAATAACCAAAGTACTAAAAAGTCTAATACTAGCCTATTTTGATTATGTTTACTATTCTTTGAAAATGGATTTATGTTGAAACAAGACTTCTGCTTCAAGTCTTAACACATACAATTAAATAATGAAATTAACAAATTTCACAAGAATATTAAACTTCAATAGTCATTGTTTATTATCAGGAACACATACCCAATCAATATTTTCTCATAATGACAAGAATTTAAGATGCTCAGTCTTTAACTTAAGCTGGTGTCTTAGGTTTATTACTAGGAGAAGAAGCTGAGATAATTTGTTTGCATGGGGTTTTGCTGGGCAAATAAGAAGAGTCAGGCCAAAAGTCTATTCTATAGATCTGTGTCTCTTTTTCTGTCCTGCATATAGGGTTATTGTTACCATCTTTTTAAAGGGGAGCACATGTAAATCCATGGCTGATTCATGTCAATGTATGGCAAAACCCACTACAATATTGTAAAGTAATTAGCCTCCAACTAATAAAAATAAATGAAAAAAAAAAAAAAAGAAGAAGAGCCAGGCAAGAGTGGGAGGGGAGCAGCACAGTTAAAAGAAAGGGGCTACTTAAGGTTGTGATCTTGGGTGAAATCTGTATTCAAACTCATCCTGCTGGGAACTCTGGAGAATAAATGACATAATAGAATCTTTCTTGTTCAGAGGTCAGGGGCTAGTGAAGTTAGTTCAGTTCAGTCGCTCAGTCCTTTCCAAATCTTTGCGACCCCATGAGCAGCCGCACACCAGGAATCCCTGTCCATCACCAACTCCCGGAGTTTACCCAAACCTATGTCCATCGAGTCGGTGATGCAATACAACGATCTCATCCTCTGTCGTCCCCTTCTCCTCCTGCCCTCAATTGTTTCCAGCATCAAGGTCTTCTCCAATGAGTCAGCTCTTAGCATCAGGTGGCCAAAATATTAGAGTTTCAGCTTCAACATCAGTCCTTCCAATGAAATCCAGGAGTGATCTGTTTTAGGATGAACTGGTTGGATTTCCTTGCAGTCCAAGAGACTCTCAAGAGTCTTCTCCAACACCACAGTTCAAAAGCATCAGTTCTTTGGTGTTCAGCTTCCTTTATAGTCCAATTCTCACATCCATACATGACTACTGGAAAAACCATAGCCTTGACCAAATAGGAAAAGGAGTATGTCAAGACTGTATATTGTCACCCTGCTTATTTAACTTTTATGCAGAGTACATCATGAGAAATGCTGGGCTGGAGGAAGCATGAGCTGGAATCAAGATTGCCAGGAGAAATATCAATAACCACAGATATGCAGATGACATCACCCTTATGGGAGAAAGTGAAGAACTCAAGAGCCTCTTGATGAAAGTGAAAGAAGAGACTGAAAAAGTTGGCTTAATATTCAATATTCAGAAAACTAAGATCATGACATCTGGTCCCATCACTTCATGGGAAATAGATCGGGAAACAGTGGAAACAGTGACTGACTTTATTTTTCTGGGCTCCAAAATCACTACAGATGGTGATGGCATCCATGAAATTAAAAGACCCTTACTCCTTGGAAGGAAAGTTATGACCAAGCTAGACAGCATATTAAAAAGCAGATACATTACTTTGACAACAAAGGTTCATCTAGTCAAGGCTATGGTTTTTCCAGTGGTCATGTATGGATGTGAGAGTTGGACTATAAAGAAAGCTGAGCACCAAAGAACTGATGCCTTTGAACTGTGGTGTTGGAAAAGACTCTTGAGAGTCCCTTGGACTGCAAGGAGATCCAACCAGTCCATCCTACAGGAGATCAGTCCTGGGTGTTCATTGGAAGGACTGATGTTGAAGCTGAAACTCCAATACTTTTGGCCACCTGGGATGAAGAGCTGACTCATTGGGAAAAACCCTGATAGTGGGAAAGATTGAGGGCAGGAGGAGAAGGGGCTACAGAGGATGAGATGGTTGGATGGCATCACTGACTCTTTGGACATGAGTTTGGGTGGACTCCAGGAGTTGGTGACAGACAAGGAGGCCTGGCGTGCTGCGACTCATGGGGTCACAAAGAGTCGGACACAACTGAGTGAGTTAACTGAAATGAATGGACTAGATGAACCTTTGTTGACAAAGTAATGTCTCTGCCTTTTAATATGCTATCTAGGTTGGTCATAACTTTCCTTCCAAGGAGTAAGCGTCTTTTAATTTCATGGCTGCAATCACCATCTGTAGTGATTTTGAAGCCCCCCAAAAATAAAGTTAGCCACTGTTTCCACTGTTTCCCCATCTATTTCCCATGAAGTGATGGGACCAGATGCCATGATCTTAGTTTTCTGAATGTTGAGCTTTAAGTCAACTTTTTCACTCTCCCCTTTCACTTTCATCAAGAGGCTCTTTAGTTATTCTTCACTTTCTGCCATAAGGGTGGTGTCATCCGCATATCTGAGATTATTGATATGTCACCCGGCAAGCTGATTCCAGCTTGTGCTTCTTCCAGCCCAATGTTTCTCATGATGTACTCTGTATATAAGTTAAATAAGCAGGGTGACAGTATAGAACCTTGACTGACTCCTTTTCCTCTTTGTAATCAGTCTGTTGTTCCATGTCCAGTTCTAACTGCTGCTTCCTGACCTGCATACAGATTTCTCAAGAGGTAGGTCAGGTGGTCTGGTATTCCCATCTCCTTCAGAATTTTTCACAGTTTATTGTGATCCACACAGTCAAAGGCTTTGGCATAATCAGTAAAGCAGAAACAGATGTTTTTCTGGTACTCTCTTGCTTTTTTGATAAGTATACCTCTAAACATATATGCTACATCCTACCCAAGCTTTGGTCTCAGCAACCCAAGAAGCAGAGTGGGGTGCATAACATATAGTCATGACTTGATAAGATGCTTGCAGTCAGTCCAAGTGTGACACTCTAGCAAAAATTGAATGTTTGGATGATTGAAAATATGTGCATAATAATTAGGGAGTGACACATGATTGGAGAAGGAAATGGCAACCCACACCAGTATTCTTGCCTAGAGAATCCCGTGGACAGAGTGGATCTGTCCTAGTGGACTGCTGTCCATAGGGTCACACAGAGTCAGACACGACTGAAGCGACTTAGCACGCATAGCATTAGCATGAAACATGATAAACTAGTAAAGGAATCTCATGCATGATGACATTTTCATCAAGTAGCAAATTATTGTTCTTTACCTGTTGGTCCTTTAATGGACTGGAACCTGGTGGTCTGAGTCGAGGCTAATATTCCCTGGGTTACACAGCCAGCTTTCACACTCCAGGGAATCAGCCAGAAAGAGAGAGAGAGAGAGAGAGAGAGAGAGAGAGATAGATAGAGAGAGAGAGAGAGAGAGAGAGAGAGAAAGGAAGGAAGGAAGCAAGACAGACAGACATGGGACCAAAGCTCTGATGGAGCAAAGGTGTTTTAATCAACATGGTGTGGGCATATATACTGTCTTACAAGGTAGTTATTCTCAGCATAGATAAACATTAGAATTCCAGACTTACAAAACACAAGGCGACCCCTATTAAAGAGAGAATAGGGTACTTATCACCATGATGAGAAACTAACAAAGGAAATGCCTGGATTCCTCAGCCCCCAGTCCCAGGAAAGGCATACCTCTCCTCTTAATTCCTGAATATTCAGGAATTAATAAGGACCAAAGGATTATTGACAGATCCAAAACAGCACACAGGAAAACTCCTGTTAAATGCTTCCTGACATTTACCCCTCAGAGAATAAGTGACCCCCATTTATTCATCTGTTTCATTTTCTTTTTCTGTAAGTTTGAAACCATCCCCATTTTAGTCTTTTTTACTGGAGTATAATTTCTTCATAATGTTTTGTTGGACTTTCCAGGTGGCACTAGTGGTAAAGAATCCTCCTGCCAATGCAGGAGACATAGAGACTTGGTTTCAATCCCTGGGTCAGGAAGATCCCCTGAAGGCGATCATGGCAGCCCACTCCAGTATTCTGGCCTGGAAAATCCCATAGACAGAAGAACCTGGCAGGCTACAGTCCATAGAGTCACAAAGAGTCAGACATGACTGAAACTACTTACAAGGTACACATGTTGTATTGACTTCTACTCTATCTATAATAAGTTGTATATACATATATAACTGATTCATTTTGTTATAGGAGAAAGTTGGGGTGAGGTAGGTAAGTGTATATAAACATATATTTATATATATCCCTTCCTTCTTAGACCTCCCTCCCATTCCCCCATCCCATCCTGCATCCCTCTAAGTCATTACAGAGCACCCAGCTGAGTTCCCTGTGCTGTACCCCAGGTTCCCACTAGCTATCTATTTTACACAAGACAAAAAGATGACTCTCAAAATGGGAAAAGAAATTTGCAAATGAAGCAATGGACAAAAGGATTAATCTTCAAAATATACAAACAGCCCAAGCAGCTCAATATTTAAAAAAGGGTAGAAGACCTAAAAAGACCCATTTTAGTCTTACCATATATAATATTTATGAGCTTGGTAGATATACTTATGTATTCTGGCACTTTTTTTTTTTTTTTTTAACCTACATGAAAATTGAACAAAATACGGCAGCACTAAATTGATATTGATCCATGCAAAATTATAGAATGCTTAGCAAACATATGTTTGGTTAAATTTATCAAAAGAAATTATAAACAGAATTGAATTGAAGGTTACTCATTCTTTCTTGTGAGCAGAAAAACTAATATACTTAATTTCAACTTTGCTAGAAATATAGACTCATTTTATACTCGTTTCAGTCAGTCAGTCAGTCAATTCAGTCGCTCAGTCGTGTCCGACTCTGTGACCTCATGAATCGCAGCACGCCAGGCCTCCCCGTCCATCACTAACTCTTGGAGTTTACTCAAACCCATGCCCATTGAGTCGGTGATGCCATCCAGCCATCTCATCCTCTGTCATCCCCTTCTCCTCCTGCCCCCAATCCCTCCCAGCATCAGGGTCTTTTCCAATGAGTCAACTCTTCACATGAGGTGGCCAAAGGACTGGAGTTTCAGCTTCAGCATCAGTCCTTCCAATGAACACCCAGGACTGATCTCCTTTAGGATGGACTGGTTGGATCGTCTTGCAGTCCAAGGGACTCTCAAGAGTCTTCTCCAACACCACAGTTCAAAAGCATCAGTTTTTCAGCACTCAGCTTTCTTCACAGTCCAACTCTCACATCCATGCATGGCCACTGGAAAAACCATAGCCTTGATCAGATGGGCCTTTGTTGGCAAAGTAATGTCTCTGATTTTTAATATGCTATCTAGGTTGGTCATCACTTTCCTTCCAAGGAGTAAGTGTCATTTAATTTCATGGCTGCAATCACCATCTGCAGTGATCTTGGTTATACTCGTTTACTCATGTTCAATTTAGTAAACTCCAGTCCAGGGCTGCGATTCATGCAGTCACAAAAAGTCAGTCACGACTGAGTGACTGAACTGAACTGAGTCTGGTATAAATTAAAGCTGAGAAAGCATCATTCAAATTTTGTCTGCCACTATTTTATCGTTACTTCCCAGTTTTTCTTTTATACCTAATACATAACCTTATTATTCTAATCTTATCCTCATTTTTATATTTCAAAGACATACTTGTCCCTTTTTCCAGCTGTGAAGAAGTGAAAGGTTGCCACTATGAGTCCTGAAAAATGTCAGGATTCTTGGCCTCTGGAGGAGAGGAATTGGATTCGGGGCCAGTGATGAGGCTTAATCTTCAGAGCTTTTGTGTAATAAAGTTTTACTAAAGTATAAAAGAGATAGAGAAAACTTCTGACATAAACATCAGATGGGGACAGAAAGAATGCCCCCTTTGCTAATTTTTAGCAAGGAGTTATATACCTATTCCCCTGGAGAAGGAAATTGCAACCCACTCCAGTTTTCTTCCCTGGAAAATCCCATGGACTGAGGATCCTGGTAGGCTACAGATGATAAGGTTACAAAGTCAGAGACAACTGAGCGACTTCACTTCACTTCACTTTATGTACCTAATAGCAAGCTCCTAATTAGAGAAAGAAAATACCTCAAAACTCAGAGAGTGGTACCAGGCCCTTCAACCACAATATGCATTCTGAGATAACATTGGCACAAGGTGAGTCATTCCAGGACATAAAACAATTGACATGAAATCTTGAAGAAAGGCAGGCTTCTGAGCAAATATATGGCTTAATTAACATAGCTTAAGAGATCATTTCCAGGAGTAAAACATGCTGGTTTCTTGAGCCGTTATTGGTTCTGAGCCTTCAGAGGAACTGACTTGAAGAAAGAGTCTAAGGTAAATACACAGTTCATTAACATAACTTAAGAAAAACATTTCCATAAGAAAAACACATTGGTTAGCTCAAGGTTTGAGAAAAGTCAAGTTTAGGTGGAGCCAGGTGTCGTCATGGCAACACAGAATTTTTAAAGAAACATCCTTTTAATTTTGTATAGAGAACAAAAAGTAAAAAATAAAAATCTGACACTTGCAGTCTATTTCCTCTGCCTGGGGGCCCCCAGCCTTTCTGCCTATTACCCTCTCAGAAGGAGAGATTAAAATGTAAAGTTTTCCTGCCCTTGTCCACAAATCAGAATGCAAACTTAACCATTAAGTCTTCTGGATATTGATTATGAAACAGTAGTCTAGCTGATAATTTTCTGTGTCTCAGTTAGACCCACAGACAACTTGGGAATTTCAAGAAGTTGTGTTCTATGTGACTCCAGAAGTCTAGTGCTTGTTCTCTTGCAACCAATTATAAAATGATATTATAATTTTTCATTTGTTCCTCAGACTCAGTAACATTGGCAATATCTGTTAATCCCACTGTC
Source organism: Muntiacus reevesi (assembly GCF_963930625.1). Taxonomy (NCBI): domain Eukaryota; kingdom Metazoa; phylum Chordata; class Mammalia; order Artiodactyla; family Cervidae; genus Muntiacus; species Muntiacus reevesi. Next base: position 52,145,860 of record NC_089251.1, on the reverse strand, counting down.
TGACATTTCCTATATAAGAAATATTTTCTGATTTGCTATCTAAAAGATCACTTTCTAAACATCAGAGACTGTCCACTTTGAGGCCACATAGTCAAATGGACAAACATGTAGATTCTCTGTCATTGAAGTGGTCTAAACCAGTAATATTCAGTGGGGAGGCCAGATTTTAATCCTAGGGGGACATGTGGCCATGTCTGGAGACACTTTTGATTATCAAAACTGGAGAAGGGATGGAGCATACTGGTAAACTTCCTAGAATTCACATGATAATCTTTTCTTAAGAAAGAAGTATATGGTCCAAAATGTCAGTAGTGGAAATCCTGAGAAACCCCGGTCTTGACTGAAGCTGTGTGACCACCTGCTAACAGTGATACTAAATTGATTTTGGCTAGATAGAATTTTGCATATGGGAGTCTCATCCCAACTTAAGAATATGCACCTTTTTTCCTCCCTGCCCTCCCCTAGTAAGGTCAACTCATCCATAAACAATACACCTGCAAAAATATATATATCCATTTAAGTTCAAGATTCCAATATTTTTTGAAGTCTCCATTTTGTTTTCAAAATATTTTTTTCTCTGATACCAGCTGCACAGGTTTCTACTCCTTTGTGGCAGTGTGGTTGAACTCTTCAGCGTAGTTTATCTCCCTATCCTTGCTATCTGTCTATTTCTGTATTGTACCTCCATATTACCTCCTTGGGCTTTCCAGGTGGTGCTAGTGGTAAAGAACCCACCTGCCAAGACATAAGAGATGCTGGTCTGATCACTCAGTCCAGAGGATATCCTGGAGGAAGGCATGCAACCCACTAGAGTATATTATCTGGAAAATCCCATGGACTGAGGAGTCTGGTGGGCTACAGTACAGAGGATTGCAAAGAGTCAGACACGACTTTGTGAAATTTATCTAGATTTCCTTGTTTCTTTAGTTTTCTGGTTGCTTTTTACTTCCTATGTTGTCTTTAGGATTCTAGAATCTAATCTCACTTCTACAGTTGAGCCAACATCTGATTAACTCTCCCTGAACTTCTATCCATCAAAGGGTAGGATTCATAGAGTCATACTCAGTGCAAATAAATAAACTAATTACAGCATTGTTAGTTCAGTATTTTCAATTATTTCCCTGACCCACTGAGCAATAACTCTTTAGGATGAATGCATGATATTCAGAGTGCATTTTTAAAAGGGTAAAGTAACCAGATTAACTCCTTGGAAGTTGGATTATATCATCCTTAAATAATGATCTAATTAATTTTCTTTGAAATTTTAAACTGGACCTATCAGTAGAAATTGTGTTTACTCAAAGTAACATATTTGTAGGCGGTTCATCTAGGGGATAAGGAAATATTTCTTTAGTTCCTTGAGAAGTGAAGCAATTTTGTCACCAGTAACTGCAAAGTGAACTGGAAATTGGTTCTCAAGGTGGAACTGAGAAGCTGCAGTCATTTCTAAATGGGTGTTATCCTCAAATAGAGTTGTTTCTGGTGACTTATTTGCATACATATCTGTCCTCTTTATATCTAGAGAAAAGAAGATACATTTTATTTATTTATTTACATTTTATTTATTTCCTTTTCTTTTTTTCTTTTGTTTCAAAATGCCTGACAAATATTAAGGACAGGGAGAGCAATCTTAGGCAGCTGACAGAGCCCTTGCTAAATTAGCAAGAGGAATAAGGTAGTTCATTTTTGTGCCTATCCATTTTGTAATTTTTCAAGGCAAAAATGTGAGTGAAAAAATATGCAAATCAAGAGTTACAAACTTCTAGTTATAAAATAAGTAAGTCATAGCTATATAATGTTCAGCATGGTGACTATAGTTAATAATATTGCATTGCATATTTGAAAGTTGGCAAGACAGTAAATCTTAAAAGTCATCATTACAAGAAAAAAAATTCTATAACTATATGTGGTGATGAATCTTAACTACACTTACTGTGGTGATTATTTTACAATATACTTAAATATCAAATTGCTATGTTGTCTACCTGAAATTAATATAAAGTTGCATGTTGATTATATATCAATTAAAAAAAAAAGAAAACCAAATATGAAAGTCATCAAAGATGTAGACAATTTATTTCCTACAATATCTGACTAGTATCAGTGGCCCCTCAATCCATGGAATTTTTTAGGCAAGAATACTGGAGTGGATAGCCACTCCTTTCTCCAGGGACTATTTCCAACCTAGGGTTCAAACCCTATATTTCCTGAATTGCAGGCAGATTCTTTATCATCTGAGCCACCAGAGAAGCCCCTCTCAGCTGAAATGATTGTATCAAATATTCTTTGCAAATCAGGCCTGAAGAAATAGACCTCTGGGTGCATGCAGTGAATCTTGTCAGTAGGAGCAGTCACCTGACAGACTGTGCTAGTGCCCTTATGCTCACAATTTCTAGGAAGCAGATGATAAAAATAATCACTATTCTTAGAAGTAGATTATAATTATAGCATTTAAGGCAGCAAATAAAGAGGGAAATGTGGTCATGAAATATTTAGGAAAAAAAATTGCAATATTTGTTTTTGCTTTCTAAAAATAGATTTTAAATAAATAGGCTTAGATATACAGAAAAGTTGCAAAAATAGTACCCAGGATTTCAGGGTTTTTATACTCAGTTCTGACAGAATGTGATCCACTGGAGAAGGGAACGGCAAACCACTTCAGTATTCTTGCCTTGAGAACCCCATGAACAATATGAGAAGGCAAAATGATAGGATACGGAAAGAGGAGCTCCCCAGGTTGGTAGATGCCCAATATGCTACTGGAGATCAGAGGAGAAATAACTCCAGAAAGAATGAAGGGATGGAGCCAAAGCAAAACCAATGCCCAGTTGTGGATGTGACTGGTGATAGAAGCAAGGTTGGATGCTGTAAAGAGCAATATTGGATAGGAACCTGGAATGTTAGGTCCATGAATCAAGGCAAATTGAAAGTGGTCAAACAGGAGATGGCAAGAGTGAATGTCGACATTCTAGGAATGCGTGAACTAAAATGGACTGGAATGGGTGAATTTAACTCAGATGACCATTATATCTACTACTGTGGGCAGGAATCCCTTAGAAGAAATGGAGTAGCCATCATGGTCAACAAGAGAGTCTGAAATGCAGTACTTGGATGTAATCTCAAAAACGACAGAATGATCTCTTGTTTGTTTCAAAGGCAAACCATTCAATATCACGGTAATCCAAGCCTATGCCCAACCAGTAACGCTGAAGAAGCTGAAGTTGAATGGTTCTATGAAGACATACTAGACCTTTTAGAACTAACACCCAGAAAAGATGTCCTTTTCATTATGGGGGACTGGAATGCAAATGTAGGAAGTGAAGAAACACCTGGAATAACAGGGAAATTTGGCCTTGGAGTATGGAATTAAGCAGGGCAAAGGCTAATAGAGTTTTGCCAGAGAACACACTGGTTATAGCAAACACCCTCTTCCAACAACACAAGACATCACCAGATGGACATCACCAGATGGTCAACACTGAAGTCAAATTGCTTATATTCTTTGCCGCCAAAGATGGAGAAGTTCTATACAGTCAGGAAAAACAAGACCAGGAGCTGACTATGGCTCAGATCATGAACTCCTTATTGCCAAATTCAGACTTAAACTGAAGAAAGTAGGGAAAACCACTAGACTATTCAGGTATGACCTAAACCAAATCCCTTATGACTATAGAGTGGAAGTGAGAAATAGATTTAAGGGACTAGATCTGATTAACAGAGAGCCTGATGATCTATGGACGGAGGTTCATGACATTGTAGGAGACAGGGATAAAGAACATCCCCATGGAAAAGAAATGCGAAAAGTTCAAAATGGTTGTCTGAGGAGGCCTTACAAATAGCTGTGAAATGAAGAGAAGCGAAAAGTAAAGGAAAATAGGAAAGATATTCCCACTTGAATGCAGAGTTCCAAAGAATAGCCAGGAGAGATAAGACAACCTTCCTCAGCAATTAATGCAAAGAAATAGAGGAAGGAAAACAACAGAATGGGAAAGACTAGAGATCTTTTCAAGAAAATTAGAGATACCAAGGGAATATTTCATGCAAAAATGGGCTCAATAAAGGACAGAAATGGTATGGACCTAACAGAAGCAGAAGATATTAAGAAGAGGTGGCAATAATACACAGAAGAACTGTACAAAAAATATCTTCATGATCCAGATAATCACAATGGTGTGATCACTCACCTAGAGCCAGAAATCCTGGAATGTGAATTCAAGTGGGCCTTATAAAGCATCACTACAAACAAAGCTAGTGGATGTGATGGCATTCCAGTTGAGCTATTTCAAATCCTGAAAGATGATGCTGTGAAAGTGCTGCACTCAATATGCCAGCAAATTTGGAAAACTCAGCAGTGGCCACAGGACTGGAAAAGGTCAGTTGCCATTCCTGTCCCTAAGAAAAGCAATCCCAAAGAATGCTCAAACTACTGCATAATTGCACTCATCTCACACACTAGTAAAGTAATGCTCAAAATTCTCCAAGCCAGGCTTCAGCAATACATGAACCGTGAACTTCCAGATGTTCAAGCTGGTTTTAGAAAAGACAAAGGAACCAGAGATCAAATTGCCAATATCTGCTGGATCATCAAAAAAGCAAGAGAGTTCCATTAAAAAAAAAAAAAAAAAATCTATTTCTGCTTTATTGACTACGCCAAAGCCTTCGACTGTGTGGATCACAATAAACTGTGGAAAATTCTGAAAGAGATGGGAATACCAGACCACCTGACCTGCCTCTTGAGAAACCTGTATGCAGGTCACTGGACATGGAACAACAAACTGGTTCCAAACAGGAAACGGAGTCCGTCAAGGCTGTATATTGTCACCCTGCTTATTTAAATTATATGCAGAGTACATCATGAGAAACATTGGATTGTAAGAAGCACAAGCTGGAATCAAGATTGCCGGAAGAAATATGAATAACCTCAGATATGCAGATGACACCACCCTTATGGCAGAAAGTGAAGAGGAACTAAAAAGCCTCTTGATGAAAGTCAAAGAGGAGAGTGAAAAAGTTGGCTTAAAGCTTAACATTCAGAAAACTAAGATCATGGCATCTGGTCCTATCACCTCATGGGAAATAGATGGTGAGACGGTGGAAATAGTGTTAGACTTCATTTTTTGGTCTCCAAAATCACTGCAGATGGTGACTGCAGCCATGAAATTAAAAGACGCTTACTCCTTGGAAGGAAAGTTATGACCAACCTAGATGGCATATTAAAAAGCAGAGACATTGCTTTGCCAACAAAGGTCCGTCTATTCAAGGCGGTCATGTATGGATGTGAGAGTTGGAATGTGAAAAAGCTGAGTGCCGAACAATTGATGCTTTTGAACTGTGGTGTTGGAGAAGATTCTTGAGAGTCCCTTGTACTGCATGGAGATCCAACCAGTCCTCCTGCAGGAGATTGGTCCTGGGTGTTCATTAGGACTGATGCTGAAGCTGAAACTCCAATATTTTGGCCACCTTATGCGAAGAGTTGACTCATTGGAAAAACCCTGATGCTGGGAGAGTTGGGGGCAGGAGGAGAAGGGCACGACAGAGGATGAGATGGCTGAATGGCATCACCGCCTCGATGGCCATGAGTTTGAGTAAACTCCAGGAGTTTGTGATAGACAGGGAGGCCTGGCATGCTGCGATTCATGGGGTCGCAGAGTCGGACACGAACGACTGAGCGACTGAACTGAACTGAAGACTCAGTTCTCCCTTTGCTCTCAATCCTAAAGGAAATCAACCCTAAATATTCATTGGAAGGACTGATGCTGAATCTGAAGCTCCAATACTTTGGCCACCTGAGTCAACAAGCTGAATCATTAGAAAAGACCCTGATGTTGTGAAAGATTGATGGCAAAAGGACGGGAGGGATGCAAATGATGAGATGATCAGATAGCATCCCGAATAAATGGATAGTGTTGTTGTTCAATCATTCAGTTCTGTTCCACTCTTTGTGACCTCAAGGACTACAGCTTGCCAGGTGTCCCTATCCTTCATCATATCCCAGAGTTTGCTCAAACTCATGTCCTTTGAGTCGGTGATGCCAACTCTGTCATTTGTTATTGCCTTCTCCTCCTTCTTACAATGGACATGAATTTGAGCAAACCCCAGGAAATAGTGGAGGACAGATGAGTGTGATGTGTCCATAGGGTTTTCAAGTCCATTGGATTGCAAAGAATTTGACATGACTTAGTGACAGAACAACACTAATTACACTGATATAATGCATGCTGCCATTAATGAATTGACTTATTAGTGAACCAGTAGGGAAGCTCACTAATATATTATCATTATCTAAATATTATTCTTCAATTTGAATTAAAAGACACTTACTGCTTGAAAGAAAAGCTATGACTAACCTAGACAGCATATTAAAAAGCAGAGACATTACTTTATCAACAAAAGTCTGCCTAGTCAAAGCTATGGTTTTTCCATTAGTCATGTATGGATGTCAAATTTGGGCTATAAAGAAAGCTGAGCACTGAAGAATTGATGCTTTTGAATTGTGGTGTTAGAGAAGACTCTTGAGAGTCCCTTGGACTATAAGGAGATCCAATCAGTCTATCCTTAAGGAAATCAATCCTAAGTGTTCACTGAAAGGACTGATGTTGAAGCTGAAACTCCAATATTTTTGCCACCTGATGCAAAGAGCTGACTCATTGGAAAAGACCCTGACTGCCCACTATAGTAATGATGGGTGGTTAAAATTTCTCCGAGGAGAGGGAGTAAGCATGTAGCTATCTCACGCAAGTGTCTTGCACACACAGGTGGCAACATTTGACCATGGTGCTTGGTCTTGCTTCCCCTCACTGCCTTCTTTGGCCATTGCTGCTGTGGGCAGGTGACTGGAGAGATGCTGGGAAAGATTGAAGGTGGGAGGAGAAGGAGAGGATGAAATGGTTGGATGGCATCACCTACTCATTGAAGATGAGTTTGAGTAAATTCTGGGAATTGATGATGGACAGGGAGGCCTGGCCCGCTGCAGTCCATGGGGTCACAAAGAGTCAGACACCACTGAGTGACTGAATTGAACTGGACTTTTCTATAATGTCCTTTCTGTGGTATGCTTCCATATCACCACATTACATTTGGTGGTCATCTCTCCTCAGGCTTCTCTATCCTGGAATAATGTCTCAGACTTTCATTTTCTGTTAATGAGCTTGTCTGTTTTGAAGAGAACTGTTTAGGTATTTTGTAGAGTGTCTCTCAAGTTTTGCTGCTGTTTTCCTATGACTGAACAGAAGTTATGAGCACTTAAAAGAAAGACTGAAAATATAAAGAATGATTACCTTCACACCATATCAAAGATACAAGTAATTAACATGACTTGCATTTGTATAACAGGTTCACTTTGGTATACACCTGAATCTAATGCATAAATCAATTATTGTAGTCTCTCAGTCATGTCTGACTCCTTGCAACCCCATGGACTGTAGCCTGCCAGGATCCTCTCTTCATGGGCTTTCCCAGGCAAGAATACTGAAGTGACATTTTCTTCTCCAGGGTATCTTTCCAACCCAAGGATCAAATCCTTGTCATCTGCATTGGCAGGCAGATTCTTTACCACTGAGCCACCAGGGAAGTCAAATCAATTATACACCAAGGACTTTAACTAACTCATCACCATTAATGTGGACATTCATCACCTGATGAGGGTTAGGTTTGTAAGGTTTTTGCAATGTTACACTCTTTCCCTACTTCCCTGATGGAACTCTTTAGAAGGAAGCTGTGATATTCAGAACACAGAAGTGAATGCTACACTCCATTCCCTTGAAGAAGGATATCTACATAAATTGTTTAACTTTGTTTTATACGTGAGATTTTCTTTTCCCCATCATTTTTTATTTAATAAAATCTATGCTGTCATTTATTTAAATGACTGTGGAATCATGAATATTTTGTAACAAATTATATTCCAATACTATATATGTATTTTTGTTTGTACAATTTTTATTCTGTTGCTCTGATTTTAGTTAGACTATTAGACATTTTTATGTTTCTTTGGCTTCTCTGTATGTTTGTCACATCTTCGTTATCTTTTTTGAGTACTACTATAAGTGGATCAAGGTTCATCTTACATACTTCCTCCCTTGGTGATAGAATCAGTCCTTTCTCAAAGGAAGCTTTTTCTTGTTAAAGAATGGAAATAGAAACCAAGTTCTGGATATTGGTTCTTTTCATTGTTACTGAGATATGTCTGCTTCTAGGCTTTCTCAGTGGACCAAGCCTGGAAATATATGAACACTATAAATACAGTTCAGTTCAGTCACTCAGTCATGTCCGACTCTTTGAGACTCCAAGGACTGCAGCATGCCAGGCCTCCCTGTCCATCACCAACTACCAGAATATATTCAAACTCGTGTCCAATGAGTCAATGATGTCATCCAACCATCTCACCCTCAGTCGACCTCTTCTCCTCCTTCTTTCATTCTTTCTCAACATTAGGGTCTTTTCCAGTGAGTCAGCTCTTCACATCAGGTCGCCAAAGTACTGGAGTTTCAACCTCAGCATCAGTTCTTCCAATGAATATTCAGGACTGATTTCCTTTAGGATAGACTAATTGGATCTCCTTGCAGTCCAAGGGACCCTCAAGAGTCTTCTCCAACACCACAGTTCAAAAGCATCAATTCTTCGGTTCTCAGCTTTCTTTATAGTCCAATTCTGATATCCCATACATGTCTACTGAAAAAACCATAACTTTGACTAGACAGACCTTTGTTGGCAAAGTAATGTTTCTGATTTCTAATATGCTGTCTAGATTAGTCATAACTTTTCTTCCAAAGAGCAAGCATCTTTTAATTTCATGGCTGCAGTCATCATCTGCTTGATTTTGGAGAAATACTTATACTTTCCTTACACATGTCTATAATTGTTTCTATATTTATTCATCTATAGCTCTAGCTCTAATCCTTTATCATGTGGTTAACTCATCGATCCTTTTCCAAGGTTGAGCTCTGAGTGAGATTCCCTGTTGCACTACATGCATGACAATTGGATTTATCCTGTCTTTGACTTTTAGCAATTCTAATAGGAGTGTGACTGTAGTTCATTGTTATTTTAATTTGCATATCCCGTATAACAAGTGATGCTGAAATTCTCTCATATGCTTATTTTCCATTTGTACATCTTCTTCGGTGAGGTGTTTGTTCACTTTCATTTGCTTAGATATTTTAGCCCTTTTAAATTGAGATATTTATTCTCTTATTATTGGGCTGTAAAAGTACTTGTTTAGCTTTGCCTTTTGATGCTTTCTCATAATTCTCAAAATTTTTTTTCATATTTCAGCTGACATTATTCATCTAGCTTCTAACATTGTCTCCTTTTGTCAGTAGGGTCTCTAATATATTAATCATAGTTATTTTAAATTCCTGACTGAAATTTCCAATATTTGCATCACATTTGATTGTGGCTCTGATGCTTGCTTTGTCTTTTCAGACTTTGTTTTTCTGCAGTTTTTTCATACCTTATAATTTTCTGTTGGATCTTCCCCTGGGGTGAGGGAGTGATAATTGTTTAATCATGTCCGACTCTTTGGGACCCCATGGACTACAGCCTGTAAGACTCCTCTGGAAGATCCCGTGGAGTGGCAACCCACTCCAGTATTCTTGCTTGGAGAATCCCATGGGCAGAAGAGCCTGGCAGGTTACAATCCATGGGTTCGCAGAAGAATTGGACATGATTTAGTGACTAAACAACAATAATTTTCTGTTGAAAGCCAGAAACATTGTGTCAGCAATAAAACTGAGTTAAATAGGCTTTCAATGTGAAAATTGATGTTAATTTGGCTAAGAGTTGGTGTGTTTAATATTTGTCATAGGTACTAATAACAGAAACATAAAATTTTTCTAGTGTTCTTGTTTTCATCTCCCTTCTTGACTTAGTGTTTCCCTAAGTACTGTTACTCTGCATAAGTCTTTCAACCATGATCCACTTTTATTATTCTGGGGCTCTGTTAATGCAAAAGTAGCATATGAGGGAAGGATTGTATCCTCTAATCTTCTGATTAAACCTCAGTATGTTACTGGGCTTGTTTCTCTAGAGTGTGGCTTCGGCAAGTGTTTCCAATTCCTCCTCCACATGCATTTGTGCTTCTTGGGTTGTTTCAGTCGTGGCCAACTCTTTGCAACCCTATGGACTGTAACCCTTCATGCTCCTCTGTCCATGGGATTCTCCAGGCAAGAATATTTGAAGTGGGTTGTGATTCCCATCTCCAGAGGATCTTCCTGACCCAAGGATCAGAACCAGGGATTGAACCTGCATCTCCAACATCTCCTGCATTTTCAGGCATGTTCTTTACCACTAGTGCCACCTGGGAAGCCCCCTCCTCCATGCACATGTCTACTAAGCCACCCTCTACTCCCTTCCCCAGCTGCAGCAATCTCCCAATTTTTGTTTAACACCCTAACACTTGTTGACTTCTCCTTAGGTGAGAGAGAAAGGCTCTGTCTCTTCTTTTTAACACTCTTGTATCTTTTGTCCTGATGTTACTTACTTCTAACACCACTGAAATTTGCAGGATTTGTCTTTTTTGTTTAAACATTTTTAAAAATTTTGCAAGATTATATATTTTAATGCATTCAAAATAGATTATGAGAACAATAGGAATATGTACTACCTGTAATTTTAAAATCCATATGTAATACATTGCTCCTTTCTTTGCTATAAATCTTACAGTGTTTTCTTCCTATGTATATATGAGGATAAGCTATTTTGTGAAATGTGGTCATGCTATGCCCAACCAAAAATACAGCCAAATCATTTCATGGTTACATAACTATGTATCTATACTGTAATTACTAATTAAATAGCAATGATTTTAATGAATATACAAAAATATATTTAACAAATTAACATTGGTTAACTATATGGGTTGTTCCTATTTTGTTCATATAAAGCTACTTCCAGGAATGTCTTTATGCACATGTTTATAGTAAGTCTGCTTTTAACTTTTTCAGATAAATTCTCTGAAGTGGTATCTCTGAGGCAAAAGAATATATTTCTTTTCAGTCCTTTTTAAAACACCTAAAAGTGAAGCTAAATCCTCTCTTTTATGGGTTTTATATAAAATTAACAGTGCAATTTCCTGAAAGTTAGCATCAATTTTCTTTCCTACCAATAATATATGGCACTTGTAGCTAAATATTTTACATCTTAGAGGAAGTATACCTTTCTCTTCAGGTAAGTTATTTCAGGGAAGTCTTATGTGAGTTTAACTACTTATCCTCAGTCCATGTTCCACTGATGGAAACCTCATGGGAAACCCATAAATTTTTTACCAGAAAAAAAAATTTTTTTTTGACTTTTCCTGCCCATTCTGTGTGTGCCTAAGTCTGAGAGCATGAGAAGCTGAAAATGTTTTTAAACATCTTATTCTCAGAAGATCATCTTCTTCTAGATAGCTATCAGCATGCATGAGCTCCCACAGATATAACAGATTTTATTTATTTTAGAGCAGGCAAACTAATTTTCCCTTTACCTATAATAGGATATGGTGCTAAGACAGAAACTTAAGAAATAGTGGGAAGCTCCAAAGTCAGACTTTTCAGATAATATGCCGTTTATTAGGTCACTTTAAATTTTTAACTTCAATATTCTTCTTGGAAAATAGTTCAGCATTTTTTTTATTGCTTTTGTCATCTGGTAATTGGAAATAATCTCTAAAAATTCTTACCAGTGCTTCTGGAATTCAATGTGAATGTAAGGTGATATTTGTTTAGGTGTCAGCTAATTTAATAGAACATTTATTATTTCAAACCAAAGAATGCCTCTTTTCAAATACCTAAAAGGTAACTGGAGACAACTTAGGCAATTTGTGCACTTGTAATTTGCTGTTGTTGGCTCTCTGTGCATTTTTGAAAGAAATTTTCCGTGAAATTGCTGTTACCTTTTAGATATGAGATTGTTTTATACAATATTAGTTTAAAGAAATCACCCCTTTTGTATACATTTCATTCTGGCTAACTACACAAAAGGTATCAACATATTAACCCTGCTAAATTTATGACTTAGGGGATAAAGTAAAACTTTTCTATATTCTAAGTAGTATCTGATCATTCTTCTTCGGAAATTTTTCTAGTTGATTTGTTTGAGCAATGCTATACTTTAATCGTCAGTGATCTCAGAACATATAGGTCCCATTTTATATATGGAGGATCCAAAATGATAGCCAACAGTTAAATTTTCTTTCTAATAAGCATCAATGGAATTCTAAATCAAAGATATTTTTAGGAGTTCTCTGGTGATCCAGTGAAGTCCAAGACTTCTCCTTCCAGTGCAGGGGATATGGCTTCAATCCCAGGTTGAGCAGCTAAGATCCCACATGCCTAGCAGCCAAAAATCCAAAACATAAAACAGAAGCAATGCAGTACTGTAACAAACTCAAAAAAGAGTTTAAAAATGGTCCATAACAAAAATCTGAAACAAAAAACAAAAATATCCTTAATGATAGAACTCATTGATTGAAAGGAAGACTAGCAAACATTTTCAATATGATTATTTCCCTAACAGAAAGAATGCATTTCTTCTTATTTTCCTGGTACCTATAATTCTTACACTTATTTTAGATTTCTAGACCTCACTTGGTACATCTTCATTTTAGTTATTCATTCCGTGATTTTAGTTAGGCTAATCCTTTTAGTGGGCTTCTCAGGATTGCTAGTGGTAAAGAACCTACCTGCCAATGCAGGGGATATAAGAGACATGGGTTCAGTCCCTGGGTTGGGAAGATCCTCTGAAAGAGGGCATGACAACTCACTCTTGTATTCTTGCCTGGAGAATCCCATGGACAGAGAGGAGCCTGGAGGGTTACATTCCGTAGAGTTACAAAGGGTCAGACACAAATGAAGCAACTTAGCAGACATGCATGCAATCCTCTTAGTAATCAATAGACCTGCGTGTCTTCCCTTTCCTTTTTTAATAGCTAGAGAAGCATCTGTGCCATATTTTGCCTATATTTTCACTCACTTATGAGAAAACATGACAAATAAAATCATATATTTAAGGAGCAGAATCTCAGGAAAATTGGTAATTAGAAACCTTGAGATTATCTGAAAGGTCACCTATGCTAAGTGTTTGCTGAAAATCTGTGTGCTCTACTCTCAGAATTTTGATAAATGTATTGTTGTTGCCTTTTATTCCTCCCAGTCAATGCCCTCTTTAATTTTATGGAATAATTTTTTTCTAAATGTTTACCAATCTTCTACTCCCCAAGTAAACTTTCTAGTAATCCAGTCACTTTGGTTGCTGAGACTTTCTGAAATATCACATATATAATTCAGTAAACTTACCATAGAGTTTTCAGTCTTCTCTAAGAAGAGACAATGTTCAATTCTCTTTCTTTTATTTTAAAAATATTAGCGGTTACTTTCTTCTACTTAATTTAAAAATAAACTATGTCTTGTATAAGATGGAGTACACAAGAAGTAGAATAAGCATGTTGAATAACTTCAGACTATGGATTGAATTTGTTTTCAATAATGTAACCCTTTTATTAGATATATTTAAAATATTGGAGGGAATATTGAAAGAATGATAAAAGAAAGCCTGAAGGATGATAAAATGAGAATTAAAGTAAAGCTGATTGCATAAAGGATTGTATATTATGTAATAAACAACAGTGGAGAGTGTGCATATCAAGATTGTGATAAATGTTTCCACAATTCCAAGTAGAACCCTGAAATCAAATTTTGTTAAATCATATTGGCCTTCCCTTTGAGTTTTTAGGACAGAATTGTTTAGCAATAGATGCTTGGTTTAGGTAGTCTCTAACTCTTATCTTTATCATCCCTGATATTATTAGTACCCTGGATGATATTTTTGAGCACTTATTTACCACTTATACCTATAGCCTCACTTAAGTTCAAATTGCAGTGAAGCATTATGTAATTTTTCAGATTTTGACAGAACTGAGAATTAAACTTCTGTTTCTACATCGTCTATGCTTTTTCTAAATCATGTCATTGATTCATCACACATATAAATAGCATTGAATAATTTACCCATGCTTCTTAATTTTAAATTCCCCATGTTACCTTCATATGTGATTACTCTTAGACAATAGTGAGCTTCCTGTTCTCACTATGTAATAAAATCATATAGGCGTTATTATTATTATTATTTATTTATTTAATTGCTATCCACACCTGAAGGAAGGAAGTTTTTACATAATGATTGCTCATTTGAGAAAAGATCAATTCCTTATGCCTACTTGGCTGTTATTCAAGTGGTTCCAAACTCCTCCCTTAACACAGATCATACTTATGTGAATGTCAGTGTAAAACATGGTGCTTTCTAAGTCTCTCTATCATGCTGAGAACAGTGTGTATAGTGGAAACAGCAGAGATTTTGTGGATTAAATGAACTAGGGTCAGAGGACAATCATTCCTGAGACTATAGTTGCTGGAGAAGAACACAAGTGAATCTAGCAAATAAGGGAGCAAAGCATTTAAGGTAAACCTTATTAAAATAAACTGAAACATTCTTATGAGGGTGATTCTGTATGAATTTGAATTTGTATACCAAGACAAGTTAGAGAAGGAAATAGCAACCCACTTCAGTATTTATGTCTGGGAAATCCCATGGACAGAGGAGCCTGGTGGGCTACAGTTTATGGGGTCACAAGAGTCAGACAAAACTTTGACAACTAAACCACTACCACCTCCTTTTATGGGCCAAATTAAATTGGAAAATAAAAATTAATATGAACTTAACTATCTAACTTAAATGTTTCCTGTCCTAACATATGACCTTAAGAATCTGAGTACTGATATGAACCTGAAGCTCCAATACTTTGGCCACCTGATGTGAAGAACTGACTCATTGGAAAATTTCCTGATGGTGGGAAAGACTGAAAGCAGGAGGAGAAAGGGATGACAGAGGATAAGATGGTTGGATGGCATCACTGACTCAACAGACAAGAGTTTGTGTAAACTCTGGGAGATGGTGAGGACAGGGGAGCCTGGTGAGCTGTAGTTCATGAACTGGACTCAACTGAGCAACTGAACAACAACCCTCATTAAGAAAACTCATCACATTATTACACAACTCTTTTTCCTGGAAAAGTTTTCTTCATAAGAACCAAACTCAGTGTCTACACCTATGCAATGCATCCCATGTTTTGCTGCTTAGAAGTAGGAATTTTATCATATTCTTAGCAAAGCAGAGGGGAAATCTTATGCAACTTTATTGATACAAACCTTGAGATATTTATTTTCTGTTTCAAAACAAAACATTACAAATGGGTGAATCATAATATTGTAATCAGTGTTTAAAATGTTTATCACTAATTCTTTCAGTTAATGTGCAAAGAAGACACTAGTACTATTGTTATAGATTGAGAATTTTACACTTGGGCAGATAAAGGTAATTAAGTGGTGTATTGGTAATTCACAAGACTGGTAAATGGTAGCAATGTTTCCACTATGTTAATTTTATACAAAAATGCTTGTATGGAACTTAAAAATCTTGTATTTTTGTCTTTAAATACCCCAAAATTAATTTAAAATGTCTCAGTTTGATAGTAAGAATTGATATCTGACTGGTTCCTAAAGGGACTACCCTGAGACTACCAAGAGAAAAACAACAACAAACCTGAAGAAAGAGGTAAAGAAACTTTTTTTGATGAGTTATTATAATAGTCTTGTGGGTTTCTTAAATATTTAAATATTGTATACCAATTTTAGCATTTATATCTACAATCATGAATACATATACATATATGAATACATTATATTCATTAATTTTTGTCATAGCTACATTTCTGAATGTTTATATTATTTTATTACCTTACTCATAATTGTTTAATAGTATCATCCACTGTAATAAAATAATTATGAATAATTTGAGAATACTTTCATTGTCATCAAGATATATTTGGTGTGAAGGTCAATAATCAACACTGAAAAAGAAGATTATGATTTAAACAGTTCCCTCTTTAATTACAAATATCAATTTGTTAAATAAGCAGTAGCAAGTATCTACTCCTCTTTAAACTTATGAATTTAATTTTCTAATCTTCTGAACAGTTATTGTTTCTTTTCCTGAATTTTAACAGAGTAAATCACACTTATGTTTAAAAGTAAGTTTCAGACTGATACATTTAAAATATCCAGATAGCTACAGAAGTGTGATTTTTCACTCAAAAGAGCATGCAAAAAGAATAAAAAATTCTTACATGTACTCTGAGGGCTTTCCAGGTGTGTAAAGACTCTGCCTGCAATGCAGAAGACATAGATTCAGTCTCTGGGTTGGGATTTTCCCCTGGAGGAGGGCATGGCAACCCACTCCGGTATTCTTGTGTAGAGAATTCCATGGATAGAGGAGCTTTGTGGTCTATCGTCCGTAGGGTTGCATAGAGTTGGACCTGACTGAAGTGACTAAGTATGCACGCATGCATTAGCTCTAAATCTTTTTTGCTAAAATAACATGATTTATTACAATCATAGGAAATAGAAAACACTGATTTTAGTTTAATTTACTGTAAAATAATTATTTTTTAAATTATTTTCCTAAGATTTTATGCTAGGAAAATGACAATAACTGTCACTTTAGAATTGTAATAGGTTGAGTTTGCGTGGTATTTTATCATTGTTGTTGTTGTTGTTATGTCATGTCTGACTCTTTGCAATCTCATGGACTGTAGTCTCCCAGGCTCCTCTGCCCATGACATTTTCCAGGCAAAACTACTGGAGTGGGTTGTCATTTCCTATTCCAGGGGATAAACTTCTAACCCAGGGATTGAACCCATGTTTCTTTAACCTCCCGCATTGGCAAATTCATTTTTTACCATTGTGCCACCTGGGAAGCCCAGTGCCTTTATTAATGCTGATAAAGAGAAGGAATGATCAGACTCAATTATGCATGTAGGTTTTTTCAACCAATGAAGGCAATGTCGTTGTCATTTATGCTAAAAGAAGTGGGGTCACCCTTCAATAATTCTAATACTTTTTTTTTTTTCCTACTTGAAATTGATTCCAAGTTTGTTGAAAAACTAGAGTCTCTGGAGAGTAATTTTGCTCCTTGGTATCTTTTCTGTCTCAGATGTACACAAGTGAGTACACCTGGCAGAGGTCAGAGAGATAATACAGTTCCCAACTTATTATATTTCAGATTCACTGAGTCCAGAGATGGGAGAAAATTTTAGGTTTTCAAGACATAATAAAAAAAATGAAGGCTTCTGAGCCCATATTTTTATTTATTTTTTATTTATATAATTTACATTTTATACTTTTAAAATTTGAAATGGTCAACTCAGAAACTAGAGAAGGAAATCTGATTATGAGTTTTCTAATGGCTGATTATTTGATTTTACTAACCTCAGATATGCAGATGAAACCACCCTTATGGCATAAAGTGAAGAAGAACTGAAGAGCCTCTTGATGAAAGTGAAAGGGGAGAGTGAAAAAGTTGACTTAAAACTCAAAATTCAGAAAACTAAGATCATGGCATCCAGTCCCATAACTTCACGGCAAATAGATGGGGAAACAGTGGCTGCCTATTTTTCTGGGCTCCAAAATCCCTGCAGATGGTGATTGCAGCCATGAAATTAAAAGACTCTTACTCCTTGGAAGGAAAGTTATGACCAACCTAGATAGCATATTAAAAAGCAGAGACATTACTTTGTCAACAAAGTCTGTCTAGTCAAGGTTATGGTTTTTCTAGTAGTCCTGTATGGATGTGAGAGCTGGATTGTGAAGAAAGCTGAGCACTGAAGAATTGATACTTTTGAACTGTGGTGTTGGAGAAAACTCTTGAGAGTTCCTTGGACTGCAAGGAGACCCAACCAGTCTATCCTAAGGGAGATCAGTCCTGGGTGTTCATTGGAAGGACTGATGTTGAAGCTGAAACTCCAATATTTTGGCCACCTGATGCGAAGAGCTGACTCATTTGAAAAGACCCTAATGTTGGGAAAGATTGAGGGCAGGAGAAGAAGGGGACGACAGAGGATGAGATGGTTAGATGGCATCAGCGACTCAATGGACATGTTTGGGTGGACTCTGGGAGTTGGTGATGGACAGGGAGGCTTGGCCTACTGCGGTTCATGGTGTCGCAAAGAGTCGGACACCACTGAGCGACTGAACTGAACTGAACTGAAGCAGTTTCAGGATTTGATTTCTTAATGGGATATTATTCTTTTGTGACCCATCTTTATTTGTCTCAGACTTGTTGCTGGTGATACTAATTTTACTTTCAGAGCTACACAGAATAACATCAGCAATTTTTCTCTGTTGTATCCTCGCAAATCTATAGGCAGCTATAATGCCCATGTTTGATTTTTCCATTCAGTACTATCAAAAATAACTTCATATGATGTCATTTTTCACCTCTTTACCAACTTCGTGCCCCTCCAGAACCATAGCTGCTTTGCTACATGCATTATACATAAAAATTTAAATCTACAAAAATATTAAAAAGGAAAATTTAAGATATAAAAATCTGAGCTATATTTTGATAAATGAAAAATAAGATTATGTGTTTTCTTCTGTATGATCTGCTTAGACTGAATTTGGGGGCTACTTAAGTATACACATTTTAAAAGGAATAATAGTAATCTATATTTTCTTTTTTCACATTCTTATTTTATTTAAATATTTTTCTAGCTATACACTTCTACAAATTTTAGAAAATTGATTAATTTTGCACACAATGCAATCTTTATTGGGTACCAATAGCTTTTCTATAATTGTAGATGCAGACACTAGCAGGCAAACTAAGTATGTATCTATTATATAAAGAGAGGAAATAAGAAAAGAAATATTTTCACCTATATCTATAAGACTCTATCTTTCATTAAATAACTCTAAGATGCTGTTATTTTTTCCTTACTATTATCTAGACATTATTCCTAACCACCAAGTAATGAATAGATCAGACTTTAGGGTAAGTTTTTTATATGCCTTACTTCATAAATTTTATTAAACACATATACGGGAAAGTGCCAATAATCTCATCTAAAAGTAGAGCAAATGTGGCATTGAGTTAAAGAAAAAGTGAAAGTGTTAGTCACTCAGTTGTATCCAGCTCTTTGTGATCCCATGAACTGTAGCCCACCAGGTTCCTCTGTCCATTAAATTCTTCACACAAGAATACTGGAGTGGGTTGCCTTTACCTTCTCCAGGGTATCTTCCTGACTCAGGGATCAAACCTGCATCTCCCACATCACAGGCAGATTCTTTACCCTCTGAGCCACCAGGGAAGCCAGCATGGAGTTAGACTACTGGTAAAAGACATGACTTGTGAAACAAAGTCAACATTCAAAACCAATTCTTTCTGAGTCTAAAGTTTGTGAGTATTTCTGGATCAGAAAGAATAGTTACTTTTTCTTGAATAAACACTCTAACATATGTTATTTATTTATGTTATTGCAAACAACATGTATGAACATCTCCTAAAGATTCAGTCATCAATTAATGTGGTCAGATCCTCATATCCATTGCACATTTCTAGAGTATCTACAAATGTTATGAATTTGGATGTTCCTTCTTGGTATGTTCAATCAATGCTGTGAAATTAATTATATCACGTTTGACAACCACCTGTGCTAAGTATGCTGATGCAGTGTTCCAGATCTCCAGATCACCACCTCCTACTTTTTACTTAGGACCTTGCTCAACCACCTTTCATATTATCATTTCATTCTTTTTATATTAGGTAATTTCCAACACATGTCATCGTTGTCTTCTTTTTCTGGTTTACTTTCCCTTTTTATATTAATCATTAATATTAGAAATTACATCAAATGTTTCTGTTTGTTTTTATTGTTTTTGCTTACATTATCCTCACATGAGTATATCCACTTCCTGAAGAAAGACTATTCATCTATCCTGCTCACTTATTTATCTTATTATCTAGAAGAGTACCTTGAATATAGCAGTTGTCAAGTACAATTACTGAAATATAAATACACTATACACACATATCTTGGAGTTTCTACTACACCTTTGAAATGTAAAGAATCTTTATATGTAAAGAACAGCACATACAGCTTGATTAAATAGCTCCTTCTTACTAAAATTTTTAAGATTTGAGAATAATGCATAAGACTTGAAGTTTTAGTAGGGATGTTCCACAGCATTGATTGGTTTAGTTTTAAATACACAAGGAGCATAAACTTCCTACTATTGTAATTTTCTAAGTATGTGGTCAATTTATATATTGGTTAAGTTCAATTCAGTTCAGTTGCTCAGTTGTGTCTGACTCTTTGTGACTCCATGAATCACAGCACACCAGGCCTTCCTGTCCATCACAAACATCCAGAGTTTACACAAACTCATGCTCATTGAGTCGGTGATGCCATCCAGCCATCTCATCCTCTGTCGTCCCCTTCGCCTCCTGCCCTCAATCTTTCCTAGCACTGGGGTCTTTTCCAATGAGTCAGCTCTTCTCATTAGATGGCCAAAGCATTGGAGTTTCAGCTTCAACATCAGTCCTTCCAATGAACACCTAGGACTGATCTCCTTTAGGATGGACTGGTTGGATCTCCTTGTATTCCAAGGGACTCTCAAGAGTCTTCTCTCACACCACAGTTGAAAAGCGTAATTCTTTCAGCACTCAGGTCTTTTTATAGTCCAACTCTAACATCTATACATGACTACTGGAAAAACCATAACCTTGACTAGATGGACATTTGTTAACAAAATAGTCTCTGCTTTTAACTATGCTTTCTAGGTTGGTCGTAACTTTCCTTCCAATGAGTAAACATCTTTTAATTTCATGGCTGCAATCACTATCTGCTATGATTTTGGAGCCCCAAAAAATAAAGCCAGCCACTGTTTACCCACCTATTTGCCATGAAGTGATGGGACCAGATGCTATGATCTCAGTTTTCTGAATGTTGAGCTTTAAGTCAAGTTTTTTACTCTCCTTTCTCGCTTTCATCAAGAGACTCTTTAGATCTTCTTCACTTTCTGCATAAGGGTGGTGTCATTGCGTATCTGAGGTTACTGATATTCTCCTGGCAATCTTGATTTAGGGATGTGCTTCTTCCAGTCCAGTGTCTCTCATGATGTATTCTGCATATAAGTTAAATAAGCAGGGTGACAGTATACAGTCTTGATATACTCCTTTTCCTATTTGGAACCAGTCTGTTGTTCCATGTACAGTTCTAACTGTTGTTTCCTCACCTCCATACAAACCAAGATGCAAATACAACTTAAGATATGTCCAAGGTAAGAGAAACCCAGGTAATATGGTGGGCGCTGAGAGAGAGCATCACAAGACAGACAGATTAAAACCACAATCACAAAAAAACTAGCCAATCTGATACATACACCATAGTCTTATCTAACTCAATGAAGCTAGGCTATGTCATGTAAGGCCGCCCAATACTGACAGGTCATGGTGAAGAGGTCAGACAGAATGTGGTCCACTGGAGAAGGGAATGGCAAACCATTTCAGTATTCTTGCCTTGAGAACTCCATGAACAGTAAGAAAAGGCAAAAAATTAGAATACTGAAAGATAAACTCCCCAGGTCGGTAGGTGCCCAATATGCTACTGGAGATTAGTGGAGAAATCACTTCAGAAAGAATGAAAGGATGGAGCTAAAGTGAAAACAACACCCAGCCCTGGATGTGACTGGTGATAGAAGCAAGGTTTGATGCTGTAAACAGCAACATTGCATAGGAACCTGGAATGTTAGGTCCATGAATCAAGGCAAATTGAAAGTGGTCAAACAAGAGATCGCAGGAGTGAACGTCAACATTCTAGAAATCAGCGAACTAAAATGGACTGGAATGGGTGAATTTAATCCAGATGACCATTATAGATACTATTGTGGGCAGGAATCTCTTAGAAGAAATGGAGAAGCCATCATAGTCAACAAAAGAGTCTGAAATGCAGAACTTGGATGCAATCTCATAAAACGACAGAATGATCTCTGTTCGTTTCCAAGGCAAACCACTCAATATCATGGTAACCCAAGTCTATGCCCTGACCAGTAACGTTGAAGAAGCTGAAGTTGAATGGTTCTATGAAGACCTATAAGATCTTCTAGAACTTACACCCCCCAACAATGTCCTTTTCATTATAGGAGATTGGAATGAAAAAATAGGAAGACAAGAAACACTTGGAGTAACAGGCAAATTTGCCTTTGATTATAGAATTAAGCAGGGAAAAGGTGAACAGAGTTTTGCCAAGAGAACTGGTCATAGGAAACACCCTGTTCCAACAACACAAGAGAAGACTCTACACACGGATATCACCAGAGGGCCAACACTGAAATCAGATTGATTATATTCTTTGCAGCCAAAAATGAAGAAGCTATATACAGTCAGCAAAAACAAGACTGGTAGCTGACTGTGGTTCAGATCATTATTGAACTCCTTATTGCCAAATTCATACTTAAATTGAAGAAAGTGTGGAAAACCACTAAACCATTCAGTTCAGTTCAGTTCAGTTCAGCCACTCAGTTGTGTCCGATTCTTTGCGACCCCATGAATCGCAGCACGCCCGGCCTCCCTGTCCATTACCAACTCCGGGAGTTTACTCAAACTCATGTCCATCGAGTCGGTGATACCATCCAGCCATCTCATCCTCTATCGTCCCCTTCTCCTCCTGCCCCCAATCCCTCCCACCATCAGGGTTTTTTCCAATGAGTCAACTCTTTACAAGATGTAGCCAAAGTATTGGAATTTCAACTTCAGCATCAGTCCTTCCAATGAACACCCAGGACTGATCTCCTTTAGGATGGACTGGTTGGATCTCCTTGCAGTCCAAGGGACTCTCAAGAGTCTTCTCCAACACCACAGTTCAAAAGCATCAATTTTTCGGTGCTCAGCCTTCCTACAATCCAAATCTCACATCCATACATGACCACTGGGAAAACCATAGCCTTGACCAGAAGGACCTTTGTTGGCAAAGTAATGTCTCTGCTTTTTAATATACTATCTAGGTTGGTCATAACTTTCCTTCCAAGGAGTAAGCGTCTTTTAATTTCATGGTTGAAATCACAATCTGCAGTGATTCTGGAGCCCAAGAAAATAAAGTCTGACACTGTTTCCACTGTTTCCCCATCTATTTGCCATGAAGTGATGGGACCAGATGCCATGATCTTAGTTTTCTAAATGTTGAGTTTGAAGCCAACTTTTTCACTCTCCTCCTTCACTTTCATCATGAGGCTTTTTAGTTCGTTTTCACTTTCTGCCATAAGGGTGATGTCATCTGCATATCTGAGATGTGCATGAAGATATGCACATCTCAAAGTAGGAAGTCAAGAGATACCTGGAGTAACAGGCAAACTTGGCCTTGGAGTACAAAATGAAGCAGGGCAAAGGCTAATAGAGTTTTGCTAAGAGAACACACTGGTCATAGCAAACACCCTCTTTCAACAACACAGGAGAAGACATGGACACCACCAGATGGTCAACACCAAAATCAGATTGACTATATTCTTTGCAGCCAAAGATAGAGAAGCTCTATACATTCAGCAAAAACAAGACCGGGAGCTGACTATGGCTCAGATCATGAACTCCTTATTGCCAAATTCAGACTTAAACTGAAGAAAGTAGGGAAAACCACTAGACCATTCAGGTATGACCTAAATCAAACCATTCAGGTAGATCTAAATCAAATCTGTTATGATTATATTGTGGAAGTGAGAAATATATTTAAGGGACTAGATCTGATAGACAGAGTGCCTTATTAACTATGGATGGAGCTTCATGACACTGTACAAAAGACAGGGATCAAGACCATCCCCAAGAAAAAGAAATGCAAAAAAGGCAGAACGACTGTCTGAGGAGGCCTTACAATTAGCTGTGAAAAGAGGAGAAGTGAAAGCAGAGGAGAAAAGGAAAGATCTCCCCTTTTGAATACAGTTCCAAAGAATAGCAAGGAGAGATAAGAAAGCCTTCCTCAGTGATCAGAGGAAAATAATAGAATGGGAAAGACTAGAAATCTCTTCCAGAAAATTAGAGACACCAAGGGAACATTTCATGCAAAGATGGGCTCAATAAAGGACAGGAATGGTATGGACCTGACATAAGCAGATGATATTAAGAAGAAGTGGCAAGAATACACAGAAGAACTGTATAAAAAAGATCTTTCACGACCAAGATAATCACGATGGTGTGATCACTCACCTAGAGCCAGACATCCTGGAATGCGAAGTCAAGTGGGCCTTAGGAAGAATCGCTACAAACAGAGCTAAATTAGTGGAAGTGAACAAAACAGAATAGAACAAAGCTAGTGGAAGTGATGGAATTTCAGTTGAGCTATTTCAAATCCTGGAAGATGGTGCTGAGAAAGTGCTGCACTCAAGAATGTTCAAACTACCACGCAATTGCATTCATCTCACACACTAGTAAAGTAATGCTCGAAATTCTCCAAGCCAGCCTTTGAAAAGACATGAACCATGAACTTCCAGATGTTCAAGCTGGATTTAGAAAAGGCAGAGGAACCAGAGATCAAATCACCAACATCCATTGGATCATAGAAAAAGCAAGCGAATTCCAGAAAAGTATCTACTTTTGCTTTATTGACTATAATAAAGCCTTTGACTGTGTGGAAAATTCCTAAAGAGATGGGAATGCCAGACCACTTCACATGTCTCCTTAGAAACTTGTGTGTGGGTCAAGAAGCAATAATTAGACCTGGCCATGGAACAACTGATTGCCTCAAAAATGGGAAGGAACATGACTGGGCTGTATATTTTCACCTTGTTTATTTAACTTATATGGAGAGAACATCAAGCAAAATGCTGGGCTATATGAATCACAAGCTGAAATCAAGATTGCCAGAAGAAATATCAACTTCACATATGCAGATGATACCACTAACTGCAGTAAAAGATTTTATCTTGGGCTCCAAAACCACTGCAGACTGTGATTGCAGACATGAAATTAAAAGCTGTTTACTCCTTGAAAAGAAAGCTATAATAAACCTTTGTTCGCAGAAATATCACTCTGGTCTGGATAGTCAAAGCTATGACTTTCCCAGTCATCATATAGGGATATGAGAGTCGGACTAGAAAGAAGGCTGAGCACTGAAGAATTGATGCTTTCAGACTGTAGTGCTGAAGAAGACTCTTGAGAGCCCTTTGGACTACAAGGAGATCAAGCTAGTCAATCCTAAAGGAAGTCAACCCTGAATATTCATTGGAAGGACTGATGCTGAAGCTGAAGCTCCAATACTTTGGCCAGCAGATGCAAAGAGCCAAGTCTTTGGAAAAGAACCTGATGCTAGGAAAGATTGAAGACAAAGGAGAAGGGAGAAGCAAAAGATGAGATGTTTAGACCACATCACCAACTTGATGGACATGAATTTAAACAAACTCTTGGAAATAGTGGAAGACAGAGGAGTCAGGCATGCTACAGTCCATGAAGTCACAGTGATTCCAAAAGGACTTAGCAACTAAAGAACAACATCAAAAACTGTCTAGAAAGCAATCTTTAAATAGAGCAGTCAGTAAAGGCTCACAGAGGGGGTGGGGGTGGGGGGCGGGTGCGTGTGTGTGGAGGGGGAGATGACAAGCATCTATTCATTAAAAAAAGCAACTCTGAAGAATGTAGATGGCACCTTTAAAATGTAACTAAAATCAAAACAAATAACAAAACAAGTAAAATATGTCAACAAAAAACTCTATAGAAATAAAAAATGTCTTCATTTGTCTATATTCTGACATTTTCAGGCTTAGAGGAATGATCAAAGAAAAGGAGATCGCATGCATAAAAATATTTTAAAATATTATTAAATTGAATCTCACAATACATGAGGAAAATAACTTATTTTCAGGTTGGTTTAACAGAAACACAAACTGCAATTCACCCAATTGCAAAAACACATATGATCATTTCTTCAGCTGTGGAAAAACTTGATATAATCTAGCATCCATTTGTGTTGAACAATTTTACTTAACTTGAATTTAAAACTCTCATCTTTATAAAGGGTATTTATTAAAAATGAGTGCTTATATCACTCATGACTATGTAAGATTGAATGCTTTGACCTAACATTGGGAAAAAGGCAAAAATATTTACTGTCCTCAAATCATTTTCCATTTTTCTGGAGGTTTTGCTCAGTGCACTAAAGAAATAAATAAAGCAAAAGTAATATAGATTGGAAAAAAGATGTTATTTTTAAATAGAAGATATAACTAAATAGAAAATGTTAAGAAATTTGAAATTAGGTACTAGAAGTAATAAAAGAGTTCAGTAAGTCTCAGGAAACAAATATAAAAATTATCTATACCATAATCAACAAATGTACTTTGGTATAGAAACAATACTTAAAGTAACCTCACAAATTTAAAAGCATATTGAAATATTAATTTATTATAAAAAGCCTGCAAAAACTACAGAATGTTGGTGAAAAAGCTAAATATGACCTAAAGGAGCAACTCATGAAGAAGATGGTTGAGTGTAATTAATATCTGTTTTCTCCCAAAATTGATTGACAGAGTCAATGAATGTCCATTCAAAACAGTTGGGAAGAGTTTCAAAGGTTTAGTGGACATCTTTTTAAAATTATCATAAGTGCCACTCACTATACATGTATTATATAAAATGGATAAAATAAAAAGACTGGGAATATAAAATATTACAGATATATGGTGTAACTAGATTTTCATACATTCCTGATGGGAATAAAAAATGGCAAGGCCAATTTGGAAAGCAGTTTTGTGTCTTAAAATATTAGACATACATTTACCATATGACCAGGCAATTACATTCTCTTTTTAAAATAATTTTTAAATGCATTTATTTATTTATTTTTGGCAGTGCTGGGTCTTCATTGCTGCGTGGGCTTTTTTTTAAATTGCAGTGAGTGTGAGCTACTTTCTGGTTGCAATCCATGAGTTTCTCACTGCAGTGGCTTCTCTTGTTGCAGAGCACGGGCTCTAGGGCACAACTTCAACACATTTAATAGCTTCTGTGTATGGGCTCAATAGTTGCAGCTCCTGGGCTCTAGAGCACAGGCTCAATAGTTGTGACACACGGACTTAGTTGCTCTGAGGCATGTGGAATCTTCCTGGACCAGGAACTGAATCCATGTCTCCTGCATTGACAGATGGATTCTTTATCACTGAGCCACCAGGGAAGCCTGAGCAACTATATTCTTAAGTATTTACCCCAAATAAATGAAAGTGTTTCTCCACAAAACTATTTGCATGTAAATGTTCACTGCTGGAGAAAGCAATGGCACCCCACTCCAGTACTCTTGCCTGGAAAATACCATGGATGGAAGAGCCTGGTGGGCTTCAGTCCATGGGGTCGCTAAGAGTCGGACATGACTGAGCAACTTGACTTTCACTTTTCACTTTCATGTATTGGATAAGCAAATGGCAACCTACTGCAGTGTTCTTGCCTGGAGAATTCCAGGGAATGGGGAACCTGGGGGGCTGCCATCTATGGGGTCGCATAGAGTCGGACACAACTGAAGCGACTTAGCAGTCGCAACAGCAACAGTTCACTGCAACTTTATTCATAATCTTCAGTCATAACTAAATATCAATCAACTGATGAGTGGATAAACAAATTGGTAGATCCACATAATAAAATACTATTAAGCAGTGAAAAATAATTAATTACTCATATATGCTACAGCATGGGGAATTTCATGTACACTATGCTAAATGAATAATTTAGATGCAAAAATATTGATACTGTTTGGCACGAATAACATGAAATTTTATAAAGGAAAAGTTATAGATATAGACTGCTGATCAGTTGTTGCCAGTGTACAGTGAGTGGAAACTGCAAAGAAGCACACAGAAACTTTTTGAAGATAATGCAAATATGTCCCACACTTTAATACATCATTGTATTTACATGGCTGTACACATTTCTCAAAATTTATCTTATCACAGACTTAAAATCAGTGAATTTTATTGTATTAATTATACCTCAATACAGTTAACAAAATAATAAAATAAATAAGATCAAAAAAGAGAGAAAAATCAAAAACAAATAGAGTCAGGCTTTTTGACTATTTATCAATTGTTTCATTAAGAAGCAGGGGGTCCTCAACCCCCAGGTACCACTAACTGGTAGTGGTCCATGGCCTGGTAGGAACTGGGCTGTGCAGCAGGAGATAAATGGCTATTAAAGAGCAAAACTTCATCTCTATTTATAGTTGTTCCCCATCACTCACATTGTCACCTGGGCTCTACTTCCTGTCAGATCAGTGGTGGCTCTGGATTCTCATAGGAGGGTAAACCCTACTGTCACTGCCTCCCATCATCTTTAGATGGAACCGCCCAGTTGCAGGAAAACAAGCTCAGGGTTCCCACTGGTTCTGCGTTATAGTGAATGTGATATATATTTATTTCATTATATATCATTATGCAATAATAATAGAAATAAAGTACACAATAAATGTGATGCCCTTGAATCATCCTGAAACCCCCCCCACACACACACACTCCCAGTCCATGGAGAAACTATTTTCCATGAAACTCATCCATGGTGTCAAAAGATTGGGGCCCACTCTCTTAGAGTTTCATGTTCTTCTTAGAGAATTTCTTACGCTCAATCTTCTGTTCTCAAACTGTTCCTCTCATTCTAATTTTACTCATACCTGACTTGGATCAGCTTTGTTCAGTCAATAGCTTATGTAGGAAGACCATGTTTTAGTCCAATCATTAGGCATCAAAAATTATAATATTAGACAAATATTCTTGTCTAATTATGTTTTAGACAAACTTTTCTTTTGTCCCTGGACATCATAAAGACCTTTCAGAAAGTCTCTGGTAACAGTCTTATCTTCTGGCATAAATATAAAAGACACTGAATTTTTCAAACCAGTTAGACAACAATTATCTGAACAATATTCATTCACTTTAGTCACTGAGGTTTTGTCATCTATTACTCCTCAGTAGAATAAGAATGGACAGGACTGAAGCGACTAAGCACAGGTACACAGAATAAAACTCATCTGTTATCCAGAGGCAACACAAGTGCCTTCTGCACTTGCCACTCTGTTGTTAAATAGATGTCACATATATTTTTTGTTAAAGTAATGCCTTATTTTTTGTACGAATTATTATAATAGACAAATGAAACTAAGCTATTGCAAAAATAAATAAATAAATAAGGATCTCCAAATACAATGGATTCAACGAAGAATTTTATTTAAATTCATATAAGAGTTTCAGTTGACCAATTCACAGTGACAGCTTTTCAAGGGCAACTTTTTTTTTTTCCATTTTATTGTTGAAATTAAGTCATGTATAATTCCATACTCCAACTCAGGAAAAGGGAAAGAAAGACTGGACAATTATTCACTCAGGGGCTTAGGACTCATAACCAAAAGTTTTCCAGTTTTTGTAATAATATACCTATGCTGAGAAGTTAGTCATGTGGACACTCTGATTTAAAAGGAGGTTGAGAAATATAACATGTAAAACTAATTATAATATATCTCCTGAGTCTATTTTATATCCATTTAATGTTTTTGTTGTTGCTTATAATTTAAAAGTCAGGTACCTACAAAAGAAAAAAAAAAATGAAGACCTTAACTACTTACATATTTTAAATTACATTTTAGGTGCTTTATTTGTTTCTAATTTCAGTGTTTTTTTTTTTTTTTTTTTAAAGAAACTATAATAAGCTCTAAGGATACAATATAAAGAAAACATACTCTCTAGCTTCAAGGATACTGTTAATAGCTCAGTTGGGCCCAACTTTTTGTGATCCCATGGACTGTAGCCCACGAGGCTCCCCTGTCCAGGAAATTCTCCAGGCAAGAATACTGGCGTCATGTGCCATTACCTTCTCCAGGGGATCTTCCCAACCCAGGGATCATAGCCAGGTCTCCTGCATTGCAAGCAGATGGTTTACCACTGAGTCACAAGGGAAGCTTCAGGGAACCCATAGTCAAATGTAGCAAAATTAAGTGTGAAAAATGAAAGTGCCCTATTAAAGAGTCTCCAAACATATGAGAGCACAAAGAAAAATTGTGACACAAATATAATAAATGGTTCATACTTTGATATTATCTGAGTCATCCTCCATGTGTGAGCATTTACAGTTTTTGAGTTGCTTCATCAGCCTGTATTTTCTGCATGGCCTATTACAAGAGAATGGATATTCTGTCTTAGTTTATGATTCAATTACCTCATGATCTTGTCCCAATTATTTCCCCCACATGTACTCCTCAACACATCATCTTCATATGTTACTTCACCTGTGTCAGAAACATCTTTCTTCCAAGGAGAGGCCAAGCCATACTTTATAGTGAGTGATGTAAAGGGTAAAAATGAAAGACAAATATACAGAGTACAGTTTTGAAGAATATGTTTTTCCATATTTTTCTTATTTGTTTATTACTATGATCCTCTTTTCTGTATGTTCATCTTAAATGCCACTGTTTCATAGTCAGAATCAATTACTCATTCTCTTTCTCCAAGACAGAATGTACTATTTTAAGTTTAATTTTCTAATGACAACTGAACCTCAGGTTTACAGTCAATGGCCTTTATATTCTAAATCTATTAACAGACTTAAATAATACAGTTGTTCAGTAAATACTAGTTGAGAAAAAAACAAAATGACACTGTTAGGGAATGAACATACTCTTAAGTAGACCTTATGGCTTTTCTGAGAATTATTATTCTTTGATGCTTGCGTACATGCTAAGTCGTTTCAGTAGTGTCTGATTCTTTGTAACGCCATGGACTGTAGCCCGCCAGGCTCTTCTGTCCATGAAATTCTCCAGGCAGGAATATTGGAAAATTACTGAATTATGATGTTAAATTACTAAATTCAGTAATCTCCAATATCAGTTTGTATAAAATAAGCTGACAAATCAGAATTCAAAATTACGTTTTGTTCCACTTGTTTTCTCTCCTTGAGTTACCCTATGTCCAAAGGCAAAGGAGAAACCCCAGCAAGATGGTAGGAGGGGATAAACTGCATTTAGAATCAAACCCCATACCAACCAGAGACACTTGGAGAGCTCAAACAAAACCTTGTGCACCAGAAGACCTCAGAGACTGAGCCAGACCTGATTTGAGTGTCTCCTGCGGAGATACAGATCAGCAGTGACCTGCCACAGGAGCAGATACCCTGGATGCAGTAGACCTGTGTGTGATATAAGCCCTCTTTGAGGAGATCGCCATTACCCCACCTTAGAGTGGCCAGAAATTACACAGGACTGGGGAAACAGACTCTTGGAGGGCATAAACAAAGCCTTCTGTACACCAGGACCCAGGAGAAAGGAGCAGGGACCCCACAAGAGACTGACCCATACTTGCCTCTGAGTGTCCAGGAGTCTCCAGTGGAGGCGTGGGTTGGCGGAGGCCGGCTGTAGAGCTGCAGGGTCAGGGACTCTAACTGTGACAGTGCTTGCACAGGACCTTTTGAAGGAGGTTGCCATTTTCTTCATCACCTCCACCATAGTTTGGTCTCAGGTCAAACAACAGGGAGGGAACACAGCCCTGTCGACCAACAGAAAATTGGATTAAAGATTTACTGAGCATGGCCCCAGCCATCAGAACAAGACCTAGTTTCCTCAACAGTCAGTGTCTCCCATAAAGAAGTTTCTTATCCTTATCCATATGATGACAGATAGGATGAAAACCACAGTCACAGAAAACTAATCAAACTGATCACATGGACCATAGCCTTGTCTAACTCAATGAAACTATGAGCCATGCCGTGTAGAGCCACCCAGGTCAAATGGGTCATGGTGAAGAGTTCTGACAAAATGTGGTCCACTGGAGGAGGGAATGGCAAACAACTTCAGTATTCTTGCCTTGAGAATCCCATGAAGAGTATGAAAAG
Organism: Muntiacus reevesi; assembly: GCF_963930625.1. NCBI lineage: Eukaryota > Metazoa > Chordata > Mammalia > Artiodactyla > Cervidae > Muntiacus > Muntiacus reevesi. The sequence continues at coordinate 52,114,156 of NC_089251.1, read as the reverse complement.
GCAAAAATATAGTACACTGAAAGATGAACTCTATAGGTCCATAGGTGTCCAATGTGCTACTGGAGATCAGTGGGGAAATAGCTCCAGAAAGTATGAAGAGACAGAGCCAAAGCGAAAAAAAAAAAAAAAAAAAAAAAAAAAAGCCTAGTTGTTGATGTGACTGGTGATGGAAGTAAAGTTCGATGCTACAAAAAACAATATTGTATAGGAACCTGGAATGTTAGGTCCATGAATCAAGGTAAATTGGAAGTGGTCAAACAGGAGATGGCAAGAGTGAACATACATTTTAGGAATCAGCAAACTAAAATGGACTGGAATGGGTGAATTTAACTCACATGATCATTATATCTACTACTGTGGGCAAGAATCCCTTTGCAGAAATGGAGTAGGACTCATAGTCAACAAGAATCCATAATGCAGTTCTTGGGTGTGATAGCTTACTGTGAATGATGTCAGATTCATAATCTCCAAAGAAGAAGATTTTACTTTGGGACCAGGCTTGATCACTGAAGATCTTTTGTGTAGCAGAGTTTTATTAAAGTGAAAAAGGGATAGAGAAAGCTTCTGACATAGACATCAGAAGGGGGATGGAGAGTGCCCTACTCGCAAGTCTTTACCAAAGGAATTCCAGAGATCAAATTGCCAACATCCACTGGATCATTGAAAAAGCAAGTGAGTTCCAGAAAAACATCTATTTCTGCTTTATTGACTATACAAAAGCCTTGACTGTGTGGATGACAATAAACTGTGGAAAATTCTTAAAAAGATGGGAATACCAGACCACCTGATCTGCCTCTTAAGAAACCTATATGCAGGTCAGGAAGCAACAGTTAGAACTGGACATGGACCAACAGACTGGTTCCAAATAGGAAAAGAACTACATCAAGGCTGTATATTGTCACCCTGCTTGTTTAACTTATATGCAGAGTACATCATGAGAAAGGCTGGGCTGGAGGAAGCACAAGCTGGAATCAAAATTGCCGGGAGAAATATCAATAACCACAGATATGCAGATGATACCACCCTTATGGCAGAAAGTGAAGAGGAGCTAAAAAGCCTCTTGATGAAAGTGAAAGAGGAGACTGAAAAAGTTGGCTTAAAACTCAACATTCAGAAAACTAAGATCATAACATCTGGTCCCATTATTTCATGGAAATAGATGAGGAAACAGTGGAAACAGTATCAGACTTTATTTTGGGGGGCTGCAAAATCACTGCAGATGATGATTGCAGCCATGAATTTAAAAGACGCTTACCCCTTGGGAGGAAATTATGGCCAACCTAGATAGCATATTAAAAAACAGAGACATTACTTTGCCAACAAAGATCCATCTGATCAAGGCTATGGTTTTTCCAGTGGTCATGTATGGATGTGAGAGTTAGACTGTGAAGAAAGTTGAGTGCCCAAGAATTGATGCTTTTGAACTGTGGTGTTGGAGAAGACTCTTGAGAGTCCCTTGGGCTGCAAGCAGATCCAACCAGTCCATCCTGAAGGAGATAAGTCTTGGGTGTTCATTGGAAGGACTGATGCTGAAGCTGAAACTACAATACTTTGGCCACCTCTTGTGAAGAGTTGACTCACTGGAAAAAGACCCTGATGCTGGGAAGGATTGGGGGCAGGAGGAGAAGGGGACGACAGAGGATGAGATGGCTGGATTGCATCACCGACTCCATGGACATGAGTTTGAGTAAACTCCGGGAGTTTGTGATGGACAGGGAGGCCGGGCGTGCTGCGATTCATGGGGTTGCAAAGAATCGGACATAACTGAGCTACTGAACTGAACCGAAGAATAAATCAAAATAATGTCTCAAGGTTGTAAAAATTTTACCAGACTCACTCCCACAATTTACATCTTAGGATAACAGATTAGAATTTAACAACCGAAAGATCCCACCAACCTCACTCCCATAATATACATTCTAAAATATCAGAATTAGTCAGAAGGTTTTCAGAAAGGAAAACTCTCCTCAATCAGGATATATTCTTACCATCTAATCCTTAGTGCAGATTTTAAACTTAGTTGCTTGTTGTGTAATCATCAGTTCTAGGCTTAAAGAAAAACAATAACAGCAACAACAACTTAATATGTGACTAAGACTAAGGAAAGTAGAGAGAGAGAGAAAGACGTTTGTCCTTTCCTCCTCCTTGAGAATCCCAGATCCCTTTCTCCTCAAGAACCCCAGAACCCTCTCTCCTCAGACACCCTCTGGAATTTTTATCAACCTGCCTAGAAACTGGCTCTCTCACATACAGTCTCAAAGAGGACAAAATGATATCTGCTCTTTTCCAGGGCAAACCATTCAATATCACAGTAATTCTAGCCTATGCCCCAATCTCTAATGCTGAAGAAGCTGAAGCTGAATGGCTCTATGAAGACATACAAGACCTTCTAGAACTAATACTCAAAAAAGATGTCCTTTTCATTATAGGGGACTGGAATGCAAACGTAGAAAGTCAAGAAATACCTGGAGTAACAGGCAAATTTGTCCTTGGAGTACAAAATGAAGCAGGTCAAAATCTAACAGAGTTTTGCCAAGAGAACGCACTGGTCATAGCAACCCTCTTCCAACAACACAAGAGAAGACTCCCTACATGGACATCACCAGATTGTCAATAACAAAATCAGACTGATTACATTCTTTGCAGTCAAATATGGAGACACTCTATACAGTCTGCAAATACAAGACTGGGAGCTGTCTGTGGCTTAGATCATGAACTCCTTATTGCCAAATTCAGATTTAAGTTGAAGAAAGTAGGGAAAACCACTAGACCATTCAGGTATGACCTTAATGAAATCCCTTATGATTTTACAGTAGAAATGACAAATTGATTCAAGGGGTTAGATCTGATAGACAGAGGGTCTGAAGGACTGTGGATGAAGGTTTGTGACATTGTACAGGAGGCAGTGATCAAGACTGTCCCCAAGAAAAAGAAATGCAAAAAAGGCAAAATGGCTCTGAGGAGGCCTTACAAAGAGTTGAGAAAAGAAGAGAAGCTAAAGGCAAAGGAGAAAAGGAAAGATGTACCCATTTGAATTCAAAGTTCCAAAGAATAACAAGGAGAGATAAGAAATCTTTCCTTGGTGATCAATGCAAAGAAATAGAAGAAAATAATAGAATGGGGAAGACTAGAGATCTCTTCAAGAAAATTAGGGATACCAAGGGAAGATTTCATACAAAGATGGGCACAATAAAGGACAGACATGGTATGGACCTAGCAGAGGCAGAAGATATTAAGAAAAGATGGCAAGAATACACAGAAGAACTATACCAAAAAAAAAAAAAAAAAAAAAAAAGCTTCATGACCCAGGAGACGACGATGTTGTGATCACCCACCTAGAGCCAGACATCCTGGAATGAAAAGTGAAGTAGGCCTTAGGAAGCATAACTATGAACAAGCATCACTAGTGGAGGTGATGGAATTCCAGCTGAGGTATTTCAAATCCTGTAAGATGGTATTGTGAAAGTGCTGCACTCAGTATGCCAGTCAGTTTGGAAAACTCAGCAGTGGCCACAGAACTGGAAAAGGTCAGTTTCATTCCAATCCCAAAGAAAGGCAATAGCAAAGAATGCTCAAACTACTGCCCAATTACACTCATCTCACATACTAGCAAACTAATGCTCAAAATTCTCCAAACCCAGCTCCAACAGTGAATTTCCAGATGTTCAAACTGGATTTAGAAAAACCAGAGGGACCAGAGATCAAATTGCCAACATCCGTTGGTTCATTGAAAAATAAGAGAGTTCCAGGAAAGCATTTACTTCTGCTTTATTGACTTTGCTAAAGCCTTTGACTATGTGTATCACAAAAAATTGTGGAAAATTCTTAAAGAGATGGAAACACCAGACCACCTTGCTTACCTCCTGACCAACTTAGACAGCATATTAAGAAGCAGAGACATTACTTTTCTGACAAAGGTTCATCTAGTCAAAGCTATGGTTTTTCGATTAGTCATGTATGGATGTGAGAGTTACACTATAAAGAAAGCTGAGCACCGAAGAATAGATGCTTTTGAACTGTGTTATCGAAGATGACTCCTGAGAGTCCCTTTGACTGCAAAGAGATTAAAAGAGTCAATCCTAAAGGAAATCTATCCTGAATATTTATTGGAGGGACTGATGCTGAGGCTGAAACTCTGATACTTTTGCCTCCTGATGCGAAGAACTGACTCATTGGAAAAGACCCTAATGCTGGGAAAGATTGAAGGCTGGAGGAGTAGGGGATGACAAAGGATGAGATGGTTGGATGGCATCACCAACTAGATGGGCATGAGTTTGAGGAAGCTCCAGGTGTTGATGATGGATAGGGAAGCCTGGTGTGATGCAGTCCATGTGGTCCCAAAGAGTTAGACATGACTGAGCAACTGAAGTGAACTCACTGAGTTACATGCAGGAAAATAAGATTAGTGAAATAAAAATTCAAAATGACTCTTTAGAAAATAATTAATTTTCTTCCTCATGATTAGCAAAAAACAAAACAAAACAGAAATATTGATTAACTTTAAATTTCAGTCTGAGTTGTTTATCTTGACTTGACTCTTCTGTATAACAAGAAATTCATGTGTGTTATAATAAGCATAGTAAAAGACTTACCTCTATTCTATTTGCTTTGATTTGACATTCATACTCTTATAATAGAATAATAATGTGTATGAACTATGGAAATAGCACTACCAAAAATTATTTAAAGCAGAAAGAGATTAACAAGTATCTACTGCTGCAGAAATTGAAGAGGACAAAAGTTAAATTGAAATAGGGGTGGCAGCACAGGCATTATCAGTGATTATCTGACTGTAGATTTTATAAAATATTAGGAATTGACTACAGATTGCTTTTTATAAGTGAATGAGTAATGAGAAAGCAGCAGAAATTGTTGAATATATTTTGCTGCTATGGACAAGATATTTCAATGGTTCTTGAAAAGTAACTGGGGGAATTCTGGCCAACATAAGTCTATAGTTCATGCATTTAAATATTCCTTTCCCTTCAAAAATAGCAATCTTAAGAGTACATTAAAATGATAGAGCTATAAACAAGAGAAATATTTTCATGGCTGGAATATGAATAGAAATATACTGTGGCAAACAAGGACAGAAGTTGTGTGCCTGCTGGGATCAAGGATTGAATCAATGAAAAGCGGGTCTGGAGGTTCAGTTTTTGGATAACAGGGTCCAAAAGCACCTTAGACTTTATTGAAAATCAAAGTCTGACTCACATTGTGAAACCAGAGGCTGGGGCTCCCTACCTATTAATAGAAGCTGAAAAAGCTTAGTCCAACTGTCTGAGGTTTGACACAGCTCCTTGTCTTGGTTGGCTGAAGAAAATAAACACAACTAGCAAAAATTATTTGGTTTAGCTGGAACTAAGTTAGTGCCAGTATCAGGAGGAACCACAACTGTAAATCCAAAATATGAAATGTGTGATCATTAAGACACAGTCTCCACTAATCTTTTTGAGGATAAGACTGAGAACGAAAGTTTCAAAATAAATGACTGAAGCTATCATTCAAATTGAGAGCCAACATTTGAAATACTGAATGCATAAAATTATGCTTAGCAAAAATGAAAATCTGAGTTATGATATTAAATATCATGCTAAATTCCATTATAATAGAGCTATAGACACCTATTCTAAGAAAATAGTTATGGAAGGAAGACATTATAAACTCAAATAATGAAATATGAATTACTAATAGCTTATTTGAAAAAGAACAGATAAATACAGAAAAAAGGCCAAATTAGGCACATTGGGTTTATAAATAGTTATAAGATGATAGGTTATGGTTTTTAAATTGCATATATGTGAAGGTGAAATTTGTAAATCAGAAGATTACTGAAAAATTCTTTCTGAATTAACACACACACAAATTTGATGGTCATGAAAAAGGAGAGAAACCGTGCCTTTATTCTCACCTGGCCTAAGTTATCAAATGAACAGAAGAAAAGGAATAGATTTCAATGTGGCAAGGGAGAGGTAGATATAAAGTGCTTATGTGTGAAATATTGAGCTTAGCATGCTGTGGGCAGCCAGATTTCTCCACCCAACTGTCAATTTCAAATAGAGATTTTAATTTGCAGAGATCAGAGTTATAGGTACAAATTTTAGCATAAGACAAACTGATGTCAAAGGATGGTAAATAACAGCTTTTAAGAGAAGAAATAAAATCTTAACAACAGCAACAAAGCAAGTGTTGGTGCATCGGTGTCAAAGAGTAATGATTTTTAAAAAAGATAAAAACACAGTCATTGTTTTAACTGATGAGAAACCAAGAGGGAATAACAATCTTAAGGGATACAAAATCCAGAGATAAGTCAAACAATTTGTTGAATTTGAATATGGGTTATATATTAGATGACATTATGGAATTTCTATTACTTTTGCTAAATGAATCTTCTATTACTTTTATTAATGTCCTGCTTGGCCATTGATGAAAAGTGTTTTAATATTTATATATGTTTTAATATATGATAAAGTATATAAGATATTATGCTTGTAATTCTCTTTAAATATTTTCAGCATTAAAATTTAAAATTAATACAAACAATATGATAGCTGATAGTCCACAGGAGAGAAGGGAAACTGAAACTTTGAATTTTATTTGTTGATAATTCAGTAAGGCTGATCTGAGAATGATTTTTTACTTTTCTGAAAGTTCTTCTATGTTTTTTAATAAAAGAAAGTTCTTTGGGGCCTTCTGGGAGTGATTATAAGAATCCCAAAGAGTATATCTGAGATCATAATGATGTTACCATAAGCCACATAAATTGCCTCTGTTCCTTACCCCAAGCAAATTTGTCCAATAGTAAGGGTGGGTAATTACCTCAGTTTGCTGGAACAATCCTGGATGTAGCACTGAAAATTTTGCATTTCAAGAAACACATCAATTAGTCAATAAATTTCAGGAGGCAGAAATTTTATGTGAAACCTTGACTTTTTTTGCAGTCAGTGCTCAAATGTACATATACTGACAACTTTGTGCTTGGTAAGTGAGCTCTGTGTACATAATTGTTTCCATGCCCATACACCTCTCATTGTTAATTTTCTGATTTTCTGAAAGAAATCTGACTTGCTTTTTCACTTATGTAAATTATGACTTAAGTCTTTCTCCATGTGTCTGCTTTATAATCAGTACTGAACATGGCAAAAAATGTCTGAAATTCAATAAGTTTAATAAATAATTAGAATATAAAGTATTCATCTTTGATGTTATCTGAAATACACTAGAATTCTAGCATTTTTAACTTTAGTGAAGGACTGAATTAATTTTGTATATTATAATGTGTATTAAGTGATGCATGCCTGTCTGCTAAGTCACCTCAGTCAATGTTTGACTCTTTGCAACTGTATGGGCTTCAGTCCACCAGGTTCCTCTGTCCAAGGCATTCTCCAGGCAGGGATACTGGAGTTGGTTGCCATGCCCTCATCTAGGCTTTCTTACTGACACGGATTGAACCTCTCTCTTATGTCTCCCACATTTGCAGGTGGGCTCTTCACCGTTAGTGCCACCTGGGAAGCCTTTTAAATGATGATTCATATGCAAAAGAACATAATAAAATCAAATTTTAGAGGGAGTAGATTAATTTTATTGAGAGAAAAAGTGCTTAAGAAATTTATTTTATGTAAACACTACCAATAGCATCATGATTACAATATTCTTTATTCTTTTGTTAAGTTAGACTCAACTGTATTTCTAAAGATATTTTTTAAACTCACTCTAAATATTTGAAAGTAATAAAATCATAGTAATGTATGTGAAAGCATTTTATAAATACAAGAATATTATGCTTGTATGTGCTAGCTATGTTTTCCTATCTCTAAATGTATATTGTAAGTCTTGTTTTTCACAGAATCAAGCCTCAGTTTCCAAATAGGGTTGGAATTTTGTGTAGAAATATATGCTAATTCTATTTGTGACATCGCAATTACAGCTATTTTATATTGACAATTCAGCCGTTTCTCTATAGCTGTATTTAAGTTTTCACAGGCATTACCTGCAATAATACAAAGAAATCCATTTTGGCTTGAAAGATGATATGTTTTTTATTGATTTTCCTTTACCACCAAAAGGAAATTATGACTGTGTACATCTTCTCTTTTAATAAGATTACAGGACTGAGTATAATAAACATAACTTCTATTCTCAGGTCTGTTGCTTATAAGATGGTAACTCTTGCAGTCATTTAGATGTTGGTTCTTCTTTCTGAATGCTTTAGTTCTTGGGCTTTTGCTTATCTGTTTCTGTACCTTGGATGCAGAAAGTTTCATGGAGTACCAGTGAAATTTCATATCAAATATAGTCCCACCAAAGGACAGGAATAGAGACAGCAGACACAGAGAGCAGACTTGTGGACACAGGATGAGAAGGAGGGGCAGAAACTGAGAGAGTAGCATTAACATAAATACACTATCATGTGTAAAACAGATAGCCAGCAGGAAGCTATTACATAGCACAGGGAGCTCTGCTTGGTGCTCTATGATAATCTACAGGGGTGGGAAGGCAAGTGCAAGTGCAAGGGATGCTCAAGAGGGGTAGGATATACAAACACATATACATATATACATAGCTGATTCAAGTTGCACACAACATTGTAAAGCAATTATACTCCAATTTAAAAAAAAAAAAAACAAAAAACGGTGGAGAGAGTGGCTTCCCTGGTGGTTCAGCAGTAGAGAATCCACTTACAATACAAGAGACATGTGTTTGATACCTGGTCAGGAACATCCCATGGAGAAGGAAATGGCAATCCACTCCAGTATTCTTGTCTGGAAAGTGCTAAGGACAGAGGAGCCTGGCTATCTACAATCTATGGTATTGCGAAAGACTTAGACACAACCTAGTGACTAAACAATAACAGCAACAACAAAAGAAAACATGTCCAGCAATTTAATGGACACACTAATTATGCTGACTTCAGATACCTTGCTGTTGGGCAGAAAAGAGACAAAATACCCAATAATTAAATTGCATTTAAGAGACTGTGTCCCCAGGGTATTATCAAATTCACCCAGTCATAGGATGAGTTGGGCATAGATATAATTTATGTCATCATGGCAGTGGTTCATTTGAAATCAGACTTTAGAAAATATAGAAGAAAGAAGTAAATGACATAACAATGAAGTTCAGACTCCCATGCCATCTGCTTCAGTTGATCCATCACCTCTCACTTAACTCATGCCTGTATCTTCACATGTGGTTCCTTATGAGGAAGGAAAGGATGTAGGCCAGGTTCATAACTAATGCAATAATTTGGAACTAGCTGCAGAAGACCTACTGAATTACAACTCACCTCAAGGGTAATTCTTAGCACAATTGCCAAATAAAGCCCATTGTCTGGTGGGAAAATAAATCTGACTTGATGCATGGATATAACCATACTATTGGGCTTTAGAGAATAACTGCATTGCTTGATCAGAGGCCTAACAAGAACAAGAGAGGAAATTTCAAAATAAAGTTACCTCAGGAATGGATATTCAGATAAATCTAAGAAATGAGAAGAAAATGTGCCAGCAACTTTTGTCTCCTGTGAATGATCAACAGAAATTATCCACCACAGATGTGTACTCAGTTGCTCAGTCACGTCCAACTCTTTTGTGAACCTTTGGACTGTAGCCTGCCAGGCTTCCCTGTCCATGCAATTTTTCAGGCAAGGATATTTAAGTGGGTTCCTATTTCCTTCTCCAGGGGATCTTTCTTATCCTGAGATTGAACCCGTGTCTCTCCTGTGTCTCCTGCATTGTAGGCTGATTCTTCACCCACTGAGCTATAGGGGAAAACTGCCTAGTTGACTGCCTATGTGACTCGTCCTCTGATGGTCACTTTGACACTTCCCTTGACCATCTTGGCACTTCTACACATGCCCATGGACTGAGTAACCCCCTGGGAAGGGATGGAATGTACATGTGAGCACCAAAACAGGACCTTCTCTTCTCTAAGGATATGCTAGCTAACAACTACTGGCATCCAAATTATCAGCAACAGAGATAGATGGTGAAACATTAATGTAGCATCATTCTTCAGGATTAGCAGCCACCAAATACTGACAGTCTCACCAAACTCCATCCACTTTGGCAAGAAGTAGAAACTCAACCATGTTAGAATCAATAGTTGGCTTAGCCATTAATGCTTGTGTGTAGTAACTGAAGCATCAAGAGAAACTCTGATAATGTGAAGTTGTCTGTACTAATATCAGAAGATTTACAGCATACCTGGTCTATTGACATGGTGCCCTACACAACATTGCCTCTGATCCTTCCAGAAAAGAAATTGTGGCAATCAGTGTATAATCATGGCTTTCGTTGGTCGTGTCATGTACTCTACCAACAAGAATCAGACAGTCTCATGGAACAGAACTGCTGCTGTTGGAATAGAGTGCTGAAGACTTAATTAATGCACCAAGTTGACAACACTTTGTGAAACTGAGCATTGCCTCTCAGGATGCAGGTTATTATTTAATTATTAACTAATTGATGATTAGTGCAGAGTGCAGTGTTCACAGTAGGATATAGCATTCCAGCAGTTAAGGAGTGAGGGTAAGACAACATGTCACACACTCATTCCCAGTTATCCAAGTGAAGAATTTGCACATCTCATTCCACACGTCTTAGGATCTGTCAGGTAGTTGTTTTTGCTTCCTTTGGTGTGAATGGTGGTGATAATTTTATCACCATATCAATATGCTTTTACCCGGGCATATAGTAAGGCATTTGCTGAACTGCAATCTGGAACTATCACTTGGCTATTTGGGGTTTTATTTATTGGGAAACTAGGAAGCAAAGGAAGAAATTATAGGAATTATATTATTAATACTAATAATCTGACCTGATTATCTCGGGGGTGGTGGTGATAGTTTTCCTGTGCTTCACTGGCCTATATAATACAAAAATAGCTTTCCTAACCATCTACAAAAGGACAAAGAGGCTAGATATACAGATCACCATGGGCTCACTATGATCTATCTCTCCAAGAAAGCACTCCACATCAGCCAAAGTGATGGCCAGTGGTGGAGGAACACTAAACTAGATTGGGAGAAGAAAGATGGCTATGATTATTAACAGCTGTGTTTGCTTAGTCCTCTTATTGAGCTCTTTTTGGAATATTTCAACTGGTGGTGACCTTTGAGGACTGGATATATACTTTCTTACAACTGAGAGCAATGTTCTTTCCTCTATGTTCCAACTCTTTAGAAATGGGACAGAAAATGGCCTTTACCAAACTAAATTATGTGCCACCCAAGTTACGCTCAATAACATACTTCTCCAACTTTAGACCTTGCATACTTTTTGGCTCTAAGATGACCCTAAAGATATTTCTAGCACATATTGCTTCAGCAAACGCTGCCACCACCGCAGAGCTAGGATCTCACATGTACAAGGTAGATGGTTAAGTAGAGACAGCTGCATCTGTGCACCACCCAGTCTGGATACACAGGCCATCTGACATCGCCAAAGCTCAGGTGAGGGGCCAGGTAATATATCCTGGACATAATGACCCATAAATAGGCTTTGACTAATAGCGAATGGAAGCTGAGAAATTATTTTTCCATTCTACCTCAATCAATTTCCCTGAGATACAGTAGTTTTGTTTGGCCTTTCTAAGGATGTCCTACCATCAACTGTGCTTACTGAGGACAAATAGTCCTCCTTTTTTTTTTTTTTTTGTAATTATTTTTTTTTCAGTGGGTTTTGTCATACATTGATATGAATCAGCCATAGAGTTACACGTATTCTCCATCCCAATCCCCCCTCCCACCTTCCTCTCCACCCGATTCCTCTGGGTCTTCCCAGTGCACTTGACTCATGCATCCCACCTGGGCTGGTGATCTGTTTCACTATAGATAATATACATGCTGTTCTTTCGAAACATCCCACCCTCCCCTTCTCCCACAGAGTTCAAAAGTCTGTTCTGTACTTCTGTGTCTCTTTTTCTGTTTTGCATATAGGGTTATCGTTACCATCTTTCTAAATTCCATAAATATGTGTTAGTATGCTGTAATGTTCTTTATCTTTCTGGCTTACTTCACTCTGTATAATGGGCTCCAGTTTCATCCATCTCATTAGAACTGATTCAAATGAATTCTTTTTAATGGCTGAGTAATATTCCATGGTGCATATGTACCACAGCTTCCTTATCCATTCATCTGCTGATGGGCATCTAGGTTGCTTCCATATCCTGGCTACTATAAACAGTGCTGCGATGAACATTGGGATGCACGTGTCTCTTTCAGATCTGGATTCCTCAGTGTGTTTGCCCAGAAGTGGGATTGCTGGGTCATATGGCAGTTCTATTTCCAGTTTTTTAAGAAATCTCCACACTGTTTTCCATAGTGGCTGTACTTAACAGAACCATCACAAGCAAGGAAATCGAAACTGTAATCAAAAATCTTCCAGCAAACAAAAGCCCAGGACCAGATGGCTTCACAGCTGAATTCTACCAAAAATTTAGAGAAGAGCTAACACCTATCTTACTCAAACTCTTCCAGAAAATTGCAGATGAAGGTAAACTTCCAAACTCATTCTATGAGGCCACCATCACCCTAATTCCAAAACCAGACAAAGATGCCACAAAAAAAGAAAACTACAGGCCAATATCACTGATGAACATAGATGCAAAAATCCTTAACAAAATTCTAGCAAACAGAATCCAACAACATATTAAAAAAATCATACACCATGACCAAGTGGGTTTTATCCCAGGAATGCAAGGATTCTTTAATATCCGCAAATCAATCAACTTAATACACCACATTAACAACTTGGAAGATAAAAACCATATGATTATCTCAATAGATGCAGAGAAAGCCTTTGACAAAATTCAACACTCATTTATGATTAAAACTCTCCAGAAAGCAGGAACAGAAGGAACATACCTCAACATAATAAAAGCAAATAGTCCTTCTATTTGCCTGTCTCACTTTCCTTTGTCCTTCACTTTTGCTTCCCCCTGATTGAAATTCCCTATAATATGATAGTGTGAAAACTTCTACCTTAAACTTTGTTTATTAGGGAAACTGAAATATTTACTTATTTTGTATTTTCATCCTTCTCATATTTTCTCTGCATATATGACTTTTCAACTCACCAATGTGAATGAGAACATTTGAGATGAGAAAATAAATGCTCTGGACAGTTAATAGGTGGCAAAATTTCAAGTGAAATATTAGGACTAATTATGGACAAAGTCAGAGTTTGGTGAATATCTTCTTTTGGTATTTCTAGGTTCTTTCTTTTGGTGCCTGACTTACCTCCAAGAGCCTGTAACTTGATACCTATTTTTTCTATTCTTCCCGAATCAGAAGAAATAGTATCCTGCATTTCAAGTTACTACAACAACCCTATGCAATATTAAATGAGTTTTTTTTTTTTTTCTTTAATGGTTGTACTGTTTTAATGGGATAAACCTGAACCAAGTTAAATCATTTGATGGCAAGTAGAAAAGAAAATTATTGGTTCAGATGGTAAAGAATCTACCTGCAATGCAGGAGAACTGGGTCAGGAAGATTTCTTAGAAAAAGGAATGGCTCCCCAGTCCAGTATTCTTGCCTAAGGAATTTCATGGACAAAGGAGTCTGGTAAGCTACACTCCATGGAGTTGCAAAGAGATATGACTGAGCCAACTAACACTTCCAATTTCACATTGTTTTTTCTTAGACAATACTACATGCATTTTATTAACTACAGAGAATTGAAATTAGTTATCTCAGATAATTCTGAGTATATGGGACCTTGACTGGAATTTAATATGCTGGAGTAGAATAGTAAGCCTCTTCTTTGAAATGAGAAAGAAATATTAATTTCCTTTACTTAATAGTCTGTAGATTTTCCCACAGATGCAATGCACTATTCAAAAATTGGCAATTCTGTTTAATCCATGGAGAAATTAAGCCATTCATGTAAGACTGATGAAATATATCTTGTCAGCCTCTAGATTCCTAAGATGTTTCACTTCTTCACACCTATCATCCCTGGCAGTATTGATAAGTAATGTTTATTTCTTTCACAAGAATATACTCAATTAATGAAATTCCTAAGGTAACTCTCCAGATTTCTTCTCTGGTTAAAGCATACTTTCCCCTCTCCCTGATGTCAGGCTGTACTGTGAAAGTGAGAGAAAACAAAAAAAAAATCCCCTTATAAAATAAAATATCATGGTGAGGTTCTTTTAGTAACAAAAAGGCAACTGTATTTTATCAGGCAGATATATAATCAATATAAAATAATAGTTGGCACAGCAGTATAATGCTCACTTGTTCATTACTATTTGAGAGTGATTACTATTATTAAAATTAATCTTTTATTGCTATTGTCATATTTATCCTTCTTAAATCTTAGATATTTCTATAAGGAAGCTTTTGTTTGTGTTAAACTTGTACAATGTTGAGAGATATCATGAGAATAAATAGGATCACTTTTCTTGGAGAATTTAAAGACCAGTCTGGTGGTAGTTAAGAATATGAAAGTGAAAGTGAAGTTGCTCAGGCGTGTATGACTCTTTGGACCCCATGGACTGTAGCCTATCAGGCTCCTCCATTCATGGTTTTTTCCAGGCAAGAATATTGGAGTGGGTTGCCATTTCCTTCTCCAGGAGATCTTCCCATACCAGGGATTGAACCAGGTTCTCCCACATTGTGGGCAGACGCTTAAGCATCTGAGCCACCAGGGAAGTCCACTTAGGAGCATAGTCAGAGACAACTGCACATCTGATAGCTGCTTGTTTTACTGTTCATTTGTTTGCTCTCACATTTGAGCCTAACCCTCTAAAGATGGAGCAGCCACTTTATTGCCTAGGTAATAATCTGGAAATACTGAAAGGGACATATGTACAAAGAAGGACTTCAGTGTTGCTTATTATCATTGTCATTTTCCAACCTCTTAGTTTATCCAAAATTTAGTTCACAGGTTTTCTAACTATCCAGCTTCTGTCATAATATGAGAGATTTATTATCCCAGAGGGCATCTCCGTGATCTAATAGACAATATTTATTTTTGCATGGTTTTATCTATGTATAACTGTGTTTGTATACCAAGACTTGTTCTCACAAATACATGTACTATCTCTGAAACCTTCAACTGTAATTTTCATCTACTGACATAATAACCTGCCACTTTCTCATTTCTTATACTCTTTCCCCTTCCTTGGTCTTTTATCTTTACTCCATCTTTTGTTCTTCAAGTCCACTACTGTTTTCCACAGACTACTAGTTTCATTTTCTTGTGTTAAAGCTATCCACAGATTGGATATTGTGTTTAACAAGACTTATGATGAAAATCTACTGCAATTAGCAATTAAAATGTAATACTGTGTGTTTGAAGAAATGTAGAAACAAGAAAGTTGCCTCACAATTATTAGCATAACTTGGTCACCATAGTAAACTACTTAACTGAAACCCAAGCAGAACAATGGAAGATAAATGAATGAATAGTGCAAAACTGTAAAATTTCTTGTCTTTAATTTTTAAAATTTGAATTTTCATTTAGCTCATGCAACTTTTAATTTATTATAGAGAGTATCAAGAGCCCAGAAAAGATAAGACCTCAGGTAATTTCTGCATCTCCATTACCTTCATCCATCTGAATATTGCATCATTTTGTATGTTTAAATAAGTATAGTGCCCTGTCTTTAATATCTACTAAGTCATCAAACAGTCACCCTCTGCCCATGTTCTAAGTGCACTCTCCTGTTTCTATCAGTTAATATTTTAAATGTTACCAAGTCTTCAAAATCTAAATTGTTAAGTCCCAAACTTAAAACTTCCAAAATTCCTTTACCAGTTTACTTTTTTCCCTCTTCAGTACAGAAATAATCTCTCAATGTGAGGGGAAAATCTACCAATTTCTGCCTTATTGGTGAGGAGAGTGTTTGAGTAATTTGAATGTATCTGACTCTGTTCTATTTAATGTTTTAATGATATAAACTGCAAATGCTAAAACTGATTTTAATTCCAAGGGAAAAATCCTTACTGGACTAGCTGTGTTCATAAACACAAGTTTTGCCTAAAGAAGGCAATGCTCTTTGGTTGAGAGCTTTACTGAAGTCACACTCAATCTCCTAAAGACAAGTTAGGTTTGTTGCCAAAAGAAAGAAAAGGAGGCAGTCACAGTTAGACACAGCTAGAACATCTTTCCCTATGCTTATCTGAAGGGGAATTGACCCATGTTTTCTTCTAGTATTTGTAAGGTTTCCTTATTTTCATTTACATTCATACTCTTTTGCCAAATTTATATAGCACATAATGGGTGGATTTGAGATATTAACTGAGATATATCTGAAACCAAAAGTCTGTATACCATTGCATTAGCATTTTTCTAGCTTAATCACAGATCATAGTACCTTCATTATATTCCTCTATCTCCACTTCTTCTACAAGTTGCTTCTCCTCACAGTTCTTTAAAGTAAAGCATCAATAATATTTTAAGAAATAGTAGCTCTGATTTTACCTATGTCTTACATATAAGGCATATCTACAACACAAAATCATTTTACTTCACAAAGAAGATATTGAAAGTCATTCTGTTCTAAATAACATTTTATTATTACCCAACAATGCTAGGCAAAATCTACTCTATCCTTACTACAATTTACCAAGAGCATTAAAAACATAGGCTTTCAAGTCTCAGAGAAGTGACTATGAATCTTTGGAAAAGGAACTTGTCTTCCTGAGACCCTGTTTCTTCACTAATACAGCAAAGATAATAGTAATAGCTACCTTGACATTTATAGCTTTCACACTCTATGTTATTAATCTTAGTCACAAACAGGATGGGCTCCAATCAGAATTGCTTGCTACTTGTACCAGTGATTCCTAGAATTTTTTGTTCATGGACTTTTAATGTTTAAGAAAACATGCTGGGGACAACCATATAGTAGCAGACTTTTTTTTTTTTTTTTAGTTAAGGGCATTTTAAGATTACACACCCCATGTTTTATTACTGATTCACCATTTAAAATAATATTTTAACTCCACATAGGAAAATAATGTGGAAAATCCTTAAAGAGATGGGAATACCCGACCACCTGACCTGCCTCCTGAGAAATCTGTATGCAGGTCAAGAAGCAACAGTTAGAACTGGACATGGAACAACAGACTGGATCCAAATAGGAAAAGGAGTATGTCAAGGCTGTATATTGTCACCCTGCTTATCTAACTTATATGCAGACTACATCATGCAAAATGCCAGGCTCAATGAAGCACAAGCTGGAATCAAGATTGCCAGGAGAAATATCAATAACCTCAGATATGTGAATGATACCACCCTTATGGCAGAAAGCAAAGAAGAACTAAAGAGCATCTTGATGAAAGTGAAAGAGGAGAGTGAAAAAGTTGGCTTAAACTTAACATTCAGAAAACTAAAATCACAGCATTCAGTCCCATCATTTCATGGCAAATAGATGGGGAAACAATGGAAACAGTGACAGACTTTATTTTGGGGGACTCCAAAATTGATGCAGACGTCGACTGCAGCCATGAAATTAAAAGTCACTTGCTCCTTGGAAGAAAAGCTATGACCAACCTAGACAGCATATCAAAAAGCAGAGACATTATTTTACTAACTAAGATCCATCTAGTCAAAGCTATGTTTTTTCCAGTAGTCATGTCTGGATGTGAGAGTTGGACTATAAAGAAAGCTGAGCACTGAAGAATTGATGTTTTTGAACTGTGGTGTTGGAGAAGACTCTTGAGAGTCCCTTGGACTGAAAGGAGATCCACCCAGTCAATCCTAAAGGAAATCAGTCCTGAATATTGATTGGAAGGACTGATGCTGAAGCTGAAACTCCAGTACTTTGGCCACCTGATGCAAAGAACCAGCTCATTGGAAAAGACCCTGATGCTAGGAAAGATTGAAAGCAGGAGGAGAAGTGGACAGCAGAGGATGAGATGGTTGGATGTCATCACCTACGCAATGGACATGAATTTGAGTAGGCTCCAGGAGTTGGTGATGGACATGAAGGCCTGGCATGCTGCAGTCCATGGGATCGTAAAGAGTTGGACATGACTGAGTGACTGAACTGAACTGAATAAAATAAATCCCTTATATTGAATAGAGGCTTCCCTCATAGCTCAGTTGGTAAAGAATATGCCTGCAATGCAGGAGACCCCAGTCTGATTCCAGGGTTGAGAAGGTCTGCTGAAGAAGGGATAGGCTACCACTCTAGCATTCTTAGGCTTCCCTTGTGGCTTAGTTGGTAAAGAATCTGCCTGCAATGCAGAAGACCTGGGTTCAATCCTGGGGTTGGGAAGATCCCCTGGAGAAGGAAAAGCTACCCACTCCAGTATTCTGGCCTGGAGAATTCCATGGACTGTATAGTCCATGGGGTCTCAATGAGTCAGATATGCCTGAGCAGCTTTCACTTATATTGAATAAATTTAGCTTTCATGATATCTTATTAAATGATAATTTAGCTTTATAAATAAAGCAGCATAGATAGGTATAAATGTCTAATTTTGGCACTGGCATGTCAGTGACCTATTCTTCTCCACCTGTTCCCTTGTCTTCTCCACCTGTCCCCTTCCATTGTCCCCTTTACCTGAATTAGTATGCTTCTGACTGGGCCAGTTTCAGTCCTGCTTTTACTTTAAAAAGCTATATAAAAACTTTTAAAAGAAGCTCTTATTGAATTTCACTTTAAACACTCTTTCTTGCTCACAAACAAAATGAAAAATAAAATCTAAATCTAGAAAAACATTTATCAAGGTATTTTGCTCATTTGCAATGAAGGTAACTTAGTCCCTAAGAAGTGAAATGACTTTTAAGAGGTCATGTACTGTTTGAAGAGTTTAAGTGTGGCCTAATGACCAGTTGGTTCTGTTATGTCCAATTTCCTGCCTATGATTATTCCATATTTAGGCTAAGACAGAGTATGTCCAAGGTCACCCTTGCTAAGTGGCAGATCATGGATTCCGCCTCTCACTAAGTTAGACCATATTCATTTTTACCATTACCACGCAATCTACAAAGATGAGAATTTACTTAAAATACTACCAGACTACATTTAAGAAGAAAGGACAGAGGCTTAATTTCCAAAATACATGAACAGTTCATATATTTCAATATATAATAAAAAGCAACAACAAAAACAACAACAACAAAAAAAACAAAAACCTAATCACAAAGTCTGTAGAAGGCCTAACTAGATATTCCTCCAAAGACACACAGACAGCCAACAGGCACACGAAAAGATGCTCAACATCCCTAATTATTAGAGGAATACAAACCAAAGCTACAATGAGGTACCACCTCACACCTCCAGAATGGCCATTATTGAAAAGTCTACGATATTAAATGCTACAGAGTGTGTGAAGAAAGGCGAACAAACCTGTACTATTGGGGATAGTGTGGGTTGCTTAAGAAACTAAAAATTGAGTTACATTAAGATCAAACAATGCCTGGAAAAGACGAAAACTCTAATTTGGAAAGATACAGGTACCCCAGTGTTCATAGTAGCACTACTGACAGTAGCCAAGACATGGAAGTAACCTAAATGTCCAGATGATTGGATAAAGAAGTTTGGATCTCTCTCTCTCTCTCTCTATATATATATATGTGTGTGTGTGTGTGTGTGTGTGTGTGTGTATTCACAGTACATACTGAATGTTATTCAGCCTTGAATGATAATGAAATAATGCCATTTGTAGCAATATGGATGGAGTTAGAGATTATCAGAGTAGGTGAAGTAAGTCAGACAAGTATCTTAAATATCTTATGATATC
Organism: Muntiacus reevesi; assembly: GCF_963930625.1. Taxonomy (NCBI): domain Eukaryota; kingdom Metazoa; phylum Chordata; class Mammalia; order Artiodactyla; family Cervidae; genus Muntiacus; species Muntiacus reevesi. The sequence goes on along the minus strand of NC_089251.1, from coordinate 52,094,451 downwards.
ACTTATATCATATGGAACCAGAGAAAGACAAATATGATACCACTTACATGTGGATTCTGAAAGAAATTACACAAATTAGCTTATTTACAAAACAAATACAGACACACAACTTAGAGAACAAACTTATGGTTGCCAAAGGGGGAAGGGGAAAAGGGATAAATCAAGAATTTGGGATTAACAGATACACACTACTATATATAAAGTTGGTGAACAACAAGTACTGCTGTATAGTACAAGGTACTATATTTAATACCTTGTAAAATCTATAATGAAAAAGAATATGAAAAAATATACATATATATACACAAACACACACACATCTACACATTTACATGTGTATTTGTGCATATGTACATGTACATGTGTGTATCTGTGTAACTGAATTGCTTTGCTTTACTTCTGAAAATGTCACAACATTTTTAATCAACTACAATTCAATTTAAAAAATAAAAATAGAAAGAGAAGAGAGGATCCCATTGGCCATGGCATGTAATCATAGGTCCTTTAACTTCAAACTTCCTTTTGGAGTTTAAAGTTGATGCTACCAAAATAAGTGAATGTTTGAAAAAAAAAAAAGGGTGATACTATAAAGTGTTAAAATAATGCTGACTGTGCAAACACTCTGCGTTCTACTTAGTATGCATGCATTGCTTCTCTGAAAGGAGGAAGGGTAATGCACAGAGAAATGGGTCAGTACCCAGAGAGCAAGAGAGGCCCATCAGGAGGAAGTCATTGTCTGTGGGGGACATTCTAAGATATCAGTGGGATGGCTATTTATGCAGAGTCACTCTGAGGCTGCCACTCTGTCATCAGAATCCAAATACCTAAATCCTCTCAAATATACTCTGCCAGTAACACCATTGTTTATTTGTAGACAGAGAATTGTGCTTATTTTTAACATAGATGTGAGAAAATTATTTTCTCTTTATCACCTCTGAACACTATGATTCAATTGCCACTAATCTCCATTGATTCTATTACTTCATTTGAGTGAGAAAACAAATGACTTGAATCTCTTTAATCCCTATTGATACAGAGTGGAGGAGGTCTTTTCTGCTTTCTCCTGTAGGCAATTTATGTGACTCAATTGGAGGAACAAGTGACTGGGTTTCAAAGAAGGATTGAGGTCTCTGACAAGAAGGCAGAGTGAGAGAGTCACCAAATCAGAAACTTGCCCGCATCAGTTTTCACAGGTCTTTTCATAGTCCAAAGTCTAGAATATGGATTACTTGCATTAAGTAATAAACAAGGCACAACCATGTTCTAAGGAAAGAGAGAATGCAATTGAACAAAGTTGAGGCCTTTTACAGCATTGTGCCTGCTAAGTCGCCTCAGTCATGTCCAACTCTGCGACTCTATGGACTTTAGCCCCCCAGGCTCCCCTGTCCATGGGATTCTCCAGGCAAGAATACTAGAGAGGGTTGCCATTCGTTCCTCCAGGGAACACGTCTCCTGCACTGGCAGGCAGGCTCTTTAGCACTAACATCACCTAGAGATGATCAAGTTACAACCATCATTGTCTAGTTTTCCACAATTAATCCTTTCTTTAACTTTAATCAATAATTCTTATAGGTAGAACAGATAAAAATGGGGGGATTGCTTTGCTTCAATTGAGTAGAGTCTTATTACTCTGCCCTTCACTTCTTTTGATGTCTCCTGATAGCTCTATGTGGAATCATTCAGACTCTGGACCACAGTGTGAAGACGTCTAGCTAGAAATAGAATTATAATCTTGAACATTGGATACAGAAGGCTTTGTGAGCAGTTGAGTGATATCTAAGGAAAATCCTGGCCAGTTCCTAAATATCTGTGGTTAAATAGCTTTGTAGCCAGCATAGGGCATACTTCAACAGATAAATGCTTCTCAGTGTAATTCAAGATGAAATAATGGAAAGTTATCAAAAATATCTGTAATTCAAGATGAAATAATTGAAAAAAAAATCTAGATTCCCCAACTCTTAGCAGCAAAGATCACCAAAGTATAAAACCTAGAGTCATATTGGTAGGTGTGAGTTGTAAGAGGCCATTCTACAGGTGATCGTTACCTTCTTCATATGGGGATCAAGCCCAGGCCCTTGGAAATAACCTTTGCATGTGGCTTTTCCTTAAATAAAAAAGAAATATAAATATGACTTTTCCACTTAACCTTTGCTTATTTCTGTAGGTCAGATGCCATGCCATGATGATCTTCAATTTGAATCAGGCTTCTCATTGCCCACAAGTCATGTTGAGGCAGATATAGTTTCAAGCATGTCTATTATCACAAATCCACTCTCTGGTATAGGGTAAGAATCAGTGAAATAGACACCTACCCTAAATATATTCCTCCCTAAAATGTCATATTGCCTGACTGCATGATAGCCAAGAATAATTCTTTCAGTTTATGACATTTTCAAACACATTGTTCTAGTCTTTCTTTGGGGCATCAGGAAATTTGTGTCAGGACATGTTCTCCCGGGTTCTCATGGAGAAAATGTCTCGTTCTTTCAATGAGAATATGATGGTTTCATGGCAAATTCTCAAAAGGACTTTGTAACCAAAGATTTTATAGCTTTCTTTCTATTTTCAGCTATAATAGATTCAAGAAAATGAAATCCAGTTGTAAATATAAATTGCATACCAAGAGAAAATACTCTTTGTTTCTTAAAAGTATTAGACGTAGAAAAAAAAAAATTAGACTTTCCTATGTTGGGATGGCAAATAAATGCCAAATTCATTAAAAGCTAATGATGTAGGATATAAATAATGATAAATAGAAATGGAATTCATAGAGATATATTATCCTTCTGATGCATAGCAGAATTTAATGTATAGTCAACATTACTCAACAATTCTAGGGCCTATTTTTATCCCAGTGTCTTTAAAATTTAAAACTCAAATCCCATTAAAAATTCATGATCCCCAAGCCTTGTGTTATCTACAGTTAGAAACAATTATGCCATGTGGTTAAAGTGTTTGCTAATATTAATAGAAATACTTTTCTAAAAAAATTCCTTTCAATCGTTATTCTATGCATATATGTTTTTTTCCAAATATTGTCATATACAATGCTTTATTTCTTAGTCTTTTTTAAAGGTATAATTTACCTTAGCATAAAATTAAAACCATAAAAATTCCTTTTAAAATGTACAATTCAGTGGTTTTTAGTATATTCACAAAGTTGTTCAGCTATCACTATAATCAATTTTAAAATATTTTCATCACTCCAAAGAGAAACTCTTGTAACCTGTTAGCAGTTACTCCTCCAGACCTTGAAAACTACTGAATTGCTTTGTGTCTCTACTTATCCTGAACATCTCATATAAAATGGAATCAAAATATGTGGACTTTTGTAATTGACTTTTTCACTGAGCTTAATATATTCAAGGTTTGTCCATGAGTAGCACGTATTTGCACTTCATTTCTTTTTTGGCTGAATAAAATTCTTTTGTATGGATATACCACTTTTCACTTATCCATTCAGTAGTTAATAGACATTTAGATGGTTTCTACTTTTTGGCTATTGTGAATAATGCTTCTGTAAATATGTATGCCAGTTTTATTTGTGAATATATTTTCAGTTTCCTTGAAAATGTTAGTCACTCGAGCATGTCCAACTCTCTGCAATCCTGTGGAAGACCCCACCAGACTTCTCTGTCCATGGAATTCTCCAGGCAAGATGTAGCTATTGCTACCCATAAGTCAGTAGAAGTACTTATTATTTTGCATTGTAATAAAGGCAGCATTATTTTGCTTAAATCATCACTCTTTAATTTTATAAGCACAAAGTGAAGGATAGTTATTTAGTATGCACTTGGATAAGTAAGAAATGCACAGGGCCAATCTTGAGAGATTTGCATTAACCCTGAAAATAAGAAAGATAGATTAGATAGAAAGAAGAAAGCTAGAGATAATGATATCATGATAAACTGGAGAATATTCAACACTGAGAGAAATGCAGCAATCAGCTAACTCAGTATCCAAGTTTTTGTTTTTTTGTAGTAATTAAATTCATTCACTTATTTATTTATAGGCTGCACTGAGTAGCATATGTGACATCTTTCTTCCCCGACGAGGGATCCAACCCGTGCCCTGTTGCTTTGGAAGCACAAAGTTTTAACCACTGGACCAACAGAAAAGTTACAGTCTCCCAGTTTAATGGAAGAAAAAACAATGCATTCTGAGGTTATTCATTGTCTCATCATTGGCAAAGTCACTCCAATCTCTACTTTAAGTTGGCTTGTGCCTTTTCTACTACATCATATTCCAGCTACCATCAGAGAGCAGCGAGTGTCTATGTACATTTAAAAGCATTTGTCTTGCTACCCAAGTTCCACAAAACATAAAGTTAGCTTGGAAAGTAATGTCAATAATATTTTTCTTAAAACAACATCTTGCAATCAATATAGTTCCCATATTTTTAAGGTGTAGACAGCACATTTTTTTATTAATGTGAATCTAGAAATAAAAATATAACCATAATTCAATATGAATGATTTTTTTATGTGTATGCCTGAAATTACCTTATGGAAAAACATAAGGTATACATTTTTAAAACTGAGGGAATAAGTTAATAAGTAAATAAATTAATGAATTGTATCTGTGTTCTTTCATTTTTAAAATGAAGATTAAATTGTATAAAAATAAATTTTAAATGATAAATTAAGGATAATGTTATTGTTGATTTTTAGTACATAAAATATAACAAGATCAGTAGAGCACTATAATAATCTGAGTATCCTCAAGCCTCTTGTCGTATATCTTCAATCTCTCTTGCAACTGACAAAAAGAGTAAAATTTCAGCAATATCTAATTATTTATCTTCGAACCTGATTTAACACTATTCAATGTGTCTTCAAAATCTGCCTTATAAATTCTAAATTCCCTTCTTTTCATATAAATATCTTTTGTATCCAGTTCTTACTTATCTTTTCATCCTCTTCTTCCTAGTTTCTTTGCCAGTCTATATATATTATCTGCAAATAAAAACAGAATTTTGTTTGTTCCTTTTCAATATTTAATTTTTTTTCTCACCTCAATACACTTGATATGTTCTCTAGTACACTGTCAAATAAAACTGAGGAGAATATCCATCCTTGTCTTATCCATGACCATAGGTAGAAAGAATTGACACATTTATAATTGATTTGCTATCAATAATATTGTACATTGTTGTAAAATTTTTTATCAGCTTGAAGAAATTTTCTTCCATTCCTAGTTTCCTGAGATTTCTTGCCATGAAAGCTGCTGAATCTTATCAAATATTTTTCAAATGTACTGAAAGAATCAAGACTTTTTCTCTCTATTATTATTGTGACTACATTGATTAATTTTACATTAAATTAATCTTGCATTCCCAGAATAAAAGGGACATGGCCATAAAGTATTATATGTTTTATATATTATTGAACTAGTATATCAATATATTGTTAAGAAATTTTGTATCTATATTTATTGCTAATTCTGTTTTTTGTGATGTCTTTGATTTTATCAAAGGAACATTGTTCCCATAAAAGAAGGTGATAAATATTCCTTCTCAATTTCCTGAAAGAATTTGAGCAGCATACGTGTTGCTTTTTACTTAAATATTTGACAAAATTCATCTTTCAAATCCCTTAATGCTAACAAAGTGTTTATGGATATCTTTGAAATTAAGAAGTCAAATTATTTCATTGATAAAGAAAGTTTAAGTTTTCTATTTATTCAGGGTTAATTTGGGTAACTTATGACTACCAGGGAAATTTTGCAGTTTATATGTAATATATTGTCACATTTATTGCAATACAGTCACACAGAATGTTCTTGAATTATCATTTAATGCTTGAATATACATATATTATTTAATGATATTAATATATATAAATTATATATATGATTTAATGCTTATATATATATATATATACACTATCTTTCTTTTTTTCTTTCTCAGTAAGATGTCAATTTTATTGATGTTTCTATGAAATTCATTAAGAAATAGCTTTTGGCTTTATTGATTCTATAGTTTACTTTTCCCATTTTCTTTGATTTTTATCTATGATTTTCTATTTTCTATTGTATTAATCTTGTTATTTTCTGTTATATACCTTTATTCCACTGTTTTGGTTTTAATTTGCTTATTTAAAAAATAAAATAACCACAGGTAGGTAAATTGAGAATTTTCTCTTTTCTAGTTTAAGAATTTAAATTTGTAAATTTCTGTAAGTAATGTATTGTTTTCACTTATTCCCAGGGGAAAAAAAAACAAACATTGCTTTTTATTTTGACTTTCCTCACTGATTATAGTATACTGCAGCATGAGTTTCTTTGAATTCATTCTGTTTATTTTTCATTTTATATCATATATCTGAAACTTATGGTTTATTTCACAATTAGGAAATGTTTTACCATTATTTCTACTATACTGTTTCTACCCTGTCTACTCTCTCCTCTTCTTTTTTTTATATTTCAGTTTTATCTTTATTGAACTGCTTGATATCTTCTAAAGGTTTTAAAGACTCAATAATTTTTATCTCATTGGCTTTCTCTATTTATTCATCTTGTATAAATTCTGATTATGTATCTTCAAGTTATTAATAGCTAACTCTTTCATTTGTCATCTCCAACTGTTTTTATTTGCACTCATGAATTTTTAAATCATAGATTTAAAATAATTTCATTCCCTTTTGGTCTGTTTTATGGTCTATGTTTCACACCTTAAATTTTTATCCATTTTGAAAACATATTTTGTATTATATTACATCATTGAGGATTGTTATAATTGCTGCTTTAACACCTTATCAGTTTTTGGTTAATCATGGGGATGATATTAACTGACATTTTCTGTCTTGAAAATGCATTACATTATTTTAATTCTTCTATGTCAGATAATTTTTGTTTGTATCTTAGACAATAGGAGATTCTGAATTTAAATATGCTTTTCTTCTTTGAGGTTTCTTTTTTTTTTCTTTCTTTATCACTTAATTTTCATGACAGAATTTGAACATCTGAACTCTTGTTTATTTGATGACAGCTCCAGTCTAAGTCTAGATCTTTTATATTTGGCTGAGCTACTTTGACTATTCTGTACATGTAGTTATGATGTCAGTCAAAGCATAGAAGAAATGTTATAATCCCCATCTCACTGCAGTGTCAATCCCTAACTGACTTAACTTTTCTGTTTTTCCAGATCAGAATGACTGATATTTTTGCCACGATGTCTGAGTTATCTCCACAGTGCTCTGACCTATGCTATGTTGGATGTGACTTCACTGAGACAGGATAAAACCTGAAAAAAAATTACTTTTTGAAATTTACTTCTATATCTACCTATCGACCATTTTCCAAGAATTTCAACTTCTGACCCGATTTGTGTGCTCCATTTCCCTCTCCTAATTCATTCAGATCATTCTTTTTCATATGGTGTCCAGCTTTTACTGTTGTGTTTGTGTGGCAGTTGACTGGGTAGGATCTTTGTCATACTGAAAAGCAGTACCGGAGGCCCGCATGTGTTGCAACCTCTCCCGTTTGTCCTTCCTACTTTCAGCTCTCAACAAATTGGTTTTATTTAGTTACTTGCTATGTCTTCTCTTGAGGTGAACAGGTCAGATGTGATATTCAGGAATTTCATATGCTTCATAATGAAATGTCTCTAAGCCAAATGAAAGTTTCCATGGGTGAATTTATTTTTTTTTTGGATATATTTTTGCTTTAATTTTTCTATTGCTGATTTCCTGTTTCTGGCACTTAAATTTCTCCCTCTATATTTGTAAACAAAATCAAATATTCATTCAGCCATTTTTATATGAATATATATATATATATATATATATATAAAACACCAAACAATCAATTTGTTATGAAAAAAGGAAGAGATGTATTTATAACTCACTGTTCAGGGTAACATAGAAGTCTATTTTTCCATATATTAGTGATGTATAAATGCTTTTAAGTTGTGTCTTGAACCTTTTAAATGTTTGAAGGGTATAAAAATCCTGCTTTCTCACCTCTTTACTGATATAATGCAAATTGGATAACAATCCTAAATGGGAATTATTTTTAAGTGCATTTTCCCGTAAAAAGATTTGCACTGGAAGAACATGTTTTTTGCACTTGGAATTTTAAAAGTCTATGACCTTAGATAATAACATGAGTACTCTGGTATTAAATACTGTAAGTACTGTACAAGACATTGTCAGATATGATATTATCCTCAAGTCGATAATAAACCATGGTTTAAAATTAGGGCTGATATTTCAGTTTTCAACAAAATGTTAAGACAGTGAGAGACTAAAAAACAGTAAAACATATAAAGTAGCCCAGGGTTTCTAATAGATTGGTCATTACTAACAGAGACAGATGTAAATGTAGTTCATTTTTACAAAGAGCTGAGAATTTTAGAAAGCATTCTGATAATTAAGAAAGATAAATACAAAGCTTGCAATGAGATATCATGATATATATGTATGAGAATATAAATAATTATCCAGAACAGGTTTATCTTCAGGTTACATATTGGTTACTTTGCCAGTTGTTCAGAGACTCATATTTTGTGTCCTTTGCATTCTTTCTCATTAGAATATAATTATTCCAGCTTGTTTTGTCACTTCCAGGAATAGGAAATAGTATCTTAAAAGCAGACAAGTTCCAACAAGTTCAATGTTGCACAGAAACATACATAGCAATCAAAATAAAATCTCCCATGATTTTCTTTAATTTTACCTATTTTTTTTTTAAGCTTGGAGAGTATTTTTTTTTTTTTTTGTATTGCAATAGAACAGCTAAATGACTCTTGACAATAACTATAAAACCTAGATATCTTACAACACAACCAAAGGAGAACTCTGAAAGGTAGTAATAAGTAAGACTTACTAGGAGCTCCAGGAGTAGAGAAACAACCCAGCAACAACAGGACTTTCAACAGAGAACAGCTCAGGAGGACTCATTCTTTTCCGGATGGAAGGGGAGTTCTGACAACAGGGGAGCCCAGTGGTGGTGGTTTAGTCACCAAGCCTAACTCTTGAGACCCCATTGACTGTAGTCCCCCAGGATTCTCTGTTCATGAGATTTTCCAGGCAATAATACTGGAGTGGGTTGAAATTTCCTTCTGCAAGGGATCTTCCTGACCCAAGAATGGGACTCAGGAGTCAAACCTGGGTCTCCTGCATTGCAGGTGGATTTCACTGACTGAGCTACAAGGGAAGCCCTGTATCATTACCTGGTAAAGAGGTGAACCCAGCATTAACTACAAAAGGACAGACTGTAGTCCTGCCAACATGAAGTGGCCAGAAGAAATACCCTCCAATCCTGCCAGGCCTGAGACTCCCCTTCCACTCTAGAGATATACCAAATTGGCCAAGTAACATCAGCAAATGTTTCTAGCACAACCTGTAGCCAAGCATAGGAAGTTCCTTTGAATCTAGGTCCTGAGGCTTTTCTGCACAACAGCCCTAGGAAAGAGTGCATGCATGCATGTGCCCGCTCGGTAGTGTCCAACTCTCTGGGACTCCATGAACTGTACTCTGCAAGGTTCCTTTGTCCATGGAATTTTACAGTCAAGCATACTAGAGTGTGTTGCTGTTTCCTACTTTATTTCCTACTCCTGACTCAAGGATTGAATCTGTGACTCCTGCATTGGCAGGCAGATTCTTTATCACTGTGCTACCTGTAAAGCCCCTAAGTCTTTTATTTTATCGACTAAAATAAAGATTTTAAAGGAGTTTCAGTGTCTCCTAACATACAAAATGTTTATTTATTAAAAACATATATTGAAATCGCCAGGATAACTGCAAAAATTTAAAAAGAGCAGAAGAATTTATTCTTTTGAATTGTGCTGGAGAAGACTCTTGAGAGTTCCTTGGACTTCACAGAAATCAAACCAGTCAATCCTAAAGGAAATCAACCTTGAGCATTCACTGGAAGGACTGATGCTGAAACTGAAGCTCCAATATTTGGCCACCTGATATGATGAGTTGACTCATTGGAAAAGACACTGATGCTGGGAAAGATTGAAGGCAAAAAAAGAACAAGACAGCAGAAGATGAGATGGTTAGATAGCAACATGGACTCAAAAGGCATGAATCTGAACAAATTCTCATAGATAGTGGAGGATAGATGAGCCTGGAGAGCTGCAACCCATGGGGTCACAAAGAGTCAGGTATGACTTAACTACTAAACAACATCATAAATAATTGATTAAAAAAGGAGACAAAAAAATTGTGAGAATGCTTGATTAATCTATGAAACTATATAAGTAGAATAAAAAGGATAAACAGCATTTTGAACAAATAGAAAACTATCAAGAAGGTATTATTCAACCCATCTATATCATTAATTACATGAAATGTGAGTTCTCAAGCCTACCATTTAACACCATAGATAACCTAATTGGGTTAAAAAAGTTAAGTTCAATTATATGCTTTCTGCAAGAAATCTGTTTTAGTTATGAATATAATTCAAAAATAAAATTTTGAAACATGTACTGTGCAAAGGCTGACTTTTTAAAAGAAATTGACATAGCTATGTTCATACCAGACAACCCACATTTCATAGCAGGGAAGAGTATCAGGGATAAACAAAGATATTTTGTAATCAAAAGTAGAACAAATTTATGAAAATATATAAATATTCTAAATATGTGTGTAACTAACATGAAGCAATTCAAAGTTCAAGAAGCAAAAATTGATAAAACTGGAAGGTGAAACTGCCATCTATACAACTAAAGTTGGAGAATCCATCTCTATCTCAGTGATTAATATAGCAATAAGGCAGATAACCAGCAATGACATGAGTGGTTTGAAAGGTGTTATCAATTCACTTGATATATTGGACATTTATAAAATAATTCAGCTAACAATTGAAGAAATGAAAATTCAACATATCAAAAATTATGGAACACACATAAAGCCATCTTTTAAAGAAAATTTATAACTTAAAATGCTTATATTAGAAAACAATGACAAATTATCAATATAAACTTAATATTCAGTTCAGTTCAGTCGCTCAGTCGTGTTCGACTCTTTGCGACCCCATGAATCGCAGCACGCCAGGCCTCCCTGTCCATCACCAACTCCCCGAGTTTACTCAAACTCATGTCCATCGAGTCGGTGATGACATCCAGTCATCTCATCCTCTGTTGTCCCCTTCTCCTCTTGCCCTCAATCCCTCCCAGCATCAGGTTCTTTTCCAATGAGTCAACTCTTCACATAAGGTGGCCAAAGTATTGGAGCTTCAGCTTCAACATCAGTCCTTCCAATGAACACCCAGGACTGATCTCCTGTAGGATGGACTGGTTGGATCTCCTTGCAGTCCAAGGGACTCTGAAGAGTCTTCTCCAACACCACAGTTCAAAAGCATCAATTTTTCGGCGCTCAGCTTTCTTCACAGTCCAACTCTCACATCCATACATGACCACTGGAAAAACCATAGCCTTGACCAGACAGACCTTTGTTGGCAAAGTAATGTCTCTGCTTTTTAATATGCTATCTAGGTTGGTCATAACTTTCCTTCCAAGGAGTAAGTGTCTTTTAATTTCATGGCTGCAGTCACCATCCGCAGTGATTTTGGAGCCCCCCAAAATAAAGTCTGCCACTGTTTGTTTCCACATCCATTTGCCATGAAATGATGTGATCAGATGCTGTGATCTTAGTTTTCTGTATGTTGAACTTTAAGCCAACTTTGTCATTCTCCTCTTTCACTTTCATCAAGAGGCTCTTTAGTTCTTCACTTTCTGCCATAAGGGTGGTGTCATCTGCATATCCCAGGTTATTGATATTTCTTCCAGCAATCTTGATTCCAGCTTATGCTTCTCCCAGCCCAGCATTTCACATGATGTACTCTGTATATAAGTTAGATAAGCAGGGTGACAATATACAGCCTTGAGGTGTTCTTATTCCTATTTGGAACCAGTCTGTTGTTCCATGTCCAGTTCTAACTGTTGCTTCCTGATCTGCATACAGATTTCTCAAGAGGGAGGTCAGGTGGTCTGGTATTCCCATCTCTTTCAGCATTTTCCACAGTTTATTGTGATCCTCACAGTCAAAGATTTTGGCATAGTCAATAAAGCAGAAATAGATATTTTTCTGGAACTCACTTGCCTTTTCAATAATCCAGCATATTTTGGCAATTTGGTCTCTGGTTCTTCTGCCTTTTTATAATTTAATTCTAAAATTAATGTCGAAAGACAAAAGAAAGAGAATAGCCAACACATTCTGACAACAAAGCAAAACATTGGAAAACACTTTAACAAGAATGCATTATAAATTATGTGGAAAATTTTAGCCTCAAAGACTCCATGTGCCATGGTTTTATTCAAATTGTATTTACAAAAGGGCAACTCTGTAAAGACAGGCAAAGGTGGATGTTTGCCACATTGGGTATGCAGGAAGAAAGTGAGAGTATTAGACATTCAGGTTTTTCTGACTCTTTGCAACCCCATGGACTGTAGCCCACCAGGCTCTTCTGTCCATGGAATTTTCCAGGCAAGAATACTGGAGTGGGTAACCATTCCCTTCTCCAGGGGATCTTCCTAACCCAGGGATTAACCCAAGTCTCCTGCATTGCAGAGGGGATTCTTTACTGTCTGAACCACCTGAATACAAAAGAGCAGCCTGTGGGAATGCTTGGAGTGATGGTACATTCTGAATCAGTGCTATGTTGGGCAAATTTGAATTTATTGAAATAAATGGAACCATGCACTACAAAGAGTGATTTTCTTCTCTATGTATAAAAGATAACTGAAACTGTTGAAATTAAAATGAACCTATGTATATTATAAATGAAATGACATAACCACACTGTATTGGTCAGGGTTCTCTGGGAAAGCAGAACAAATAGGACATACAGATAGAGATAAAAGAATTATAGAAATTTACTCACACAAGTATGGAAGCTGCTAAGCCCCATAATTTGCTGTCTATGTGCTAGAGAACCAGAGAAGTCAGTGGTTTAATTCAGTCTGAATCTGAAGGACTTAGACAGAAAGGTCTGAGGTTAAGTCCCAGTCAGGATTTCGAAATCCAAGAAAGAGGAGTGATAAAGTTTGAGAGTAAGAGAAGACTCAGCACAAGCATAAGGAGAGAAAATTTATTTTCTTTCTATTTTATTATAGGGTGGCAATAAACATGGTAGAAACATGTCTGTATTCAAGAGTTCTGTCAAAATTAGAACTTTTGAGCAATGAAATTGGATATTTCACAGAGGAAATACATAAGGAATGTAGTAAAGTAGTGACCTGGTTCCTCTTGGCTGCTTATAGTAAAATATGAGAAGAGATGAATGATAATAGAGGGAATTATTGATCAAAAGTTAAGTAGAACTTTAAAATTTTGAAAAATTTTACCTTATTATTAATGGGGGAAAAAATGTGAGAAAGTCTATTCAGAGATATGCTCAATGATGTGGCCAAATTAGATAAGGTAATTGGTATGAGTTGTTCTTCTCAACAGAAGCTAGGAGGTATTCATGATGAAAATGGAGAGATTAGTCAGTCGCCTAAACAGAGAATCTATTGCTAAAGACAAGATAAGAATGACCTGAAAGGCATTCCCCATATCACCTGGGTTGCCCTCCCTTCACAGACCCAAAGTTTAATAAATTTGGCCAGAGAGAGGTCACTGCAGAGTTCTCTTTCTATCAATGCTCAGTACAGAGACTGTGAAGCTGGTCCAGACTCTGAGCTTGTTTAGTCGTATCCAACCTTTGCAACACCATAGACTCAATCCCATCAGGCTCTTCTGTCCATGCAATTTTACAGGCAAGAATACTGAAGCGGGTTGCCATTTCCTACTCCATAGAATCTTCCTGACCCAGGGATCAATCCTGTGTCTCTCGCATCTCCTGCATTGGCAGGTGTATTTTCACCATTGTGCCACTGGGAAGCTAGTGTAAGGAAGCCCTAAACTTTGGGAACGTTGTTCCTGGAAGCTTTTGGGGTCCAATTTCTGACCTGGGAAATCTGAAAGTTGGGACAGCTCCACAATGGGACTGGAGGACCAAGCATCTAGTGAAGAAAGATTATTCTGGGACTTCCTTGGTGGTTCAGTGATTCAGACTCTGTGCTTCCATTGCAGGTGGCAGTGTTAATGTTGTTTTCCTTGCTGGATTTTAAACTTGCTCAGCATTTGGGATCTGTCCTTCCTTTATTTCCTATTTTTTCTATTTGTCCTTTTAGAAATGGGCGTGTCCATTCTTTGCCTGTACCACCATTGTATTTTAGAAAAGCATAACTTATTTGGTTTCACAGGTTCACAGTTGGAGAGAAATTTGCCTCAGAATGGTTGTACTATGAGTCTCATCTGTACCTAATTTAGATTCCTAGATGAAATTTTGGACTTTTGAACTTTGCTGGAACAAGTTAAGAATTTTGGGGCTACTGACAGGGGATGGATGTTTTTTGTATGTTAGAAGGATGTGAATTTTGGAATACCAGGAACATAATGCTATGGTCTGAATTTCTGTATCCCCCAAAATCCATGTGTTGAGATCTTAATGCACAATGTTATGATATTAAGAGATGCAGCCTTTGAAATTTGATTAGGTTATGAGGCCAGAATTCTCATGAATGGGATAACTGACCTTATAAAAGAGAAGACTTATAATAGAGAGCTGCCTCTTTTCTGCTATGGGAGGGCACAGTGAAACGGTGTTCTCTACGATGGGGGGCAGGATCTCACCCAGCAGCAATCTGCTAGCAACTTGAACTCAGACATCCAGATTCCAGAGAGAACTGTATGAAATACTTTTCTATTTCTTATAACCCACCTAGTGTATGTTATTTTGCTGTAGCAGCTCAAAAGCAATAGCAAAAAGTTTCAGGTAGCTTCTTCAAATATATGTGTTGTCCAGTACTGTATGGAATATTCAAAAAATATCTTCAGCTTATCTTTTTCATGTCTCTGTTCTCTCCAGTGAGCTGTCTTCCAACTGTAATCACTTCAATCTCCCCATCTCTCGTGTCTGTTTCCTTAGGTCAAAGCAGTCTACCAATCTTCACATAGATCCCCCTTGGGCAGTGGCTCAAAAACTCCCTGAAGACAGTAAGTTGTTGTGGTTTTAGGGCCCTTCTTATCTGTCTTCTATTTTTCAGGAATTACTGTCCTTTGTTGCCTGACATCCAGTGTCTTGAAAACTACTGTTTCAAGTATTTTTCTTTTTTATATTCTGCTTGTTATTTTTATTTCAGACAGGAAGATAAGTATGATCACTGTTATCCTATCGTGCTTGGAAGTAGACATTTCATCTTTTTGTTTTTGAACTTTACTCCAAGCAAATCATTTCCATTATTATAAAGTTTTCCAATTTAAAAAAAAAAAATTATTGTGGAAACCATAATAAATTCTAGAATGTAATGGGGAAAAATAAGACTATAGCAGTATTTCTAAAACAAATTTACACTTTGGCTGGGGTCCTTGGTTAGCATGCCCCAGTAAATAACAAAATGTAAAGAATATTGTATTCTTTCCTTAATCAAAAGTTGTATGAATTCAATGCTAAAATGTATTTTTTAAAAAATAAGATAAAAAATTTAAAAAAATAAAAAATAAGATAGTATGTGCATTTTCAGAAGAAAATAAAATGTCCCCTTCCCCTCCAGCATCTAACAAAGTGAGTAGTTGTATAGATTAAAAAACAAACAAACAAACAAACAAACAAAAACCTCAGGTTTATTTAAGGGGGGGAGACTTGTTTTTTAAAAGATAAAAAAAGTTTATTTAAGAATCATTTTAAAATTTGAGTTACACACAGATAATAAATACAGTTTCCTTGTCTTCCTTTATCTCCCAAGAGGTGGAGATTCCTATAAGCCTTATATATTTCAAAATCTATAACTAAGCTGAAAGCTTTTCTAAAACCCCCACTAAGAGCCATAAAAAATTTTTCTTCCGTAAATATCTTTGTATTATCTTTGAATTACTCATTTTAACTTAACTAGGCAAGGATCCTTTTAACTTAACTAGATTTAACTTAACTAGATTAACTTGACTTGCTCATTTTAACCTAACTAGGTTTAGCTTAACTAGGGAGAGTGAAAAAGTTGACTTAAAACTCAACATTAAAAAACAAAAATCATGGCATCCGGTCCCATCACTTCATGGCAAATAGATGGGGAAACAATGGAAACAGTGAGAGACTTTATTTTCTTGGGCTCCAGAATCACTGCAGATGTTGACTGCAACCATGAAGTTAAAAGACACTTACTCCTTGGAAGGAAATCTATGACCAGCCTAGACAACATATTAAAAAGCAGAGATATTGCTTTGCCAACAAAGGTCTGTCTAGTCAAAGCTGTGGTTTTTCCAGAATTCATGGATGGATATGAGAGTTGGACCATAAAGAAAGTTGAGCATCAAAGATTTGATGCTTTTGAACTGTGGTGTTAGGGTAGACTCTTGAGAGTCCTTTGGACTGCAAGGAGATCAAACTAGTCAATCCTAAAGGAAATCAGTCCTGAATGTTCAGTGGAGGGACTGATGGTGAAGCTGAAGCTCCTCTACTTTGGCCACCTGATGCGAAGAACTGACTAATTAGAAAAGACTCTGATGCTGGGAAAGATTGAAGACAGGAGGAATAGTGGATGACAGAGAATGAGATGGTTGGATGGCATAACTGACTCGATGCACATGAGTTTAAGCAAGCTCTGGGTGTTGGTGATGGACAGGGAACCTGACATGCTGCAATGCATGGGGTCGCAAAGAGTCAGACACGACTGACAGACTGAACTGAACTGAGGCAGAGATCAACTTTAAAGAATATTCCAAATGAAAAGAGATCAATAACCATAGCTAACTATACCTCTTTGTCTTTTTAAGTTTCTAACTTTAAACCAATAAGCAAAATTATTTTCTTCAGATGTGTGTAACCTTTATATATCCTCTAGAAATGATTATTCACCTTATAAATTCTTATTTATGTACTGTAGTCCTTCTATACCAGCTTCTCTGGTGACTTAGTTGTAAAGTGTGTTTGTACATGCTAAGTAGCTTCAGTCCTGTCCACTCTGTGTGATCCCATGGACTGTAGCTCTCCAGGCTCCTCTGACCATGGGATTCTTCAAGCAAGGATACTGGAGTGGATGTCCATGCTCTCCTCTAAGTGATTTTCTTGACCCAGGGATGGAACCCATGTCTCTCATGTCTCTCGCACTGGAGAGTGGGTTCTTTAGACTAGTGCCACCTGGGAAGCCCCCAGGGGTAAAGAATCCACCTTAAATGCAGGTAACACAAGAGATTCAACCCTGGGTTGAGAAGATTCCCTGAAGGAGGGCATGGAAACCTAGTCCAGTATTCTTGCCTGGGAAATCCCATCAACAGAGGACCTTTGTTGGCTACAGTCCATGGGGTCACAAACAGTTGAAAACAACTAAAGTGACTGAGCATGCATACATGCAGGCTCTCTATGTTCATGGGTTTCATTTCCTCACATTTAAGTGACCATGGATCAAAATTCCATCTGTAGTTGGTTGAAACTATGAATGTGAAATCCACAAATACAGAGGGTTTATCGTACATTTATTGAAAAAAAAAATCTGGCTGTTTATTTTCTTTAATAAATTAGTAAATGTTTTGTGTTCCTCTGAGTTCTATGAGTCATTCTAGCAAATCAATCAAGCCCAAGGAGAGGGATCATTGAAACTTTCAATCTGTATATGAGCGGCAGAAACACGGGTAGTAACCTAGACTTACAATCGGCATCTGAAGTGTGTATATATTGGTGAAAACAGCTGAGTAGTATTGTAAGACTGAACCCTCAAGTTTTGGGATCTTGGGTAAATAGTATTAGAATTAAACTAAACTGTAGGAAACCCAGCTGATGTTGCAGAAAATTGCTTGGTGGGGAAAAAACCTCCGCACATTTGGTGACCAAAACTGAAAAGTTGTGTGTAAGTAGTAAAGGAGACGCACAGGGAGAAGACACGCGTAGGAAAGGCCTGGATTTTTCCTTACATCGATGGAGGTGACAAAAAAAATAAAAGGTCTTTCATCTATAAGGGTGTATATTCAAAATTCACCTGACTATATTTTTATAACAAATATATGATTTAATTATGTGTAATTGCTAGTCAGATTGAGAATTTCAGTCTAACGTGTGTTAGTTGCTCAGTCGTGTCCAACTCTTTATGATCCCATGGATTGTAGCCCCCCAAGCTCCTCTGTCCATGGAATTTCCCAAGCAAGAATACTGGAGTGGTTTTTGCCATACATTGACATGAATAAGCCTTGGATTTATATTGTAAAGTAATTAGCCTCCAACTAATAAAAATAAATGAAAAAAAAAAAAAAGAATACTGGAGTGGATTGCCATTCTCTTTTCTAGAGGATCTTCTTGCCCTGGGGTTCAAACCCTGGTCTCTTGGATTGCAGGCAGATTCTCTATCTTCTGAGCATTTAGTGCTAATTAGCAAGAATGTGGCTCAGTGGTAACGAATCCGCCTGCCAGGCAGGAGACACCGGTTCTTCCTGGGTCAGGAAGAACACACTCTAATATTCTTGCCTGGAAAGTCCCATGGACAGAGGAGCCTAGCAGGCTACAGTCAACATGGTTGAAAAGTGTCAGACACGACTTAGTGACTGAGCACAGCAAGAATGTAGCTTTAATTGTAATAAGAATTCTGTAAACAAAGTTAGCCCTTTACATAAAGGTTTGTAAAAATTAAAAGCAGAACCTGACAATATATTTTAATAACCTTAGGACTTCCCTGACTGTTCAGAGGTTAAAGTTCAATCCCTGGTTGGGGAAGTTAAATTCCACATGCTAAAAGGTGAAACAAAACATAAAAAAGAAATAATATTGTAACAAATTCAATAAAGACTTTAAAAAAAGGTCCACATTAAAAAAAGAAAAACATATTTGAAATGTGTACTGTATTCTTATCCATGTATCTTCAGAATAAAAACATATAGAATGATTTTCACAATTTGAAATGTTTAAAGTTGTTGCACTCTTTGGAAAGTTTGAATGCAACACAGAATTATCATATATTCAGTTTTAGACAATTTATTTAATTATTTAATAAAATAAATCATAACTAATAAGTGAATCAAAATTCATAATTTAAAGTTTATAAGAAATACTATGGATTGCTTAATATGTGTTCTGGACTCTATTGTCTTAACTGACCTAGTTATTTGACCCACTGTGATGCTTAATCAGTGGCTTCCCTGGTGGCTCAGATGGTAAAGCGTTTGCCTATAAAGTGGGAGACCCGGGTTCAATCCCTGGGTTGGGAAGATCCCCTGGAGAAGGAAATGGCAACCCACTCCAATACTCTTCTGGCAATAATTATCTTTAAAAGAGTTAGACAGATGAACCATCAGAAATGGCTTTAGACATAACTCAATAATGTTAGTAAGTTCTAGGTTTAAAATATGAAAATGTGTTTAGTCACTTTATTGAATCAGGCTGAATTCATCAAAATAAAGGTTTGTTTCTATAGGAAAGCAACTGAAGGGGAGAGTGGGAGGGGTGAGGAAGGGAGAAGGAGAGAGAGGAGGCAGGAGGAGGAAAGGAAGAAAGAAAAATAAAATGTTGGCCAAGTCTAAGGTTTATGATCATATTAACTGAGATTTGCTAAGTGGACATCTTTCCTCAGTTTAGAAACAAAACTGGGCTATTAATGACCATATAACAAAATATTTGAAAAATATTATTGAGCCTTCATCATGAACATTACATTATGGAAGCTACTTCATTCTGCCTGAACAAGAATTTGTTGCATTTTCATTGATTTTATGTTATTCTTCTTAACATATTGAAACAAGTAGTTTTTTTGTTTTTCTTTTTTTGAGTCATTAATCATTATGCCTAGAGCTTTGTTTACTATACCCATGTATTTGCCAATCTCTTTTATTCATAAACCAAATGAATTAAAACTGCTAACTTCTGTTTTCACAGAATGCATTAAATTTAAATATATACTGATATTTATAAACTATATAATGAAATGCCTCAATAATGGCATAATATACATATGAAATTATGTATATTTCACACATACATATGCATATATCATTCTATGTCATAAATATTGGCAATCATGTTACTGGAAAGAACTTTTTAGCAATTAGATTTGTTCAGCATAGAAGGTGGTGTTTTATCAAATTATGCTTCCAACTTTGATCTGGGTAAAAATGCTACTACATAAAAAGCAAGTTTCTGTAGAAAGGAAAACTGAGCTAGAATACAACTAAATGTTATATCGACATTAAAATTCCATAGTTTTACATCACCTTTTTTTTCTTCAGTTCAGTTCAGTTCAGGGGCTCTGTTGTATCTGACTCTTTACAACCCCATGGACTGTAGCACGCCAGGCTTCCCTGTCCAGTCGGTGATGCCATCCAACCATCTCATCCTCTGTCATCCCCTTCTCCTCCTGTCTTCAATCTTTCCCAGCATCAGGGTCTTTTCCAATGAGTCAGGTCTTCACATCAGGTAGCCGAAGTATTGGAGTTTTTTTCTTATCAGGCACCAAACAATATAACATACTTTCTATACTCTATAATCTTTAGTCATGAGCCTGGAGTGGTTTTCTCATTTCTTTCAAAGACTTTTACATTAATCCATGGTACTTCTTGGGGAAATTAACTTCACTCACTTCTATTATTTGCTCTAAAAGATGTTTTCTGAGACTTCCCTGATGGTCCAGTGGTTAAGACTTTGCCTTTCAATGCAGAGGATGTGGCTTCAAACCCTCCTTGGGGAGTTAAAATCTGACTTGCCTGGTAGTCAAAAAACCAAAACAGAAAACAGAAGCAATATTGTAACAAAATCAATAAAGTGTTAAAAAAAAAAAAAGGTGTTTCCATATGCTTTCACAGTAGTTATAGAACAATAATTAGTAATATGTTTTTTAAAACACTTGAAATATTGGTACTTCAGTTGTACCAGACAGTCTTCAGCATAACAATTCACTCTTTCCTTATTCACTCTGCAAAACTCAAAGCCTACCAGAAAGCAAGTCAAGCACAGAGATCTCAGCCAAGCTCCTATTCTTTTCTTTTTAAATATAAAGAAGAATTAAAGGATTAAAAGACTAGAGGCCTATGATCAAGAAGAAATCTTTCCAAAGCTGAGTCAGGTCGGGGAGAAAATATATAAATTGAGTATAGGCTGATTTTTAAAGAGAAAATATTTTCTGATCATCAAAGACAATGCAACCAGAATACTAGGTAAGGAGCAGAGATATTCAGAGCCGCAGGGATCAGGAGTTGCTTCTGCTTGGGAGCATTTGCAAGTAGAATAAAGACAACAGAGATGTAGAACTCTGCATTTGCAAGACTCAGAAATCAGGAGGTCAGAATCCTGTGGCCTCCAAAGACAGAATTGCTCTCTATGGAGAAGACCCTTACACTTTATGTTGGGACCTCGGTACTGCTGTGTTTTTAGATCTAAGGGAAGTCCCTAAAAGGAAAAAAAAAAAATCATACTGGGAAATTGTAATGGGATAAGAAATGGAAGTGAAATTCAGTATCTGTCAACAACTAAAATCTCAGGAAAACAACTTCTGCTCTGGTTGGAACTCCTAATAGCTGTAACCTGTAGGTAGAGAAATAGATACTGCTCATCTCAGAAAAGATTTTTATCCTTGACTCTGGATTGCTAGCACATTCAGAGGATAGGCAGAGGAAAGGGAGACTGGAGGCCTATGGTCAAGAAGAAATCTTTCTAAAGTTGAGTAAAGTCAGGGAGAAAATTTCAGCCATCATGGTCAAAGGAAAGAAATATATAAATTGAGTGCAGGCTGATCTTTTAAAAAATCAAAGATTTCAAAGTTATTTTCTCATATTCATCTATTAGTAATAGTAGAATAGAAATTAAAATTAATCTTAGTCTTTTCATGTTTAAATTGACACGTTTTCTTGCTGTTATTCTCTTAACCCCAAGTCATCATTCATGCTTATGCTTTCTAGGGCACAGTACCTGCAACATAGCAAGATATAGGATTTTTAGGTTCTAGAAAATTGAATTCCTCTTCCTTGACAGAGTTCAGAATCAACCTGTCAATAGACACAGAGGTCAGAGGGAAGGAGGACATACTATTACTTTTATTCCTGATAAATGGCCTGTCACTATGGTCTTGTTGTCAGAAAGCAAGACTTTTGCTCTTAGACCAGTTACTGCTCCCCTGAGTGTCACCCTGGGATCTATGATGCTCAGCGTAGCTTTCACCCCAGCAAGGTTCTGAACCTAGTCAAGAAAGTCCATTAAACTGAATTCAGTTAGAGTGTACCCTGGTCTCAAGAGTGAAAATTCACTTCCTACTCTATGCCTTATTCTTAATTATGTCAAATCATTCTCTCCAAAAGAGTTTAAAATGACTATTTGCCAGTAAAGACCAGTATTGTCTAATATTCAATGCAACATCCAGAAGGCTCATTTTTAATGTAATTTCACCTATTACTATTCTCTTATTAAGAAGTTAAAAGTTAGAATATCAAATTCTCTAGAAAATTAAAATTCAAAGAGTCAACATCCAAGTAAATTAAATTTTAAAATTAAATTCCCCTGTATATTATTCTTGGTTTTGGCAAGCATAGTGTTGCAGGAAGGGGGACCCCTTCCAGGTCCTGAAACTGGGCTCTTGTCTAACACTTGGCAATTAATTGTCCGAGGAGACACATATGCTGAGAAAGCAAGAGATTTTATTGGGAAAGGGCACCTGGTTGGAGAGCAGTAAAGTAAGGGAACCCAGGAGAACTGCTCTGCCACACGGCTTGCAATCTAGGCTTTTATGGTGATGGCATTAGTTTCTGGTTTGTCTTTAGCTGATCATTCTGACTCTGAGTCCTTCCTGGAGGTGACCCCTTGTTCAGCCAGAATGCATGCCAGAGAGAAGAATTCTGGGAGGTGGTTGGATGTGTGGTGTCTTCTTTTGACCTTTCCCAAACTCTTCAAGTTGGTGGAGGCTTATTAGTTCCATGTTCCTTACCAGGACCTCCTGTCGTAAAACAACTCCTGCAGATGGTTACTATGGTGCCTGGCCAGGCTGGGCAGTTTCAATCATTGTGCTTCCCCTAACAATAGTATCTTCCCAATTCTTGTGTGGATGTTGCTTCTTAAACAACTCCAACCAGATCACTCTTCCACATATGGGTGTATTTCTTTCTCTTTTTAAAAGATATTTATTTATTTATTTTTGTGAGTATCAGGTTTAATTGCAGCATGTGAAATCTTTCATTGCGGCACAAGGGCTTCTTTGTAGGTGCAGCACATGAGCTCCCCCAGACCCTGCAGTCCCAGTGGTTGCTATGCACAGACTTAGGTGCCCTGCAACATATGGAATCTTAGTTCCCCAACCAGGGATTGAACCAGCGTGCCCTGCATTGGAAGTCGGATTCTTAACTACTGGACCACCAGGGAATTTCAATAAGCGCTTCTTGTAAGTCTTTAAATGCTGAACTAATCTTTCAGACGTTCTTTTAGTAAAGAATCCAAAGATATCAGACAGCAATAAAGACCATGGTCCATGCTAACATTAAGACCATACTGCAGCTGTCTCAAACAAGGTGACGTTCTCAGAATAAACACAGTTATCGATTCATTACAGGTCCAGGTTAATGATGCCAAAACCAAATGTATGGAATCAGGGATGCTAAAGAATTCAATCTTCTTGGTTTCAACCATATTTGAATACTAGTCAAAATATGATAGCATTCATAATGTAAAATTGGATGCGGTAAGAGATAAACTTCCCTGATGGCCCAGCAGTAAAGAATCTACCTGCCAATGAAGGAGATGTGGTTTGACTTCTGGGTCAGGAAGAGCCCCTGGAGAAGGAAATAGCAACCTACTTCTGTATTCTTGCCTGGGAAATCCCATAGACAGAGGAGCCAGGTGGAGGGTCACAGAGTCAAACATGACTTGGTGAGTAAACAACAAGAGCAACAAGGAGATAAGCCACAGAGTTTTAGAGGCTTGACCCAATAGTAGTTTATTTCATGCTCAGATAACGTAGTAAGGGATGCGAAGAGGGAAGTACAACTCTAAGGAATTCTACAGAGACACCTTGTAGACTTCATGGTAATGCTCCAACAGTTACCAAGAGTGTTCATTTCCGGTTAGTCTGTGGGAGAAGAGAACTGAAGGTCATAAAGGAAGTCTGATGAACCACAACTGGAAGCAGCATGTACAATTTTTGTCTGCATGTATTTGGTCAAAGTAGTGTCATATGACTAATCCAACTATAAAGAAGATTGATAAGCTATAAGGCTACTTGTCTGCCAGAAAAAAAAAAAAAAGTTTGTCTCTACAGTGACTTGGTTTATGCCTAACAATTAGGATCTTTCATCTAAAGTTGGTTATAACATTATGATTGACCATAATTACAGAGGTGGGAGGTCCACCTACATATCTAGTCTTTTGTCTCAGAAGAAATTTCAGTATTTTTTACTACCAAATTTAGGAACTTACAGGGATCATGACTCCATTCACCAAGATTTTATCATGGTGTAATTTTGTTCTAAATTCATATGTCCAAAACTCCCATTTCTATTCGAGTCCACAGTTTTTAACAGACTGGCAATCCAGAAAGACAATAATGCCATCTAACTTTGGTCCTTGCTACAATAATTTATTCTGATCACTATGTCTGATAAACTCTTTTTCATACTGATTTAATGTAGGTGCCTTGAACTTTAAAGTTAAGACCCAGACATGTAGCGAGATTAATTCCCAACACAGCTTGATAATGTGCCCTTGAGTCCTTCCTTTTCTATTGGCCAGGGTTGCTCATATCTTGTGTGTATTGGACCTGTGTGTTTACTATATCAGTTCAGAGACCAGGGATTCACTGTATTTCTCTTAATGATGATGACCAAAAATTAAAGGTTATATTTCTGTTCCCACCTTGTACATTAGATCAGATCTATTTACTGTTTCATCATTTTTGGTAGTGGTGTTTTTGTTTTTATTAACTGGTCTATGACATGCAGAGTTGACACACATATTCATACAATATTATATGTTCTCTTTTTTGGTCTAGGCTTAAATATTTAATAAAGTATTTGCATCTGCAAATTCATAGGCAGAAGAACTAAAACATTTATAAAAATCTGCATCTTATCACATGTTCACTGTATCAACACATTTTATTATCTCATATACCCTAAGTTAACCATTATCTGGAATACTTTGATATTTTTATTATAAAGTTTTATATATTTGTGTGTGTGTGTGTGTGTGTGTGTGCATGTATGAAGTATATTCATATATATTCTTTTAAAATAATAATTGAGGTACATTTTGAAAGTATATATATATATATATATGAATATATGTATATACTTAAAAAGTACAAGATATTTTGATGCAAATTATTCTTCAAATTTTTAATGAGTATTATGCTTTATGTATTTTTGGAGTTTATTTCAATGGATGTTGTTTTACTAATATTTAGGAATATTGTGTGATTTCTCTGTACTTCATTTATTTTGAGTGTTATATAATTTTCCATTGTCTGAATATAATGTAGTTAATTTACTATCTTTGATATATATTTGGGTTGTGCAATGGACAGACTTGAAGATGGCCCCCAAAGATCTCTGTTCCATGGTATTCATGTAAAGCTGTATGTGAATATGAGTATGGACTCTCTTCTAACAAATAAAATATGGTAATGTAATAGTATATCATTTCCAAGAATAGCTTATAAAAAGATTGTGACTTTTGTTTCGGTCTCTTCTCTGGGGAAGACAAGCTGTCATACTGTGAGCCATCCTATGAAAAGAGTAAGATGATAGCAAACCATGTTTCCAGTCAAACACTAATGAAGACCTAAGAACCGCCAACAGTCAGAAGAGTGATACTGAAAGGATACTGCTCCTCATTGAGCCTTAAAATGGCTGTAACTCTGACCGTCACCTTGATTGCAGCCTTTTGAGTTACCCTGAATCAGAGGCATTTTAAATCAAACTATGAAACAATGATGTGATTTGTTTTAAATCACTACATCGTTTGCTTTTCCATTGAACATTTTTGTTTCATTTACTTTAAATGTCCATTTATTTCAACACTTTTCTTGGGACTGTTTCAGCCAAATGCTTTACTTTTTTGAAATAAAAATAATTTTAAATATGTTATGTTATTCAAAAGATGCACAACAGGACAGTTTGGATTTTTAAAAATGAATTGCATTATATAGAACATCGCAAAGACTTCCTTTGGCTTAGAAGATAAGGTTATGAGATGCAGGCTAATTTGACTAATGATTTAATTTGTGTATATATGTGCTTGCCTCAAATATACTTTCTTTCAACCAAAGATACAAGAGTATGTTATCAACATCCTTATTTCTCCCCTCCTTCCTACCTTCCTTCGTCTGTCTACTTTTCTTTTAAAATTTTTATCTGCTTACTTAATGGTAGAGAAGGAATAGAAATGATAGAACATTTCCAGACAGGACCCTGAAGAGCCTGGGGAACCTCCTTATTCCTCCCTGCATCTCATAACCTTATCTGCCACCTTCTCCTCTTTCTTGCCCCCCCTCCCCCACCAAATTACAGTATAAATAAATGAAAAATCAAAGGTGTTACAAATCTGTAGTATCTATTTATGCTAATTTAATAAATTACATTTTAATGCAAAAATCAAAATGAGGTATAATTGGTCCATAAAATTATTACAGGAATTTCATATGTGAAATAAAGCATATTGCAAGTTAGGTAATGTCATTTTTAATGGACATTTTAAAGCTATATTATGAGCATTGTTCAGAACTTAATGATGCTCTGTGACTTCATGATGATGACTTGGAGAAATAACTCCAGAGGTGACTTCAAATAAATGACAATTCTCACCCTCCCTTCTCCTCATCCCTGGGGTGGGCACTGGGCCTGGCCCTGCCAGACATACTTAACACAGCAAGTACCCAAAGTAAAATCAGACCTTGGTGAGGACATCCTTACTACAGGAGGGTGCTTTTACTTGTTATTTGGGTGAAGTTGACTAGAAAAAGCCATCAATGTTTTTGAAATTAGAAACATGATCCTACGAATACTGGCAAGCTCATGTGCCCAAGGTTTTCCCTGATAGCTCAGTTGGTAAAGAATCTGCCTGCAATGCAGGAGATCACAGTTTGATTTTTGGGTTGGGAAGATCCCCTGGAGAAGGGATAGGCTACCCACTCCAGTATTCTTGGGCTTCCCTGTTGGCTCAGCTGGTAAAGAATCTGTCTGCAATTCGGGAGACCTGGGTTCAATCCCTGGGTTGGGAAGATCCCCTGGAAAAGGGAAAGGCTACCTACTCCAGTATTCTGACCTAGACAATTCCATGGACCCCATGGAGAAGTCCATAGGGTTGCAAAGAGTCAGACATGACTGAGCGACTTTCACTTCACTTCACTCCATGTGCCCAACACCAGATGTTTCATTTATAACTGTTGTGAGATTTTACCAATGTAGTGATCAGAGTTGACTAATAAACCAAGAGAGAATGGATATCAACATTAGAGAAGAGGAAGAAAAAAAAAATGTCCTTTGACAGCACTTGTGGAACACATCTAGTATTGTTCAGTGACTACATCGCTGCAGAGACAGTTGACCACATCCATAGGGACATATTTCTCAGCAGTACCCTTAGAGTAGCACTGGCATGAAAGAACATATTTTTCCTATTACTTTGAGTCCTTATGTGGCTTAGCTATTCCTCGCCCTAGGTGACTGATATTAGGACTGCACTCCAAGGATAGAGCTTAAATTTTTTTTTTTTTTTTTTTTTTTTAAGTAACAGTGAATACAAACTGTAAAGTTATTTTGAAAAAGCTAAAAAGTTAAATATAATCTGATCTTTCAGTCTGCAAGATAATTTGGCAGCCCAGCTGTGTAGATCTGCTGAGAAATGAAGGCTAGTGGGATGGGAATGGATACAGTTATTGAGCTGTTAGGTTAGCAGAACTGACCTCTTTGGGTGATGATAAAAATCATGAATTCTGGGGTGAGATGATCCTGATTCAAATATTAGCCGACACATCTAACAGCAGTGTGGCCTGGAATAATATTTTTAAGCATCCTTAAATTTTAGTTCCCTCCTCTGTCTAATATGAATAATCTTTCGGTGAAGACTAAAAAAATATCATTTAGTCAATAATCAAGAATAATAAATGTCAATGACTACTATTATTTTCCATTATTATTGGTGTTGCTAATATTTCTATTATTTATTATTGATATGCAGCAAGACAGGCTTTCCTGGTAACTCTGTGGTAAAGAATTCACCTACCAAGCAGGAGAGGTGACTTCAATCCCTCAGTCAGGATGATTCCCCTGGAGAAGGAAACGGCAACCCACTCCAGTAATCTTGCCTGGGAAACTCCAGGGACAGAGAAGTCTGGAGAGCTACAGTCCAGGGGAGTCTCAAAGAGTTGAACACAACTTAGAGACTGAGCATGAGCACAATACAGTGAGAAAATAGAACAGTACAACTGATTTATGCCTCCTGATGCAAAAATATTAAATCCAAAACGTTTACATAAAAAGAACTTCGAAGGAGGCATGGAGTCCGAAGTAAATCATGTTCTACATTAAGTGAACATAAAATGGTAATTTTTAGGGAAAAAAAAGAAGCCAGTAGAGAAAGTGCAGTTTGAGAGATTAACAATTTAATGTCAACTACTTTTTAAATATCATTATGAACTTGATATTTTTTCCCATACAACTCCTGGAGTGCACAGTTATTACCCACTTTTCGTAAATAAGCAAATTGGTGCTAACGGCAAATATTCAACTTGCTGAAATTCTTAACAAATAACAAGTGAAAGCCTCAGTATTCGGATTATTACACCAAGTAAGGAAACGAGCATTTTGCCAGCCCTTAATGTCGAAGAAGGCAATGGCACCCGACTCCAGTACTCTTGCCAGGAAAATCCCATGGATGGAGGAGCCTGGTAGGCTGCAGTCCACGGGGTCACGAAGAGTCGGACATGACTGAGCGACTTCACTTTCACTTTTTACTTGCATGCATTGGAGAAGGAAATGGCAACCCACTCCAGTGTTCTTGCCTGGAGAATCCCAGGGACGGGGGAGCCTGGTGGGCTGCCATCTATGTGGTCGCAAAGAGTCGGACACGACTGAAGCGACTTAGCAATGTTGGAAAATCCCATGGACGGAGGGCACTGGTAGGCTTCAGGCTATGGGGTTGCTCTGAGTCGGGCATGACTGAGCGACTTCACTTTCACTTTTGACTTCCCTGCATTGGAGAAGGAAATGACAACCCACTCCAGTGTTCTTGCCTGGAGAATCCCAGGGACAGGGGAGCCTGGTGGGCTGCCGTCTATAGGGTCGCAAAGAGTCGGACATGACTAAAGCGACTTAGCAGCAGCAGCAGTGTTGGAAATGGGAGGCTCTTCAAACTACTTTACTTTGGTTATTGGAATGGCATGAACCCCAGGTTTATACTATCATGGGTAGGCAGTCTTCTCTATAAATCCTATCTAAATCACCGTCCAGATTCCTAAGCATAACTTGGGATCACATTTACAATTTGAAAAGAACTATTAAAAATTATAGCATATTTATTACCATATGTAGGGTATGTTTTAACTACATTTAAGTATTATACTTGGGTCAAAATATATGGTGTGTATTCATTTAACTTTATTCCTATACATTCATTACCAAGAAATTAAGACATATTCCAGTGATTAGAAAGGTTTTTTGTTTCTTTTTTTAAAATATTCACTTTTTAAAGATTGACTTTCTTTTAATTGATTGTCTAGTATATGCTAATTAGAGTGTGGAAGGTTAAAATAATCATTGCTGTACCAAGTTTTGCTTTGGATGATTTAAATCTGGCAACCTAACACCTCAATATTTGAGCATTAAATATATAACTTCAAAACAATTTGAAGCTAAATAAAAATGGAGAATCAGAAGTCTGATTGGATTGAAAGAACTTTTTACACATGCATCAGTATTATTATTATTATTTTATTTAAAGAATTTCAAACAATATTTTTTCATCTATTCAAACAATTTCATTAGGTTTCAATTAGTTTGATAAAAGATAATATAGTTTCTGTCTAAGTAGTTCTTAATTGGAATTTATAGATCAAATGTAAATACTATGCAAACAATGAAATAAACGTCTTAAAATGAAACTAGCAACAATGCAAAATGAATACTTTGTCTTTTCCTTGAAAATTCTCTGTATTTTCAATATTATAACTGTAGCTTTTTAGTGTATATTAATTTCTGGGAAGGAGAATGCAGTAATAAGACTCAATGATATTTGTAAGAACAACAACAATAACAACAACAAATCACTGGTTATTCAATGCTTCTTCTCTGCCCTTCCATGAACTGTAAATATTGGACTTAATCTTTTGCATGCAATTTAATAGAATGATTTTGAAATTTAATCAAAGTCCCTGTAATATCATTTGTATAGAATAAATAATAATATTATTTTTTGCTATATGAAACATATCTTTGTCATGATATTTTTATTTCAGCAAAAAAATAGCAGACTATTATTTTTAAAATACTCTACAACTTGACTCTGTAATAAGAAATCTTTGTCTCATTTTATAATTATTTTTTGTTTAATATTAGTACCAAGAACAGAAAAATCCCATCATATTATTCAAATATAGCTGCTTTAAAAGAAATATAATTTGTTATTACCTAAGAAGAGATGATATATTTCCACAAAAATTTTAAAAAATGCAAGTAAATAAAATGTTATTTCCCTGGAGTTTGTTCCTATCATTCTCCAAGATCCAAATGACATCAAGGGATAGGAGTATGGCATTTTTATTTAGTTCTATATAATGCAAAGTCAATGTCAAACTGACTCTCTCTATTTCTACTAGTTCTCTCATTATACTGCTGTGCAGTGATTAGTCACTCACATTAGTCAGTCATGTCCTACTCTTTGTGGCCCCATGGCCTGTAGCCCACCAGGCTCCTCTGTCCATGGGGATTTTTCCAGGCAGGCATACTGGAGTGGGTTGCTATGCCCTCCTCAATATACTAATCTAGCATTTTCCCAGGGGATCATTTTGTTTATCTAAATTATTTTCAGAAATTCATACTTGTGGTTTATATTAGGTTCAGGAAAGATTTGAACATATATAAGATTCCTTTTAGTTATAGAGCATATATAAGTAAACATAGTTTTTATTTGAATATTTTGATTATTTAAAGAGGATTGAAACCATCTATGGGGCTTCTCTGGTGGCTCAGATGGTAAAGAATCTACCTGCAACGCAGGAGACTCGAGTTTGATCCCTGGGTTGGGAAGGTTTCCTGGATAAATACAAAAATACTATACAATCTAGCATTCTTGTGTAGAGAATTCCATTGACAGAGGAGCCCAGTGTACTACAGTCTGTGGCGTTGCAACTCACTCAGCTTACCATCTATATTAACAGCACTTTTTTTTTTTTGCCTCTCTTCACTATTAAAATTTCGCTGTCTTCATCAATATGACTTTGTTCTTTCAGAAAATTTGTATCCAAGAAGATAAATGTTTAAATAATGCTACTGTTTGCTTCAGGGACTTCCTGAAGAACTCACTTTAATACACATAAAACCATTCACTTTTTTATAGTAGTAGATGACAATAAGCAATCACTTACCCTCTAAAGTTTTTGAAATTTATATCCACAAATTCTGAAATACCATATCATGCTCCTTAATCAATAGCAATTAAATACTTTTACTGAAGCACTTACCTGAAACCAGATCACAAAATTTCAGACTCCTCACTGATACTATTAATAAAACTCTGTCAAGGTAGTACTCTTCTTCAATGCAGCAAGCAAAAACCCAGCTTCCACTTAGAAATGTGTTTCTTGGGTTGTTTGGGAAGTCAGCATTTGACAAAGCTTGCAAACTTGCATTTTCTACTTCTATGTGGCCCTTTTGAAGATGAGAAAGCTACTTCAGTTTGTATAACTCTTAAAGAGCTATTGCTAACAGGACTTCAGTGTGATGTACTCCTAATACTCATGTCTACTGCAACTCACATTTGTAAATTACTAACGTAACTTTTTCTGCCATATTTTGATTTATATGTTTAACTTCAAATCAGGAGTCATAATAGGTAGAGAGTATTTTATTATCACATTATCTTTCTATTGTAACCACAAAGCTGATACCCGGCAACATATTGATATATTTTCCAAGGTCATGAAGCGTGTAAATAGAAGAGCAAGGACAAACCCAGGTGTTTGGGAAACTGTATCAGTGGTAGTCTACCTCGAACAGGTGGTAGGTATGATTTTCCATCTGTGGAATTAGTCACCCACGAAATTACTTTTGTCGATTTAAAGCATTTGATCATTAAAAAGATAGACTCGTGTGTTACAGGAATAAAATTTAAGAATCCTCACTTTTAGATTACAATGTCTCCTCCAAGGACACCATATCACTTTTGACATGACTTGCAATCAGGAATCTGAAACTTTCTCACTTGACTTCCTACTTAAGATATTTAAATACTAAGATAATAAACCCGTATGTTTAATCAAGTTAATTTCCTATCTGATGGAATTATGTTGTTTGTTTTGGATTCCTCTTAACTGAAAACTCATTGCAAAATAATTTTAAATTCAATCAAGCTTGACTATATCATTTGTCCCCATTAGGCCCTGCTTCTTACTATTTGCCAAAATTAATTTTTAAGGAAATCATCTGACTGGCAGATGGGCTCTCGGGCTGACAGCAACTCCTGGGTCATAAGATGGGCTTCAGGGCAGCCAGCAGCAGCAGTGAGGCCAGGGGGCCCTCCTCTCCTGGCATCATCCAACATCATCTATAGCCTTCCCCTGACACCCTTCCAGCCATTCCAGCAGGGCCTTCGCTTTGACACCAGGCCTCACATTGACCGACAGCCCACGCACAGTGAAGGTTTATTCTCTCGATGAGGACTAGCAGTGGGATCACCAGGGCCCTGGACGTGTCATCCAGCTACATGGAGTGGCTGAAGGGCATGTCCCTACTAGTTAGGGCCTGACAAAAGGTGGTTCACTGGAGAAGGGAATGGCAAACCACTTCAGTGTTCTGGCCTTGAGAACCCCATGAACAGTATGAAAACAATCATGTTAGAAAACAGCAAAATACAGTTACCTTAAATTGGGAATTGGAGCAACACTGCTTAGAATGTTAAAATTTTAGAGTCATTAATTTTTGATAGTTTAAATGAAGGGGAAAGAACACTAGTTATAGCTATTCTTAACACTAAATCTATCTAAACAATTTTTTAATTAAAAAAAAACCTTATTTTGACAAGATAAGATGAGATAATGAGTAGGCATGCAGGTAAACCAACTATAGTTGAGAAGGGGAGAATTAAAAATGAATGGACACTGTAATATTTAATTGTATCTTTATATGTGTCACGAGTATTCTGGCTTATATTTTAATTTCTTAAATGGGTAATGTTACAATGGCACCGCCTGGGACTTGATGATAACATAAAATGTAGCTGCTCAGGCCAGAAAATTGTTCAACCTAAGATCTCTCTGGCAAATGAATGCATCACTATGTGGTTAACTTGAAAATGACTTATGTTGTCAAATGACAGTCTAAGGAAAGAATATCTATTATCCATTAGTGTAGCCAATAGAAAGCAACTAAAGATAAATTACAAGTCAGAAAAAGATTCAGTAACAGTAGTCAGTAGGTAAAAAGTTCCTTTTAAGATATCCAAAATTTTTAAAATACAATTTTTCCTACAGAAAAAAGGTAAGAGTACCTTGAAGAATTGCACTCTAAATGCCCTCCTCATAAACTCTGAACATCTCTTTGGCATGATCAGATTGTAAAAATGAAACATCTCTGGACAAATAAGTATTATTTTTCCTTCCAACCTTTCTCATTGTGGCAACTGAATATCACAACCTGAGAGGCAGCGTTTAGGATAAGTTATATTCTAGATTTAAAATCATTCCCCCCCCCCCTCAGCAAAGCATTTCCCCTACCTCCAAAGAATGAGAGATAACTCTTCCATGGCTCACAATACAGACCTACTAATGAGCAACGGGATTTGCCTGGTGGCTCAGCAATAAAGAATCTGCCTACAATTCAGGTGTTGCAGGAGATCTGGGTTCTATCCCTGAGTTGGGAAGATCCCTTGGAGTGGGGCATGGCAATCCACTCCAATATTCTTGGCTGGAGAATCTCACTGACAGAGGAGCCTGGAGGGTTACAGTGCACAGTGTCGCAAAGAGTCAGTCACAAGTGACTGACAATTTCACTTTACTTTCACTTTCCTGGGATTAAGGTAAACATAGATATCATCTTTGTTTCTGAACAGCTGGAGTTCCAGAGTTTGTCTTGTCTATACCAGGCATGTGCCACTTCTCTGCTTGGAGAATGGTGAGATGGGGACTTTTCCACTTCAGCTTCCTTAGTATACAGTAGACACTTAATCTCATTAACACCTATGGCAATATATAACAGATGACTCCAACATATAGGATACCAGTAAAAGTTTAAGTACATTAACAGTGTCTAACCTAGAAGCCATCTGCCCAGATATTTTATGGAAGCAGCCTAGATGCCCATCAGCAGATGAATGGATAAGGAAGCTGTGGTACATATACACCATGGAATATTACTCAGCCATTAAAAAGAATTCATTTGAATCAGTTCTAATGAGATGGACGAAACTGGAGCCCATTATACAGAGTGAAGTAAGCCAGAAAGATAAAGAACATTACAGCATACTAACACATATATATGGAATTTAGAAAGATGGTAATTATAACCCTATATGCAAAACAGAAAAAGAGACACAGAAGTACAGAACAGACTTTTGGACTCTGTGGGAGAAGGTGAGGGTGGGATGTTTCAAAAGAACAGCATGTATATTATCTATGGTGAAACAGATCGCTAGCCCAGGTGAGATGCATGAGACGAGTGCTCGGGCCTGGTGCACTGGGAGGACCCAGAGGAGTCGGGTGGAGAGGGAGGTGGGAGGGGGGATCGGGATGGGGAATGCGTGTAACTCTATGGCTGATTCATGTCAATGTATGACAAAACCCACTGAAATGTTGTGAAGTAATTGGACTCCAACTAATAAAATAAAATTAAAAAAAAAAAAAGAGATAATACAAAAAAACAAACAAACAAACAAGAAAAAACTTGAAACACTGTTTATTAACACCTATACTTATCCACCTCAGTCCAGAGGGTCCTGCTTTCCCTAGTGTAGAGAATGTGATTCCTTGCATTTTATACTGAGCAGCTTAAAGTGATTTGATACAAGTAATGAGGATGTTCCAGTCCTGGGAATGGAAAACATCTTAGATTGTTAGTAAAAGCTTAAGCCACTGAGACAATTGCACTGTAAAAAATAGCAAGATTTAGTCTAATCCATTGTCTTGGTGTTTAATTCAGCACCATAGACATCATGATTGTATAATTCTTTTTCTAGGAGCTAGATGTTTAGCGTCATTCCCAACCACCACCCTACAGATGACAGTAGCTGTCTCCACACAGTGTGACAAAATGAAATATCCCTAGATCCTGCAAAATGATGCCTGGGGAGCAATATTTCCCTTAGTTGAGAATGTCTAATGCAGTGCTCATTATAAAAACAGAGAGTTTGATAATTTGCCCTGTTAGGCCTCTCTAACACAAAATATGTAGTCCAAGGTTATGTGTTTTGCCAATTCTTAGTATCAGCTTATTAAGCAAAAATCTTACAACAATGTACCTCTCTTGCAACAGACAAATGAAATGAATAGGCGATTTTGCATAGATTTTTATTCTCAACCATTTTCTTATTGCTTTCTCTGCAAAGTATTTGTAGAAAAGATTCAGTTTTAAAGCAACAGAGCAAGCATGAATAATTCTAACAGCTTTGACTTGAACGATGGCCAAGTCTGAAGGATTTATAGTTAGGAAAGTCAGAGGAGTAGTAGTTCCAAAGTCTATCATCAGCAGAATTCTATTAAAACTTGGCAATGCGTATTGTTAAACACCTGAAGGTCTCCATTGTATTGCATAAACAGAGATTTGCACAATGAAAAATTAATGAGGAAGACTGGGTTTAAATGAGAATGGTTTATCCCATAGTTTACCTTTTTTTATATTCAAAATGTATGCAAAATCAAAATTAAATAGCTATATCTATATACATATACATTTGTATTAGAATCACAGTGTAAAACTTGAGATCGTTATCTTCGAATAAATCTTATATATACAATCAGTCAACTAACAGTGATTTATTGTAGACCTAATAATTTCAGGTCATTATAATAGATACTGTTTTTGAGGTTGAGGGTAAGGAGAGTGAAGATCTAAGAAATTAGATGATAGAATCCAATTCCAAATTACACATGGAATGTTGAAGTAATGGCAAATGTGTTTAAAAATACTTTATACTGGCCTTTACCATTCATTATCAAATATACATTATCCAAAATTCTGAAAAGTTGGCTGATATGAACTCCTTTTAGATTTTTTTCAGTAAATATTGCTTAAGAAAATAAATATGACCATTGCACATGACCTGTAATCATGATTATGCATCAGAAATTTCACCTTTGTTATCCCCAAAGTATTTGACTTATCAGGTTTAAGAATTCCTTTATTTATATGTACAACATAACAAACACAAGCAATTGGTTGGTTGGTTTGTAAAATTAGATATGTATATGTGTGTATATATGTAAAATATACTGTATAAGTATGTATATGCATATATTTTTACATTGATCATCTAGGTTACTATATGTACAGTAAATTGCTAAGTGCATAAAACCAGGGTCTTAAGGATGCTGTTTTTAATGAATTCAGTTAAACAGATTTGCTTATAAGCAAAAAACATTTTTTGAATATGGGGTATTTCTCCATTATTATCCAGATTTTTAATTACTATGTAAGTAAAATTTTGTTTTACTAAGATGCCTGTTAAGGAGATTGTTTCAGGATTAAATTGTATTGCTCCAAACCTTTATACATTATACATTTTCCATCTCAAGTTATTTAAGAATGACAATAGAGATCTAAAAAAAATAAGACAAGATAATTATTTGAAAGAAAATTAAATGACCAGGGAATAGAGTAATAAATGAAAAATTGACCTTTAATTTTAAAATGTCATCTGGTTCTGACCAGGAGCCCTCAGCATATTCTTCCCTAACTTTCATCATATTTTATATAGAAACAATATAATAGATGAAAACTCACATCACCAACTTAAACTAAGATTCTATCATTAAAGTTCAGTAGGGCACAGAAAACAGTCTACTTGCATTACACACGGAGTGAAATGTCTGTCAGAAACTGGAAAGTAGTTAATCCCACTTTCTCCTCTGTCTACCACTTGAATAATAAACACAAATTCTTCACAGGAGCCCATTGCCCTGAAATCTATTCCTGGAACAAATGGCCTTTTGCCATCAAAAAACCACCTTCCTTATCTCTTCACATATTCATACCTAAGTCAGTTAGAACAACATATGGAAACTTTCAGGAAAACATGTGCAAGTGTCCATTAAGGACCACAGATGTATCACAATCTAGAAGGTATAAT
Organism: Muntiacus reevesi; assembly: GCF_963930625.1. Taxonomy (NCBI): domain Eukaryota; kingdom Metazoa; phylum Chordata; class Mammalia; order Artiodactyla; family Cervidae; genus Muntiacus; species Muntiacus reevesi. The sequence continues at coordinate 52,057,017 of NC_089251.1, read as the reverse complement.
TTTTGCAACTTCCACAAACAAGAAAAAAAATAATGAGAATTCTGGCAAAGAATTACGGTGACATTAATTTTTGATTTACAGAGGTATTCAGAGTTAAGCAGTAAGACATATATGTATTTCAGACTTAGAGAATTACATTAGATCAAAGGCTGCTCTTTGAACTTGGAACTGGCATAAACTCATTAAATATCTACTCATCATCCCTGTTGATCTAATAACAGATTGGATCTTTACTTACGAATCCAGAAATTGTGCCAAGGGCAATATTCAAACTCTGTTTATTAGATGAAATTAAGGCAGAAGTTTTATTTTACTGAAAGATGAGAAATACATAAAACAACTAACAATGTAAAACATTTTAAAAAATCAAGATAGATTGAAAAAAAGTTACATTACCACACATCCAGTAGAATTAAATAACAACAAAAAAGTACTTCAAAAATGAAACAAAATTTAAAACTTTTTGAATATAAATGATAAGATATATGATAGCATAACTTCTGTAGAAAATGACAAGTTAAATGCAAGATAAGAGGAAAAGTCAGTTATATAAAATTAAAAGCAGGTAGGGAAGATACTAAGAAAATTGGAAACACCAAAATCAAAGTATTATTTTTTTTCAATATAGATTAAGAGTAGAACTGACGTTTAGTAAATGTGTTTGTCTTAACAAAGAAAGACTTCAGTCATTTTCTGATGATTTTCTCAAAAAAAAAAATCCCTGAAAATTCAGAGAAAAAATGATGACAGTTTGCTTAATATGGTGAAAAGGAAATAAACCATACTAAAATAATAATCATCATAAATCATCATCAGTAGTAATAACATTATTTTTTCTAAGACTTCTGATTATATCAACTAAAAAGGATTACTCACATTCAAAGAAAAACATTGAGAAGTATATCTTATTTCCCTATAGCTTTAAAAGCCATTATTATAAAGACACATTCTTTAGGATACTTAAACATTTTTTTAAAAAGCAGATCAAGTTGCACCCCCCCAAAAAAAACACCCCAGCTGGTGTCAGACTTTTGATTATCACTCCATATTGGGAATTAGAAGAGATTTGTAACAAGTACATACAGGTGTGTTGTTACTGTGACAATCATTTTTTATATAGCAATGTTATATTACAAGTATGAAATCAACAGAAGTGAATTTCTTATATAGGCAAAATTGTGCCTTTCATGAGATAAATGCTCAAAAAAGTGACTTAACAAGATATTTATGATAGAATGCTAGAAAAATTATTAAATAAAATATTGCATAAATAAAATTTTTAAATTTAGCTTTGGCTATAGAGTCTGTTGCTGCATGTGGCTTTTCTCTAGTTGCAGTGAGCAGTGGCTACTCTCAAGTTGTGGTGCATGGGATTCTCATTTCTGTGGCTCCTCTTGTTAAGCACAGGCTCTAGGCACTCAGGTTTCAGCAGTTTTGGCTCTCAGGCTCAGTAGTTTAGACTCACGGGCTTAGTTACCCTGCAGATTGCCCTGTAATCTTCATGGACCAGGGGTTGTACCCATGTCCCCTGTATTGGCAGGCAGATTCTTTGCACTGGACCACCAGGGAATACCTGCAGAAATTATTTAATTAATATTGGACTGTCAAGTCAAGAAGAGATTTGTTCATGTACTATAAATTGGATGCTATAAACCCACTGTTGGCAGGTGGTCCTGGAGGGTTTTGATTAACTTTCTCCTCTCTTCACTTCTATCTTTATTTTGAAAACAAAAAAGTACATACACAGTAAATTTTAGCTTATTGATAGTCACCTATAATAATAGCACAACTTAATTCAAGTGTCAAATCATTCAAGGCCAATAAAACAAATCTTAGATTGTGTTATCTAGTGCATTTAAATATCTTTTTTGCTTATTGCACTTAGAACTAACCTGTACTTTTTTTTTTTTTTTGAAAGACGAGAGATCTCTTCAAGAAAATTAGATATACCAAGGGAATATTTCATGCAAAGATGGGTTAAATAAAGAACAGAAATGGTATGGACCTAACAGAAGCAGAAGATATTAAGAAGAGGTGGCAAGAATACACAGAAGAACTGTACAAAAAAGATCTTCATGACCCAGATAATCACAATGATGTGATCACTCACCTAGAGCCAGACATCCTGGAATGTTAAGTCAGGTGGGCCTTAGAAAGCATCACTACAAACAGAGCTAGTGGATGTGATGAAATTCCAGTTGATCTATTTCAAATCCTGAAAGATGATGCTGTGAAAGTGCTACACTCAATATGCCAGCAAATTTGGAAAACTCAGCAGTGGCCACAGGACTGGAAAAGATCAGTTTTCATTCCAATCCCTAAGAAAGGCAATCCCAAAGAATGCTCCAACTACCACACAATTGCACTCATCTCACACGCTAGTAAAGTAATGCTCAAAATTCTCCAAGCCAGGCTTCAGCAATACGTGAACCAAGAACTTCCAGATGTTCAAGCTGGTTTTAGAAAAGGAAGAAAAACCAGAGATCAAATTGCCAACATCTGCAGGATCATCGAAAAAGCAAGAGAGTTCCAGAAAAACATCTAATTCTGCTTTATTGACTACGCCAAAGCCTTTGACTGTGTGGATCACAAAAAACTGTGGAAAATTCTTCAAGAGCTGGGAACACCAGACCACCTTACCTGCCTCCGGCAAGATCAGCATTCAGGTCAAGAAGCAATAGTTAGAACTGGACATGGAACAACAGACTGGTTCCAAATTGGGAAAGGAATACATCAAGGCTGTAAATCATCACACTGCTTATTGAACTTATATGCAGAGTGCATCATGCAGAATGCTGGGCTGGATAAAGCACAAGCTGAAATTAAGATTGCAGGGAGAAATATCAATAACCTCAGACATGCAGATAACACCGCCTTTATGGCAGAAAGTGAAGAGGAACTGAAGATCCTCTTGATGAAAGTAAAGAGGAGAGTGAAAAAGCTGGCTTAAAGTTCAACATTCATAAAACTAAGATCTTGGCATCTGGCCCCATCACTTCATAGCAAATAAATAGGGAAACAGTGGAAACAGTGGCAGACTTTATTTTTTGGTCTCCAAAATCACTGCAGATGGTGACTACAGCCATAAAATAAAAAAATACTTACTACTTGGGGAAAAAAAAAAAACTATGACCAACCTAGACAGGATATTAAAAAGCAAAGACATTACTTTGCCAACAAAGGCCCGTCTGGTCAAGGTTATGGTTTTTCCAGTGGTCATGTATGGATGTGAGAGTTGGACTATAAAGAAAGCTGAGTGCTGAAGAATTGATGATTTTGAACCGTGTTTTTGTTGGAGAAGAGTTGAAAGTTGAGAGTCCCTTGGACTGCAAGGAGGTCCAATCAGTCCATCATAAAGGAAATCAGCCCTGAATATTCATTGGAAAGACTGATGCTAAAGCTGAAACTCCAATACTTTGGCCACCTGATGCCAAAGACAGACTCACTTGAAAATACCCTGATGCTGGAAAGATTGAAGGCAGAAGGAGAAGAAGAAGACAGAGGATGAGATGGTTGGATGGAATCACCAACTCAATCGGCATGAAACTGAGCAAGCTCTAGGAGCTGGTGATGGACAGGGAAGCCTGGGTGTGCTGAAGTCCATAGGGTCACAGAATCGACATGATTAAGTGACTGAACTTAACTGAACTGATAATTGAACAACAACAGCTTCTCTTTTTTCTCTTTCTTCCTTTACTTATTTCTTTACTTATTTCTTTATCTGTTTGTTTTTGGCTGCAAAAGGGTGGCATGTGAAATATTGAGTTCACTGACTGGAGAGCAAACCCATGACCCCTGCACTGGAAGTGTGGACTCTTAACCTCTGGACTTGCAGAGAAGTCCCTACTTCTCTTATTAAAAAGCAAGTACTATTTTAAAAATTCAGTTTATATACATAAGCATAATTGCATTTAAAATTAAGCAATGAAATTGAAAAGTATCTGAAAAGTTGGCAGTAGTTTTATGTTTTTTATAGTCATCTTTCTTAAAAAATGAGTTTTATTGTATGTATGCATTTTCATGATGGAGATATGTAGGGGAAATCACAGAGTTCTTGACATCAAAATAATATTCTCTAAGATATTTAATTTTTAATTTTTTGAAAGTTAAGATATGATACAAAAGCAATAAACTACAAAAAGCTAAAGGAAAACTTGAAGAATTTGTAAACATATAATATATATTTATAATACATATATTTATTACATTCACAGGGACTTCCCTGGTGGCCCAGTGGTAAAGAACTTGCCTGCCAATGTAGGAGAGATAGGTTTGATCCTTGGGTCAGAAAGATCCCCTGCAGAAGGAAATGGCAACACATTCCAGTTTCCTATCTCAGAGTCCCACAGACAGAGGAGACTGGTGTATTACAGTTCACATGATCACAAAATAGTTGGACACGACTTAGTAACTAAACAGCAACAACAAACGCATTCAAATCTATACCATATATGTACAGCTAGAGCAACTTGAACTCTTCATTATCCAGATGAATCCCTCTTTAAACCTCATTCAATAATCTCCCACTGAATGTAACTCTTATCCTTATTTCTTCAAAAACATCTTTTTTTTAACTTCATGTCTATAAAATTATTCAATATATCCTCTTACCTCTCTCCCTTCTTTCTCTTCTCTCTCTCTGTATGCATACACACACATATAAATTCACATACACATGCAGTTGTTCGATGTACACCTGAGTTTCATGGAGCATAATTTTTTGTAAATGGCTGTGTGGTCATTCATCGTATGACAATATGATTGCAAACAAATTTCTTCTACTTTTAATGGACATGTGTTGTTTACAGCTTTGGGCTCTTAGGAATACAGCTTCATATACTTGCATTTTATATTTTGAGTAAATCACAAATTGTGCCACTGTTGTGTGTGGTTGAAACTAGGCTGAGTTTCAGTACACCCTGACAAACAGCTTTACAAAGTGATTCTACCAATTTGTACTTTTATCAGAAAAAATATTTTTAAAAATCCATTTATTCTAAATGCTTGTTGGGACTTGACACTATCAATCATTTAAATGTTTGTTATTTTGGTGTGTTCACAGAAAAAGCACATCATGGTTATTTGGTTTTTTTTTTTGCCTAATAATGTTAGATATATTACCATAAATTTATGATGCATTTAGATATTCTTTTTGAAATACTTGTTCCAATTATGCCCATATTTAAATGTCTTATTTTTCATATTATTTATATAGCTGTTTATATTTTTATTAATGTATTAGCACATTGTTAAATAAATTAATCACATGTCTTTTTTTTAATATATTCACTAAAAGCTACAATTTCCCTGTAAGAGCAGCTTTAGCACTAAACTATGAAGATTAATATCAATTTTAATTTTATTTTTCTGACAAGTTATATAAATCACATATTTCAATTTGCTAGCATTTTGGAATTTGTGTGATACTTATGATATTGTTTTCTACTTTGATTCCACTATCATAGAACATTCTCATTATGATTTCAATCTTCTAAAATTCATTTAAACTTATTTTATGATCTAGATATGATCATTTTGATAAACAGTTCATGTACAAGTATACAAGTGAAAGTATAGTCAGAAGTATATATACATAAATAAAGTATAATATTTATATTTATTTAAATTTGCTAAATATGTTTTCTTTTTAATTTAATCTATTTTTCACTATAATTTTTAAATTATATTTTAAGTACATTACCTTAATATTGTCATAACTTGTCATTGAATTTATACTTTTATTTCTTTCTTCTTGCTCCCAAATCTCTATTTCTGATATAAATATAGTTCTATGGTTAGTAGATAATCAGAGTTGAAGAGGACTCTTCCTCATGGGCCTCAGTTCTCAGTAAGGGCACAAAGAAGAAGCTGAAGTCTTACCTATGGCAAAAATAAGTTTATTGAAGAAAGAACAGAAAAAATAGAGATATGGAGTATTTGGAGTATTTTATAGTATATTAAAATCATGGAGATATGATCTTATCTTTGGTTAAGAGCCTTGCATTTCCTTTTGCAAGGCTGATAGAGCACAGTTAAGCTTTAACTCTTTCAAAGTTTGAAGTTAGGTTTTTAAAATGCTTTGCATACATCTAAATGGCACATAACAAACAGATATCTGGGTTCGTTTTCCTATTGTCACCTACTCTGGAGAATTATGTTCTTCAATTCCTAGCAAATTTAGCATCTCCAAATTTTTATTTTTAACTAGGACTCTAACCTGGCATTACTTTAATTGGCAGATGTTTTGAGGAAAGAGCTTGAATTAATGTAACATTCACCTTGCTGTTCTTCACAAACTTTCAAGAATTAAACCCACCTAAATTGGCACCATTGACCCTTGTTATTCCAGTGGTCATGTATGGCTGTGAGAGTTGGACTGTGAAGAAAGCTGAGTGCCAAACAATCGATGCTTTTGAACTGTGCTGTTGGAGAAGACTCTTGAGAGTCCCTTAGACTGCAAGGAGATCCAACCAGTCCATCCTAAAGGAGATCAGTCCTGGGTGTTCATTGGAAGGACTGATGCTGAAGCTGAAACTCCAATACTTTGGCCACCTCATGTGAAGAGTTGACTCATTGGAAAAGACCCTGATGCTGGGAGGGATTGGGGGCAGGAGAAGGGGACGACAGAGGATGAGATGGCTGGATGACATCACTGACTTGATGGACATGAGTTTGAGTAAACTCTGGGAGTTGGTGATGGACAGGGGGGTCTGGCATGCCTGATTCATGGGGTCGAAAAGAGTCAGACACGACTGAGTAACTGAACTGAACTGAACTGAATTTGTTATTAACATAGCTGCAATTCTAAAGTTTTAATGTAAATTCAACTCTAAAATTAATTTGACCTGTTGTCTCAACAGTCTAGGAAGACATATTTAATGGCCAAATGTCCAGTACAGAAAAGTGTGTTTTGATGGTTATGAAATGACTATCATAATGTCAAAAATACCTTAGTAGGAGTTATACTTAGTCCTCTAAGAATATGTGTTTCCAGTTAATGTAATAAAGTAGCAGATTATACTCTTTATCATTCTTCTGATGCAGAAAGTAAATTTTGGAAAAGGTGTTGAACTAAAATTAAGAAGTAAATGTGGAATGTGGATTATTGCACTTGGAGGAGTTTGAATAGTTTTGTTTTGTTTTTCCTTTATTTTCTTTTTATTATATTGGCTTTGACTTCCCTGGTGGCTCAGAGGGTAAAGCGTCTGCCTACAAGGCGGGAGATCTGGGTTCAGTCCCTGGGTAGGGAAGATTTCCTAGAAAAGGAAATGGCAACCCACTCCAGTATTCTTGCCTGGAAAATCCCATGGACCGAGGAGCCCGACAGACTACAGTCCATGGGGTCGCAACATATCGCAAAGAGTCGGACAGGACTGAGCAACTTCGCTTTGCTTTCTTTCTTTGTTAGAACATACAATTAAGAGGACCTAGTTTCCTAGAGAAGGAAATGGCAACCCACTTCAGTGTTCTTGCCTGGAGCCTGGAGAATCCCAGGGACGGGGGAGCCTGGTGGGCTGCCGTCTATGGGGTGGAACAGAGTCGGACACGACTGAAGTGACTTGGCATTAGCAGTTTCACTCACACATCTGACTTGTCAGTGAGGTACGTACAACAGAAACTTTTTGTCCTCCCCAGCTCTATCTTGTTTACTGTTCTATAGACAAGATATTAAGGTTGACAGAGCTTACCAAAGCTTTCCTGATAGCTCAGTTGGTAAAGAATGCAACTGCAATGCAGGAGACCCTGGTTGGATTCCTGGATCGGAAACGTCCGCTGGAGAAGGCATTGGCTACCCACTCCAGTATTCTTGGGCTTCCCTTGTGGCTCAGCCAGTAAAGAATCCACCTGAAGTATGGATGACCTGGGTTCAATCCGTGGGTTGGGAAGATCCCCTGGAAAGGGGAAAGGCTACCCACTCCGGTATTCTGGCCTGGAGAATTCCATGGACTGTATAGCCCATGGCGTTGCAAAAAGTCGCATACAAATAAGTGACTTTCATTTTGTTTCAGAGCTTACCAAAAAAGCACAGATTTTTTTTTTTTCCCTTGAATATTGCACAACCAGTGCTTGACAGAAATCATACCCAAACCACAACTTTACTCTAAATCATATGATTTTCTCCACTCTCTCTGAAGTACAAATGAACTTTTGCTTTCCTTGATAGTTCTCTTGTAGTCCTTTTACTATCATCTTCCCTAGTAGTTCAGTTGGTAAAGAATCCGCCTACAATGCAGGAGACCCTGGTTCGGTTCCTGGGTTGGAAAGAGCTGCTGGAGAAGAGAAGGACTACCCACTTCAGTGTTCTTGGGCTTCCCTGGTGGTTCAGCTGGTAAGGAATCCACCTGCAATGTAGGAGACCTGGGTTCAATCCCTGGGTTTGGAAGATCTCGTGGAGAAGGGAATGACTACCCTCTCCAGTATTTTGACCTGGAGAATTCCATAGATTGTATAGTTCATGGGGTCACAAAGAGTTGGACACAACTGAGTGAATTTTGCTTTCATCTTCTTTTACTACAGGAGAATTTGTTTTCCTTTCCCTGAATAATTTTGCTTTCCTTGAACAATTCTCCTGTAATTCTTTTACTCTTTTATCAAATCATATGTCTTTAGTATGCAAGCCAAAATGTTTACAGTTTTGACATTACACTTACAATGTGACATCAAAGTAAATGGGTTTTCAGGTGTATAGTGTGCCCATCATCTTTGTGACAAAGAAATCACATCTCTGGAACTAGCCTGCAGATTTTCCCTTTTGGCCATTATATTTCTTAATATGCTGTTACTGTCTATTTTGTTAGGGTTTCCAGAAAGCCAAAGCCAATAGGATACACAAACACACATATATACATATATTTAGAGAGAAGTTTATCTTTAGGAATTGAATCACATGATTTGGGGCACAGGCAAGTGTAAATCTGCAGTGCTAGCCTGGAAATTTTGCCAGGAGTCAATATTGCAGTCTTGAGTCCAAAAGTAATTCTTCCATTTCTGGATCCCTCAGTCTTTCCTGTTAAGGTCTTCAGTGGATTGGATGAGGCCTACTAACATTATCAAGGATAACCTTTACCCAAAGTTTACCAATTTAAATGCTATTCACATACAAACAATACTTTCACAGCAACATCGAGACAAACATTTGACCAGAGTTGAGCACCACAGGCTAGTCAAATTGAGACAGGAAATTAGCTCTCACACCCTCTAAAGATCCACGTAGTCATTTGTAAACCTGATTAAAGAAGGCCTTGGACTAGTTTCATTTTTAATTTATTTATTTTAGTTGAAGGACAATTGTTTTACAATATTGTATTGGTTTCTGCCATACATCAACATGAGTCAGCTGTAGGTATACGTATGTCCCTTCCCTCTTGAACCTCCTTCCAACCTCCCACCCGTGCCCACCCCTCTAGGTTGTTACAAAGCACTTTTCAGATTCTTTACTCCAAATTGCATACATAACATGAATGTGTGCTAAGTCACTTCAGTCGTGTCCGACTCATTGCAACCCCATGGACTGTAGGCTCCTCTGTCCATGGAATTCTCCAGACAAGAATACTGGGGTGGGTTACCATACCCTCCTCCATGGGATTTTCCTGACCCAGGGATCGAACTACATCTCCTGTATCTCGTGCATTGCAGGTGTATTCTTTACTGCTGAGCCACCAGGGAAGCCCCATACATAGCATAATATGTTATAAATAAATATGTGTTTGTTGATTGACTAGAAGAAAGAGAACTAAATATATTGTCATAGAATATTTTCATTATGCTTTAAGAAATTCATGAGAGGCAAATGAAGATGTCTCTTTAAATGTAATTACTATATTTTTCAATTCAAACAAATTAACTAATTATAATTTTAAAACATAACCTCTAGTTTGCCATTTTGAGCAATGTGAGTCACATTCAGTGACTTTATTTTTATATGTGGAAAACATATTCAGTCATATAAGCACATAGTTCCCCACTTTTAACTTTGTGAGCTTCGTTCTCAGACCTTCAATCTGAGTTGTTGGCATTCTGCAGTATCGTTCATTCTGGTGCATTATTGGAAGCAAATTTAGATTAGTTTTCATGGAATGAGATTCAGAGACATGAAATCTATATAATATTTATCACACAACAGCAGTAGATGTTAAGTTCAGAAAGAGCAGGGACAAGTTTAAGAAAAGTAAGAAAAAAATATTGAGGATACTCTCAATATCTTAATAAGTTATGTGTGATAAAATGTTGTGGGAAATAAAGATTATTCATATTAATTATAGAAGAGTTTATTTTGCTCTCTTCATGGAAATTATGTGATTTTTAAACATATTTCAGATATTGTCATCATTCATATTTCACAAACTTCATTGGTGATATCAAATTATTTTGACCATTTGATCTTCCCACCAGCTATAAATCCATTTCAAAAAGTTAACCTGAATATTTTCCTTCCCTTTGAATATGTAGTACTGTATAAATAATTCCAAACATTTCATTTCTTGACTGATCTACAGTATACCTCTGCCTTAATAACCAAGTCTGGCTTCAACATTGTTGCTAAAGGTTATGTCTATAATGAAATTTTTCTTGTGAAATATCTTGCTGAGACTCTGCTCTCTGCCACACAGAAGTTAATATCAAGTATCTTGAAATAGTATTACTGTACATGATATTTTATTTATAATATATACTATTTCAGTGTTATCTTCCACTGTCATGCACCATATACTCTTTGGTTTCAATGAACAAATCACAACTTACAAATTTGATTATTCACTTCTTTGACATTTCACATGTTAACCCTGAGGTATGGAAATCTTCTCAACCCTCTGTCAGCCTGCTGGATTTCATCACTGAAAAATCAGTTCAAATGTACCCTTACTTCTAAAACATTTACTAATCACATTCTTCTATGAGTGTGTAAGGTGCTTGCTACCTTTCCTGATGTCAAAAATACTTGAAAAATATGTCTCTCATAATAAAGCAAGACAATCTTTTGTTTCTTCATCCTAAAGTCATAACTTCTAAAGTGTGGGGAATGTGTATATTAATTTTTAGTATGAATCTGTTGTTCAGTCACTAAATCATATCCAACTCATTGTGACCCCACTGATTGCAGCATTCCAGACTCCTCTGTCCTCCACTATTTCCTTGAGTTTACTCAGTTTCATGTTTACTGTGTTGGTGATGCTATCTGACCATCTCATCTTCTATTGACATCTTTTCCCTTCCCCTTCAGTCTTTTTCCAGCATCGGGGTCTTTTCTAATGTGTTAGCTCTTCACATCAGGTGGCCAAAATATTGAAGCTTCAGCTTCAGCAACAGTCCTTCCAATACATGTTCAGTGTTGATTTCCTTTATGATTTACTGGTATGATCTTGCAGTCCACAAGACTCTCAAGCGTCCTCCACAGCACCACAACTTGAAAGCATTAATTCTTTGGCACTCAGTCTTCTTTATGGTTTAACTCTTACATCTGTAAATGACTACTGGAAAAACTGTAACTTTGCCTATATGGAAGTTTGTCAGCAAAGTGATATCTCTGCTCTTTAATGCGCAGCCTAGGTTTGTCATAGCTTTCCTTCCGAGGCTCAAGTGATTTTTAATTTCATGGCTGCCTTTCCATTCACAGGGATTTTGGAACCCAAGAATATAAAATCTGTCACTGCTTCCACTTTTTCCCTTTTTATTTAACATGATGTGATGGAACTGGAGTTCATGATCTTGTGTTTTTTGATTTTGTTTTTAATGTCGAGATTCAAACCAGCTTTTTTGCTCTCCTCTTTTACCCCCATCAAGAGGCTGTTTAGTTCCTCTTCAGTTTCTGCCATTAGAGTGGAATCACCTGCATATCTTAGGTTGTTGATATTTCTCCCAGTAATCTTGAGTCCAGCTTGTGATTCATCCAGCCTGATATTTCACATGATGTACTCTGCATAGAAGTTAAATAAACAGGGTAAAAATAAACAGCCTTGATGTACTTCTTACCCAATTTTGAACCAGTCAGTTGTTCAATATAAAGTTCAAACTGTTGCTTCTTGACCTGCCTGCAGGTTTCTCAGAAGACAGGTAAGATGATATGCTATTTCCATCTCTATAAGAATTTTCCACAGTTCGTTGTGATCCACACAGTCAAAAGCTTTTCATGGTCAATTAAGCATAGGCAGATGTATTTTTTTTTTTTTTCTGGAATTCCTTTGCATTCCCTATGATCCGATGAATGTTGGCAATCCGATCTCTGATTCCTCTGCCTTTTCAAAACCCAGCTTATACATTTGAAAGTTCTCTTTTCATGTAGTACTGAAGCCTAGCTTGAAAGATTTTTAGCATAACTCTACTGGCTGTGTGAAATGAATGCAATTATATGGTAGTTTGAACATTCTTTGGCATTGGCCTTATTTTGAATTGGAATGAAAACTGACCTTTCTCTCTTGCCTTTCACTTTTCTTTCCTCAGCTATTTGTAAAGTTTAATCAGACAATCTCTTTATATTCCTGCATTTCTTTTTCTTTGTGTGTTTTTTGGTCACTACTTCTTGTACAGTGTTGTGAACCTTTGCCCATTGTTCTTCAGGCACTCTGTCTACCAGATCTAATTCCTAGAATCTATTTGCCACCTCTATGGTATATATTATCATGCACATTTGGAGTAGAATATCCCATCACACTCCTTGAGTTTTTTATTGCTTCAGAAGCAGAATTATTAAAGTTTAGAAAGACCTAATGAAAAACCTAAGACAAGTGACTGCCATTTTTTTATTACATGGGATACATTCAAGAGGTCTGGAAAGTTTCCTTTACTTTTGTTCAATTCTTTTAACTCCCTGATTAGTGTGAACAGAGTATCTATTTAAATCACAAAACTATGACTCAAGAATAATATATCATCAATTATAAGAACCATTTTATTTTTTAAATTTTTTCCATCTATTTTTATTAGTTGGAGGCTAATTACTTTACAATATTGTAGTGGTTTTTGTCATACATTGACTGAATTAGCCATGGATTTACATGTATTCCCCATCCTGATCCCCTCTCCCACCTCCCTCTCCACCCGATTCCTCTGGGTCTTCCCAGTGCACCAGGCACGAGCACTTGTCTCATGCATCCCACCTGGGCTGGTGATCTGTTTCATCCTAGATAATATACATGTTTTGATGCTGTTCTCTCAAAACATCCCACCCTCGCCTTCTCCCACAGAGTCCCAAAGTCTGTTCTGTACATCTGTGTCTCTTTTGCTGTTTTGCATATAGGGTTATCATTACCATCTTTCTAAATTCCATATATATGCGTTAGTATGCTGTATTGGTCTTTATCTTTCTGGCTTACTTTACTCTGTATGATGGGCTCCAGTTTCATCCATCTCATTAGAACTGATTCAAATGAATTCTTTTTAATGGCTGAGTAATATTCCACAGTGTATATGTACCACAACTTCCTTATCCATTCATCTGCTGATGGGCATCTAGGTCACTTCCATGTCCTGGCTATTATAAACAGTGCCGTGATGAACATTGGGGTGCATGTGTCTCTTTCAGATCTGGTTTCCTCTGTGTGTATGCCCAGAAGTGGGATTGCTGGGTCATATGGCAGTTCTAAATCCAGTTTTTTTTAAGAAATCTCCACACTGTTCTCCATAGCAGCTGCACTAGTTTGCATTCCCACCAACAGTGTAAGAGGGTTCCCTTTTCTCCACATCCTCTCCAACATTTATTGCTTGTAGACTTTTGGATAGCAGCCATCCTGACTGGTGTGTAATGGTACCTCATTGTGGTTTTGATTTGCATGTCTCTGATAATGAGTGATGTTGAGCATCTTTTCATGTGTTTGTTAGCCATCTGTATGTCTTCTTTGGAGAAATGTCTGTTTAATTCTTGCAGATGACATGATCCTGTACATAGAAAACCCTAAAGACTCTACCAGAAAATTACTAGAACTAATCAATGAATATAGCAAAGTTGCAGGATATAAAATTAACACACAGAAATCCCTTGCATTCCTATACACTAACAATGAGAAAACAGAAAGAGAAATATAGGAAACAATACCATTCACCATTGCAACAAAAAGAATAAAATACTTAGGAGTATATCTACCTAAAGAAACAAAAGACCTATACATAGAAAACTATAAAACACTGATGAAAGAAATCAAAGAGGACACAAACAGATGGAGAAATATACTGTGTTCATGCATTGGAAGAATCAATATTGTCAAAATGGCTATACTACCCAAAGCAATCTATAGATTCAATGCAATCCCTATCAAACTACCAACAGTATTTTTCACAAATCTAGAACAAATAATGTCACAATTTGTATGGAAATACAAAAAACCTCGAACAGCCAAAGTAATCTTGAGAAAGAAGAATGGAGCTGGAGGAATCAACCTGCCTGACATCAGACTCTACTACAAAGCCACAGTCATCAAGACAGTATGGTACTGGCACAAAGACAGAGATATAGATCAATGGAACAGAATAGAAAGCCCAGAGATAAATCACGAACCTATGGACACCTTATCTTTGACAAAGGAGGCAAGAATATACGATGGAAAAGAAGACAACCTCTTTAACAAATGGTGCTGGGAGAACTGGTCAACCACTTGTAAAAGAATGAAACTAGAACACTTTCTAACACCATACACAAAAATAAACTCAAAATGGATTGGAGATCTAAATGTAAGACCAGAGACTATAAAACTCCTAGAGGAAAAGATAGGCAAAACACTCTCCGACATAAATCACAGCAGGATCCTCTATGACCCACCTCCCAGAATATTGGAAATAAAAGCAAAAATAAACAAATGGGACCTAATGAAACTTAAAAGCTTTTGTACAACAAAGGAAACTATAAGCAAGGTGAAAAGCCATCCTTTAGATTGGGAGAAAATAATAGCAAATGAAGCAACGGACAAAGGATTAATCTCAAAAATATACAAGCAACTCCTGCAGCTCAATTGCAGAAAAATAAATGACCCAATCAAAAAAGGAATAATATAAAAGTGTAGATTATACAGAAAAAGGAAGTACATCAGCATTAGTGCACATTAAATTGGAAATGACTACTATAGAGTCCCTGAGATAGGGTAAAAGGAAGAGAAGTAAATACAAAAAATCTAGCAAGTAAATATGAGTATGGGACACTAGGTGTTACTATTGGATAAATAAAAAGATTGAGTCTGGAAAAAAGAGGTCTACTTGATCATTTTAATGGTTATGTCAAAAGAAAACTGAGGAATAGAAAGAAACAGGCTGTTTTTCCAACAGATTCTAATTCTTCTTCCTCTTTTTAAAGTACACCTTTGGGGATCAAAGAAGAGAAAAATTGACTTAAAGTTATAAGCATTCTCATTTCAAAGTATAAGGAAAATGTTCAAAGTGCTTTTTTGTAATAATGTAGTAATTCTTTTATTCAAATGAAAACTACGCATAACACAACTCCCATTCCTCATTATAAACATGTAGTCATTTGTACCTCATTAGATTAGTCACTAATGCCTTTTCTTTAAATTAAAATCTATATAATTACTTTTGCTTTTTAATGGAGTCATGTAGTATGTTAGTCATTCATTTAATATGCTTGCTGTTAAGATCACCAGTGGTTCAACTTAAGGTATTCTGTCTCATTTATTTGAGAGAATGCATGACTGTAAAATGGACAGTTGTGGAAGTGTGTAACTCAATGACCCTCTGTGTAACCAATGAATTATTCATTGAAATGGAAATATTAGTTTAAATGGATATTAAATTTCATGGAAGAGAGTAGGGTAGAGTAGAAATGAAACAAGGCTCTCTGTTACATCTATTTACCAAGAGACTTATGTTTACCATTGCCCTATTTACCAATTGGCTTATGAGATAAGAGCTGCCTCCATTAACTCAGGAGTCCATTACAATGTGACTTCTGAAAGAAAACATTTTTTTATTCCTATTTTCATGTATATATTTCTCATTGTTGTTGCTTTTAGTTGCTAAGTCATGTCCGACTTTTTGTGATCCCATGGACTTTAGACTGCCAGACTCCTCTGTCCTTAGGATTTTCCAGGCAAGAACACTTGATTGATTGGGTTGCCATTTCCTTCTCCAGGGGATCTTCTCTACCCAGGGATCAAACCTGCAGCCCCTGCTGAGTTTCCTGCATTGACAGGAGGGTTCTTTACCATTCTGCTACCAGGGAAGTTCATGCTTCTCATACTCTTATCTAAGTTGAGCTTTCTACACTTACCAAAGACACAGCATATTCTAAGATATTATTAATAGTAAAAGATTCCTTCTCCATTTCTTATTTTTATTATTTAATAAAATTCTATCATCCTTCAAAATATAGGCCACTCATTCCATTTTTATGATGAAATTCTCTCATGAATATAATTGGAGTTTCCTCTCGAATGTTTTAATCTCAATACTGACACATTGGAAGGGATAACTGAATGATTGGTAAATTATTTCATCTCCGTTTTGTTTTACATTTTCATGTTTACTATTTAAGGCATTATTTCTTTCTTTGTCTACTCTTTGTGTCCACCCATGAAGGCTCTGTATAATATGAAGTTTTATCTAATCAATCAAACCTTGTAGTAGGCAGTGTAGTCTAAAGAAAGAACATAGAGTTGAAAACAAAAAACAGATTGAAAAATTTGACTCTATCTACTTCATTTAGGAACCAAGATTTCTCTAGATATGCTTATATAATATGTATGTATATACATATGCCTATACATATAAACACACATTATATACATTAAAATGTCACTAGATATCAAATAGTATCTGAGATTAAAATAAAATATTATATTTAAAGTTATTTTTGAACAGCAAAACTTTCAATAAATTTTATCACATTTTTAAGATGTGTTAAGATGTTATATATTCAGATCAGTTCAGTTCAGTTGTTCAGTCATGTCCAACTCTTTGCAACCCTATGGACTGCAGCAAGCCAGGCCTCCCTGTCCATCACCAACTTCTGGAGTTTACCCAAACTCATGTCCATTGAGTCAGTGATGCCATCCAACCATCTCATCCTCTGTCATCCCTTCTCCTTCTGCCTTCAATCTTTCCCAGTGTCAGGGTCTTTTCCAATGAGTCAGTTCTTTGCATCAAATGACCAAAGTATTGGAGTTTCAGCTGTAACATCAGTCCTTCCAATGAACAGCCAGGACTGATTTCTTTTAGGATGGACTGGTTGGATCCCCTTGCAGCCCAAGGAACTCCCAAGAGTTTTCTCCAACACCACTTTTCAAAAGCATCAATTCTTCAGTGCTCAGCTTTCTTTATAGTCCAACTCTCACATCCATACATGACTACTGGAAAAACCATAGCCTTGACTAGATGGACCTTTGTTGTCAAAGTAATGTCTCTGCTTTTTAATATGTTGTCTAGGTTGGTCATAACTTTCCTTTCAATGAATAAACTTCTTTTAATTTCATGGCTGCAGTCAGCATCTTCAGTGATATTGGAGCCCCCAAAAATAAAGTCAGCTATTGTTTCCACTGTTTCCCCAACTATTTGCCATGAAGTGATGGGATCATATACTATGATCTTAGTTTTATATACCTTTTTACAGTCATTTATTTTCTTTAATTGTTCAAATAAAGAACATCTAAGGATACTGGTAATAGATGTCTCTAAAAAATTGCAGGTTCAGTTTGAGTCACCACTACTAACCTATCAGGTTGGTGGTTATTAAAGACTGGAGTGGCCGTGACTGTTTTTGTTTTTGTTTTGTTTTTCTTTTTAAGAATACAGTGAAGTTTGTCACATTAACTAACTCTTCTTTTCAAGGATGATTTCTCTGTAGCATGGAATGCTGTTTTATAGCAATGTACCCACCGTTGAATTTCTTTCAAAACTGTAGTCAATTCTCAAACCCTGCCACTGCTCTGTAAATTGTTTATATCATTTGTTGTCATTTCAACTGTCTTTGCAGCATCTTCACAGGAGTAGATTCCATCTCAAGATACCACTTTCTTTGCTCATTTATAAGAAGCAACTCCTCATCTATTAAGATCTATCATGAATCTGCAGCAATTCAGTTACATCTTCAGACTCCACTTCTCTTCTTATTTCTACCATATATTGCTCACATCCTCCACTGAAGTCTTAAAATCTTTAAAGTCAACCCTTAGGATTTGGAATCACATTCTAAACTACTGTTTATTTTGATCTCCTCATGAATCACAAATATTCTTTAGGGCATATGGAATGGTAAATCCTTACCAGAGGTTTTCAGTTGACTTTTCCCAGATCCATCCAAGAAATCATTATCTATGGCAGCTATAGCACTATGAAATGTATTTTTAAAATGCTAACACTTGAAAGTTAAAATTATTCCTAAAACCACAGGCTGCAGGATGGATATGCTAGCAGGCATGAAAACAACATTAATCTCATTGTACATATACATGAGAGCTCTTAAGCAAACAGGTTCATTGTCAATGGGCAGTAATATTTTAAAAGGAACTTTCCTTTTTCTGAGAAGTAAGTTTCAAAAGTGGGCTTAAAATATTCAATGAATCATGTTGCAAATAGATTTGCTATCATCCAGACTTTGTTGTTCCATTTATAGATTTTAGGTAGAGTCAATTTAGCGTAATTCTTAAGAGCTTTTGAATTTTTGGAATAGTAAGTGAGCATTGACTTCTACTTAAGTCATCAGCTGCATTAGTCTCGTAACAAGAGTCATCCTGTCCTTTGAATCTAAAGCAGATATTGACTTGGCCTCTCTAGCTTTGAATGCCCTCAATGACTTCTTCTTCCAATAGAAGGTTATTGTATCTATATTGAATATCTGTTGTTTGTTCTGGTCACTATTATTATCTTAGCTGGAATTATATAGCTTGCTGGATTTTCTACATCAGCATTCACTGCTTCATTTTGCACTAGTTAGGTTATAGAGGTGACTTCTTTCCTGAAACTTCATGAATCAACTTCTGCTTGCTTCAAACTTTTCTTCTGCATCATCCTCACTTTTCTGAGGCTTCATAGAATTAAAGAGAATTAAAGCCTTGCTCTGGATTAAACTTTGGTTTAAGGGAATGCTGTGGCTGGTTTGGTCTTCTATCCAGACAGCTAAAAATGTCTCCATATCAGCAATGACACTTTCTTATCATTCACGAATTCATTGGAGTAGCACTTTTAATTTCCTTTATTTTTTCCTGTGCATGCACAATTTGACTAACTGGTGCAAGATGCTTACCTTTTGGCCTATTTTGTCTTTCAATATGCCTTTCTAATCAAGATTAATCATTTCTAGCTCTTGATATAAAGTGAGAGATGTGTAAATCTTCCTTTTACTTGAACACTTAGAGATCATTGTAGGGTTATTAGTTGATCTAATTTAAATATGCATGTGTTTCAGATAATAGGGTGGCCAAGGAGAGGGAGAGAGATGAATGGACAGCCAGTTAATGGAGTAGTAAGAACATGTTTATTGGTGAAGCTTGCTATCTTACATGGATGCAATTTGTGGTACTCTCCCCCAAATTAAAATAGTAACATCAAAGATCATTGGTTGTAAATCACCAAATCAAATATAATAGTAATGAAGAGTTTGAAATATCACAAGAATTACCAAAATGTAACATAAAAACATGAAGTGAAAAATATTGTTGGGGGAAAAAGAAATGGTGCTGATAGACTTGCTTAACACAGAGTTGCCATGAACCTTCAATTTGTAAAAATGCAATAACTGGGAAGTGTAATTAAGTGAAATTCAATAAAAAGAGGTATGTCTTTTTTTTAATTAAAAATTATAACTTTTAAAGAATAAGTCTATGTCCATTTGATATTTTAATTTTTCTTTGCAATTCTTACTCTGTGTAAAAATTAAGCAAAGAAATTTGCTCTTTTGCCAAGAATAGTGATTTTTCAATGTTCCAGGGCTTTCATATGTTCTTTCATAATCAAAGTAGGATAGATTCATAAACTGTCCTCTGAAATTTAAGAATTGCTGAGACGTGATTAGCAATTTATGTCTCCTATGCCATGTTTTAATGAGTGTTTATTGGGGTCTGTGTCTATAATTACTATAAACTTTTACAAAATTTTATCTCCAGGTCAAAAGGAGCCATATTGCAGCCCATATGGGGACTTCATCAGGATTACGTTGACTGGGATATTATTTGCTTCACTGAGGAAAGGATAATTGCATATGTTTAATAAGAAAAATGGACTCAGGTGATTTCCAAACTTTTCTGACCCTTTGGGTTAACATGTGACCATGTGATTTGCTTATGTTGGTGAAATGAAAACTGACATGCCATGAGTTATTACTATGCAAATGCTTTAAGAGTTTTTGGCGTGCTATCTGTCTTTCACTCTTCTTCTTCAATTTCTACCACTATTAAAATTATTGAAGCACAAATCAAGAGGAAGCTCTATTAGGATGGATCCTTGCTGGATTAAAATGAATAGAGCAAGAGAGACTATTGTTCAACTTGTAGTTTTGATGAGAAATAAATTTGGCAGTGTTATGCCACTGAGATTTGGGGAATTGTTTGTTACTGCAACAGTACTTGCTTATCCAGACTGTTACATATACTTTTACAATTCAGTCCTACCTCTCTCCCACCCTATTTTTCCTTTTTCTTTAGCACTTTAAAACTTCTCAACACATGAAGCACTTTTCTTATTAAAGTTTGCTCATTTTTTTTCCCCAATCTCCCTCCAACAGCGAGAAGAAAATTGAACCAGAGAATTGTCTGAGTTATAAGAAAGCAGTGGCATGTAGGGAAATATATAAAGTATACTAGAGAATCAACTGAACTGTTGATTATAAAAATAAATTTGTATTTCTTTTTTTAAACTCTAAAGATGCTAAAAGTTCAAGGTCAATGCTGTTCTATATGAAAGTCACTAACCACAGGTGTTTATTTTAATTTGATTTAGTTATAATTTTAAAGTTAAATTAAAATTTCATTTCCTCAATTACACTCTCCACATTTAAAGCTCCCTTTAAGCCAAATGAAGCTAATCAGTGTCTATGGTTTCCATGGTGCCTCAGATGGTAAAAAATTTGCCTGGAATGCAGGAGACCCAGGTTTGATCCCTGGATCAGGAAAATCCTTCCTGGAGAAGGAAATAGCAACCCACTGCAATATTCTTACCTGGAAAATTCCATGGACAAAGGAGTCTGGTGGGCTATAATCTAAGAGTCAAACACAACTGAGTGATCAGCACACATTTTGTATCAACCAGTGAAGATATACAATATTTCCATCACTTTAGGTCATCCTACCAGGCAGTACTGTTCCTGCCAGCAATCACAAAGAGGAGAGACTACACAATCAGGGGTTGAAGCAACTTCATTATACTGTGGGTGAGGTGTTATAAGTAATAAATAAACTAGATTTCTAAGAAACAATAATGTAAAAAATGAAGGGTGGCTTGCGAAAGAACAGAAATAGCTTCCAAACAACAGATTTTTTGTTTTAATTCGAAATTTGATAATAACAGCAGATTGCAGTGCCTAACACTATGGACACTGTATACAATCATACTCTCTATCTACTAGCTCCATGACGATGAAACATACGTTTCTGTACCTTGGTTCCCTCATTTGTAAAACTGGGATGATGGTTGTACCTATATTATAGACTCATGTGTGGATTAAATGAATCATTACAGGCAAAATGCTTAAAACTGTGAATATCTTAGTATTTTAGGAAGGAGGTAAGTTGTGTGTGTGTGTGTGTGTGTGTGTGTGTGTGTGCTCAGTTGCTCAGTCCTGTAACTCTTTGTGACCTCATGGGTTGTAACCTATCAGGTTCCTCTGTCCATGGAATTTTCCAGGCAAGAATACTGTAGCATATTGCCATTTCCTACTCCAGGGGATCTTCCCGATTCAGGGATCAAACCCCATCTCTTACATCTCCTGAACTGGCAGGCCTAAAGACAACATTAAAACTGGATTAATGAATTTTTCCTAGCACTAAACTTTCTCTGCCTTTATTCAAGCAACCTTTCTGCACTGTGCACATAAAAGGGGGCTTATGTGAGCTGCATCCCCAAGTGAAGCAAAAGCCACTGTGTTTATGAGATCAGTAGAAGAAGAGGGGCTTTGGGAACACCTAATTGAAGAATTAGGAGTTTTGGTGTGCCCTGTCCCACTTCCCCCATGGAATGAGTGAAAACAGAGATGCATTAAGAATTTTGTTCCAAAACAAACAAACAAAAATAATTTTATTCCATCCTTGCAAAGTTTCCCAGGCTAACATAAACTTGAAATAGCAATTAATCCATCCCTTTTATCAGTTGAATTGTTTATATGAATCCATTATAAAAGTTTAAATAATTAAATTATTTTACTAAAATGATTGTGATTTTTTTTTTTTCCCCATATGTGCTGTGGTAAATAGCTACTTGAGGAGTTTTTCAAGTAGGCTTCAGATTCAAAGTCAGACAGATTAGAAGTCTAGATCTTTAGGGAAATGTGCTCTGCTATATAGTTTTATTTGTTATTCAGGAGGTGATGCAATCTTCTATAAATATTTCTTTGTCCTGAGAGTTATAGTCATTCAGGGATTTATTTTGTAGGTTATTAATATTAAGGCATGCCCTTAAAAATAAGCGTTGTTATTAAGGCTAAAATTCATATTTGAAATAAATTTAATGTCTTCATGTAGAAATCCTCATTTGTACATTTTTATATTTTGTACATAAACAATAAAAGAAAATAAGTAGCTAATAGCAGGATAAAACCACAACAAGGAGTGAACATAGACTAAGACTCTCTTGAGAAATGTAGATAGCTTGAGGAAGTATTATTGTATATATCATCTCTTTCTATTGAATTCAAGGACATAAAGGCACATATAGTTTGTGATAATCAAGTCTGTTTTACACATATTTAGCTTACAAAACACCATCATGAATAGAAAACATGTCCAACAATATATATTTATGTTTACACTTATTTCAAACACCTTTTGGTAACATGCTCATAGTATATAGAAGTCAATATTTTAAAACTGCATTTGTAAGTCTAGGCTAATACTAAAATTTTATACTTTCAGAGATTCCCAACTGAATGGGTTTTGGAATAGAGTTGCTGTATTTTATCACCCAGAAGCTACTGAAGAAAGATTACAGGCACTGCAGAGAGAATGTAAAATGCTTACAATTTCTGGATATTCTGAATATATCTTTCCTATATCATCCATATAGTACAAAATAAGGGCTAAACTTTAGTCAAGAAAAATGTATACATACAAATATACTCACAAAACAGAAGCAAACAAAAATATATACTCTACTTTCTGTAGAGAAGAAAGATGATGATTTTACTTATAAAAATTACTTCTTTACACATACATGTTTGCTAATAGCGTCCCATCTGTATTACATTCCGCTGATAGAGACATAAATCTGGAGTAAACAACATTGCCATTAAAATATATAAACATGCTTTCTGACTTAAAATGGTTAACTTTTATTTCATGTTTATGTTGTCTTGGTGTCTGGAAAAGCAGAGAGAATGGGAATATTGAAACAACCAAATGATACCAAAGATCTAGCAAACATTCTGTAATTGATTCTGTAGTGGTAATTAATCCTCTGCAAAAAAAAAAAATATATATATATATATTTAATTTGGAACTAAAATAGGAACCAATCTGTTAGTTTCTGTGCTGTGTTTAGTTGCTTAGTCCTGACAGACTCTTTGCAACCACATGGGCTGTAGCCTACCAGGCTCTTCTCTCCACAGGGATTCTCCAGGCAAGAATACTGGAGTGGGTTGTCATTCCCTCCTTCAGGAGATTTTCCAAACCCAGGGATCAAACTCAGGTCTCCCTCTTTGCAGGCAGAGTCTTTATAGTCTGAGCCACCAGGAAAGCCCCTGTTAGCTTCTACTAGGTAACAAAACTGGTCAGAGTATAGTGATACTTGTGTGAATAATGCCACATTGAGCACACAAGGGTTTAATAATTTTGATTATTATGAAGATAAAGATGATATATCAAATCATGAGGCAAATGTTCAAAATGTACGAAAAGCTCTGTATATAATTGTAGACATTCAGGTGAAAAAGTATGTATATATCTTTGTATTTATCTAATCAAACATTGTACTACAATTTACTTTTACATTTCTAGAAGGTATCTTATGTATAACTCACTGAAAGAGAAAAAAATCAGTGCAAATTTGCTGCTTGGAAGGGAAGTAAAAAATTATATCTTGGCCAAGAGAATTCAGCACCACCAAATCAGCTCTCCAACAAATGCTAAAGGCTCTTCTCTAGACAGGAAACACAGAAAGGGTGTATAAACTCTAACCCAAAATAACAAAGTAAATGGCAATGGGATCATACTTAGCAATAATTACCTTAAATGTACATGGGTTGAATGCCCCAACCAAAAGACAAAGACTGGCTGAATGGATACAAAAACAAGACTCCTATATATGTTGTCTACAAGATACTGACCTCAAACAAGGGACACATACAGACTGAAAGTGATGGGTTGGAAAAAAGAAATTCCATGCAAAGAATGAAACTAGAACACTTTCTAACACCATACACAAAAATAAACTCAAGATGGATTAAAGATCTAAACGTAAGACCAAAAACTATAAAACTACTAGAGGAAAACATAGGCAAAACACTCTCCGACATAAATCACAGCAGGATTCTCTATGAACCACCTCCCAGAGTATTGGAAATAAAAGCAAAAATAAACAAATGGGACCTAATTAAAATAAAAAGCTTTTGCACAACAAAGGAAACTATAAGCAAGGTAAAAAGACAGCCTTCAGAACAGGAGAAAATAATAGCAAATGAAGCAACTGACAAAGATTAACCTCAAAAATATACAAGCAACTCCTGCAACTCAATTCCAGAAAAATAAATGACCCAATCAAAAAATGGGCCAAAGAACTAAACAGACATTTCTCCAGAGAAGACATACAGATGACTAACAAACACATGAAAAGATGCTCAACATCACTCATCATCAGAGAAATGCAAATCAAAACCACAATGAGGCACCATTTCATGCCAGTCAGAATGGCTGCTATCCAAAAGTCTACAGACAATAAATGCTGAAGAGGGTGTGGAGAAAAGGGAACCCTCTTACACTGTTGGTGGGAATGCAAACTAGTACAGCCACTATGGAGAACAGTGTGGAGATTCCTTAAAAAACTGGAACTAGAACTGCCATATGATCCAGCAATCCCACTACTGGGCATACACACTGAGGAAACCAGATCTGAAAGAGACACGTGTACCCCAATGTTCATCGCAGCACTGTTTATAATAACCAGGACATGGAAGAAACATAGATGTCCATAAGCAGACGAATGGATAAGAAAGCTTTGGTACATATACACCATGGAATATTACTCAGCCATTAACAAGAATTTATTTGAAGCAGTTCTAATGAGGTTGATGAAACTGGAGCCCATTATACAGAGTGCAGTAAGCCAGAAAGAAAAACACCAATACAGTGTACTAGCACATATATATGGAATTTAGAAAGATGGTAATGATAGCCGTATATGCGAGACAGCAAAACAGACACAGATGTAAATAACAGTCTTTTGGACTCTGTGGGAGAGGGCGAGGGTGGGATGATATGGGAGAATGGCATTGAAACACGTTTATTATCATATGTGAAATGAATCACCAGTCAAGGTTTAACGCATGAGACAGGGTGCTCTGGGCTGGTGCACTGGGATGACCCAGAGGCATGGGATGGGGAAGGAGGTGGTAGGGGGGTTCAGGATGGGAAAGACATGTACACCTGTGGCAGATTCACGTCAATGTATGGCAAAACCACTACAATATTGTAAAGTAATTAGCCTCCAATTAAAATAAATAATTTATATTTAAAAAAGAGATCAAGAAGAAATGATACTTGCCATTAGAAGATTCTTTCTTTTTGTGTAAGTCAACAATTAGCTTTAAAATCAATGATATTTGCAGTAAATTATTTAATCAAGAATATTTCTGCATCTACTATAATATTTCATATCATTTGATCTTGCTGAAAGTGTATAATAAGCACACTATTATCAAATGGGCTTCTTACGTGGTGCTAGTGGTAAAGAACCTGCTGCCAGTGCAGGACTTAAGATATACAGTTTCGATCCCTGCATTGGGAAGATCCCTGGAGGAGTGCACAGCAACCCCCTACAGTGTTCTTGCCTGGAGAATCCCATGGGCGGAGGAGCCTGGTAGGCTGCCTTCTATGGGCTCACACAGAGTAGGACTCGACTGAAGCGATGTAGCAGCAGTAGCAGCTGCAACCCACTTTGCAAGTTTGAATCTGTCTTTCTGGACTTTCATTTTATTATTTATTTATTTTTAGCTGAGCTAGGTCTTTGTTGCTGCTCACAGGCTTTCTCGAGTTGTGGCGAGTAGGGCTACTCTAGTTGTGATGCTGCAGTCTTCTAATTGCGGTGGCTTCTCTTGTGGAGCATGGGTTCTGGGGCATGCAGACTTCAGTGGTTACAACTTTCAGGCTATAGAGTGAGGACTTAGTAACTGTGGCACATGGACTCCGTTGCCCCATGGCGTGTGTGATATTAGTTCCTGGACCAGGGATCAAACCTGCATCCTTTGCGTTGGAAGGAACACCACAGAAATACCTGGACTTTAGTTTTAGCGTTTTATGTCATTAGCCCTTTGAGAAGTGAATTTAAGTCACACAGCCTCTCGCAAATACAGGCAATCATTTATGACTAATACATACAGTTGAAGATAGCATTTATTGGATCTCAGAACATGAACTTACATTTACAAAATTTGCAATAAGAAACAACTTTTATTCCTCAAATCATGTGTCCTGCCTGGCCCTACTCCTTATTACTTTAATTCTCCATTAAATTGAGTAGAACAAATAAAATTGTGCCATATAGGGAACTTGAGGATCGAGGAACAATTCCAGTTATCAAATAGTTCTGTGAGTTCTGAAACTCAAAGCTCTAATTCAAAGTAAAAACTGACATCCACCTAAAATCTATACCTTTTACATCTTCTACAATCTATTTGCTAAATTTCTATCAGTTGTAAACACTTACACTGCTGAGTATAAATACGTTTCCGTGCAAAAAATCTGAGATTTGGAACTGCTGCTCTCTTGCAACATATATTTCTACAAAGAGAATGGATTTGAGGAGAAAGCTAAATCCTTTCTGAGGAACTGCATTTTGTCACATGCAATGATTTATTCTGTCAGGAAAATAGATTATTTGAAGAACTGTGAGCCCTTTTGGCAAGAAAATTCATTTAGTCAAAAACTTTAATCTATCCCAGTGACAAAATTCTCCCTTTAGTTTACAGCTTAAAAATTGAGTTTTATGACTTCCTATACTTTTGCAAAAAAAGATTACCATTTTATGATGATCTTATGGCAATCCTAGGTCACATAAAAAGTAATTGATCACCATGTAGGAACTGAGATTTTGCATATTGAAAATAGATGGCTAGATGTGATGCAAATATGTATTTTTCTCTAAACTATGCGAGCAGAAGATATTAAGAAGAGGGGGGAAGAATACACAGAAGAACTATCCAAAAAAATATCTTTATGACCCAGATAATCATGATGGTGTGATCACTCACACTCACCTAGAGCCAGACATCCTGGAATGTGAAGTCAAGTGGGACTTAGAAAGCATCACTACGAACAAAGCTAGTGGAGGTGATGGAATTCCAGTTGAGCTATATCAAATCCTGAAAGATGATGCTGCAAAAATGCTGCACTCAATATGCCAGCAAATTTGGAAAACTCAGCAGTGGCCACAGGACTGGAAAAGGTCAGTTTTCATTCCAATCTCAAAGAAAGAAAATGCCAAAGAATGCCTAAACTACCTCACAATTGCACTCATCTCACATGCTAGTAAAATAATGCTCAAAATTCTCCAAGCCAGGCTTCAGCAATATATGAACTGTGAACTTCCAGATATTCAAGCTGGTTTTAGAAAAGGCAGAGGAGCCAGAGATCAAATTGCCAACATCCACTGGATCATCGATAAAGCAAGAGAGTTCCAGAAAAGCATCTATTTCTGCTTTATTGACTATGTCAAAACCTTTGACTATGTGGATCACAATAAACTGTAGAAAATTCTGAAAGAGATGGGCATACCAGATCACCTGACCTGCCTCTTGTGAAACCTGTATGCAGGTCATGAAGCAAAAGTTAGAACTGGACATGGAACAACAAACAGGTTCAAAATAGGAAAAGGAGTACACCAAGATTGTATATTGTCACCCTGATTATTTAACTTATATGCAGAGTACATCATGAGAAATGCTGGGCTGGATAAAGCACAAGCTGGAAGCAAAATTGCTGGGAGAAATATCAATAACTTCAGATATGCAGATGACACCACCCTTATGGAAGAAAGTGAAGAAGAACTAAAGAGCCTCTTGATGAAAGTGAAAGAAGAGAGTAAAAAAGTTGACTTAAAGCTCAGCATTCAGAAAACTAAGACCATGGCATCTGATCCCATCAATTCATGGAAAATAGATAGGGAAACAGTGGAAACAGTGATTGCCTTTATTTTGGGGGCTCCAAAATCACTGAAGATGGTGATTGTAGCCATGAAATTAAAAGACGCTTACTCCTTGGAAGGAAAGTTATGACCAACCTAGACAACATATTAAAAAGCAGAGACATAAATAAATAAATAAATAAATAAATAAAAAGCAGAGACATTACTTTGCCAACAAAGGTCCATCTAGTCAAAGCTATGTATTTTTTTTTCCCCCCAGTGGTCATGTATGGATGTGAGAGTTGGGCTATTAAGAAAGCTGAGTACCATAGAACTAATGCTTTTGAACTGTGGTGTGGAGAAGACTCCTGAGAGGCCCTTGTACTACAAGGAGATCCAACCTGTCCATCCTAAAGGAGATCAGTCCTGGATGTTCATTGGAAGGACTGATGTTGAAGCTGAAACTCCAATACTTTGGCCACCTGATGCAAAGAACTGACTCATCTGAAAAGACCCTGATCCTGAGAAAGATTTCAGGCAGGAGGTGAAGGGGATAACAGAGGATAAGATGGTTGGATGGCATCACTGACTCAATGGACATGGGTTTGGATAAACTCCAGAAGTTGGTGATGGACAGGGAGGTATGTTTTGCTGCAGTCCATGGGGTCGCAAAGATTCAGACACAACTGAGAGACTGATCTGAACTGAAGACAGCATAGTAAAAAGCAGAGATATTACTTTGCCAGCAAAAGTCCATCTACTCAAGGCTATGGTTTTTCCAGTAATCATGTATGGTTTTGAAAATTGGACTATAAAGAAAGTTGAGTGCCAAAGAATTAATGCTTTTGAGCTGTGGTGTTGGAGAAGACTCTTGAGAGTCCCTTCGACTGCAAGGATATCCAACCAGTCCTTCCTAAAGGAAATCAGTCCTGAATATTCATCAGAAGTACTGATGTTGAAGCTGAAACTCCAATACTTTGGCCACCTGATATAAAGAATGGACTCATTTTTAAAGACCCTGATGTTGGGAAAGATTGAAAGCGAGAGGAGAAGGGGACAACAGAGGAAGAGATGGCTGGATGGCATCACCGACTCAATGGACATGAGTTTGAGTAAACCCCGGGAGTTGGTGACGAACAGGGAGGCCTGGCATGTGGCAGTCCATTGGGTCGCAAAGAGTTGGACACGACTGAGCTACTAAATTGAACTGATGTGACCATTTTGATCAATTCCTTATTTAGTTTTAAGTCTGCAGATCTTAAAACAGTCACAATATCCTTTATTGATATAATGGTCAGCAAAATTTCTTATGCATAAACTAAGTTTTATAATTCCCTTAAAAAGAAAACCAAAGTTACATTCCTTGTCAAAGTCAGTGTTATCATCTAAGTCACATTATTTTTATCGATACATTAAACTTCAAATATCTTGTTCTGGTTTCTAAATCAAGTAAAATATATGAACTCTTGGAACTCATAATATGATACTCACTTCTCTATCTGTCTCCAGGTTGACTTAGCAAGTTTATTGATCTTATTTTGGATATTAAATTGCTCTTAACTTGGAAATTAAGTATATTTAATATTAAATTTATAATGTTAAATATCAATGAATATTAAGTATACTTTAATTTTTTTTCTTTAAAATCCTAGATATTTAATTTGAAACTTATTAAAACATCATTTTGAGTAGGGGTCCACTGGTTTTACCAGACTGCCAAATGTGTCTATTTGAAATAATGGTAAGAAACTCTAATAGGTGTTCTCTCCTTAAAGGTGAGCTTATGCTATGACTGCTATGCATGTCCTTATATAGAAATAAGTCATTCATACATCACATTGGGTTCATATCCCCCCCCCCCCTTGGCCCAATCAATGCCACATTTATATCTATAATTTTATAAATGTATTACTTTCTTTATTTTAGGATTTGCAGCACTAAGTAACTCAGCCTTTGGTATTAGTTTCCAAGCTACATAATGTCACTGAATCATTTCCTCCTACAGCTTTGAGTGGTCATTAAGGAAGTACTGGAGATGAGTTACAAGGCATCATGCCATCAAAGATTCCAAAAGCCTCAAAGTACCCTGCATTTGCAGGTGTGCCAGCTTTGCTAGGGGAGCTGTGAGATGCTAGAAAAGCAACAGTGCTCCAGAAAGTACTCCTGATTTCAGAGAAATGTCCTATGTCAGACAGAACTCATTATCTTTTTTGTAGACAGGCTTATATTAGGACACACAAAGCTTCAAATTTTAAAAAGAGACAAGATGTTTAAAGTTATTAATTTGATAGTACACACAAGGAATAAAGCAATACATTTTCTGTGGCTTTATGGCCCACTGTTTTAAAATTGTCTAGATCTCAAAAGCACTCTATACCTCTAACTGTAATGAAGAATCCACCTTGCAACTGAAAATTTGCTACAACTAGGTGCAGTGTCATGTCCTTCTATGAAATGTAGGATCCTTACCATCAAAGCTGAAATAGCACACTGACAAAATATTTGGAGAAGGAAATGGCAATCCACTCCAGTATTCTTGTCTGGGAAATCTCATGGACAGAGGAGCCTGGTGGGCTATGGTCCAAGGGGTCGCAAAAGTCAGACACAACATAGCGACTATACCAAACCCAATCCGTTATAACAGTTTGAGAAAATGCTCAGAAACTTTCTTCAAGATGAACTAATAAAGCCCTTTACTCCACTATACCCTATTACCTTCTTATTAAAATCTCAACAATGACTTCTTTATTACACAGGACTCATTCAAAATAATACATCTGTATGTGTGAAGCATTTCACATTAATAGATGAATATACCAATTCTGTTTCTTAAGTCATGACCTGGCTGGAACTATAATACTTAGTCAAAAACTAAGGAAGCACACACTTCCAATTCATTGACATTCTAGCATCATGCTTACCCTTTTCCATTTTGGCACAATTACTACTTGCCATCTCTATGACTAATAGATGAAGTTTTGCACTCAACTAGGAAAAGATTTATTTCCTGACACATATTGTTCTATCTGATGTGAACAGCTGACTCATTGGAAAATATCCTGATGCTGAGAAAGATTGAAGACAGAAGGAGAAGAGGGCAACAAAGGATGGGACAGTTGCATGGCATCACCAGTTCAATGGACATGAAACTGGGCAAACTCCGGGAAATGGTGAGGGACAGGTTAGCCTGGCGTGCTGCAGTCTATGGGGTCGCAAAGAGTCGGACATGAACACCAGCAAAATTTGTTCTACCAATCTGTGTATAAATCCAAGATCCTTGAAAGTATATTTACCTTAATATTTAAAATAATCTACATGAGAGCTTCTCAATTCTTTGCTCAAAGACTGAAAGCATAGCCAATTCTGATTTTTTTTTTTTAATTAACAAGCTGATTAACTTTGTTTCTCAGTTTCTTTCAAGAAATGGGACAAAAATAGAAATTATTCTGTAGGGTTGTTCTGAGCATTAAATATGTAATTGTAATATTGTTAGAGGAGTGCCAAAAGCATACACATTACTTTATGCTTGTTGATTTTCTTGTTTCTGAATTACTGTTGCTGTTGTCATTATTAGTAATTATTTGTCCTCACTAAAGGACCCCTATCATAGATTCTGAATGCTAGCAAATTATCTCTCCAGAACCATACAATCCTATTGGTGTCACAGAACATGACTTTACAGTTAGGTCATGGCCAGCATGGTGGCCATGGTGTGACTTTTGACTTAGGCAGTGTCCTATGTCTGGCTCTTTCAAATTTGATTTTGCATGCCTACCATGGCATTTTAGATATTCTTTATATCAACTAAATATCACTGGGATCTCCTTCTTAAATAAACATCTTGAAGTTGAGTTCCCCTATAATCTAGTTCCCTTAGTGTATGATTAATCCCTCCATCCAAAACTTCATTTCTTTCTTATCCCCTCTGACCTCAATCCTGTAGTAATGAGTACTAATCAATCAGAGTCACACAACTAAAAGTTCTGTCACTGATAGCATTGTTAATGTACTGCAATTGCTATTACAGGCACTATCATTAACATAAAAACTCAGGTTGTTTTCCCCAGGCAAGATGAACTAATAGACCTCTAAGCTATGGACCACCTGAGGATTGTAAACCAGAGACATTCTGGCTTCCAAAAGACAAATATCATGTGGTATAACTTATATGTAGAATCTAAATGAACTTACTGGCAAAACAGAAATAGACTATGTGGAGTCCTGCCTCAAGGCTACGGGCGAAAGGTCTTGCATCAAGGCCACAGATGGTGCCCAGAACCAAGTTTACCTCCAAAACTGAACGAGTCCCTTTGCAATCCTTTGTAATTGAATTGTGCCCATTAGCCACACATTCAGACACTATTGTTACAAGAGAAGGAGGTGCTCCCGAGTTATCCTCATTTTGGAGAAAAATTCCAGGCTCTCCCTCTTGACTTTCATTGACATCTGGGAGAGGGCAGGAATCCTTGTTGCTGCCTGATGAGGGTGGTTATTTAGGCTCCCTTCCAAGCTTCCACTAATATCTCCGTGACTAGGAAGTAAACGACACCGTGTTATTGCTCCTCACTTCTTCCACTGGCACTGAAGGAGAGGTTGTCCCTACTATTAAGCACTTATAAAAATCCTGACAGTTCACTGGTCTTTACCTGAAGCAACCCTAGTGAGGGGAGAAGAGACATCTTATTACCACTGGGTAGAGGATGAAGTCTAAGATTCCCACCTGGCCTCCAATGTCATGTCAAAGTGGATGTTTTTATTAAGCAGAGTTTGGAATGAAGTTTTATCTCCTCACTCAGATTTCTTTTGTTGTGGGAGTTTGTAATTTCCTCAGTTCTGTCTCACCACAGCAAAAATTTGAAGTGGCGTATGGACCAGTGTTACAGCTTAGTTTTACAGAGTTACAGTTTTCCTCAGTTACAACAAAGGAAAATACATCCTGGAGGCGTGAGGGTGGGCCAACCTGAAAGACATGAAGAGAAGAGAGGTGAGCCCCCAGCTCAATTTTGGCTCCCCTTTATATATATTTATATATAATTTTTTTTCTCTCCTCCCCCTGAGCCAGCCCTATGTAGCCAGGAGGGCTGTTTGTTTCACCTGAGGTTCTCACTACCGTCCTCCTCGGACCTTTCTTTGTTCCATTTTTGCGTTTTTTCCCCCTTCTTTGTCTTTTAGCCACCACTATTGTGGACTCCTTTTTCCTATTCTAACTACCTAATGTTCCCCCCTCATGAGATGGAAGGCCCAATTCTTTGGGAATAGGGGCATCATGATCTCTCTGGCTACCTCTTGCTGAACTAGGAAGGCAAGGAGCATTGGGCCTTCCCCTCTTGCTAGTCTCAAGCCTCAGAGTCCTTAGAGCAGTGTCCATCTAAGAGTGAGTGATATTTTCCATAGTTGGCTGTAGTTCCATATATTCTTGATGAACTGGCACTGCATGTTGTAGTTTGTTGCCTGGGAAGAGGCAAAACAGGTCAGACAATTGATAATACACAGAGCAATCATAAGCAGCATCAATATGGTGATAACAAGGATTAGTAGGGGCATTAGCCAACTCCAAATTCTCCCTTGCCAGGGGAAGGATCCCACAAAGAGAGATTGTAGCCACCCCAAGAACTCTCCAGCTCATTCTTTTGAGGTTCTGTAAGATGTGGAATGTTTTTCTTGAGGACTGTGAGACTTTTTAAAAAAACTTAGCTGGAGGTACTTAACCAGGAACAACACATCCCAATCAAGATGGCTCAAGTACCTCCTTGTTCAGGGATTGGATCTATCTCCTGTCTATTTTGGAGTACACCCCCTGCCAAACTGTGATGTTTAGAGCTGTCCTGAGAAATCTTATTGCTAGAAACTTAATTTTGGGTGTATTCATTATAATGGCACTCATTTGTTGTTCTGAATCTAATATCCCCCAGGGGCCCACAGGTGTATTGTGTGTCCTCTTCTGTTTGCTTCTATGACTTGACTCGTGAGTAGTGAATCCAGGAGTCATATCCTGGTACCTTGACTGCTATGGGGGTAGAAAGTATTACAGGGTATGGGCCCTTACATGTGGGCTGGCCTCGAGGCTTTGGGGACCCATCTTTCCAGACTTTAATTAGAACTTGAGTCTCTGTAACATATAATGGTGGCTCTTTAGAATCTTTTGGGTCCTGGTTGACACCCCTCAAATGTATATTCTGTTGGAATTGCCCAAAGGCTGTGGTATAAGACCTGAGGGTTTGAGACTGGTCTCAGGGAGACTGGAGGTTCCCAGGCAGTCTCAGGTAGATTGGAGGTTCCCAGGCAGATAAAGGAGTCCCTCCTTGTCGAACCACGCCCATATGATCTTCTTGAAAGCCCTCATTCTTAGCTTTAAGAGTCTCATCTTAAGTATATGAAGGAGTTTCTGGCAAATTAGTCTGTGGAACTAAGGTGGTAACCCCTATTAATTCATTGTTTTGTAATGCTGCTCTCTTAGCTGCCTGATTGTCTGCTTGGTTCCCTGGTGCAACTTCCATGTTCCCTTTTTGTGTCCTTCACAATGGGAGACTGAAACCTCAGTGGGCAGATGAACGGCCCCAAGAGCCTAAGGATTTGATCATCATTTTTGATTGGGGGCCCTCGGGAGGTCAAATGGCCTCTTTTTTTCCCCAAATAGCAGCATGTGCATGTAATACCAGAAAGGCATACTTGGAGTCAGTGTAAATGGTTACTGTTTTTCCTTTTCCCATTTCTAAAGCTCAAGTCAGGGCTATGAGATCAGCAAATTGGACTGAAGTACCTTGTGGCAAAGATATAACTTCTATGGTCTCAAACTTGGAGACTGCTGCATATCTGGCTCTTCTTTATCCATCCAAGACAAAGCTGCTTCCATCAGCATACCTGATTTCCTCAGGTTTGGTCAGAGGATTTTCTGACAATCTCTCTCAGGGTTCTGTCCATTGGTCCAAGGTTTCTAGGTAACAGTGAAAGGGGAGAGAGCCCTCGGGTGTAGGCTGGAGGGTAGTTGGGTTAAGAACCTCAGAAGGGGATATAGTCAGGTCTGGATTTTCCATCAGCACTACTTGATATCTGAGGATCTTTGACCAGACATCCATAAATGGCCTCTCCCATTCAGGAGTTGTTTCACTTGGTAGCTGGTAAAAATAGTTAGTTTTCCCCCAAAAGATAGTTTTAAAGTATCTTCTATCAGGACTGCAATAGCTGCAAGGTTCCGAAGGCAGGGAGAGATATCTTCCCTATAAGGGAGTAGGACACTCAGGAAACACCAGAAACTGATGGGGAAATATTTGTCCATCCCAGCAACAAATTGAATTTTTTTGTAATTGTTTTTCCTGTATCACCCAAAATGGTACAGGTTTGGGAGGAGAAGGTTTTAGAGTAGGAGGTCAGGACAGAGTAGGTAGCCCCTGCGTCAACCAAGAAATTCTTAAGCCTACCTGCTAGATACAATTTCACCCTTGGTTCCAGCCCTGTGATGGTTATCTGTGACAGCAGGCTAGCTGGAGTGGGCCGCTTCAGTCCTGTTGAACCATTGTGAGGGAAGGCTTGGTGCTTGACCTTGAGGCTGTTGGCTCCTGAGGGCAGAGAGTCACCCAATGTCCCAATTGATGACATTTGTCACAAGCTGTTTTAGGAGACTTGTCACAGTTTGGACCCTCTTTGGTCCTGCCTGTCTGCAGATTGGGCATTTGCCTTGTGCCTTGTCCTTCAAGGACTTGGGGTTTGCCGTAGGG
The DNA here is from genome assembly GCF_963930625.1 of Muntiacus reevesi. Lineage (NCBI taxonomy): Eukaryota > Metazoa > Chordata > Mammalia > Artiodactyla > Cervidae > Muntiacus > Muntiacus reevesi. The sequence goes on along the minus strand of NC_089251.1, from coordinate 52,020,889 downwards.
CTTCCATGGAGGGCGGCCAGCATCTGGGGATGCCTTGTCTCTTTCCTTTTCTCCCTCTCCTGGGCCTTGGATTCCCTCTCCTGTTCTCCATTGTAAAAGGTATTGGTGGCTGTCTGGACCATCTCATCTAAAGAGGCAGCAGAGCCCTGCTGCTGTAGCTGCTGTGACTTTATCCTGATGTCTGATGAACTTTAAGACAGGACTTTGTCCTTTAAAATCACCTGTCCCTCATAAGAGTCTAAATCCAGATTGGTAAACTTTTGGATGCCCTCTTTTAGCCTTTCCAGAAAGGCAATGGGGATCTTGTTGGGCTCCTGAGTTATTGCTGAGACCCGGGCATAGCTGATTACTTCTTGCTGGCTGCTTTTAGTTCTGCCTTTACACGGATCAGGAAATGATCTCTTTCCCAGATGTTTTCAAGGTCATTATAATTCCAATTAGGATCTGAGGAGGGGACCACAGTTTTCCCCTACTGGGAAGCCCCATTGCATACATTTGAGCTTCCTTTAAGACCCTAGCATGTTCAGGGTCAGAAAAAGTTTGACTAAATATAACCATGATGTCCTTCCACATCAAGTCAAAGGCCAAGGTAATGTGCTGGAATATCTATATATTTGCCTGGGTCATCTGTATAGCTTCCCAGGTCTTATTTGATCTGTCTTAGTCCTAAGAGAGAGAAGGGCTTATGGACCCGGGTTGGTCCAAATTCTCCTCCATACTCGAGTTGGCTTTTGTGGAAGGGATGCTCCTGGATATGTGGGCATGTTTGGATACAAGGAAGGAGCATCAGGTAACTCAGGAGTCGTGGGAGGTGAGTCTTTACAGGTGCTTCCTTCTCTTGCTTGTTTGTGCCTAACACCATTTGCCTAGTAGGCTCACTTTTAGGGCATGCAACAATCCCATAATTAAGACAGACTTCCTTCATATCTCTTAGCTGGAAGAATATTTGGACATAGGGAATCTCTGTCCATTTCCCTTGTCTTTTGCAGAATAAATCTAGCTGCAGGATGGTATCATAATTTAAATTCCCATCCTCAGGCTGGTGTTCCTTGTCCCTCAGAGGATATCATGGCCATGTAGTAACACAGAAGAATTTTAAGCAACTACTCCTTAAGGTTAGAGGATTGAACAGCTTCCAGTTATCAAGAATTAACCCCAAGGGCATCTATTGGTAAGTGGTTTGGTCATTTCCCATCTGAAACACAGTAATGATAGGGAGGAAAAGAAAAAACAACAACAACAACTAATAGGCCTCCTTCTATTTCCATGGGTGGACCTCTTTAGGGTTGAGTATTTTTGAAGCTTATCCTACCCAGTACTATTGCAACCTGAGAGCCAGGCATCCCTGGGTCAGGTGCAGATCCCCAGTGAGGCTGAGGCATGACATCCTCCTGGAGATTGAATCTCCAGGCAGGTCGAGGCAGGCCCCCCGAGAATTGGGTCCCTGGGCAGGTTGAGGCATGTTGACCTCCTAGGACCCCTGGACTGGCTGATCCCTGGACAGGTTGAGGGGTGATAACCTTCCAAGGACAAGAACCCTAGGCAGGTCAAAGCAGCTCGACCTTCTGGGACACCTTGACTAGAGTTGGGTGTCCCCAAGGTATCCGATGTGACCAGTGTTTGGTAAGATTAAGGGGTTGTAATCTTAACTCATTGCTGGTTTGTCCACTGCAGATGGGAATATGCATCATGATGTAATACAATCCAAGTCTGTGTCCTGAGACTGGGAACCTGGTGAAACAGCCATAAGCCTTATCCTTTTATTGCTATGAGGGCATATAAGTCACTGATTTCCTCCTCTAGTCCTCCATAAGAGCAGTTTAGGGTGCTTCCAATGGTAAAAATTTCATTGTTATAGACCCATTTTAGGTAATAACAGAAGTAATGACAAAGGAGTGAGTCATCTGGTCCTGTTAGGGGCATTAAGAGTACTTTAATAATAAGCAGGGTGGAGTGATGTTACCAAAAAGGGGGCAGGGTCCTGGTTGTAGGAATTAGTAAGAACAAACTGAGACGAGGCAGCAGATCAGATGTTCCATATAAGTGGAGTGGATATTTGATCTGGGGGAGTGCTTGTTACTTTAGGAGAAGGGTGGTAAGGGTTTGGGCCCAAATGGCCCACAAGACTAACTCCCAAAGTGGCAAACATTATCCCTGGAAGCTCAACTGCCCTTGAAGGGATGACACCACAAGATGGACTTCTAGCAGGCATTGTGCACCCGTCACCCACCCTAGCGTGTTCACTGAGAGATGCTCTTATTGCACATGCTGTAGGAAACATGAAAGATGAATCCCTGAATATCTAGAGGGATTGGATATTATACAGTATTTCCCTCCCAAGGGCCAGCTATTTTCTGGTTGTCCCTCCAGAAGATTGTAAAGCAGCATTGTGGGCTTGGACGGGGCTCATGAAAAGGACATGAAACAGGAGGGAAGGTGGCAGGGCATAACTTTTGAAAGAATGATATAGTTCAAGTGAAAGTGAAAGTTGCTCAACCGTGTCCAACTCTTTGCGACCCCATGGACTGTCCATGGAATTCTCCAGGCCAGAATACTGGAGTGGGTAGCCTTTCCTTTCTCCAAGGGATCTTCCCAACTCAGGAACTGAACCTAGGTCTCCCGCATTGCAGGCAGATTCTTTACCAGCTCAGCCACAGGGGAAGCCCAACATAGCCCAAGGGCATAACATAAACTGATTAAAATCAAATGCATCCAAGATGAGAAGTCTGTTCAGCTAAACCTTGATCCTCAATCTGCAAGCTAAATGCCACACCCAGAAGTGTCAGGAGAGTTCCAAGTCACTGTCAAAAGACAGAGGAGTAGGTAGTTCAATTGTTGGAATGATCCTCCCACTCATTAGCGTATGAAATCATCCAGCTTGCAAAAACTAACCACACCACATTTCATGGCCACCACACTCACCCTCTGCAATGGCCCACACTCTGTGTAGTTTGTTTCTCTCTGAATCTGAATAAATCTACCTCTTACCTATTGCTGTGTCTCTCACTGAATTTTCTTGCAATGAGACATCAAAAGCCTGAGCTTCATTAGGTCCTAAAACCAGGCACTGTGCGTTTTGGCCAGGCTCTAGTCCCAATCGGATATGACTGAATGACTAAGCATAGCACAGAGTCCCTGCCACGTGGGTTTGAGTCCCAATCTTAGGTAATTAGTTTCAAGGACAACTTTCAGAAATGGAAAGATGATGACCTGCCCAATACTTTATAAGCAGTGAAATAGATGGAGAGAAGAGCTGAAGAATGGGAGGAAAGAGCAGTTGGGAAACAAACCAAGAAATCCCCTTCATAACCTGTGGGGAAATCTGCTAAATACCTAACCTGTGCTCAGTTTTTATTGACCTGATCCTTGGCACAAAGAAGATTAAGGACAGAAGAATCTCCACCTGCTTAAGCAACAGCAACTAAGTACTCCTGCCAGGGTCCCTCAACTGCACCCACTGATGCTCTCTTGTTCGTGGGGGGTTCAAGAAATGAGAGATTGTAAAGGAATTAAGATTTTGTTAGCTATATGTCCTTCCAGTCATAAGAAGGAGGACCCCCTACCTTAACCAGAGGTCTTCTAGAATCTGAGACTGAGCCATATGAGCTTTCTGTCAAATTAGTTTTTGTTGTTCTGGTTTCCAGCACGCTGGGTTTCTCATCACTTCCACTGTGCTGGGTTTTCTTTGCATTCAACTTCTTCTGTGGGGGCTTTTGCTGAGTTGGGATTCTGCTGTACTTGGCCCCTGCCTCGCATAGATCAAGCCCAGGTTGTTTCAGCCAGGTTAAATCGAGTCATGGTACCATATATGTTGGGGAGTTTGTAATTTCCTCGGTTCTGTCTCACCATAGCAAAAATTTGAAGCGACATGCAGACCAGTGTTACAGCTCAGTTTATGTCAGGGGAGTGTGTAATTTTCCCGGTTCTGTCTCACTGTGTCAAAAATTTGAAGCAATGGATGGACCAGTGTTACAACTCAGTTTTATTTGACAAGCAAAGGAAAATGTATCCTAGAGGTGTGAGGGCAGGCCAATACAAAAGATACGAAGAGAAGAGAGGCGAGACCTTGGCTCAATTTTGGCTCCTCTTTTTATGTTTTCTCTCTTCCCCCAAGCCTGCCTTAGGTAAATCAGGCAACCCAGGAGGGCTGTTTGTTTCACCTGAGGTTCTCACTCCGGCCCTCAGACCATCCTTTGTTCTATTTTTGTGGGCTTTTTCCTTTCTTTGTCTTTTAGCCACCGCCATTATGGACTCCTTTTTCCTATTCTAACTACTTAACACTTTGAGGCTCTTCATTCCTTGGGTGCTTTGAGGTACCTCTATACAACCTGATGAATACAGAATGTATAGTTTTTAATCAACTTCTGTTTGGCAGATTTTTGATTTGCTGGATTTTCCAATATTCTGACCGGCAACTCAGCATCATGTCATTCTTGCAACATGTTTTTCTTTCACCTTCTCTCCATTTTTAAAAACCTTATGTTTATTTTATTTATAATGTCCAATATTTTCAGCTCTCTTTTGTGATGCTAATAGGGAAAAGCCTGTCACTTTATTTTTTCCATAACTAAAATTTAGAAGAATATTTTTTTTTTGGAAAATATTTTTGCCTATCAGAATTATGAATTTTCGTTGAGAGTAGACATAACATTTTTATCTCAACGATTTGATTTATATACTTAGTACTTAGTACTGGACACTTAGTACTGGACAAATAAGCTGGTGGCATGATTTTAATATGAGTATCAAAAAAGGAGAATTCTAAATAATTGAGAGTTTAAAAAGTAAGTTTTAAATACCAAAAGTATAAGACTTTCATAACCATAAAGACGTGTTAGTCTCTCACGCGTGTCTGACTCTTTGTGACCCCATGGACTGGGGCTTGCCAGGCTCTTCTTTCCATGGGATTCTCCAGGCAAGAATACTGGAGTGGGTTGCCATTTCCTTCTCCAGGAACCATAAGGGTGAAGTGAAGTGAAGTGAAAGCCACTCAGTCGTGTCTGAATCTTTGCGACCCCATGGATTATACAGTCCATGGTGTTCTCCAGGCCAGGATACTGGAGTGGGTAGTTTTCCCTTCTCCAGGGGATCTCCCCAATCCAGAGATCGAACCCACATCTCCCGCATTACAGGCAGATTCTTTACCAGCTGAGCCACCAGGGAAGCCCAACCTTAACGGATTAGAGGATTAATGGAATCTAGAAAGGAATTTTGTCATCGAGGATGTCATTTTAACACAGGAAAAGTTCTATTTTTGAAAAATAAATAGACAGATGAACTATTCATCATGTAGTAAGGCATACTAGCAGAGGAAAGAATGGTTCTTAGTAGGTCATCAGAGAACTACACAGTAATAAGTGCAGTTGTGTGAACATTCAATTGTAAAATATGGCACTGATCAAGAATGCTGGCTCCGTGCTAAATCAGTGCTATATAACTGATGCAGTAAGTGTGAGCTTATAAATGTTACTGTATGTCCATATCCAGTCACTGGTCTTTTAGTGTGACTTTCATCCCATCTTCTTCATTTGTATCAATATTTGGGATACAAGGGAACCTTTGTTGAAAAAGGAAAGTAGCTAGATTTTATGGAAACAAGCTGCAATTTTGATTATCTTACTATTGTATTCTTTCTTGTGGAAAACAGAAACTTCATTCTAGAAAAATATTTAGAATGGTTTTTGCTTTAATATGACATCTTTCTATACTTATAACATGATGAATCAGTCATCACTATGGAAGAAAAAATAGAGTATAATTATTCCATTTATTTATCAAGCTGCACCAATCCATGTATGTTCATTTTTTCCTAATCACCATTTTTTTATTGATAAAGATTTATGTCTGAAAATGTGACATAAAGTATTCTGCTTCTCATTCTGCAAAGTGGATGTTTCTACTCATTAAGCCCTTATGCCTATATTTTGGATAGATTGGACCAGGATTTTAAAAATTGTACATAAGTATTTCAACATGAGGAGATAAATGGTTCAATAAACACTTTTATATCAACAGTTCATGCTCCCAAATTTATGTAGATGCACTCATATTTTAAAAAAGAATAATTATTAAAAATTTATCCACTTGTGGTTGACATTTCAGAACTAGGGTCTAGAAGGGTCTGATATAGTAGAATGAATATAATGCTGCTATTGGAATAAACTGATTTAATCTATCCTGGATAGTATAAAAGTAAAGCTAAAGAATGCATTATAAATTCAAAATTGTCACATATTGAACTCTCTAAAAAAGATTCCCATTTCCAAAAAGGAAGATGAAAATGAAAATCCGTCATGCTAACTCTGTGTGGCCTCATCAGATATCATCATGGTAGACAACATCCAGTTGAAATATCATTCTTTAAATGTACTATGTTTATAATTTTTAAATCAAAATTTGTATAGATACTCTATTAATTATCTGTAATTTTTATAAAACTCAAATCAAGACATTTTAACAGAATATATAGAAATACTAATTGAGTGCTGGCTCAAATGAACTCTGAAAGTTAATTAAAGAGCCTTTTACTATAATCTCACTTCTATAATATATTAATTTTTTAATTGCATTTGCATAGACCCAGATACAGGCAAAGAAAAAAATGACCTTTGTAACACTTGATGATGGATGGTAAGTAGTGAGGAAAATACATCTGGAATCTTGAAGAGAGAAAGAATCTTCAAAAATAGTAACAATTGTTTAAAAGTGGCAAAGAAAAAAATCTCTGCTGGAGAGTCTTATTAATAAAGCATTTTGTAATAAAATGTCTATTTCTTTAACTTAGCTAACAATGTGGATGTAATTCCATATTTCTTCTTTTCTCTTACACTATCATGTACCATGTTCTTGTTCCAAGTAAATTTTCATTGCCTTATGCAAAAATCCCTTTCTTTTGCAGATTCATCATCTCTCATTTTAGCTAGAGGGACAGCTTTATTTCAATTTATGTCCTCCAGCACACTCACTGGAGGCTACCCGCTCCAGGATTCTTGGGCTTTCCCGGTGGATCAGTTGGTAAAGAATCCGCCTGCAATGCGGGAGATCTGGTTTTGATCCCTGGTTTGGGAAGATTCTTTGGAGAAGGAAACAGCTACCCACTCCAGTATTCTGGCCTGGAGAATCCCATGAACTATATAGTCCCTCGGGTCACAAAGAGTCAACACAACTGAGCCACTTTTACTTTGACATACATTATTGAGCAACTTATTTAAATACATAAACTAGAAGGATTAATAAAGCTTCTCTATTTTCCTGAATTGTATCACATTTAGCAGAGAGACTAAATTCATTTTGATAATCATTATATAATCAGGAGACTATGAGGTAAGAAGAACTGAGGGATGACAGCTCAATTCAGCCTAGGGAAGTGAATAAAACTATTGCCATTAACATATGAAGTGACATTTTAGATTCAACCTCAAAGATGAAAATGAATGTCTGAGTATTGCATCAAAAGACCACATTCAATTGTTACTTAAAGGCAGGCTTTACCTGTTTAAGACTCTTAACATTTGAGAGGTAATAGTGGTTTCTTATATATTTAAATTTTCTTTTAAGTATATATGTACATATATATATATGTACATATATATATATATACACACACACATACTATGTATACATGAAGTATATAGGATGTATAATTATACAAGTATATGTTATGGAAATATTTACAAAATATATCATTATCTGAATATAATTTCTGAATGATTATAATATATCTAATACTTTATTATTTCTAACTCATTCTCTTCTCTACACCAACTTCTCACTTCTCTAACAAGCCAGTAATAGTTGTACATCAATGAACTGGGATGGCAGAAATCTATTGAACAAAATCTTTTGATAAGCAAGATAACAAGGAAAAGAGCATGATCTTTTGAATCTTCGGAGGTAGAACTATTTGTAAGAGAGCTTATTTCTGATGCTCATTATGAAAATAATTTGCTTCTAGCTTTTAAAATTTCAGTTTTGTGCTTTCAATCAATTTTGAAATGGAAGACTAATATTTATCAAATGGGTGCTTTTGATTTGAATGAACTTGCACAAATAATATTGAAAATAAATAAATAAATAAATGCAAGGCCTTTCACAGAGCTGAAATGCTGAACATGTGTTAGCCATCCTTTCCTGACCCTTCCTAAGGAAACTTCTTTTTAAAAATTTAAGTATCTTTTTAACAATCTGAAGAACTCTGTATTCCAACGTTGATATTACTGTTTGAATTTATTTCAAATGTAAGAAAGCAGTGTATGTCATATATTGAGGTATGCTATTTCCTCCATTGCATACTCAGCATTGTTGTTATTCCACAGCACTTTTTTCCCTCAAATAAATGTTTTTGCGTTGTTGTCTTTGGGAGATAGGGTATACAGTGGTAACTAAAGGTTCTTAAATCAAACAGCCTATCTTGTAGTCCTGGCTCTACCTCCTGGTATTGGAGAAGCATATTATCCTCTCCACTCTGCAGTTTTCTCAAGTGTCAAAGAGCTATTGAGTGTTCCAACCTACTTCATTGGTTGCTGCAAAAATTAAATCTGATGATATGTGTAAAGGGTTTACCAAAATACCTGGCATATTTAAGGGCTCAATAAATATCACCTGCTTCTGCTCCTGTTGTTTCTGTTGCTCTTCTTTCAAAGGATCATTCTCCCTCATTCAGCCTAAACAAGAGATCCTGACACTGTTACGTATGTGATCATATATGCACCAGTATTGGGTTCAGTAACAGCTGTACTAGGTTCCAGAGAGTTAAAGTTTTGCATGGAAGAGCAAGGCAATAAAATATAATGGAAAACTGATGCCTGGCTCTGTTAGGCTTGGAAGTGGGGAAGGAAGAAGTTGATTTAGAGGAACACTGCTTCATCACCTGTTACCAATCTTTGCATATGGAAGACCCTCCTCATACTTTTGGTTAAATTAATAGAAGCCACGCATGAAACAATGAGTGTGAAGTATTTAATTCACTATATTAAAGTGCTTTCTTTTTCTGCTGCAGTGACAACTTATCATAAACTTAGTGGCTCAAATAAATTATTAGCTTACACTTCTGAGGAATAGAAGTCTAAAATGACTCTCTCTGGGCTAAAATTGAGGTATCAGCTGGGCTGTATTCCCATCTATAGGCTGTAAGAGAGAATCAATTTCCTTATGCTTTCCTGCTTATGTGCATGTTTAGCTGTTAAGTCTTGTCTGACTCTTTGCAACACTTTTGATTATAGCACCAGGCTCCTCTGTCCATGGGATTTTTCAGACAAGAATACTGGAATAGGTTGCCATTTTCTTCTTCAGGAGATCTTCCCAACCCAGGGATCAGATCTGTATCTCCTGTGTTTCCTGCATTGCAGGTAAGACTTTTCACCTGCTGAGCCATCGGGAAAGCCTTTTCCACTTATAGGTACAGATTTTATTCCTTAGTTCTTTTCTTGTATCATGAAAGCCAGCAAGAATGGATTAGGTTCTTCTCACATCACATTATCCTGACTCCTCTTCTTCTCCTTCTTCCACTTTAAGGTCACTTGTGATTATATTGGGCCCACTCAGATAACCCAGGATAACTTCCTCATCCCAGGTCAATTAATTAGCAGACTTAACTCCATCTACAACTTAACTCCATCTACAAAGAAAAATTATTTTTCCTTGCTGTATAACCTAATGTATTCACAGATTCTGGGGACCGGAAGGGAGACATCTTTGGGATATTATTATTCTGTTTACCATATTCACTGCTTCAGGGAACTATATGAAGATAAACAGCACATTAAAATTATGCTATAATCTTGCAAATTATATTTTTATTTGAATTACCTTCTAAGCAACTTTGGGCAGCAAAAAGAGAAGTATAATAACCCAATTTCAGAACAGCTTAAGGAAAACAGCGTGGTATTTTCTTACTTTTTCGTATAGCTGCTAATGAGCAAAATGATCAGGTTTTATATGGTAGTTATTATAAAACTAATCAGGGCATTGGGGAAACCACTGTTCTACCCTTAGTCTTTGGCAAGTCATTGGGCATTTTATAGCCCGTTTTTACATAGGAAGGAGAATGATAACAAATACTGCCTTACATAATTACAGTTCTTTCTCACATATGCATGGGAAGGAAACTCGGAATATGAGAAGAATGCAAATATATACTGAGTTGGCAAGAAATATTTGTTCAGGGTTTTCCATAGCATCTTATGGAAAACCATGAACAAACTTTTTGGCTAACTCAATATTTGTGTGGTTAATTTGACACCTTATGTTCTTGGGGATAAAGATGTGGGAAGATGGTTATTTCCCTCTCTAACCTTTAACTACATTTCCATAGAATGTCAGGAAAAATATGATTTTATGTCAAATTGACTCTATTTACAATCAGAAAATTCTTAATTGTATCTAAGTACTACACATTTAGTAGACTGAGGTCATATTATGGGCTGGAAAATATCCTGCCAAATCCTCATGTTAAAGTCCTAAACCCCAATAGCACCAATATAACTTTTGGAGGTAGGGTCTTTAAAGAAGCAATAAAATTAAATGTTATTAATGTGGGTCCTAACTCAATATGACTGGTATCCTTAAGAGTATATGGAATTTGGATATAGACACCTACAGAGAGAAAAGGACGCAAAAAGAAGGGGACCTACAAGTCAAGCAGAGGGACATGAAACAGATACTGCATGCATACCTTTCATAAGGAACTAAACTTGCCAACCCCTTGGTCTTAGAATTCTAGCCTCAAATGTTTGAAAAATTAAGTTTCTGATATTTAAGCCACCCAGTTCTTCTGTATGTTGTTATGACAGTCTTAATAAACTAATACAGGTATTAATAATGAGATTGTGGAAGATATGCACCTACACAAAACAATTAGCCTTGCAAATATTGATGATTTTTTTCATGCACTCAGAGTGATTTATTTCATTGTAAAGCCCTATGGTAGGTAACCTGATGGAGATGTAGACTTTATTTATAACCACTTCTATTTTTTTTTTTTTTTTTTTTTTTTATTTATTTATTTTTTTTTTTTAATATTATTTTATTAGTTGGAGGCCAATCACTTTACAACATTTCAGTGGGTTTTGTCATACATTGACATGAATCAGCCATATAGTTACATGTATTCCCCATCCCGATCCCCCCTCCCACCTCCCTCCCCACCCGACTCCTCAGGGTCCTCCCAGTGCACCAGGCCCGAGCACCTGACTCATGTATCCCACCTGGGCTGGTGGTCCGTTTCACCATAGATAATATACATGCTGTTCTTTCAAAACATCCCACCCTCACGTTCTCCCCCAGAGTTCAAAAGTCTGTTCTGTATTTCTGTGTCTCTTTTTCTGTTTTGCATATAGGGTTATCGCCACCATCTATCTAAATTCCGTATATATGTGTTAGTATACTGTAATGTTCTTTATCTTTCTAACTTACTTCACTCTGTATAATGGGCTCCAGTTTCATCCATCTCATTAGAACTGATTCAAATGAATTCTTTTTAACGGCTGAGTAATATTCCATGGTGTATATGTACCACAGCTTCCTTATCCATTCATCTGCTGATGGGCATCCAGGTTGCTTCCATGTCCTGGCTATTATAAACAGTGCTGCGATGAACATTGGGGTGCACGTGTCTCTTTCAGATCTGGATTCCTCAGTGTGTATGCCCAGAAGTGGTATTGCTGGGTCATATGGCAGTTCTATTTCCAGTTTTTTAAGAAATCTCCACACTGTTTTCCATAGTGGCTGTACTAGTTTGCATTCCCACCAACAGTGTAAGAGGGTTCCCTTTTCTCCACACCCTCTCCAGCATTTATTGCTTGTAGACTTTTGGATAGCAGCCATCCTGACTGGCGTGTAATGGTACCTCATTGTGGTTTTGATTTGCATTTCTCTGATGATGAGTGATGTTGAGCATCTTTTCATGTGTTTGTTAGCCATCTGTATGTCTTCTTTGGAGAAATGTCTGTTTAGTTCTTTGGCCCATTTTTTGATTGGGTCGTTTATTTTTCTGGAATTGAGCTTCAGGAGTTGCTTGTATATTTTTGAGATTAATCCTTTGTCTGTTTCCTCATTTGTTATTATTTTCTCCCAATCTGAGGGCTGTCTTTTCACCTTACTTATAGTTTCCTTTGTTGTGCAAAAGCTTTTAATTTTCATTAAGTCCCATTTGTTTATTTTTGCTTTTATTTCCAATATTCTGGGAGGTGGGTCATAGAAGATCTTGCTGTGATTTATGTCGGAGAGTGTTTTGCCTATGTTCTCCTCTAGGAGTTTTATAGTTTCTGGTCTTACATTTAGATCTTTAATCCATTTTGAGTTTATTTTTGTGTATGGTGTTAGGAAGTGTTCTAGTTTCATTCTTTTACAAGTGGTTAACCAGTTTTCCCAGCACCACTTGTTAAAGAGATTGTCTTTTTTCCATTGTATATCCTTGCCTCCTTTGTCAAAGATAAGCTGTCCATAGGTTCATGGATTTATCTCTGGGCTTTCTATTCTGTTCCATTGATCTATATTTCTGTCTTTGTGCCAGTACCATACTGTCTTGATGACTTAACCACTTCTATTTTAAATATATTTTCAATCTAGTATATAGAGTCAATATAGTTTTCTCTTGCCTTTATCTAAAAGCAAAATATGAGAACTTACACTCAGTGGTTTATTTGCTAAGTTGTGTCCGACTCTTACAACCCCGTGAACTGTAGCCTGCCAGGCTCCTCTGTCCATAGGATTTTCCTGGCAAGAATACTGGAGTGGTTTGCCACTTCCTTCTAAAACTAAAATATGAGAACTTACTCTCAGACACTGTGCCAAATAGTCACTGTGCATTGAAAGATTACTTACATCATCATTAATGGCATCGTGAACAGTGAGAAAAGGATGGTTGGTATCACTTCCTGCCCCTAATTATCTCTGAATATAATATGACAATTAAAATTATCTCATTAGAGATCTGCAATAAGTCCACTATAAACAAAGATACAAAGCTGCCTTGTAAGAATTATTTGTGAAATTCACATCATTCCAATGGGGCAATTATTTCTATTTTGGTGTATAATGTATGTATCTTACTGTATTGATATATGGTACTTCTCATATATAGTATAAGGCATATATATGTACCATGATGTATATTATAAGATATAATTCTTAGCTAAGCAGTATTTTTAATTTTAATCCAGATATGAGAGTTTTTTCCTTTATGAATTGTTTGGCAATGAGGGAGTTTGTAGGTACCTGTACCCTCAAGTAGAATATGTGTTGAGTCACTTCATTAATGTCCAACTCTTTGCAACTTAAGGACTGTAGCCCGCCAGGCTCCTCTGTCCATGGGATTCTCCAGGCAAGAGTACTGGAGTGGGTTGCCATGCTCCTTCTTCCTCCAGGGGGTCTTCCCAACACTGGAATTGAACCCATATCTCCCACATCTCTGGCATTGCAGTCAGTTTCTTTACCCACTGAGCCATCTGGGAACCCTCCAAGTAGAATATAGTAAGTGACAAGAAGAGGCAAATTAAGTTTTACAAGGTAATAAAGAAATAAATTGAACTTTATAATTGATATAATTAAGGAGACTTTAAAGGGAATGTGGGTTTGCCACCACATAACACAACTAAGCTGAACTAACCTGATGAAAATGAAGTGGAATGTGTGGCCTGTGCAGAGGATATTTATGGTTTTGATGAAAGAGAAGAAAAATTAGATAAAGAGTAAATGAAAAAAAATCATATTTGAATAAAATTTAGAGCTATTTATTCATCATTTTCCTTCTTTCTACCTATAAGACAACTTTAAGGCTTTTACCCAAGAGTTAAACATTTTTTTAGCATTATTTATAATAGACCTAAAGTTAAAACAATCTAATTGTTCAGCAAATAATGAATGGATAAACAAAATGTGGCATGTCCACACAATGAAACATTATTTATCAGTAAAAGAAAGATAGGAAGTTATGTCAACATCATGGCGACATAAGATATTCCCCTTTCCCCATCTCATTTTTAACAGCTACTTATACATTTGCCCATGGACAAAAGTGCACTTGTGGGAATCATGGGATACAGGGCCATACACCAAGAGACTTATGGACAGTATTGCCCTCCTGTGTACTTGGTAATAGGCAGACAGAACTTAGTATGTACTGAGCAGCCAACAGAGCCAACAGACCTGCCACAATCCTCTTCACAGTAATCAGTAAAAACATGGTGTGCGTTGACCCCATGGGCATATATTGGAGGTTGGATTAAAAAAAAAGAAAAAAGTATATATGCATGTGTGTGTGTGTAACTCTTTTGAACCTATTACAACACTAAAACATGCATACTGTTTATGATCTCTTTATATAAAAAAGTAAACTGATGCAAAAAAGTTAGCTTATTGGTCACACCCTACAAAGCAATGAATTCTGCACATGAAATCAGATAGTCAGTATATAGAATCTATGCTCTTCGTTTTTACAGTATGCTATTTCTATCAAATGGTAATTTAATTAATTTATTTTTGTAATATGTCTGTGCTCAGTGCACAGTAATTCAGTCATATTTGACTCTTTGTGATCCGAGGGGTTGTAGCTGGCCAGGTTCCTCTGTCCATGGAATTTTCTAGGCAAGAATCCTGGAGTGGATTGCCATTTTCTACTCCAGGAGTGTCCTACTTCCTGACAGGAATTGAATCCGTGTGTCTTGTGTGTCCTGCATTGGCAGGTGGATTCCTTACAACTAGTGCTACCTGGGAAGCTCTTATTTATATAATAGTGAATATTTAACATCATGTGAAAAACTACTAACTGAATTTGTATTGTTTTGTCCAGAGAGCCAGTAGGGTTACATATACCAAGCCTTGCTCTGGTCACACCGTAAACCCAAAGGAGCTGTAACTTGGAGCAGAAGACATTGCTCTCCCATCGTTGTGAATTACTCTTCTAATCAGGGCTTACTCTGTGCATCTACGACCTGAAGCCAGCAAAAAACAATCATGCCTACAGTTGCCATTCTGGACTGCTGGCACTAAGCAGCGGTTTCTTTCTCTTGACACATACTGCTTAGCTGCTGGCATGACAAGTTTTGTTTTTTGTTTTTTTTTTCCTCACTGAAGCTCCAGGAAAACACTATTGATTTTTTCTGAATGACTAAAAAAGAATCACTATCTTGTGATCTCTCTTGCATTAGCCTTGGGACTGTAATTCTCCAACCTAGACATAACATGGCTAAAAATACCAATTTCATATATTTAAGAAGAGCATAAAATATTAATGATTTTCCTCATTTATTTTTGACTTAATGAATACAATGAAATATACAGCTTTTTTTCTTTTGTAAACTTCTTAATGATGAGTTACTCAACCTCTTGATAAACTTTTATTCAACCAAAGAAATATCAGCTTCTGGTCATAGGGGCAAGAATCATCTTACAGAAATATAAGTGGAAAATTTCAGGAAGTCAGTGGCAGTCACAGTAAACATTTTTGCCTTTCCTTTTGAGCATAATAAGACAAGTCCTTCCTTCCATTTTTCATACATATATCTATTTACCTCAAGGAAAGACCAAAATATGAGATGTCACAGTTGAATATTTCACTTTCTATAAAATTCTGTGGTTATCTTAGAAAGGATTTGTACATTGCAGTGAAGATACTAGGAGTATCATTCTCACTGAGAAACTCTTCAGAAAGATGTCTTTATAATAAGACCTACAGTTCACTATCAGTTACCCTACATTCTAGCTGACGACCAGGAGTATAAGAGAAGGGGGAAATTAGCTATTGCAATTTCTACTGTTATCACTGTCAATACTGTTTATTATATAGCTTTTTACCTGGCACCAGCTTAATCACTGATGGGATGCTGGGAAAGATAGAAGGCAGGATGAGAAGGGGATGGCAGAGGATGAGACGGTTGGAAGGCATCACAGACTCAATAGGTATGAGTTTGAGCAAACTCCATGAGATGGTGAAGGACAGGGAAGCCTGGCGTGCTGCACTCCATGGGTTGCAAAGAATTGGACTCGACTGAGTGACTGAACAACAAATCTTAATCACACATATGCATTATTTTATATATCCCCTACAGAAGCGTCATGAGGTAGACTTTTATTAATTTCACTTACAGTTGAGAAAATGTGTTCAGAGATTTTAAGAAACTTGCTTTTAATTTCGCTGCTGCTAAGTCATGTCAGTCGTGTTGGACTCTGTGCAGCACCATAGACGGCAGCCCACCAGACTTCTCGGTCCCTGGGGTTCTCCAGGCAAGAACACTGGAGTGGGTTGCCATTTCCTTCTCCATGCATGACAGTGAAAAGTGAAAGTGAAGTCTCAGCCGTGTCCTCTTTGCGACCCCATGGACTGCAGCCTACCAGGCACCTCCGTCACGTCCATGGGATTTTCCAGGCAAGAGTACTGGAGTGGGTTGCCACTGCCTTCTCCGATAGTTTCACTGATAGTACTTAATCAAGTCGAATTAAGATCTGTCAGAGTCAACTTATATATGCTTTAATCACTAAGATATAAGTCATAAACCTTCTTTGCTCAATTTTTCTATTCCTAAATTACGTGAGTTGGTGATTTGATGACATTTGAGGTAAAACTCATTTGTTGAAAATCTAAATTAAAAAAAATAATGAAAATAAGAGAAGATAGCTTAGGTCAGAGAAGTGTGTGTGTGAAGTGTGTGTGTATATAGTAATAATATAATAATAATGATATATAAAAATAAAATAAAAATAATATTATATAAATAAAATAAAACTTTTATTTTATAAAAATATAAATATAAAATAAATATAAAAGTTTATGTATATATAGTTAATATATAATATATTATATATTTATATTATATATTTTATATATATTATATTTTTATATTGTATATATTTAATATATAATATATATTTATAAAATATAAGTATATTTTATATAAATGAAATAAAATTATATAAATAAAATAAAAATAATATTATATATATATATATATATGTATAATGATCAGCAGAGGAAAATGAAACATTTAGATATATCCCATTATTCCTTAGCAGTACATGGCTGTCCATAACATAGAAGGCATTCTAAATAAAACAGAGGACTTAACCCATTGAGACCAAATATTTCCTTGGAATTTTTCTCAATGCAGCTTTCATGACAGAAACTAATTTTTTTTTTTAAGAAGTGAGTAATTGTAGTTCATTTTTCAAAAGCAATCCAATTCATGAATTTCTAATATCTGTCCATAAGGTCCATGTTAGGGTACATAATCCTGATTTGTAAGTAAAGAACTGTCTTAATCTCAGACTGATCATAATCAGCAAAATCTAATAGAATTAATTTTCTGGACTTGTCTTAATGGACATCAACATCTCTACGTTTTCAAAAATACCATCTATGGGAAGCCAAAACCAGAGCATTCAAAATAAAATTTTCCCATACTTTAAATGCCTGTCAGCATCTTCTTCCATCCATTCCCAAATTTCAAAAATATCTACGTTTCTTAAACATAGCAGATACCTTAGGACCTTCTTTTCATAATTGAAAGATGTCACTGAATCACATAGTGTTCAAGTTTTAAGCCTCCTATCTCCCTTAATAGCCACTAATCACTAAAATATTTTTAAAATTTTATTTTATATGGAAGTATAGTTGATTAATAGTGCTCTGTTCATTTCAGGTGCACAGAAAAGTAATTCAGTTATACATAAGACATTTATCTATTCTTTTTCAAAAATTTTCCCCATTTAGGTTATTACAGAATACTGAGCAGATTTTCTATGCTATAAATAAGTTATTGTTGGTTGTCTGTTTTAAATATAGTAGTATGTATGTGTCAGTACCAAACTCCCTATTTATCCCCCCACCATCTTTCCCTTTTGGTAACTGTAAGTTTGTTTTCTAAGTCTATAAATCCATTTCCATATTGTAAATCCATTTGTATCATTTTTTTTAAGATTCTGCATATAGGTGATATTGTATTATATTTGTTTTTTACTTACTTCCCTTAGTATGATAATCTGCAAATCTATCCATATTGCTGCAAATGGCATTATTCCACTCCTTTTAATGGCTATGTAATATTCCATTGCATATATGTAATACATCTTTATCCATTCATCTGCCAATGGACATTTAAGTTGCTTCCATGTCTTGACTATTGTAAACAGTGCTGCAGAGAACATTGGAGTAAATGTATCCTTTCAAACCATGGTTTTCCAGATACATGCTCAAGAGGGGAATTGCTAGACCATGTGTTATCTATACTTTGTTTTTTAAGGAAACTCCATGCTGTTCTTCATAGTGGCCATACCAATTTATACCACATGCAACAGTTTAGGGGCTTCCCAGGTAGTGCTATTGGTAAATAGCCTGCCTGCCAATGAAGGAGATGTAAGAAACATGGATTTGATCCCTGGTTGGAAAGATCCCCTCGAGAAGGGAATGGCAACCCACTCCAGTGTTCTTGCCTGGAGAATCCCATGGAGAGAGGAGCCTGGCAAGCTATCGTCCATTGGGTCGCACAGAGTTGGACACAGCTGAAGCAACTTAGCATGCATGCACAACAGTCTAAGAGGGTTCCTTTTTCCCCAAATCCTCTCCAATATTTATTGTTTGTAGACTTTTTGATGATTTCCATTCTGACCAATATGAGGTGATATCTCATTACTGCCTTTACTAATTACTCTAATAATTAGCAATATTGAACATGTTTTGATGTACCTCTTGGCCATCTATATACCTTTTTTGAAGAAATGTTTACCTCTTCTGCACAATTTTTTGATTGGGTTGTTTATTTTTTGATACTGAGCTGCATGAGTTGTTGATATTTGCAGATTAATTCCTTGTCAGTTGCATCATTTGCAAATATTTTCTCCCATTCTGTGGGTTGTCCTTTTTGTTTATGGTTTCCTTTGCTGTGCAAAAGCTTTTGAGCTTAATTAGGTTCCATTTGCTTACTTTTGTTTTGTTTACATTACTCTAGGAGAAAGATCAAAAAGATACTGCTGTGATTTATGTCAAAGAGTGTTCTTCCTATGCTTTACTCTAAGAGTTTTATAGTATCAGATCTTATATTTAAGTTTTTAATCCATTTTGAGTTTATTTTTATGTGTGGTGTTAGAGAGTGTTCTAATTTCATTCTTTTTTATGTAGTTGTCCAGGTTTCCCAGCACCACTTATTGAAGAGACTGCCTTTTTTCCTTTGCATAACATTGCCTCCCTTTTTGTAGGTTAATTGACCATATTTGCATGGGCTTATTTTCCTGTTCCACTGATCTATTTTCTGTTTTTGTGCCAGTGCCATAATGTTTTGATGACTATAGCATTAAGTATAGTCTGAAGTCAGGGAGCTTGATTCTTCCAGATTTGGTTTTTTTCCTCAAGATCGCTTTGGAATCTTGAGACCAAAGACCTATTAAGAGTATTTTGTGTCTCCATATAAATTTTTGTTGTTGTTGTTCTAGTTCTGTGAAACATGTCATCAATAATTTGGTAGGGATTGCACTGAACCTGTAGATTGAATATTTTTTTTCATATTAATATATGAGTTGTACTTTAATACTCTTATCTATAGAGAGGTATATATTATCTCTCTATAGAGGTAATTTTGAAATGATGGATCATCAGCTATACAAAGCCTGTTACCTATTGTTGAAGAGGAAAAAAAGATGAGGCCATGAGCATAGCTTTCACTTTGTTTCTTTGTTTTAATTATCCTCTTCAAGACTGGAGAAAATAGTTTTTGCTTATCTGACAAGATGCCCCTTTCTGTTATCAGATAAGAAGTCAATAAATTGTGAAAGAATAAAATATGAATTACCTAATACATATTGCTGGTCTTATTTTTATATACTTTGTAATATTCATGGTGTGTTTTAGACCACAACATTAAACATATTTTTGAATATGATGAAAGGAAATAGAAAAATATATTTAAACACAATTTCTTATTTTTAAGATTTGAAAAGCATAATATTTTATTATTAAAATTCTGATAAAGAACTTGGTAAGAAGGAGATTATAATATGGAAAAAGGTGACTGGTAATAAACATATTTTGGTCTATATAACAAGACAAAAAGAACTAAATAAATAATACTCATAATAAATAGAATCAGCAAAGGATTGACATAGTATAGATATGCAAGATAATAACTGATAAATGGAAAAGATGATATGAGTTTGTACAATGTATTTTGAATCCTTATGGATATCATAATTTTAAAATTAGAGATATGGGATGATGTTTTATTCAAAAAGCACTGATATTCTCATTAAAAATTGTGTCCAAGGGGAATTTAGAATTTTAGTGACTATGTTTTAACAGATGTAAGACATTTTATAGCAGAGCAGAGAAAGGAGTAGGGATGCACTGTCTTGTTCCTAGTGCTTCATTTCTCCAGTTTCCAAAGGCACTTAGCACTATGTTTTGGTTGGTGATCTTAGTTTGAGGTGTATCATGTTTAATACTATACGTTCCCTAGTTTGCAAGGTAATAAAATAAAAAGAGCAACTAAACAATCCCTTTGTAAAATAGCCAAAATAAATTTATTTTGGATTAATCATTGTAAAAATTATATGTAGTCATTTTGTTAGATATATTTGTAACAATAAGCTCCTTTATTAATAGCACATAGACATCATTATTTCCACCCTAACTCTCAATGTCTGATCTACATTTACTAATAAGAACTATATATTTAATTGTATAGTTGAATGAAGATGAGCTAAAAAATATATAAGGCAATTTTGAGAAAAAAAGTGAAAGATTAAGAATGATTTCAATAATTGAGCTTTTATGGGAATGCTGTGATACTATGCAGTAAAACAATGAAACAGAATGATGAATCCAGCAATAGATTCATGTAAGTATATTGAGATCTATAAAGCTGCATTTGCATTCTATTTCATGCATATATATATGTATATATATATATACTTATATATGTATATAGTCTACTGCCTTTCAAAAAATGTAAATATAATTATGGTGACTAAAATCATGTTTTGAAAAATGAGATGCTCAGAAATTTGATTCCAATATTGATAAAAGGTAATTGCTAGCCATTATTCAAACACATACACAAATAAGATCTCAAAATAGATAGAGTCTTGTGAGATAAAATTATAAAACAGCCTGATGATATGCAAGGGAAAAGAGACAAATCCATTATTTCGTTGGGGGACTTGGTACTTTTCTTTCAGCTATGGACAGGTTAAAAAAATAGAAAATCAGTAAAAATACAGTTGAATTGAAGAGCATTATCAATCACTTTGTTCTAATTGACATTTATACAAATACTCAAAGAACAGTCTGATATACATTCTGTCAAAGCTCACACAAAGCCACTCACCAAAACAGACCAGGTTCTTGTTCATTAACAGTACCTTAATAGTTTTTTAAAAATAAATCACTCAAAATTTGTCCTCAGACCATGATGGAATTAAAGTAGAAATTATCAGATCTAAAATTTGTTGGGAAGCACAAAGCTTCATGAAAAGCCTAAGCAAATATGAGAAAGAACAAAATTGTTAGATTATGCTCCCTTACCTGTTGGCTCAGTGGTAAAGAAAGTGCCAACCAATATAGAAGACATGGGTTCGATCCCTGGGTTAGGAAGATCTCCTGGAGAAGGAAATGGCAATCCATTCTAGTATTATTGCCTAGGAAATCCCATTGACAGAGAAGCATGATGGGCTACAATCAATCCATGGGGTCACAAAAGAGTCAGACACAACTTATCAACTAAGCAAAAACAATAATATTTCAAACTATACTACAAAGCTATACTAAAGGAATCAAAATGATATAATACAGGGGCAAAAATAGATGCATAGATCAGTGGAAGAGAATAGAAAGCCTAGAGATATGCCCAAAATGATATGGTCAATTAATCTGTGACATGGAAGGAATCATATATGATGGGGAAAGATAGCCTCTTCAAAAAATGATGTTGGCAAACTGGAGAGATAAAAGAATCAAATTGTAATACTTCCTCACACTATATATCCCAAACTCTCAAAATGAAATTAAAAACCTAAATATAAACCTAAAATCATAAAACTCTTAGAAGGAAACATAGGCAATACAATTTTTGACATTGCTCATAGCAATTTAATTTTTTTTTTATCTGTCTCCTTAGGCAAGGGCAAAAAAGCAAAAGAAACAAATAGGACTACAGAAAATTAGAAAAGGTTTTGCACAGTGATGGAAATTCTCAACAGAATGAAAAAGCAGCATACCAAATGGTAGAAAACATCACAAATGACATATCTGGGAAGATGTTAATATCCAGAGTATACAAAAACTCATACAGGTCAACATCAAGAAATGGACAAACAAACCAAAGAAAAATGGACAGAGGGTCTGAGTAAATATTTTTCCAATGAAGACATGGCAATCTGACCCACAAACTAAACATCAATAATCATCAGGGAAATGCAAATCAAAACCACAATGAGATATCACTTCATACCTATCATAATCACTACCATCAAAAGGTCAACAAATAACCAGCATTTTTGAGGGTGTGGAGAAAAGGTAACAATCATGCACTGTTGATGGGATTTCCGTAGTAGGGTACAGCCACTAAGAAAATCAGTATGAAGTTTTCTCAAAAACTTAAAAATCAAACTGCTATATGATCCAGTAATTCCATTTCTGTGTATTTACCTGAAGAACACAAAAATACTAATTCAAAAAGATGTATGTAAACCAATGTTCATTGCAACATTATTTAAGACAAAATGTAGACAAAATGTTGAAGCAAACTAAGTTAAGCATCTATGTAAGAAGATGATCTATATTTATATATGTTGAACTATTTACCTTAAAAAATAAAACTTGCCTTTTGTAACAACGTAGATGGATCTAGAGGGTGTTATTCTAAGTGAAATAAGTCAGGCAGAGAAATAAAATACTGTATATATGAAATCTAAAAAAACAAGTAACAAGCAAACAGAGTAAAAACAGACTCATAAAGGTGGTCATGAAATAAGTGAAGGGGATTAAAAGGTAAAAAGCTGAGTGTGCTCAGTCAATCAGTCATGTCCAGCTCTTTGTGACCCCATGGATTATAGCCTGCCAGGCTCCTCTGTCCATGGAATTTTCCAAGCAAGAATCCTGGAGTGGATAGCCATTTCCTCCTCCAGGAGATCTTCCCAACCCAGGGATCGAACCAGTCCTTCCCCATGTCTCCTGTATTGCACTCAGATTCTTTACCACTGAGACACTGGGGAAGCCCCACACAACACTTTAGTTATAAAATAAATAAGTCACAGGAATATATTATATAGCACGAAGAATAAGGTCAGTATAAACACTACATTAACAAAATGAAAAGTTAAACTCAAAAAATCATCTAAGTAGATACCAAAAAAAAAAAAAAAAAACAACACCATTTAACACAAGTTCTACACCCATTTATGATAAAGATCTCAACAAAGTTTGTAACAAAGCTATATACCTCAATATAATAAAGGTCATATAAAACAAACCCACAACTAACATAATATTTAATGTTGAAAAGCTGAAAGCATTTCCACTAAGATCAGAAAAAATACAAGGATGCCCATGTTCAGTGCTTTTATTCAACATAGTATTGGAAGTCCTAGCCACAGCATTCAGATTATAAAATTAAGAGGCATCCAAACTGGAAAGGAAGAAGGAAAGATGTAATTGTCTGCACATGACATAAACTATGCATAGAAAAGCCTATAGATTCCATTAAAAAAAGTATTAGAACTAACTGAATTCTTTAAAGTTGCAGTATAACAGTTAATATACAGAACCTGTATATTTTCTATATGCTAAAGACAACATATCGGAAAGAGAAATTAAGAAAATCCCATTTACAGTTTCATAAAGATGAATAAAATGCATAGGAATAAATTTAATAAAGGAGATGAAATGCTTGTTCTCCAAGATTTTAAGACACTGAATAACAAAATTGAACATGACACAAAATACATGGAAATACTGTGCTCAGAAAAAAAAAAAAAGAGAGAGAGAGAGAGAAAAATAAGTGAAATATCATGTTCATAGATTGGAAAATCAATATTGTTAAAATGTCTATAATACTGAAAACAATCTGGAAATTCAATGAAGCCCCTACTAAAGTATCCATGGCATTTTTCACAGAATTAGAACAAAACCCCTAAAATTTGTGTGGAATCAAAACAGAACCAAAACGACCAGAGCGACCTTGAAAAAGAAGAGTAAATTCAGAGGTATCCTTCCTTCTAATTTTAGTCCATACTACAAAGGTATAGTATTAAGTCAGTAGTGAAATTTCACACACACACACACACACACACACACACACACACACACACACACACACACAATGTAGCAACCAATGAAACAGAAAAGGAATCCCAGAAATAAACCCATATTTATGTGGTCAGTTAATCTATGATAAGGGAGGTGAAAATATGGACTGGGGAAAAGGCAGTCTCTTTAAAAAAATAATGTTGGAAAATCTGGATATTTACATGCAATAGAATCAAACTGAACTACTTTCCAAACCATATACAAAAATAAATGTAATAATAGTTTTATACAAGACTTAAACATAAGACGTGAAACCATAAAATTCCTAGAAAAAAAACATAAGCAGTAAACTCTTTGATGTTGGTCTTAGCAGCATTTTTTTCTTGGATCTGTCTTCTCAGACAAGAGAAATAAGAACAAAATGTTCATGAACATCAAACTAAGAAGTTTTTGTCAGCAAAGGAAACTATTAGCAAAACAAAAACCAAAAAGACAATCTATTAAATGGGAGAAAATACCTGAAAGTTACACACACACACACACACTGAGGTTAATATGCAAATTATATTAAATAAATCACACAACTTAATATCAAAATATGCAAGTAGCTCATGTAGCTCAATAACAGAAAAATGAACAACCCAGTCAAAGAGTGGGCAAAAGATCTAAACACATGCTTATCCAAAGAAGGCATAAAGATGGCTAATAAACACGTGAAAAGATGTTCAACATCACTCATTATAAGAGAAATACAAATCAAAACCACAGTAAGTATCATCTCACACTGGTCAGAATGGCCATTATCAAAAAAATCTATAAACAATAAATGCTAGGGAGGGTGTGGAAAAGGAAACCCTCTTACACCATCAGTGGGAATGCAAACTGCTACAGCCACTATGGAGAATAGTATAGAGATTCCTGAAAAAACAGAATAGAACTGCCATACAACCCAGCAATCCCACTGCTCAGCATGTACCCGAGGCAACCAGAATTGACAGACACTTGCAGCACTTTTACAATAGCTAGCAGAAGACTACTTAGCCGTAAAAAATGAAATACTGACATTTGTGACAACATGGTTGAACATAAAGGACATAATGTGAAGTAAATAAGTCAGACAGAGAAAGACACACACTGTATGATCTTACTTAAGTGCAGAATTAAAAAACAAAACAGAAAAAGACATTGATACAGAGAGAAAACTGGTGATTGTCAGAGGGTAGAGGATGAGGGTTTGGTGTCGTAGTTGAGGGGGAGAAAGAGATATAAACTCTTAATTATAAAATAAACATCATAGTAACACAATACACAAGTAATATAGTCAATGACACTATATTTTATATGCTGGCAGATGTTTATTGGACTTGCGGCAATCATTTTGTAATGTATTTCATTATTGGATCACTCTGTTGTACACCTGAAATTAACATAAGGTGCACATCTACAATACTTCAATAAAATGATACAAATAAACATATGAAATAATGCTCATTATATTTTCCGTAGGATTTGCAAATTAAAAAATAATGAGAAACAAGCGCATAATACACTGACTTACAAATGGAAATTCCAAACTACCATGAGAAAGCAGAATAGCTAGAACTTCTATTTAGTGTCAGTAGGAACTAAAAATGGCACAATTACTTGGGATTAAAGGTGTAAATTTCTTACAAAGTTAAACATGACAACCTGTGTTCATGCAAAAACTTACATACAAATATTTAAAACAGTCTCATTTATAATGACTACATCTGGAGTTAAACAAGATGTGATTTGACAGCTGAAGGGGTAAAAACACTGGCACTTCCATAGAATAAAATATTGTTTTATTAAAAAAAAAAAAATGAGACTCTTCAGAGTCCCTTGGACGTGGAAGGACTTTAAATATACAGTCATAACTGACGGAAAGTTTCTGTCAAAGCTAAATATCTTATGATTCCTATTACTGGACATTCTGAAAAATATAAAACTCTATAGAGATGGGAAAAAGACAAATGGTTCCTGGAGACTTAGAGGGATGGGATAAATAGGTGAAGTACTGAGAATTATTTGCACAGTAAAATCATCCTATATGATTATAATTATGGATACAAAATATCATGCATTTGTCAGAATCCATTAAGAAACCTAGAGGGGTGGGATGGGAAGGGAGACAGGAGGGAGGAAATATATGTATACCTATGGCTGATTCATGTTGAGGTTTGACAGAAAACAGCAAAATTCTGTAAAACAATTATCCTTCAATAAAAAATAAATAAATTTTTAAAAAATCTTCACAAATAGTAAGTCTAAATGTATTCAAGTTTTAATTTCATTTAGGAGATGGGGGGAATCCAGGAAAAGAATGAAGACTTACAATATAAGAATGTAACTTATTTACCAATATATGAAACAGATTCCCTGAAGGGGATGGAGTAAAGAAATGTTGACATGAATATCTTTAGAAATGAGTGAATTATACAAAACTAAAGTCCAAAGGAACTGAACATTGATACTGTACTGTAGTTGATCAAATTATTTCTCATCATTGTATGGTTTAACAATTCTGACACTACTATTTGTATACTGGAATGATATAGGAGACCCTGGTTTGATTCCTGGATCAGGAAGATCCACTGGAGAAGGAATAGGCTACCCACTGCAGTATTATTGGGCTTTTCTGGTGGCTCAGCTGGTAAAGAATCTGCCTGCAAGGCGGGAGACCTGGGTTAGGAAGATCCCCTGGAGAAAACAAATGCTACCCATTCCAGCATTCTGACCTGGAGAATTCCAGGAACTGTATATCCATGGGGTTGTAAAAAATTGAACAGGATTGAGCGACTTTCACTATACTGGAATGACATAATGAATCAAATGGATATCAGATGGCAAAGCCAAGAGTCCTACTGGTGGAGTCCATAAGATAAATAAGGTGAAGAAATAAGAATGATCCACTTGGTAATTAACTAGTGAATGGAGACATTAGTGTGAGCTAGTGTTTACCTTCATATTGATACAGACCATTATATAGTAAAATATGTCTAGATGTGTTCAAGAGTTAATATAAGCACATTTGTTTTGCTCTGTCAGTTGAGAGATTCTAAGGGAACAATATTCTAGCATCAACAAGTACATATGACACCCACATCTTGGTTTATAAAGTCACTCTTAATAAACAGAGCCCAGATTCCTTAATGAAATGAGTGAATCTAGGAATAATGCAGGACCTATACAAGGTAAGCCTGAAGTGTCTTGAAGAGCAACAAGCAAGGAAACCCTCAAAAACAAACAAAACAGAAAACAACAACAAAAAGGCCACATGCACAAACTGATGAGAGCATGTTAAAGTGGTGCAGGAGTCTATTGAAATAGCTCCCAATAGGCAAGCTGAAACTATTTGAGCAGTAAAATAGAGTATATTGAATTATAACTCAAAGCGTAAAATATGCACGTGTCCATATTAAGATAAATAAATTGCTAAATGATTAACAGAGAACTGACAAGTCTCCCATGCACAAGAATTTCAAACAGCATGCCTTAGATGCTGGTTGCACATTTTAACTTACATACAAAGTGTACAGTTTGGAAACAATGGGAGGGAAACGGTAATTTTCCAATGATGTAACTAACAGATACTAACTTAGACAGGTGATCAAGTCCATCAGAATGAGTCATAAATCATATTGTAAGTAAAACTGAAATACTGTGATGAAAATGTAACTTTACCTCCATGGTCCTCCTACCAGTGATCTATAAACCCAGGTTTGTCCTGAGAAACACAGTAGAAAAATTCTAATATTGGACCATCATATAAAATATTTCACTAGTACTCCCCAAAACTGTCAAGGTCATGGAAAAAAGAAGCAAGAGTAGCCTAAAGAGAAATGGCAACTAGATGTGGTATGATATCTTGGATGGAATGCTGGAATAGGAAAAGGATATTAGGTGTAACTATGGAGAAGGAAATGGCAACCCACTCCAGTATTCTTGGCTGGAGAATCCCAGGAACAGAGGAGCCTGGTGGGCTGCCGTCTTTAGGGTCACACAGAGTCGGACACGACTGAAATGATTTAGAAGCAGCAGCATTAGATGTAACTAAGGAAATCTACGGAGACAGTTGATTTTTTTATAACTAAAAAAAGCTAAATTGGACTTTTATATCACATTTTAAAATCACATTTCAAATTTAATAATAGAACAACCCAACAAAAATTAGCCTTACATTTTAACAGATATTTTCAAAAGGATATGTGAATTGGGAATGAGTATTAGAAAAGATTTTTAAACCCTCAGAGTGACTAGTAATCAGGAAAATACCAATGAATAGAGAGCAGAAAGTATCATTTGGACACTAGAAGACTGCACAGACAGAAAACTAGGAGTGAAAGCGAAAGTGAAAGTCACTCAGTCGTGTGTGATTCTTTGTGACCCCAAACTATATAGTCCATGGAATTCTCCAAGCCAGAAAACTGGAGTGGGTTGTGTTTCCCTTCTCCAGGGAATCTTCTCAACCCAGGGATCAAACCCAGGTCTCCCGCATTGTGAACGGATTCTTTAACAGCTGAGCCACAAGGAAAACCCAAGAATACTGGAGTGGGTAAACCCATCCTGGGCTCTCCTGAATTGCAGGCAGATTCTCTACAGCTGAGCTATTAGAGAAGCCAGGAACTGGGAATAATTTCCATTTGATCCCACTATCACAAGATATTGCTATACTTATTGGAGCTTCAGAGTCATTATCTGAAAAATATGGAATTGAATGGAATTATCTCTGAAGTTGTTTTAATCCTAATATTCAGTGAATTCATTGTCGAGTAACAAGGATAAATAAAACTTGTATAGTTTTAATTTTCTCCTGCCAGTTCTATCAATTCAGCTTATTTGGATAATTTCTGCAAAGTGATAAAAAGTTATAAGAATACAAAGATTCATCAACCGTTTGAGCACTTGGATTGGCAATTTGAAGGATGAGAAAAAGTGCTATTACCTTTACTTTTTGTTTTATCAAAAAGTGGCAGGAATATGGTCTTTTTAATTTTCTAAAATGGAAAATTAAAATGTCTCTGTTATTAGACTAAACATTGTAAACTGGAAAATGTGTATCTCAAGTGTTGCTATAACTTGAAAATTTTGCTTAAAATATGTTCCAGATAATTAAATTCACCCCTGAACTAGGCCCTGGGGCAATGATTGAATTAACTATAAATTTTACAGCTAAGGTATAAAACTCTGAGATTGCTATTTTGTAATAAAGATACTGACAGAACTTTTAAATTTCATTTTCCTATCCATGTTGCTATGCAATTACAAGTTCCAGAAATATCTGAAAGTTTTGGTATGAAAGATAACTTTTTAAGATTACATTAAACCAATGCATATCAACAATATAGAACGTCTTTAACCAATGTGCACCTACATTGTTTCTCCCAGGGCAGAGTTGGTGACACTGATGCTTCCTGAAAAACCTAATGGGAATAAAAACTTCACATTCAATTTGTTTTATGATACAAACATCATCTATCCTGACAACACACAAACATAAGTGTACTAAGAAAAAAAACATTTTCAAAAACTCTGTTGAAGAGAAGGTGAAATTGAGTGTAAAATTATTCTATTTTTTCATGATATGACAAATAGACTTTAACATATTAAGCCTGCATCATTTGTTTATTATCCATTATGAAGAGCTGCACTGATTTCCAAAGAAAACTGTTTCACTGTGTAAGGTTTCATGTCTTTTGTTTTTGTCACCAACTTGTTTGCCCCAAGAAGTTTCACAACACAAACAATAGGCTGTAAGATAATTTTGCCATGAAAAGTAAAATGACAAAACATTTAATAAAATAAGTATGCAATCTGGCTTTACATATGATTATTTCACTCTTCCAGGAATTTTTTTTTTTTAATCCCAGTATTTTCAACAAGTCGATACAGGTGTTACCATTCACTATTTTGACTGTCACATCCACTTGTAACTGTGTAAGCCATTATGAAGCATACAATTTATATAAAATATAAATGAGAATAGTGCATCAGTGAAGAAATGAAACCGAATTATTCAATCAGTTGAAACCAAACAGTCAAACCAAAATGTCAATCAGTTATGTCATCTTTTAAAGTAGAATTGCCTTCAGTTCAGTTCAGTTCAGTTCAGTCACTCAGTCATGTCCAACTCTTTGCGACCCCATGAATCGCAGCACGCCAGGCCTCCCTGTCCATCACCAACTCCCAGAGTTTACCCAAACTCATGTCCATTGAGTCGGTGACGCCATCCAGTCATCTCAGCCTCTGTCGTATCCTTATCTTCCTGCCCCCAATCCCTCCCTGCATCAGGATCTTTTCCAGTGAGTCAACTCTTCGCATGAGGTGGCCAAAGTATTGGAGTTTCAGCTTCAGCATCAGTCCTTCCAAAGAACACCCAGGACTGATCTCCTTCAGGATGGATTGGTGGGATCTCCATGCAGTCCAAGGGACTCTCAAGAGTCTTCTCCAACACCACAGTTCAAAAGCATCAATTCTTCGGCGCTCAGCTTTCTTCACAGTCCAAATGTGACATCCATACATGACCACTGGAAAAACCATAGCCTTGATCAGATGGATCTTTGTTGGCAAAGTAATGTCTCTGCTTTTTAATATACTATCTAGGTTGGTCATAACTTTATTTCCAAGGAGTGTCTTTTAATTTCATGGCTGCAGTCACCATCTGCAGTGATTTTGGAGCCCCAAAAAATAAAGTCTGACACTGTTTCCACTGATGGGCATAATAAAGGACAGAAGTAGCAAGAACCTAACAGAAGTAGATGAGATTAAGGAGAGCTGGCAAGAATTCACAGAAGTACTGTACACGAAAGTTTTAACCATCTGGATAACCACGATGGTTTGGTCACACACCTAGAACCAGACATCCTGACATATGAAGTAGAGTGGGCCTTAGGAAGCACTACTATGAACAAAGATAGTGTAGGTGATGCAATTCCAGCTAAGCTATTTCAAATCCTAAAAGATGATGTTCAAATGCTGCACTCAATATGCCAGCAAATTTGGAAAACTCAGCAGAGGCCACAGGATCATAATAAGCTGTGGAAAATTCTGAAAAAGATGGGATTACCAGACCACCTGACCTGCCTTTTGAGAAACCCATATGCAGGTCAAGAAGCAACAGTTAGAACTGGACATGGAACAACAGACTGGTTTCAAATAGGAAAAGGAGTACATCAAGGCTGTATACTGTCACCCTGCTTATTTAACTTATATGCAAAGTACATCATGAGAAACACTGGGCTGGAAGAAGCACAAGCTGGAATCAAGATTGCCAGGAGAAATATCAATAACTTCAGATATGCAGATGACACCACCTTTATGGCAGAAAGTGAAGAGGAACTATAAAGCCTCTTGATGAAAGTGAAAGAGGAGAGTGACAAAGTTGGCTTAAAGCTCAACATTCAGAAAACTAAGATCACATCATCTCGTCCCATCACTCATGGCAGATTGGTGGGGAAACAGTAGAAATAGTGTCAGACTTTATTTTTTTGGGCTCCAAAATCACTGAAGATGGTGATTGCAGCCATGAAGTTAGTTATAAACAAACTAGATAGTATATTAAACAGCAGAGACATTACTTTGCCAACAAAGGTCCATCTAGTCAAGGCTATGGTTTTTCCAGTGGTCATGTATGGATGCGAGAGTTGGACTGTGAAGAAATTTGAGTGCCGAAAAAAAATAGTGAATATTAGAGATTGGTAAATATAAATTTAAATATAAGTAAGCATTAGTGAAGTGAATTCGTTCAGTTGTTCCGACTCTTTGCGACCCCATGGACTATAGCCCACCAGGGTCCTCCATCCATGGAGTTTTCTAGGCAACAGTACTGGAGTTGGTTGCCATTTCCTTCTCCAGGGGATCTTCCCAACCCCAGGATTGAACCCGGGCCTCCCACATTGTGGGCAGACGCTTTACTCTCTGAGCCACTAGGGAATCCTAAGTAAGCATTAATCAAGTATAAATTCGATATGTAGTGAAAATAAAAGATGGACTTGTAAATCTAAGAGGTAAAGGTGAATATACTATTATAATTAGGGAATTTTAAAGTTAAATATTCTTGTGGGAATTTTCAAAATTATAAAACAAAAAATAAATAAAATATATAGCATATTTAATTTCCAAATCAGAAAGAGAAAAGAGAAAGATTTAGAGAAAAATAAGTAAATCCAACAGAAAAGAATGAAACCAAAAAGAATGAAAGTAGAAGCAAAGATAAATTTGCTAATTATGAGACACAAAACAGAATTTTTGAAATAATGCTTATTAGTAATCAAAATACATTAAATTCAGATTTACAAAACAAAAATTTAATCAAATTTTGTGAAATTAATTTTATGTTTAAAGAAGACACAAAATATTATGAGAGGAATATTTTCCGTTAATATATATAAATATATAATACACAAATATTAGCTAAAATAAAGCTAGTAGGCTAGATATAGAACTCAGATCTTGATTTCTAATATACGCAAACAAACTGAATCAGGAATCTCTGGAGAAAAATTGGACTTTAGGACCAGGGCAAGAAATATATAAGGTGATCTCGGAGCATCATACACTGGTGGAAAACTGACAACGGAATTGGTCACCTAAACAGAAAAGCTCCCAATGGTGCAAGCCAGAACAACTTGACCAATGACCAAAAAAAAAAAAAGCAATACAGTATTATCACCCAGAGTATGAATATCCATTTGTTCAGACTGCCATAAATAATTGAGAAAGGAGGAAAGAGGGAAGGAGAGAAGGAAGAAGGAAGGAAGCAGGCAGGCAGGCAGGTTCACATCTTTCATGAAGAAAAATTTCAAATAATTTGAGTACATAATCTACCCTCAAGTAAGTGAAATATAATTCTGCACTTCATGATATATAGTGACTTTCTTTAAAAAAAAAAAAAAAAAAAAACAGTATTGAAAGGAGAGGACAACTTTACAGTGGAGAAAGTCAACAAATGCTACCTCAGTATTGTGGGTAAGGACAACATGAACGGTGATGTCATGTTGATATTATGTACTCTTGCTATGATGTAATATTAATAACACTGCACCTCTGTAGTCTTCCTCCCAAAAGCTAGTAACCCCCGGGGTAATCATAAGACAAACAGACAAATCTTAAGGAAATAACATTCTACAAAATATCTGACCACTACTCCTTAAAACACTCTAGGTCTTAAAAGAAAAAAATATCTAAGAAATTGACAAAGCAAAGAGGAGACTAGGGGGAGCAATCAAGTAAACATACAGTTTATCCTGGATAAGATCCTGGAATCTAAAAAGAACATTAAAAATAAAGAAACCTGGATAAAGCATTGACTTAGTTAATAAGAAGAATAGTAAAATACACTTAGTGTTGCAATATTAACATAAGAAAAATAGAATTAAGGCAAATAGCATTACTAAGGGAAATTAATAATTGTATGATTTAAATGGACAATTTCACCAGGAATATGAAATAATATTTAATAGCCACACTTTAACTATGTAAATTATAGAAAGTGTAACTTACATACATAATTTTGATATTGGCATGTTAGAGAATAGTCTGCAAAGAGAACTGGAGTTCAGTTAATGTAGAATATAATGATTAAAATAAGCAATAAAAAAGCAAAATATATTACGGGTACATACTTGAGTGGGAGATGCTTTTCTAAGAAGAATAAACACTTTTTTTCTTTTAAATGTTCAGAAGCCTTCTATCCTGTGGATTAGCCAGTCATCCTATAAAGCAAAAGCAAAGTAACAATGAGGTACATGGACTAAGTCAGGAGAGTGACCCAGGAAATAAGGGAGTATCCCTATTTGCTGAGTTAAAATATTATGGTTACTTTAGCACCTTTGAGTTGTTATAATATAGTCAGACATTAAGACAGTAGATAATCCAGATAAGCTGGAGATGATCTTGCCTTGAAAAATCAGATTACTGTTAATTATTGCCATTTTTCTGACAAAGGTCTGTACAGTAAAAGCTATGATTTTCCCAGTAACCATGTACAAATGTGAGATAGACCATAAAGAAAGCTGAGCACTGAAGAATTGTGCTTTTGAACTATGGTGTTGGAGAAGACTCTTGAGAGTCCCTTGAACTGCAAGGAGATCAAACCAGTCAATCCTAAAAGAAATCAACCCTAAAGGAATATTCATTGGAAGACTGATGCTGAAGCTGAAGGTCCAAAACTTTGGCCACCTGATGTGAAGAGCTGACTTGTGGGATAAGATCCTGATGCTGACTGAAAGACTGAAGGCAGGAGTAGAAGGGGATGACAGAGGATAAGACAGTTGGATGGCATCATCAGCTCAATGGACATGAATGTGAGCAATGTCGGAGATGGTGAAGGACAGAGAAATCTGGCTTGCTGCAGTCCATGGGGTTGCAAAGAGTCAGACACAACTGAGTGACTGAACAACTCATCACCAATAGGAAACAAGGTACAACTGTCTTGTTCATGAAAAGAACTAAAGACAAAAAATTGGCTGAAGTAGTCTAAGATTTTTAATCAGTCAACATTTTTCACAAGATCTCCTGCACTTATGTATGTACCAACTATCTGTTTGAGGTCAAACAGGTGAGATGGCAGATAAATGCCACTTGCCTAGGTGTAGAGAAATGAAGATAACTCAGTGGAAGGATCAAAATTTTTACATAGGATAGTTTGAGAGTTAAATCAAATATTGTAATTCAAGTACTCCATTTGAAACTATTTTGAAGCATCTTATGGGATTTTTGTGCATTTTTCTTTAATAATATTAAGTAAACTGAGATTATATTAATCTAGTTTCCTGAGTGTAAATCTATAAAATAAATGGAGTCTATAAACTCTTAGTTAAAGAATGGTTCATTTTCTATGCCATTGCTTTCCCAGTGGAAGTATAAGGGACTGCAAATAAAAGTTTTCAGAATCTTGTGGCAAAATTAATCATTTCTAAATTGATATCATTTAGTATCACTATCTCTATACAGCACTTTGGCTTTTATTTATTTATTTATTTTTCCTTTGAACTGTTATTCCTCTTCTGCCTCAGCTTTTTTGTCTTGCCTCCTCTATGTCATGCCTATGGTTATGTTGTCTAAGTTTCGTGTTTTGTTTTTTCCTGCTTGGCCTGACATTGTTCAGTTTACTGACTAAAACTCTAGCTTAGCTTCAGACTCTTGTTTCTTGAACCTTTTCACTGGGACTGTCACGGCTCTTCTGAGATTCGGATACTCCACATCCCAGGTGCAGGATACAATATTCCCTCTGGCCTGTAGTATTTAAGAAGTCCACATATAGAGCAAAATGAGGAAGAGAGAATCTCCTTCAGATGTTGAGTGTCTCTTCTCCATCTTTCTCATTGTAGGTAGTGGTGCTGGGCATGTGATGTCTCCAAGGTGACTTAAATAGCTGTTTACATACCAAGTAACCCATCTGGCATACTCTGATTCTATCTTCATGATCTGAAATTTTCCTCCATTTATCTTTTTTACTTCCATAATTTCTCTAAGACTCAGAGTTGCATACTATAAAATGAGAATAACTACCCCTTGGGACTGCACAACAATATGAAAATACAGTGTCTTCCATAAAACTTGTCTTATGCCTCTAATTAGGTTAAAAGAAGTTAGGGAGGACTTCCCTGGTGCATTCTTCTGATGCAGAGATCTCAGTTTTGATCCCTGGCCAGAAAACTGAGATCTCACATGCTGCACAACAAGCTCAAAAATTAAAACAAATAAACAAAAAAAAAAACACCATGAAATAAATTTTTTTAAAAAGAAGAACTTGGGCTTTTAAAAAAGAAAGAAATTAAGGAAAATGTATTGCCTCCACCATGCTCCCTTTACCTTATACCAAGGTGGATTTATCTGAACACCATGGTGGTTTAGTCACTAAGATGTTTCTGACTCTTGCAACCCAATGGACTGTAGTCTGCCAGGCTCCTCTGCCCAGGGGATTTCCCAGGCAAGAATATCGGACTGGGTTGCCATTTCTTTCTCCAAGAGAGCTTCCCAACCAGTAATCAAACCCAGGTCTCCTGCATTGAAACCAGATTCTTTACCAGCTGAGCTATGAAAGAAGTTTACCTGAACACCATGGATACTAACAAGCCTATAGATGTATCTACCCAATCAATAGACCAAATGTGATGTCAGGAAACTATTATAAACTACATAACACATTGCTATAATTAAAAAAAAAAAAGATTTAATTTATTTTGTTGCAACTACTTGGTCAAGATTTTCATTGTTATATATTTTAGTTTTCAATGTGTTAGGATGAACACAAGTTTCTTATGTATCTACAGTTGTTTGGAACTTGAGAGACCATTCACTACTGTCAAGAAGCAGCTGATATCACAAGGTAATTTAGTTCAATATTATAAAACATTTCCATTATAAAAATACTGTGTTCACACAGATAAGAAAAAGTTGTTTTATTAAGGAACCAAAGTCTTTCTATGACAAGCATGCTCTCAGGAGATTTGATTCCAACACAATGGTTTTCAGTGTGCATTGCTACCTAAAAGCACTTCAGTAAAGGTGAGTTGTACAGGATTGCACTAATGTACAAATGGCTTAGATTAGAAAAGATAATAGAATTTTGATATCAAGGTAGAATTCTTTCTTAAAATTCAGAATTGCCTTGAAACTTGACCTATCTGTTCTGATTTTAACCTGGAATCATGAAAATAATTCCGTGGTGGCTCAAGCAGTAAAGAATCTGCCAGCCAGGAGAGGAGACCCAGATTTGATCCCTGGGTTGGGAAGATCTCCTGGAGAAGAGAATGGCTACCCATTCCAGGATTCTTGCCTGCAGAATTTCATGGACAGAGGAGCCTGGCAGGCTACAGTCCATGGGGTCACAGAGAGGCAGACACAACTGAGCAACTAATACTTTTACTTTTCATGAAACAAAATCTAGCTTATTCAGTTTCTATGAACTATGGATGAGATAGTTTAAAACTTTTTAACTTTTTTTTCTCTTTTACCCTAAAGAAAAAAATACTTGAAGCTTACAACATTATACTCCAGGTATGAATTAACAGCCCATAGGGGCATTGTGTGAATCAGTGTTAATAAATGTAATATCAAATGTTCATAACTGTTGAAGTAATATCTTATTAAAAACCTTATTTTTTCTTTCCTTTGATCATGAGAATCAGTTCTTCTTCTTCTTCTTTTTTTTTTCATTTGTGGAGATTCCAAAAAGAGTAAAATGAGATGAGAAACTGTTAATGTAATTGGCACAACCAAAATTGATTAGAATGTTAATCAACTAGGATTCCAAGATATTAGTGTAAAATATCACAGAGAACATTCACTTTGTGTTTCCATTGGTTATTCACAAAATTGAAAAATATGAATCAATTTGTTTTCCTCTGTTAACTATAGAAAGAAAATGAAAAGCAAGTGAGTTTAAAATAATGGAAAAATATATGACTACATTGACATACAAAATCACCTGACTTTACCATTACTATGGAATGTGATTGTATGGATCACAATAAACTGTGGGAAATTCTGAAAGAGAGGGGAACACCAGACCACCTGACCTGCCTCTTGAGACACCTGTATGCAGGTCAGGAAGCAACAGTTAGAACTGGACATGGAACAACAGACTGGTTCCAAATAGGAAAAGGAGTACGTCAAGGCTGTGTCTTGACATCCTGCTTATTTAACTTGAATGCAGAGTACATCATGAGAAACACTGGGCTGGAGGAAGCACAAGCTGGAATCAAGATTGCAGGGAGAAATATCAATAACCTCAGATATGCAGATGACACCACCCTTATAGCAGAAAGCGAAGAAGAACTAAAGAGCCTCTTGATGAAAGTGAAGGATAAGAGTGAAAAAGTTAGCTTAAAACTCAACATTCAGAGAACTAAGATCATGGCATCAGGTCCCATCACTTCATGGCAAATAGGTGGGGAAACAGTGACTGACTATTTTTCTGGGCTCCAAAATCACTGCAGATGGTGATTGCAGCCATGAAATTAAAAGACCTTACTCCTTAGGAAGAAAGTTATGACCAAACTAGACAGCATATTGAAAAGCAGAGACATTACTTTGTCAACAAAGTCCATCTAGTCAAGGCTATGGTTTTTCCAGTGGTCATGTATGGATGTGAGAGTTGGGCTATAAAGAAAGTTGAGCGCTGAAGAATTAATATTTTTGAACTGTGGTGTTGGAGAAGACTCTTGAGAGTCCCTTGGGCTGCAAGGAGATCCAACCAGTCCATCCTAAAGGAGATCACTCCTGTATGTTAATTGGTAAGACTGATGCTGAAGCTGAAACTCCAATACTTTGACCACCTGATACGAAGAGCTGACTCAATAGAAAAGACTCTGATGCTGGGAAAGATTGAGGGCATGAGGAGAAGGGGATGACAGGGGATGAGACGGTTGGATGGCATCACCGACTCAATGGATATGGGTTTGGGTGGACTCTGGGGGTTGGTGATGGACAGGGAGGCCTGGCATGCTGCGGTTCACAGGGTCGCAAAGAGTGGGACATGACTGAGTGACTGAACTGATGGAATGTGATTCTCTGTACACATAGATATTATAAAATCTATTATAAGTAGTTGCAGGCACCTGATGTTTTTATTTTGAAGAATGCATACTATAATATTTATTTAGAATTAGAATTTTGCTTAATTTTCTAAAGCTATAACATTTGATTGTAACTCCCATGGATTTTCCTGGTTCTGCAGTTTCAGGAAAGATCAGTAATTATTGAAAAATAGAAAGTATTTTCCAAGATGAGATTCAAGGAAAAAAAAAACTGAAATTAGACTTTTTAATTATATTTCTGTGAAATCCTCTATTTTTAAGAAAGTAAATTAATAATACTATCAAATCATGAATAACATTTGTGTGAAGACATTTATTGTTATCAGCCAAACATACCCACTCTTCATCTCAACAAAACCTGGTTTTCTTCATGTTTTGTTTCTTCATAGAGAAACTTTATGCTTCAGGTTAGGTTCTGATTGGTCTAAGCTCAACATAATAGTCAAGTTCATCTTACCAGTTAAGGCATGGAGATATGATAAATTTTAGACCAATAGGGCAAAGGCTAACAGAGTTTTGCCAAGAGAATGCTCTGGTCATAGAAAACACCCTTTTACAACAACACAAGAGAAGAATCTGCACAAGGACATCACCAGATGGTCAGTACCGAAATCAGATTGATTCTATTTTTTGTAGCCAAAGATGGAGAAGTTCTATACAGTCAGGAAAACAAGACCAGGAGCTGACTGTGGCACAGACCATGAACTCCTTATCCCCAAATTCAGACTTAAATTGAATGAAGTAGGGAAAACTACTAGACCATTTAGTTATGACCTAAGTCAAATCCCTTAGGGTTATACAGTGGAAATGACAAATATTTCAAGGGATTAGATCTGATAGACAGAGAGCCTGAAGAACTATGGAAGGAGGTTCGGGACATTGTACAGGTGGCAGGGATCAAGATCATCCCCAAGGAAAAGAAATGCAAAAGTGAAAAATGATTGTCTGAGGAGACCTTACAAACAGCTGTGAATAGAAGAGAAGTGAAAGGAAAAGGAGAGATATACCCATTTGAATGCAGAGTTTCGAAGAATAGCAAGGAGAGATAAGAAAGTGTTCCTCAGCAATCAATGCAAAGAAACAGAGGAAAGAAATAGAATGGGAAAAATTAGCAGTCGCTTCAAGAAAATTAGAGATATCAAGGGAATACTTCATGCAAAGCTGTGCACATAAAGGACAGAAATGGTAGGGAGCTAACAGAAGCGGAAGATATTAAGAAGAGGTGGCAAAAATACACAGAAAAATATACAAAAAGATCTTCACGACCCAGATAATCACAATAGTATGATCATTCACCTAGAGTCAGATCCTGGAAAGTGAAGTCACGTGGGCCTTAAGAAGCATCACTATGAACAAAGTTATCGGAGGTGATGGAATTCCTGTCGAACTACTTCAAATTCAAAAATATGATGCTGTGAAACTGCTGCGCTCAATATGCCAGCAAATTTGGAAAACTCAGCAGTGGCCATAGGACAAGAAAATGTCAGTATTCATTCCAGTCCCAAAGATAGGCAATGCCAAAGAATTCTCAAACTACTGCACAATTGCACTTATCTCACACACTAGTAAAGTAACGCTCAAAATTCTCCAAGCCAGGCTTCAACAATACATGAACCATGAACTTCCAAATGTTCAAGCTGTATTTAGAAAAGGCAGAGGAATCAGAGATCAAATTCCCAACATCTAGTGGATCATTGAAAAAGCAAGAGAGTTCCAGAAAAAGATCTATTTCTGCTTTACTGACTATGCCAAAGACTTTGAATGTG
The DNA here is from genome assembly GCF_963930625.1 of Muntiacus reevesi. Lineage (NCBI taxonomy): Eukaryota > Metazoa > Chordata > Mammalia > Artiodactyla > Cervidae > Muntiacus > Muntiacus reevesi. The sequence goes on along the minus strand of NC_089251.1, from coordinate 51,980,333 downwards.
TGGACCACAGCAAACTCTGGAAAATTCTTATAGAGATGGAATATCAGACCACCTGACCTGCCTCCCTGACAAGTCTGTATGCAGATCAGGAAGCAACAGTTAGAACTGGACGTGGAACAACAGACTGGTTTCCAATAGGGAAAGGAGTACATCAAGGCTGTGTCTTGCCATCCTGCTTATTTAACTTATATGCAGACTACATCATGAGAAACGCTGGGCTGCAAGAAGCACAAGCTGGAATCAAGATTGCCAAGAGAAATATCAATAACCTCAGATACACAGATGACACCACCTTTATGGCAGAAAGAGAAGAAGAACTAAAGAACCTCTTGATGAAAGTGAAAGAGAAGAGTGAAAAAGTTAGCTTAAAACTCAACATTCAGAAAGCTAAGATCATGGCATCCGGTCCCATCACTTCATGGGAAATAGATGGAGAAACAGTGGAAAAAGTGGCTGACTTTTTTTGGGGGGGCTCCAAAATCACTGCAGATGGTGACTTCAACTACGAAATTAAAAGACACTTGCTTCTTGGAAGAAAATTTATGAGCAACCTAGACAGAATATTAAAAAGCAGAGACATTACTTTGCCAACAAACATCTGTCTAGTCAAAGCTGTGGTTTTTCCAGTAGTCATGTATGGATGTGAGAGTTGGACTATAAAGAAAGCTGAGTGCAGAAGAATTAATAATTTTGAACTGTGGTGTTGGAGAAGACTCTTGAGAGTCCCTTGGACTGCAATGTGATAGAACCAGTCCATCCTACAGGAAATCAGTCCTGAATATTCATTGGAAGGACAGATGCTAAAGCTGAAACTCCAGTACTTTGGCTACTTGATTCGAAGAACTGACTTTTTGGAAAAGATGCTGAGGCCAGAAAAGATTGAGGGCAGGAGGATAAGGGGGCGACAGAGGATGAGATAGCTGGATGGCATTACTGACTCAATGGAGATGAGTTTGGGTAAACTCCGGGAGTTGGCGATGGACAGGGAAGCCTGGTGTGCTGCAGTCCATGGTGTCATAAAGTGTCAGACAGAACTGAGTGACAGAACTGAACTGAACTGAATTAAAACCAATAGGATGTGAGGATAAGTATTATGAGGGATTGTTTGAAGGATTTCTGCACTGATCATTATACAAGGGGTGTCTCTTATTCCACCTTACATTATAATGTCTGTATTTGATTCTGCACTGTGACAGCCAGGTTTCTTTCATGAGGGAAAATATCATGAATATGACAGAATGTAGCATTGTTAAGGAACCAGGTGAAGCTGGAGATGGTTTTCAAAAAATAATGAAATGCAAATTGTAGCTTAAACAATCAGATCATTATAGTCCAGAACAATAAATTAGAAGGTTGGAAAGAAGAAAATATAGTCATTAACACTCAGGTTTTAAATTTAGAATGCCCATAGCAACTTTTTTCATATATCTTATTATATTTTATATTTCTTATGTCTCCAAAATAGACATATTTTTCCACCATTCTAATGATAAGGAAACTCAAATTCTGAAGTCTTTTACAAATTGTCTAGGACCAAACAAATGGTAAACATGATCATTGTTGGAACCTGTGATTTCAAACACTGAGCATGATGTTTTTTTCTACATTCCTATGGTAAGTCATCCTAAGAGAAAATAAAATAATTCCAGTTGACATTATTTGTTCTTAATGTCTTAATACATTTCCATGTCATAGAACCAAAGAAGGAAATAAGAACAAAAATTGAAAAATAAAAAAAATAAAAAAAAAAAAACTATCATCTTATACTTTGTACTAGGGCATTTCTTTAAACACGGGACTCACATACTTTATATCCAGCTTAGAGAAGCCCTTCCAATTAACTGCATTGTTTTGTATTCGGTCATCTTTTTTTTTTTTTTTTCCTGAATTTTTGTCACTTTGTTTTGCAAAAATAAAAAACCCAGCAATATGGCATACAATAGCATGGAGGCGAAATGTAAACAGTGAGGATGGGACAGCACCTGAATTCCCTAGAGAAAAAGGGAGCCAGTGGGAGTGGGAATCTTATTTAGCAGCTAAATACAAACTGGGGATTGGTAGAAGGAAGGGGTCTCAGGGGCCTTGGGCTCCTCATCCCAAGATCCCTGGAGCAGGGGCTCAATTCCATGGTGTAAACAAAACTAATAAATAGAGACTTCCTCTAGGTCGATGTCCAATATTTCTGGATTCTTTCCCAGTATCTCCTGTATACCATCTTGCATTTTTATCTATCTTCCTTATTTAGTCTTTAAATTTTGTTTACAACTGCCCAATAGCCTGTCTTCTCTATTCACCTTAATTTTTATGTATACTTAGTTCAGCTTCTTTAGAAGCATTTTCCATGAAATACTTGGCATGGATATCTCTCAGTGTGGTTTATAGATGAATATATATGTCTGGGCTTCCCAGGTGGTACTAGTGGTAAAGAAAAACCTGCCTGCCAATGCAGAAGACATACGAAATGCTGGTTTTATCCCTGGGTAAGGAAGATTCCCTGGAGGAGGGCATGGCAACCCACTCCAGTATTCTTGCCTGAAGAATCCCATGGAGAGAAGAGCCTGGAAGGCTATGGTCCCTTGCATTGCAGTGAGTCGGACACAACTGAGGCAACTTAGCACGCACAAAGGCATACTCTGTTTTATTAAGATATTTTCCTGCCTGCCTTTGATTCCCTAATTGCCTCTGGCTATACAGCACACAGACTCCATGATCCTTTTGTCAGTCCAGGAAGACACAGATAAGCTGAGCACTGGGGATTGTTTTTAAGTAACTGCTAGCATTCTTGTTCTATCAGTATGCCACAAGAAGTGCTTTGTAGAATGAATCCTGTGGTGAGAGGTAATCACATAACATAATCAGCTTTGCTTACAGACCAGGTGAGACTCTTATCTCTAGCAAGTCATGTAAATTGTGCACTATTTAAGTTAATTTTGAGTGGAAAAGAAAAAGCAAATTCATCGCTTCTAGAAAGATAACACTGCAGTAATATTGAACCACAAGTATTCTGTACCCAAATCGTTCCTTTTTCTATCCTGCAAATCAGGCTTATTTTCCCATCAGTTACTCCTAAAGTAAATACAATGAAGGGTGATTTTAATTCAGTACAATGATTGCAGTTTTGGTTACTATTTACCCATCTTCATCAGGCTTTGCATCTAAATTCCATGACCAACACCAAATTTGACTCTAATATTCCCTTCCAATTCCATCTTAACTTTATAGGTTTCCCTCATACCGGTTGCCAGAAATGAGAGGGTTTTATCTGCTTCAGTCCTGGTCAAGGACACATTGGAAGAAACAGGATGTTTTATGGGTGTTTCCTTTTTATCAGTCTGTCAGCATCAGTTTTTGGTGCCTACATCCAATCTGGTATCTTATATTGCCAGAAACTATCTGCATATGTCCTTGCCAACTGCCAATTCCCTTAATCTGAAAAACAGTGCTGCCATTTGGGTCTGTGTGATGAAGTTGGTGGTCTTTGAATCTCACCTGAACAATACCTTATAGCTTCTGAAGTTAGGAATTCTACAGAAACTTGGTAATCATCTCTCCCTCTGTTATCTACTTCAAAACTTCTCATTTGTGAACTCTTACCTCTTTGCTAGTGGTAAAGAACTCACTTGCCAATACAGAAGATATAAGAGAAGAGGTTTCCATCCTTGGTTGGGAAGATCCCTGCAGGAGAAAATAACAACCTGCTCCAATATTCTTGCTGGGAGAATCCCATGGACAGAGGAGCCTGGTGGGCTACAGTTCCTGCTGTTGCAAAGAATCAGACATGACTGAGCATCTGAGGATGCACATATATTGGTGCCTCAGTCAGTAAAGTGTCTGCCTGTGATGCAGGAGACTCAGGTTGGATCCCTGGGTCAGGAAGATCCCCTGGAGAAGGAAATGGCAACCCACTCCGTTACTCTTGCCTGGAAAATCTCATGGACAGAGCAGCTTGGCAGGCTTTCCCCCAGGGGGTCACAAGAGTGGGACACAACTTACTGACTAAACCGCCACTACCACCAACACCTCTTAGAGAGTCCCTAACTAGGAAGGATGATGGCAATTTTCCCAGCTTATATTTTTTACAGAGGGCTCTATACCCACCAGGAATGAGTCCTTATTACATGAAGTATGACTAATTTGTAAAATTTGATGTTTTTCCCAATTCTATAAGCACTGCCCCCATCCCATGGCCTTTTACTTAATAGCTAGATTTACCAGGGTCCATCTCCATGTTCTGATAGCCAGTCAATTCTGTTTGGGGGAAGAGATGCTAATCTCTCCTATATCTAGGATGACCAATTGACCAAATTTTTCCTGAACTTAGGAGAATTCCAAAATGTGGGAGTTTTCATTTTAAAACAGGGGACATCCTGAACAAATGTGTTAAGTTCACCACCTTCCCTGCTCACATTCATCTTCAAATTGAATAAGCATACACAAGCACCCAGACAAGACCTTCAAAGCTGGACACAGGCTCTCCCAAGCATTCTCTCACAATGGAGCTCTTTCTCCTTCCAGTTTCCTCGCCTGATGCCAAGATTGACAAAGCCACTTCTAGGTCTCAAGATATTCTGGAAGAATCTGCTCCAAAAATAAATTAGAAGCTGAAGCCATACCTTTAAATTCTCAGAATGAATTGTCAATTACAGCATTAGAGCCTTTGAGAAAGTTGGACTATAACACAAGAAAACCTAACCTTACCTTACCTAACCTTTATACAACTTTACTTTCAGTTTCCTGGTTTCCCAAATACATTGTAATCCTGTTAAAAGCAGAGTGCATTCTCTGGGCTTCTTCCCAAGTAGTTCAGTAGGTAAAAAAATCTGCCTGCAATGCAAGAGATGTGGGTTTGATCCCTGGGTCAGGAAGATCCACTGGAGGAGGGCATGGTAACCTACTCCAGTGTTATTGCCTGGAGAATCCCATGGACAGGGAAACCTGGCAGGCTACAGTCTGTAGGGTTGCAAAGAGATGGACAGGACTGAAGTGACTGACTATGCATGCACATGTACTTTTATTTGTTACTGTTATTATTAATGTTTATTTTGCTTGTATTTTCCAACTCATTAGATATATTTGTCAAAACAAGCTTATGAAAATGTATTATACACCCGCAAGTATCCATGAGATCAAGTTTCCTTAGTAGCCTTATCTCTGAATGCAAAGTACAGTGAATTACAGAAAGAGTGCATTCACATAGTCAAAATTTATTCTTGCTCATCTTTTATTCCTGCATTGCACCTCCTTGGCTTTGCCAAAATTTTTTTTAAAAAGCCACTTCCATTAATCCATCACAAACTTTTTACATATTTCTACCCACAATTGCCTTGCTTATCAGAACTTCAAGGCACTTTCTGATATGTGGTCTGTTTCTAACTGAAATGTATTGTATTTATATTGGTGACTGCAATTGCTGGTACATGCCCATAAATAAACTCAAATTTTAAGCATATTTCACTGGAGCGATTGATGTTTTATTTAACCTGGACAAGACAGATATCTTCTTTGTTACTGAACAGCCTTGTGGTATAGTCAAGGCAGTTTTAATGGTACTGTCTTTTCCTTTGCACTTTCAAATTCCATATCCCCACAGCTGCAGTACCATATAGGCATTTTGTACAAGTGATGTAAGCATAGTTCTTTTTTTTTTTTTTTAAGCAACAGTGGGGAAAATATTTTATATTTTCACTGTCTATAAGGAAAATCCTTCTAGATTGACAACATATTGAGAAACTAAGAATAAAAGAAAGGAAGGAACGCAGGTGTTAGATAGATAATATTTGAGACATTTATAGAGTTGATGACTGGCTGGTTAATCTGACTTACCCCTTTTCCTAAAACTTGCTTTGCATAGATCTGATGATGTTGTTCAGTCGCTCAGTCCTGTCTGACTCTTTGAGACCCCATGGACTGTGGTATGCCAGGCTTCCCTGTCCTTCACCATTTTCCAGAGCTTGCTCAAACTCAAGTCCATTGAATTGGTGATACCATCCAACCATCTCATCATCTGTTGTCCCCTTCTCCTCCTACCTTCAATCTTTCCCAGCCTCAGGGTCTTTTCTAATGAGTCAACTCTCCACATCAGGTGACCAAAGTACTGGAGCTTCGCTTCAGCATCAGTCCTTCCAATGAATATTCAGGATTGATTTCCTTTAGGATTGATTGGTTTGATCTCCTTGCAGATTGAATAGATTGGGGTGTCTTAAAATTTTTTTTTTTAATTTTTCTCTTTTCTTCAAGCCCAAGAGATTCAATCCATTTTCTTTTGCCTTATAACTCTGCTATTACGTGTTGTTACTTGGTACGGAAAGAAATAGGGCTTCCCAGGTGTCACTAATGTTAAAGAACCTGCCTGCCAATGCAGGAGACGGAAATATAAAGAGATGTGGGTTCGATCCCTGTGTTGGGAAGATCCCTTAGAGGAGGGCATGGCAACCCTTTCCAGTATTCGTGCTTGGAGAATCCCTTGGACAGAGGAGCCTGGAGTGCTATAGTCCATAGGGACAGAGAGTCAGACACAAGTGAAGCAACTTAGTATATACAGACAGAAATAGTCTTATCAGTTTTCCTGTTCCTCTATTCCTAAGTATAAGAATGTAAACTTTTTCTGTTGTTGTTATTGTCGTCTTCATGCTATTCTATGTGGGGATGCAAAGATAGCCCAGATAACAAACTTGTAGAAGTTAGAAAGGTTCAGGAGCATCTACAACTTATTTCCAACACAGTTCTAGAGTTCTAAGTCAGTGTTTCTCTCTTCATGCTGTTTTTTTCCTTGATTATTTTGGAAGGTGGAGAGCCAGCCGCTTAAGTTATTGCCTATGCACATTCGCTTTACTTTAGTGCACATATCATGATGAGTCCCATGGCAAGATTATGCTTTTACTGTCTCCTCTGACTGAAATATCATTTCCAATCCCATTGGTCTGGATAACTGTTTTAGTCCTTTATAGCTGCCATAATAAAATGCTTCAGATTGAGTAGTTTATAATCAATGGAAATTCATATCTTACAGATGTGAAATTTAGAAGTCCGTGATCAGAGTGCCACAATGGCCAGACTCTGGTGAAAGCACTCTTCTAGGTTGCTGGCTGCCAACTATGTGTCCTTGCATGAGGAAAGAAGGGTAGTCAGCTCTGTCAACTCTCTTTCATAACGATGATACTTCCATCCACACGGGTTCTCCTCTCATGACCTAATAACCTTGCAAAGGCCTCATCTCCTAATGGTTTTACCTTAGGGATTAAGTTTCCAACATTTGAAATTTGGAGGGGACATGAACATTCAGAACACAGTGAAAAGCCTACCTAGTCTGTTACTACTAGACTATCTAGAATGTTAAGACATGAACTTGGGCAAAATCCAGGAGATAATGAGGGACAGGGAGGCCTGATATTTTGTAATCCATGGGGTCACAAAGAGTCGGACAGGACATAGCACCTGAATAAGTCTGTTAAAACACAGTGTTGTTTTGTTGTTGTTGTTTCTAATTAATTCACTTACTTATTTTCAGCTGTGTCGGACCTGTATTGCTACACACAAGCTTGCTCTAATTGTAGCAAGTGAAGGCTACTCTCTAGTTATGGTGCATGAACTTTTCATTGCAGAATGCAGAATGCTTCTCATTGCATTCTTTTGTTGCAGAGCATGGGCTGTAGACATGTAGGCTTCTGTAGCTGCAGTGCCAGGGCCTTAGCTGCCCTGTGGCATGTGGAATCTTCCCAGACCAGGGATCCAACCCATGTCCCCTGCATTGGCAGTCATATCCCCAACCACTGGACCATCAGAGAAGTCCAAGATAGTGTGGATGCCACCTCTATGAGTACTTTTCTCACCCAAAGATGACATGACTGTTCTTTGTGCCAGGTAGCACCATGCTCATGTCCTTACTTTGATTTTAGCCTGCATTTTCTCCCCATTAAACCAGGAACTCTTTGATGGCAGGGTTGCTGACGTATTTATCCTGCTATCTGGAGGCCTTAGGTAACTGTGACACTCCAGTGTTTTAGAATATATATATATTGATTCTCTCATCTCAGTTTTGTTGATCCAGTTTGTAATCTTGCTTTGTAAGATTACAAAGATCCACTTTGCAATCTTGTCCTAGCTCTTTCTCCGCCTTTCTCTACCAGGTGCCTGTAATAAGCATATCCACTTTTTCACTCAAGAACACTGAGTTGTTCCCCACTCCTTCCAACACACACTCACTGAAACATACTGCAATCTCTTCATTCTCTTTACAACAAACAGGATACCTCAGAAAGTGGAAGACTTCAGCTTTCAATAGATTAATAAAATTCTTCACATCTTAGATGACTCCCTCTGTGTTCCTTTTCTCTGATTTTGACCCTCAATTCAGCTCTTATGAGTTAGGAGCCAAACTTAGTAAAAGGAAATGTTTTCCCCTGTAACATCCAAGTATTTGTGCCAGGTATCACGTCACCCTTTAGACATATAACTAACAGATAGCAAGGCTCTTTGAGAAATAGGTTTGTCAACTATTTTACAGAGTGAAGTAATTCAGAAAGAGAAAAACAAATATCATGTATGAATGCATATATATGGAATCTGATGAACCTATTTGCAGGGCAGCAGTGGAGATGCAGACATAGAGAGCAGACTTGTGGACATAATGGGGGAAAGGAGAAGGTGGGACACATTGAGAGAGTAGCACTGGAACAAGTTCATTACTGTATGTAGAATAGATAATCAGTGGAAATTTGCTGCGTGACACAGGTAGCCCAAATTTGGTGCTGGAACAACCTAGAGGAGTGGGATGAGGTGGGAGGTGGGAGTGAGGTTCAAGAGGGAAGGGGTATATGTGTATCTATGGCTGATTCATGTTGATATATATATGGCAGAAACCAACACAATGTTGTAAAGCAGTTATGTTCCAATTAAAAGTAAATACAATTTAAATTTTTAGAAAATTTGTATCTCATCTTGGAATAGTCTCTTCCAGAAGGAAAGCATTTCTTATTCACTTCAATATTTCTTGTGATCCACTACAAGAAATATTGAAGTGAATAAGAAATGATTTATATATACATATATGAATATGAAGTGAAGTGAACTGAAAGTCTCTCACTTGTTTGTCTATTTGTAACCCCATGGACTGCCCATGGAATTCTCCAGGCCAGAATACTGGAGTGGGTAGCTAATCCCTTCTCCAGGGGATCTTCCCAACCCAGGGATCAAACCCAGGTCTCCCACATTGCAGGTGGATTTTTTATGTGTTGAGTCAAAAGGGAAGTCCATATGTGTGTGTGTGTGTGTGTTTGTGTATGTGTGTATGTATATATATATAATCTCATAATATGTATTTCTTATCCATATTCTTTGTGACAATGCAGTTTCACATTTAGTCATGAGATTTTCTGATTAATGGCTCTTTGATCATTATAAACCAAACTCTAAGGAGCTTCAGTTATTATAAATGGTTGCTTAGCATGTGGTATAATACAACTACTGACTTAGCAAAATTAAATTAAATAATAATGTGCTGAGTGAAAGTGGATACATTAAAGTCTTATATCTTTATGCCATTCTTAAAATAAATTTCCAGCCTCTCTGTTCTCCCATTTAAAGTATGGTGTCTGGAATTGAGCATGCTAAATAGGAGTGATATGATTCAAAGTATAGCATGAGTTTCTTTCCTTCTAATGATGTTTCTCTTTTAGCTTACTGATAGCAAAACCATATCACAGTTTGCTTATTCCCAATCATATCTCATATTTACAGGATTCCACTTATTCCCTTGGCTCATTTAGCTATTCACCAAGATTCTGTCCTTAAGGAATATTACCTTTCAGCCCTCTTGGATTCAAGCCACAGTAGTTGATGACCTACACCAGTCCTTATGATGATCCTGATCTTCAGAGTTACACACAGTATTCATACCAGACATATTTGAAATCTTCATATATATAAATTAAAGAGTCCTGAATAATAACGCTTTCTTTAAAAAAAAAAACAACAAAACTATTTCTTGTGTGTTCTAGCTTATTTTATCACATCATTGTTCATTATAGACTTAATTGAGTCCCCACCTCCCAAATTCATATGTTGAAATCCTAACCTCCAATACCTCAAAATATGGCTGTATTTGGAGATAGAGACTTTAAAGAAGCAGTAAAGTTAAAATGAGGTCCTTTGGATACTTTCTTATCCAACCTGATTGGTATCTTTATAAGAAGAGGAGATTAGGAAACACCAAGAGGTTCTGGAGTCATTCCTGCACAGAAGGAAGATCATGTGAATAAGTAGCAAGAGAAAAACCACATGCAAGCCAAGGACAGAGGCCTCGGAGGAAATCAACTCTGGTGGCACTTTGACCTTGGACTTCCATCTCCCAGAATTGTGAGAAAATAAATTTCTGTTGTTTAATCCACCCGACCTTTGGCTTGATGTCCCAGCAATCCTTATATCTAGTACATTCTCCATTTATCAACTCAGAGAAAAATCTCAAGGTTCTCTTCAATGATTGAGTTGTTTTTTCATCTATTTCATCTCATTAATCACAAGGTACTTCTGACTCCATCACACCAAATTATTTAGGCTCTGTCTGTTTCTGTTCCTCTTGGCACAGTTCTCTTTCACTGCCAAAATGAGATAGCTCATCCCAACAGTTCCACAGATTGGCTTGGCACAACTATCCCTTGACTCTAGGTTTTCTTTCAAAACATCACAAATAATCATCTCTGTAAAATGGAACTAAATTCAATCCTTCTTCCATTTAAAGATTTTTAATAAACATTTTATTGGGGTAGCCTTTTTAAACATTCATTCAAGATTTTCCATAAGATGTTACAGAATAACTCAAATGGACATTTTGCCAACCCAATATTTTTAAAAATCTCCTTTGCCTATTTTCCCAATTACCAGGAAAAGAAAACACTTTACATATTGATCCCAGCCTTCTCAAAATCTCATCTGTTGCCCCTTTAAAATGTCTCCACAAGTCATACCCTAATTTTAGAAACAGCAGATTACATAAAAAGTCCCCAAAATGACACACACTTTCATGTGTCCAAATGAGAGCTTGGTTCTTGCCTCCTATTCCTTAGTTTGACTTCCTTAGAAATGTCAGTCTATGTTATATAGTTCCTATTCTTTAGCTAAGAGGTCTTTTTGCTTTATGGGTTTCCATAGAAGGTTCCACATTTATTTTATATAACACTCAGGTCTCTGAGTTACAACTGTTCTTACATCCCTTCGTCCACACCTTAGCTGCAAGCTCCCAAAAAGAAAGAGAACACAATATATTCCTCTTTATTTTCTCAGATTCCTAGCGTAGTAGCTAAAGAAAGACAGGAAAAAATTCATTGCTATAGTACTGAGTTCACTACAATACCTTTTTTCAGCAAAGAAAATAGGAAGAAAAGAGAAATTGGACTAAGTGATTTACTAAGAGTACATATATTGGTCAAGCAGTTGACATTTTAACTCCTGTCCCCTTATTAACAACATCAGATTAGGTTCAAGCATGATATTAAAGAGATATACAAAACATTAGTACTAGATAGACCCAACTGTATTTATTATCATGTAGTTCTGTATTAGAAAACTGTCCTAATGTGCTCTTTGAAAGCTCCATTCACAGAACACAGGGCTAAATCCAGTTGAGTTGTGGAAGCAAAGAAGTCTCCTTGGTAAGAGCTGGAGCAGTCACTGTGCCGTAGTGTGGTAACCAAGTGCACCCGCTACACTCAGGGGCTCCATGAAGTACAGAAGCGTCAACAGGTTTCATGTGGTGGCTCTTTTCCAGGTTGTGCATCACACTGAGGTCCATGCATTTCTCGTTGTGGGTCTAGACTAAAGTAACAATCCTTTTTTCACATTCCGGTGGTCTGTATAGTCACGTGGTCAAACCTGAATCAATATAGTCTAGCACAAGGGCTCTGACATTCATGGTGCATTGAAAAGGGCACTGTGCCTTTTCTGCTTTTCTAGTTTTGATATAAGTCAACCTGAAAGCTTCTTATGAACAGTTCTTCTTTGTTAATATTGTGAAAATATTAAGATGCTTGAAAAAAATAAGGAAAAGAAATATATATGTATATATATATATATATATATAACCTCTCCCCAAACTTTAATACTATATGTAGTGTGATATAAAAAAATCTTTTTGTATCACACTACATATAGTATTAAAGTTTGGGGAGAGGTAAGATTATAGCTTCCCAGGTGGCATTAGTGGTAAAGAACTTACCTGCCAGTGTAGGAGATGAAAGAAGTATGGATCTGATCTCTGGGTAGGAAAGATCTCCTGGAGGAGGGCATGGCAACCCAATAGGGTATTCTTGCCAGGGAAATCTCATGGATGGAATTGCCTGGCAGGCTACTGTCCATAGGGTCTCACAGAGTCAACACGAGTGAAGTGACTTAGCACACACATGTGCAAGACTATGGCAGATTCCATTCATATGTAACTTGCAGAATTTGACTTTTCCATTAGTTTTCAGGAAGTCACTTGTTCCACATGTTAGCACTGTTCTTCTGTACACAGAGAACCATGACTGCAACAAAATGGATGAATCATCATAACAGCTCCTTGTTCAGGGACTAGAATTAAAAATAAAAGTAAAGCAACTTTTTCAAATAAAGAAAAAAGTGTGTAGCTCTAAGTCAAGCATTGGTGGTGTGTGGTTTAGTAGCTCAGTCATGTCTGACTCTTTTGCGACCCCATGGACAGTAGCCCACCATGCTCCTCTGTCTGTGGGATGTCCCAGGCAAGAATACTGGAGTGGGTTGTCATTTCCTTCCCAGGGGATTTTCTCAACCCAGGGATCGAACCTGCATCTCCTGAATGGGCAGATGGGTTCTTTACCACTGAGTCATTTGGTAAGTCAAGTCAAATATTGCATACTGTTAATACATTATTTTTCACACTATTGTAAAAATAAAAAGAGTGGCATTTTTTAAAGCAAAATCTCAGCTCAGATTCTAAACCAGCTAAGAAATGGAGGCTTGTCCTAGGCCACTGTGAAAATGTGCTCAAGGTACATGACTTGGATATTGGCATGCTGAAAATGAATTTTAGTGATCAGAAAAGCCTCATGAACTATTACTCAAAATGTAAGACATTGTGGACTTAACCAGAAGCAAATTGAATACAGTTCATATTCAGAAGATAAAACTCAATGATAATTATTAGTTTTGTCAAAATAGTGTTTGATATTCTTAGAATTCTTAAGATTTAAGTACTTAAAATACTGGGAAAATAGCCCAACTTTTGGAAATATGGTTCACTTTAAAAAGTCAAGTGGAAGAGTAAAAGGAGTAGACTGAGAGAAATACATACTTTTAAAGACGAGAATTTTTCAAATAAGCCTGTGGAGTAACAGGAAATAATTATTCTATCTAATATGTCTTATTTTATTGATGTTCATAAAATTGTTCTTCCTTGCAGATTACCTCTGAACTAATTAATTTGGTGGTTCAATTCACCAAGTGACATAGTTCAATTGTGTGTCAGTTTGGTTTATTGAAGGGAAATGAAGTGAAAGGGAAGTTAAAAGCCATAGGAAAAATTTTATTTCTTTCACAACCTAAGAATTCATGTGAGGGAGGATCATAGATCAGCAATTAAGAGGTTTTTTTTTTTAAACAAATCTAAAGAAATTTAAATTTCCATAATTAAAAATATATATATTGGAATCAATTATTTGATAGAGTAAGATGAGGGAGAGAGAACTTTAACTGCCATCTCTCACGTGGATAGAATAATAAACTACAATATTATAATGGTAATGCTTTGCCTATTATCTCTAAACTTTGAAATTATGTGCAATCCAAGGTAATTTTCCTGTTCTAGTAACTTCATAAAGGTGCTTGAAACATAATTTCATAAAATTTTGGATATTATATATAAACAAAAATTATTTCCTATATTTTTATATGTTAGAAATTTACAATTCTGTCTATTGGTAAAGTTAAGAGGTTCTCTTGCACAACAATTCTTTGTTGTTGTTCAGTCGCTAAGTCATGTCTAACTATTTATGACCCCATGAATTGCAGCACACCAGGCATCCCTCTCCTTCACTCTCTCTCAGAGTTTGCTCAAATTCATGCCCATTGAGTTGGTGATACCACCCAACCATCTCATCTTCTTTCCATGCCCTCAATCTTTACCAGCATCAAGATTTTTTCCAATGAGTTGGCACTTTCAGCTTCAGCATCAGTCCTTCCAGTGAATAGTCAGGGTTGATTTCCTGTAGGACTGACTTGTTTAATCTCCTTACTGTCCAAAGGATGCACAAGAGTTTTCTCCAGTACCACAGTTCAAAAACTCACAGCCTTTATCTATGGCTCTCAATCTTCTTTATGGTCCAACTATCACATCAATACATGACCACTGGAAAAATCATAGTTTTGACTAAACAGACCTTGTCAGCAAAGTGATGTCTCTGCTTTATAATATGTTAGGTTTAGCTCTAATGGTTTAGGTTTGTCATAGCTTTCCTACCTTCTTGGAGCCTTACAGTTTTGCTTGAAAGTTAACATCACTTATGCTTATTTGTTCCTAGTTATGAATAAAACTTCCTGAAAACACACAGACCCAGTGGTTATATACCTAGCCAGGGTTGTCTACAGATTCTCTGAACAGATCATGTAAAACAACTATATTTGGAGTGGGACAGGACAGGTTTATGTACATTGGTGACCTTTGTGCATCCGATTGACTGGAGTATGTGTGGATTCTGTTTCCTGTCATCTTGTTCGTATTTTCAGGGATGTTCATCACTGAAATTACTGACATACTCTGCTCAAGGTAGCAATTCTTAACATTTGAGGTCATCTTTGAACTCAGCAGAAGCTATGATAATTCTATTCTCAGAAATGTTGAAAGTTACCAGAGAAGAGAGCCTCATCCACAGTGTTAGATGAATGTCACATTTTGTTTTTGTGTTTTAAATTATTTACTTATTTGTTTGTGTCAGGTCTTAGCTGTGCAACTCAGGATCTGCAAGCTCCAGGGTGTGTGGGCTCAGTAGCTGTGGTGAGTGGGCTTAGTTGTTCAATAGCATGTGGGTTGTTAGTTCCCTGACCAGGGATTGAACCCATGTCCCTTGTGTTGCAGGGCGGATTCTTAACCACTGGACTGCCATGAGAGTCCCTCCACGTCACATTTTAACTTAATGCTGACATCTCATCAACTTCATTCCCCCAGATTTCTCTTCTTAATCCTGGTAGATTTTTATAGAAATGGCTTTTTGCTTTCCAAGGACATCAGTTTTCTGGTTCTGCTTATTGGGAAGGAGAGTTCCTTCCCTGGTGCTGTATTCTCCTCATTTCTAGTCCCATGAGCTTAAAACATACAGTGAATGAATGTGGCTACTGATGACTTTTAGATATTGACATGGGCTTAACAGTTGCCTCGTGAAAGTTAGTCCAACTAATTCCAGATGTATGCCAAGTCTGCTTTAAAATTTTCCTTGCTCCCAGAGCACTATCTCATGCCTCACTGCAGCAATTCTAAAACTATTGATGGAAAAAGATCTTTCCTCCAAAACTTTAATTGGTAATGAACTGCTAATTTTATATAGGTGGAAAAAAGTAAATTACCATGAAAACAAAATGAAAGGAAAAAAAATAAAACTTCACAAAAAACAACTCCATATGTTTTGTTATTAGATTCATTATACATATGTTTTCTATCACACTACTTAAAAATTTTTTTTCAATTGCTGTCCAGTATTCATTTACGAATCAGTCAGTTCAGTTCAGCTCAATCACTCAGTCATGTCCGACTCTTTGTGACCCCATGAATCGCAGCACGCCAGGCCTCCCTGTCCATCACCAACTCCCGGAGATTAGTCAAACTCGTGCCCATCGAGTCGGTGATGTCATCCAGCCATCTCATCCTCTGTCGTCCCCTTCTCCTCCAGTCCCCAATCCCGCCCAGCATCAGGGTCTTAACCAGTGAGTCAACTCTTCGCATGAGGTGGCCAAAGTATTGGAGTTTCAGCTTCAGCATCAGTCCTTCCAAAGAACACCCAGCACTGATCTCCTTTAGGATGGATTGGTTGGATCTCCTTCCAGTCCAGAGGACTCTCAAGAGTCTTCACCAAGACCACAGTTCAAAAGCACCAATATTTTGGTGTTCAGCTTTCTTCACAGTCCAACTCTCACATCCATACATGACCACTGGAAAAACCATAGCCTTGACTAGATGGACCTTTGTTGGCAAAGTAATGTCTCTGCTTTTTAATATGCTATCTAGGTTGGTCATAACTTTACTTCCAAGGAGCAAGTGTCTTTTAATTTCATGGCTGCAGTCAATATCTGCAGTGATTTTGGAGCCCAGAAAAGCAAAGTCTGACACTGCTTCCACTGTTTCCCCATCTATTTGCCATGAAGTGATGGAACCGGATGCCATGATCTCAGTTTTCTGAATGTTGAGCCTTAAGCCAACTTTTTCACTCTCCTCTTTCACTTTCATCAAGAGGCATTTTAGTTCCTCTTCATTTTCTGCCATAAGGGTGGCATCATCTGCATATCTGAGGTTATTGATATTTCTCCCGGCAATCTTGATTCCAGCTTGTGCTTCTTCCAGCCCAGTGTTTCTCATGATGTACTCTGCATATAAATTAAATAAGCAGGGTTACAATATACAGGCTTGATATACTCCTTTTCCTATTTGGAACCAATCTGTTGGTCTGTGTCCTGTTCTAATTGTTGCTTCATGACCTGTATGTAGGTTTCTCAAGAAGTGGGTCAGGTGGTCTGGTATTCCCATCTCTTGAAGAATTTTCTGCAGTTTATTACCATCCACACAGTCAAAGGCTTAGGCATAGTCAATAAAGCAGAAATAGATCTTTTTCTGGAACTCTCTTGCCTTTTCAATGATCCAACAGATGTTGGCCATTTGATCTCTGGTTCCTCCACCTTTTCTAAAACCAGCTTGAACATTTGGAAGTTCATGGTTCACATATTGCTGAAGCCTGGCTAGGTGAATTTTGAGCATTACTTTACTAGCATGTGAGATGAGTGCAATTGTGCGGTAGCTGGAGAGTTATTTAGCACTGCCTTTCTTAGGGATTGGAATGAAAACTGACCTTTTCCAGTCCTATGGCCACTGCTGAGTTTTCCAAATTTGCTGGCATATTGAGTGCAGCACTTTCATAGCATCATCTTTCAGGATTTGAAATAGTTCAACTCGAATTCCATCACTTCTACCAGCTTTGTTCATAGTGATGCTTTCTAAGGCCCACTTGACTTCACATTCCAGGATGTTTAGCTCTAGTAAGTGATCATACCATCGTGATTATTTGGGTCATGAAGATCTTTTTTGTATAGTTCTTCTGTGGATTCTTGCCACCTCTTCTTAATACCTTTTGCTTCTGTCAGGTCTATACTATTTCTGTCCTTTATCAAACACATCTTTTCATGAAACGTTCCCCTGGTATCTCTAATTTACTTGAAGAGATCTCTAGTCTTTCCCACTCTGTTGTTTTCTTCTATTTATTTGCATTAATCGCTGAGGAAGGCTTTCTTATCTCTGCTTGCTATTCTTTGGAACTCTGCATTCAAATGGGAATATCTTTCCTTTTCTCTTTTGCTTTTTGCTTCTCTTGTTTTCACTGCTATTTGTAAGGCCTCCTCAGACAACCATTTTGCCTTTTTGCATTTCTTTTCCATGGGGACGGTCTTGACCCCTGTCTGCTGTACAATGTTACAAACCTCCGTCCATAGTTCATCAGGCACTCTGTCTATCAGGTCTAGTCCCTTAAATCTATTTCTCACTTCCACCATATAGTCATAAAGGATTTGATTTAGGTCATACATGAATAGTATATTCATAAATATTTATATATCATACATAATTAGTATTTATTCACATATATTTATAGTGTGCCCATATATATTGTATATGACATATATGATATATATCCACTTATATCCATAAACTATATAACTATCACCCAGTTTTCAGTCCAGTACTTGTTTATGAATAAAGGTTTGAGTTGCGATGCCCAGTTGAAGGCTGGAGCTCTTCCTTCGAGTTCTGACGATAAAAATTCACGTATTTGAAACTGAGTTGGAAATCAGTCATGCAATTTATAATTAAAATGAAAATTATAAAATATTTGTTTAAACAAAATAAATTTATTTCAACATATTTGCATTTGATTTCATAGGGCTATGGTTTGTGTTGTTGGTTTGGTAAGGTTTTGTGTGGTATTTTGTTCTTTTAATATGTCTGCATGTATACTTGAGATCTTCATTTTTATGTAAAGTGAACACATATATGCAATAGTACTAGAATAGGATAATACTAAAACAGTGTGCTGTCCACTACAAAAAGCTCAGACAAGATCATAACTGTAAAAATGTTGTCTATATTATTATACCTGGTGATTGTTTTCTCTATGATCTGATGTTCACTTTCAGACTTCTTTTCCCACACTCTAATGTGCAACATGTGTAGACATACTCTTGGGCTCCTTATCTTCATAGCACAGGTGATTTGAGAAAAACTTTGTCATTAAAATATAAATTATAGATAAAAGTTTTGGGTGCTTACCCTCTATCAACTACCCTTTGAAGGTCCACATACCTATTATCACAGTGTATTAAAAAGCAGAGACACTACTTTGCTGAAAAAGGTCCATATATTCAAAACTATGGTTTTTTCCAGTAGTCATGTATGGATTTGAGAGTTGGACCATAAAGAAGGTTGAGCTCTGAAGAACTGATGCTTTTGAACTGTGGTGTTGGAGAAGACTCTTAAGAGAGATGGTGAAGGACAGGGAAGCCTGGTGTGCTGCTGCAGTGCATGGGATTGCAAAGAGCTGGGCATGACTGAGCAACTGAACAACAACAACAATCCTTACAGCAATCCACATCATCTTCCACATTGCAGATATGAAATAACAAAAATTTTAAAGAAAGAGGTTAAACAACTTTTCCAAGATCACACAGTTAGGAGTGGTTGACTTAACACTTGAGCCAAAGCTGTAGACTCAGATTTCATGATCCCATCGCTGATAAAATACTATGGCATGTCTCCCATGGCTATTTCTGCTTGCAGAGAAGATAAAATTTTAGCCAAACAAATAATGTAATAACTTACTACTAAATATCTTTTTATTTCAAATATAAAGACATAACTCAAACTTGTATTCACAGTCATAGACAAATAAATAAAATAAAAACTAGCTTAAAGTGTAATTGGATCCAGGATAGAAATGTTAATATCTGGGCACTGCTTAGTTTTATTATTTTTCTTTCTTCTCTTTTGACTTCTATCACAGATAGCAGATTTACTGTGGCACAGTGGTAAAGAATCCATTTGTCAATGTGGATAGACAAGGGTTTGATCCCTAGGTTGGAAAGATCCTCTGGAGAAGGAAATGGCAACCTACTCCAATATTCTTGCCTAGAAAATTCCATGAACAGAGAAGACTGGTCAGCTACAGTCCATGGGATTTCAAAGAGTCAGATGTGATTAAGCACACACACACAGTACAGACAGGACGGCTTCGAGGAGCTGCACACTTGTTACTTTCATAAAATGCAATTCTATTGCAGTCCTTAAATTTAATGACAATTGCAAGAGCATCCTAAGGATGACTTACCTAGTTTAGGTGATATTACCATTCCTGCATTACACACTGAGGCTAAATTAGAAATTCTGATTGGCTGGATCTGAATTCTAAGGTTCTTTTCTCTCTGAACATTCTTCAGTGCCCTTGCCCTTCAGTGAAGGAATGTAGGCATCCAGCATCATATTTTATAGAAGATGTTCACTACCAAAAAGAGCCATCATCTGTATAAAGCTGTGTTTTCAACACATAATAGCTTATCAAATAGTTCTGATATTAAATAAGCTGTCCAAGAAAAATCAGCTAATAAATGATGGCTAGTGGAACATAAGATTACAGATTCATAGTACATGAACTTTCCAATATCTGATAAAGAGAAACCCTTACTTGGTTCCTTTTGATGTATATTTAAGAGTAGACATTGAGGAACCATGGCCTGCAGGCCAAATCCAGCTCACAAACTGTTTTGTGAATAAGACTGTATTGTAACACACTCATTTGTGTGCATATTTTCTATGCCTTCTTCCATTCTTCAAAAGCAGACTTGATAGTTTTGCACAATTTTGCAACAGAGTTGGAATACTTACTGTCTGGCCTTGAATAGACAAGCAGACATGCTAAACTTCTCTCTAATAGACATTCTAAAAGTAGTTAAACCACAGGAATTTTAGGAAGATACTTAAGCATACAGTAAATATTAGAATTCCAATGGCAAGCCCATCTAAAATTTTGAGACATCTATCAGACATCAACTATGACCTATAATCACTAAATATTCAAATAAAATATTCTTGTCCTTAGTTCATGCCTGTCAAGTCATCTTGTGCGAATGGTTTGATCTCTGTAATATTCCACGTTCCTTTGGATACAAATACTTAAATTGCACGTTCAGGAAGATACATGAGATATAAATGAGGCCAAAACTTTATAATTATCAGTGCTTTTATGTTATATTGATTGTCTTATATACATTGAATCATTTCATTTTTTCAATGTCTTAAAATTAGCTTTCACCACTGTTTATTGTGCAGCTATCACTATTCCAATCTTACAATTTTTTTTTTCACAATAAACTTTTTAGTAGGCACTTTTGTGATTCATTTCTTGTTTTTTTAAGTAATCCTGAAGGAAACAAAATCCTAATATTATTATTTTGAATGAGTGATTTCCAATAATTATACACAAAATAAATTGAATTTTATTAAGAAACATAAAAAGTATGAAACAAGGCAGTTAGTAGTGTTACCAGGGCAGAAAATGTGAACTGATGGGAGAAGAATGGCAGGGTGAAGAAAGAAACTCGAATAGAATGATTGTCTGCTTTGTGTCGGGTATTTTTTATGTGCATATAATTTATTTGTCACAGTTGCCTAGCAAGGTAAGACAAGTTTCTTTTACTGTCAATACGAAAATAGAGATTCATAAATGTTAAGTTACAAGTCTCAGTGGTAAGTGTTAAGCCCGGCCATGTGAGAAAAAAGCTCTACTTTCTTTATGATCTAAGAAATGCAGTGTTCAATTTCCTTCACTTTTGATTTTAAGAGTCTGAGCTATATGTAAGGAAAAAAGAAAAATAAAAGCAAAAATGAAAAAAGAAAAAAGCACAGACTGACTTACGTGTTTCTGTTGTCATTGATCAAACATGTCATATCTCTGGAAGATGATTTTAGATATCATTAACAGACACAGATTTTAATGACATCTAATTTTGCCAAGTAAATGATACATAAGAGTCACTGCTGTTCAAAGCATCAAAAGAAAATAACAATTGCAAGAGTACTGTAACAGTCATAATATTTTAGTAGTTAGTATCATTTTTTAGTAATTAAATGTTAGGTTTAGGTACTTGTCTGGTCCAATGTTCTATGAAACTTACAAGTATTTAATCCTATAAATGACAATGAAAAAAATGTTCTACTATATCCTCATTTTACAGACAAGAAAACAGAGGCCATGACAAATTGAGTAAACTGCTTATGGTATAAAATGGCTGGTAAGCAGATAACAAGGGGCTAAACCAAAATGTGAAGCCAGTTAGTCTGTGTGACTTTGCTCTGAATCATTGTATTATACTGCTTCACCTGTACTGGATTTTCAATTCATATAGTCATCTGTTCAAAATATATAGAGTTTATACCACAGGCTGTGTGGTCTGTTCTTACTAGAGATATCACTGTGGATGTAAAATATTCAAAATTTCTGCCTTCATTAGGTTGAGTAATATATTTAGAAATTTAATGTGGCGGTGTTAGATTTGGTAGATGGAAGGGAAATTTTCATAGGAAGAATTGAATCTGTTCCTGAAAACTTATATACACGTTTATTTTAAATCAATGAAAACAGAAAGGAAGAAAACCACAACTCTAGCAATTTAAATATTCAAGTAAATACTTGTTGTTGTTATAACAATATTGTAACAATATTGGTTGTTGCAATCACTCCCATTGCCTTATTTTTATCTGCTAGCCTGAATTTTAAGATGTTCATCTCTTTGCTTTACTTATAGTCATTATATATATATAATATATATATTTAACCTATATATATATAATAATAAAATCTATATAATATAGTATTATATATTAATATATAAATATATTAATATATCTAATATATATAATATAATTAATATATAATATAATATATAATCTATATATATAATAATTACACATATATGTATATACATATACATATATATGTGATTATTTATTTTGTAGCACATTATAATTTTTCAAAAATTACTACAGCATCATTCCTGCTCCTCAGTTTCAGGCAAATTGAACAGTTAGTCAAGGTATCTTAGATTTGTTACTTGATAAAGAGAGTCAGAGGCCCTTTTTTTTGGACTTTGATTCTTGGTAAGGATACAAAGAAGAATCTATGTCTTACCCATGGCAAAAACAATTTTAGTGAAGTAAGAACAGGAAGAACACCTCAAGGGAAGATGGGCCAAGCCAAGAAAGGCACCGGCGTCCTAATGATGAGGTTCCGGGGTTTCAAAGACAGTACTTTCATCTAAGTGGGCGTGGCTGACAGTTTTAATTGACAGTTGCAAATTACATAGCAGCAGGCAGTATGGCACATGTCTTTCCCATAATTCAGTCTGTTGTAATCAGATGTATTATACATAGAATATTTATGAGCCCTTAATAGGCTGCTGCTTCCTAAGGTCACTTAAAGACACAGCTCTGCCGCAAGGGCACATGTGGCTGAGTTGAACTCCCTGGTATCCACTATGCTATGCACCTAGGATGCAAGCACCAGAGTTGGAAAAGTCTCTGTGGTTATTTTGTAGCATATCTGTGAGCTCTTCTGGGCCACATTGGGGTGTGTCTGGGGCGGGGTTTAGAAATCATCTTTTTTTTTTTTTTTTTTCATTTATTTTTATTAGTTGGAGGCTAATTACTTTACAATATTGTAGTGGTTTTTGTCATACATTGACATGAATTAGCCATGGATTTACATGTATTCCCCATCCTGATCCCCCCTCCCACCTCCCTCTCTACCCGATCCCTATGGGTCTTCCTAGTGCACTAGGTCTGAGCACTTGTCTCATGCATCCAACCTGGGCTGGTGATCTGTTTCACCCCAGATAATATACATGTTTTGATGCTGTTCTCTTGAAACATCCCACCCTCGCCTTCTCCCACAGAGTCCAAAATTCTGTTCCGTACATCTGTGTCTCTTTTAGAAATCATCTTGAATCTTTTTCAGGTAGGCCGCCTCTTGTTGCTCATGCCTAACTTCCTACCTAACAGATTCATCTCAACCTAGACACCAAAAATGTGACTGAAGAATCCTCTGGATAATTACAGCTGCAATCATTCAAGTCACCATAGTCTTTCAAACCTTCTTAGCTGAAGCCTCAGACATAGTAAAGCATAAAAAGAAATTATCCTCCCACGACTATTTGAACTAATGATTCACAGAATTAATGATAATAATAAACCTGTTGCTTTATGCCATTGAGTTGAAGTACCTTTTTATAAAGTGTTACATAAGGAAAATATTATAGACTTCTCATGAACTTTTTATAAACAACATGATTTGTGATTTCTACCTTCATTTCTTTGTAGAACAAATGATAAATTTGAAAACATACACCAGAACAATAGAAAACTTAAGCAAATATATAGCAAAAACCATTGAAACTGCAACAGAAAAAAAAAAAAAAAACCACAATTAAAATTGGAGAATTCAAACCTCTCTTTTAGTAATGATATATCCAATGGAAATAAATCAGTGTTGATAGAATTGGATTAAACACCACCATCAATAAACTGGAAACAATTAGCATATATTGCTGTTGTTCAGTCACTCAGTCATGCCCAACTCTTTTTGATCCCACGGACCAGAGCATGCCAGGCTTCCCTGTCTTTTCACTATCTCCCAAAGTTTGCTATAACTCATGCCCACTGAATCAGTGATGCCGTCCACCTATCTTGTCATCTGTCATTCCCTTCTCTTCCTGCCTTCAATCTTTCCCCGCATCAGGGTCTTTTCTAATGGGTCAACTCTTCACATCAGGTGGTCCAACTAGTGGAGCCTCAGCTTCAGCAGCAGTCCTTCCAATGAATATTCAGGGTTGTTTTTTGTTTGTTTGTTTTAATATTCAGGGTTAATTAGCTTCAAGATTGATTGGATTGATTTCCTTGCTGTCCAAGGGACTCTCAAGAGTCTTCTCCAACACCACAGCTCAAAACATCAATTCTTTGGCACTCAGCCTTCTTTATGGTCCAAATCTCACATCAATACATAATTACTGGAAAAGTCATAGTTTTGACTAAGCAGAACTTTGTCAGCAAAGTGGTGTCTCTTCTTTTTAATATGCTGTCTAGTTTTGTCATCACTTTTCTTCTAAGGAGCAGGCATTTTTTACTTTCCTGGCTGCAGTCACCGTCTGCAGTGATTTTGGATCCCAAGGAAATAAAGTCTGTTACTGTTTCCACTTTTTCACCATCTATTTGCCATGAAGTGATGAGAATGGATGTCATGATCTTAGTTTTTTGAATGTTGATCTTTAAGCCAGCTTTTTCACTCTCTTCTTTCACCCTCATCAAGAGTTTCTTTAGTTCCTCTTCACTTTCTGCCATAAGGGTGGTGTTATCTGCATATCTGAGTTTATTGATATTTCTCTGGGCAATCTTGATCCAGCATGAGCTTCATCCAGCCCAGCATTTCACATGATGTACTCTGCATAGAATTTAAATAAGCAGGGTGACAATATGCAGCTAAACATACTTCTTTCCCAATTCTGAACCAGTCTGTTGTTCCATCTTTGATTCTAACTATTACTTCTTGACTTGCATACAGTTTTCTCAGGAGGCAGACAAGGTGTCTCTTTAAGAATTTTCCACAGTCTGACACAGTCAAAGGCTTTAGCATAGTCAATGAAACAGAAGTACTTGTTTTTCTTTATTTCCCTTGCTTTTTCTGTGACCAAACACATGTTGGCAATTTGACCTCTGGCTCATCATTCTTTTTTAGATCTACATTGTACATCTGGAAGCTCTCTGTTCACATACTTCTGAAGCCTAGCTTGAAGGATTTGGGGCATAAATCTTGCTAGCATGTGGAATAAGTGCAATCATGTGGCAGTATGAACATTCTTTGGTATTGCCCTTCTTTGGGATTGGAATGAAAGCTGACCTTTCCCAGTTCTGTGGCCACTGCTGAGTTTTCCAATTTGCTGGCATGTTGAGTGCAGCACTTTAACAGGGCCATCTTTTAAGATTTGAAATAAATCAGCTAGAATTCCATCACCTCCACTAGCTTTGCTTGCAGTAATGTTTCTTAAGGCCCACTTGACTTCACTCTCCAGGAAGTCTGGCTCTAGGTGAGTGATTACTTCATCATGGTTATCCAGGTCATTAAGAACTCTTTTGTACAGTTCTGTGTACCTTGCCACTCTTCTTAATATCTTCTGCTTCTGTTAGGTCTACACTAGCTGCCCTTTATTGTGCCCATCTTTGCATGAAACCTTCCCTTGGTATATCTAATTGTCTTGAAGAGATCTCTAGTCTTTCTAATTCTTTTTTCCCCTCTATTTCTTTGCATTATTCACTTAAGAAAGCTTTCTTTTCTCTCCTTGCTATTGTTTGGAACTGTGCATCCATATAGGTTTATCTTTCCTTTCCCCTTTCCTTTCACTTCTCAGCTATGTGTGAGGGGTCTCTCAGACAACCATTTTGCCTTGATGCATTTCTTTTTCTTCTAAGTCTCTAGAGACCTACAAGATTGTCTAGGAGTAACACCAAAAAAGATGTCCTTTTCACCATAGGGACTGGAATGGAAAAGTATGAAGTTAAGAGATACCTGGAGTAACAGGCAAGTCTGGCCTTTAAGTATTAGCATGTATAGACTACTCTATTTAATAACAGAGGGCTTCCCAGTCAGGGCTAGGGGTAATTAACACGCCTGCCATTGTAGGAGACAGAGACTTGTGTTCGATTCCTGGGTCAGGAAGATCCCCTGAAGGAGGGCATGGCAACCTAGTCCAGTATTGTGGCCTGGAGAATCCCTTGGACCACGGAGTTGGACACAACTGAAGTGACAGCGCGCATTCAACAACGTGATAGACCACACATTGTATCAAAAATCTCAAAAAATGTAGAGGAATAGAAATCATACAAAATATGTTCTTCTTCCACGTTAGAGCTAAACCAGATTAATTACATAAAGATAACTGGAAAAACTCTAATATTTGGATATTAAATAACACATGGACTTAACACATAGTTTTAAATAGCACATGGATCAAAGATGATGTATCAGAAAGTTAAAAATATAAATATAATATAAAAATAAAAATATAATTTACAACAAAATAATATTTCAGAGATGGAAGAAAAGTAGTGTTTCAATGAGAATCTGTATAATTAAATGTATCCATATAAAAGAAGTGGGGCTTAAAATGAAAATACTATTTCCAACATTGTATACTGCAGAAGTAACTTAAGCAGTCTGAAGCTAGCAGATGAAGAGAATAAAATGTAAAGCAGAAATTTATGAACTTGAAACTAATAAATCAAAGGAGAAATTAACAAAACTGAAAACTATATTTTTTTGGAAAAAAGGAGTAAAATTTACAACCTTGCAGCTAGGCTAAACAAGAAAAAGATGAAAGTTACCAACATAGGATTTGTTTCAGTAATCATCACTGCTGATTCACTGGGCACTGAGATTTTACTGAAAGAATACTATAAATAATTCTAAGGCCATGAATTTTGTAATTTAGATGAAATGCATCAGTTATTTTTGGACATGAATTTGAACAAATTCTGGGAGATAGTGGAGGACAGAGGAGCCTGGCATGCTACAGTCCATTGGATTGCAAAAAGTTGAACATAACTTAGTCACTGAGCAACACCAATCAATTAATTTTCAGATACAAGCTGTCAAATCTCACATGAGGAGTAGATTACCAGTGTGCTGTGCTGTGCTTAGTCACTCAGTGGTGTTCAACTCATTCCAACACCACAGACTGTCCATGGGGATTCTCCAGGCAAGAACCCTAGGGTGGGTTGTCATTCCCTCCTCCAGGGGAACTTTGCAATCCAGCAAACTGAGTCTCCCACATTGCAGGTGGATTCTTTACCATCTGAGGTACCAGGGAAGCCCAAGAATACTGGAATGGGTAGCCTGTGCCTTCTCCAGAGTATCTTCCATCCCAGCAATCAAACCAGGGTCTCCTGCAATGCAGATGGATTCTTTACCAGCTGAGATATATATATATATAAAGTAAACTGAATTAATAATGAATAGCCTTCCAAATGGGAGATCATCAGAACAGATAATGTTTACCATTATACTCTGTCAATTGTTTAAGGTAGAGGTAACACCAATTTTCCACATTTTCTTCTGGAATATTGAAACAGAGGAAAAGTTCCCAATTTATTCAATGAGTCCCGCATTAACCTATTATTAAAATTAGATGAATATATTAGAAGAAAAAAGGACAGGCCAAGATCACTTGTGAATACAAATGAAAATATTCTCCCTTAAGAATTAGCAAATCAAAACCCCAAATTAAAAAGTAATAATGATATATAATAAGGGGACAACAGAGTATGAGATGGTTGGATGGCATCACTGACTCAATGGACATGGGTCTGGGTGGACTCCAGGAGTTGGTGATGGACAGGGAGGCCTCGCGTGCTGCAGTTCAAGGGGTCGCAAGGAGTCGGACATGACTGAGCGACTGAACTGAACTGAATGGAAAATGAAATTATTCTACCTTTTGCAGGGGTATTTCATCATTTAAAAATCAAGTCAATACAGTAGAGAGAAAAAAATAAAACACAACACAACTATATCATTTGGGCAGAAACAAAATATTTGACAAATTCTACCACCTGTTGATGACCAAACACTCTCAGCAACCTATGAATAGAGAGAAAAATTCATAAATTTAAAAACAACTTTTGCAAAATATCAATCACCAAGTTTATACATAAATTGTGATAAAATGGACATTTTACCCCTAAATTTAGGAACAAGGCAAAATTGTCCACTCTCACATTATGCTGGAATTGCTAACTGAAGCAATCATACAAGACAAAGAAATGGAATACATGCACATTGGTAATAAATAGATAAACTGATTTTATTCACAGAAGACAATACTGCCTACATAAAAAATTGCAAGAATCAACATGAACAACTGAAAACCTCCTAGAATAAATAAGTGAATGCAACATTGTGACAGGATGCAAGGCTAAGAGAAAAGTCAATTGCTTTCCTGTATACCAGTCATGAAATCATTTTATTTTATTTATTATTATTGAGATATATTTGAATTGCAGTATTATTTTAGTTTAAAATTCACAATACAGTAATTTTATAGAATGTATGTCACACAAAGTTATTGTAAAATATTGACAATATCCATCGTATGGTGTATTACATCCTTGCACCTTATTCATTTTACACCTGCTAGTTCATTCCTCTTAATCTTCTTCATTTATTTGGACACTAGCCCCACTAACTTCCCTCTGGAAATTACTAGTTAGTTCTCTGTATCTATGAGTCTATTTCTGTTTCATTATATTTGTTCCTTTGTTTTACATCTTACATTCCACATAAAAATGAAAATATATTGCATTTGTTTTTCTCTCTCTGACGTTTCACTAAGCATACTTTCTAGGTACATTCACATTGCTGCAAATGGTAGAATTTCATTTTTTTATAGCTGATCAATATATATGTTAATATATATACATATATATGCTTATATATGTGTGTGTGTGTGTATATATATATACACACACACACTTAACCCATTTGTCTGTTGATGGACACTTAGATTGTTTCTATATCTTGATACTATCAGCAATGATACTCTGAACAGTGAAATGTGGATATCTTTTTGAATTAGTATTTATGTTTTCTTTGAATAATAACCAGAAGTGGGTTTGTAGGATTATATACTAGTCCTATTTTAAGCTGTTTAACTTTTTTAAGGAACATCCATACTGTTTTACTTTAGTGGCTATACCGATCTTCATTCCCACCAACAGTGCAAAAAGGTTACCTTTTATCAACAACACTTATTATTTCTAGTATTTTTTACAGTTACCATTCTGACAGGTATGGGATGATATTTCAAGGTTGTTTTGATTTGCATTTCCCTGATGATTGGAGCATCTTTTCATGTGTCAGTTGCCTATCTGTATGTCTGTTTTGGAAAAATGCCTTTTCAGATCCTCTGCCCATATTTTAATCAAGTGTTTAAAATACTGAATTGTGTGAGTTATTTGTATATTTTGAATATTAACCCTTCATGGGAATATAATTTGTAAAATGTTCTCCCATTCAATAAGCTGTCTTTTCATTGTGTTGACCATTTCTTTCTCTGTGCTAAAGCATTCTACTTGGATTCAGCTCAGTTCAGTTCAGTCGCTCAGTCGTGTCTGACTTTTTGCGACCCCATGAACCGCAGCACGCCAGGCCTCCCTGTCCAACACCAACTCCTGGAGTCCATCCAAACCCATGTCCATCGAGTCGGTGATGCCATCCAACCAACTCATCCTCTGTCGTCCCCTTCTCCTCCTGCCCTCAATCGTTCCCAGCATCACGTTCTTTTCAAATGAGTCAACTCTTTGCATCAGGTGGCCAAAGTATTGGAGTTTCAGCTTCAACATCAGTCCTTCCAAAGAACACCCAGGACTGATCTCTTTTAGGATGGACTAGTTGGATCTCCTTGCAGTCCAAGGGACTCTCAAGAGTCTCCACCAACCTCACAGTTCAAAAGCATCAATTATTCGGCGCTCAGCTTTCTTTATAGTCCAACTCTCGCATCCATACATGACCGCTGGCAAAACCATAGCCTTGACTAGATGGATCTTTGTTGGCAAAGTAATGTCTCTGCTTTTTAATATGCTGTCTGAGTTAGTCATAACTTTCCTTCTAAGGAGTAAGTGTCTTTTAATTACATGGCTGCAATCTCCATCTGCAGTGATTTTGGAGCCCAGAAAAATAGTCAGCCACTGTTTCCACTGTTTCCCCATCTATTTCCCATGAAGCGATGGAACCAGATGCCATGATCTTAGTTTTCTGAATGCTGAGCTTTAAGCCAACTTTTTCACTCTCATCAAGAAGCTATTTAGTTCCTCTTCACTTTCTCTCATAAGGGTGGTGTCATCTGCATATCTGAGGTTATTAATATTTCTCCCAGCAATCTTGATTCCAGCTTGTGCTTCCTCCAGCCCAGCGTTTCTCATGATGTACTCTGCATATAAGTTAAATAAGTAGAGTGACAATATACAATCTTGACATACTCCTTTACCTATTTGGAACCAGTCTGTTGTTCCATGTCCAGTTCTAACTGTTGCTTCCTGACCTGCATACTGGTTTCTCAAGAGGCAGGTCAGGTGGTCTGGTATTCCCCTCTCTTGAAGAATTTTCTACAGTTTATTGTGATCCACACATTCAAAGTCTTTGGCATATTCAATAAAGCAGAAATAAATGTTTTTCTGGAACTCTTTCATTTTTTGATGATCAACCAGATGTTGGCAGTTTGATCTCTGTTTCCTCTGCCTTTTCTAAAATGAGTTTGAACAAACCAGCTTGAAGTTCACAGTTCACATATTGCTGAAGCCTGGTTTTGATTAGGTCCCATTTGTTTATTTTTGCTATTAGTTCCCTTGCTTGAGGAGGAAGATACAAATAAGACATATAATAAGACCAAAGCCAAAGACTGCACTGCCTATGCTTTCTTCTAGCAATTTTATGGCTTCAGGGCTTACATTCAGGATTTTAATTTTTTTGGATGGTGTGAGAAGATATTTTCCTTTCATTATTGTACATGTAGCTGTCCAGTTTTCCTAACACCACTTATTGAAGAGGCTATTATTTCTCCATTGTAATTTTTGCTGCCTTTGTCACAGATGAATTCATTGCATATGTGTGAGTTTATTTCTGGAATCCATCTCCATTTTGTGCCATTGAACTCTTCTTTTTTGTGCCAGTACCATGTTTTGACTACTGTAGCTTTCCAGTATTTCCTGAAGTCAAGGAGTTTGATACCTCCAGAGTTGTTCTTTTTTTTTTTTTTTTTTAATCAAATTGTTTTGGTAATTCAGGAAGTCTTGTAGCTCCTTACAAATTTTAGGTTTATTTATTTTAGTTTTGTGGAAAATTACATGTATATTTTCATAAGAATTACATTGTCTATAGATTGGTTTGAGTAGTATAGGCATTTTAACAATATTAATTTTTTCATCCAGGAACAGTGAATATCTTTCCATTTATTTTCACCTACTTCAGTTTCCTTCATTAATGTTTTACAATTTTCTGAGTACTACCCTTTCAGTACCTTGGTTAAATTTATTCCTAAGTATTTTTCCTTTTGACTTTAATTTAAGTGGAGTGTTTAATTAAGTGGGGTGTTTTCTTTATTTCTTTTTCTGATCTTTCACTCCCTTTGTATAGAAATGTAACAAATTTCCTATATTAATCTTGTATCTTTCAATTTCACTAGTAGTTTATTTAATTTTAGTACTTTGTTTTTTGGTGAAATCTTTAGGGGTATCATATCGTCTTCAAATAGTCACAATTTTCACTGTTTCTCTTCCAATTTGGATAACTTTTCTTTCTTTCTTTTTTTTTTTTTTTTTTTCTGGTCTGATTTCTGCAGCCAGAACTTTGCATACCATGTTAAATATAAATGACAAGAGTGAGTATCCTTGTCTTGTTCTTTGTCTTAAGGGGAAAACTTCCTGTGCTTCACCACTGAGTATGAAGTTAGTTGTGGGTTGGTCATGAATAGTCTTTATAATATTGAGGTATTTTCCATCATACCAAATTTATTGAGAACATTTATCATGAAAGGATGTTCAATTTTATCAAATGATTTTTCTGCATCTATTAAGATGAGATGATAAGATGATTTTTATCTTTTCCTATATGTTTACATTTTGTGGTGATGCTTTTCCTTAAAACATTTTCTTATTTTTTGGTATAACCTTTTCTTATTTTTGCAAGGCGAGGAAGGTGAGAGGAGGGTTCAGGATGGCTGATTCATGTCAATATATGGCAAAAACCACCACAATATTGTAAAGTAATTAGCTTCCAGTTAAAATAAATTAATTAAAGACCTGAATAAATAAAATAATCTCAAAAAAAAAAAAAAAAGAAAGCTATTAACATTTCCTGGAAGACTGGTTTAGGGGTGATAGACTCTTTTGACTTTTGCTTGTTTGGAAAACTTTCTCCAACAAATCTGAACCATTTGCTTTGTAGAGTGTCCTTTATTTTAAGTTTCTTCCGTTAAGTTATTTCTTTCTTTAGAATTATTAATATTGTGAATATTAATAGGGTTATTAATAACAATTAAATCAACTGTAATTTAATAATATTGAATATTATTAATATTTAACTTCAATATTAAAACTATTAATATTGAAAAATAAGCTAATGGTGTTATAAGGAGCCCCTTACTTGTGATTCTTTTTCTCTTATCACCTTTAAAATTCTCTCTTTAATTTTTGCTTTTTAATTATATGTCTCAGTGTGGATATTTTATTTATCTTGATTGAGTCTCTGTGCTTCTTGAACCTAGATATTTTTTGCCTTTTTCAGGTTAGAAATGTTTTAGCCATAATTTCATCAAATAAGATTTCTTCCCGTTTCTCTCTTTCTTCACCTTTGGGGCTCTTATAATGATAAGATTGATTTGCTTGATGTCACAGAGATTCCATAAACTACCTTCATTTGTAAATTTGCCTTTTCTTTTCTGATTGGATGACTTCTAATATCCTGTCTCCCATGTTGCTTATGCATTCTTCTGTGTTATCTAATCTGTTGTTAATTTCTTCTTATGCATGTTGTTATTTCAGTTAGTATATTCTTTAGCTCAGATTGGTTCTTTTTATGTTTTCTGGTTCTTGGTTGAAGTTCTCATTGACTTCCTCTATTCGTTTCCCAAAGTCAGTGTGATTTTTTTTTTAAATCACTACTCTTTGAACTCTTTTAAATAAGTTACTTATCTTTGTTTCCTTAGTTTTATTTTCTGGGGTTTTATCTTGTTCTTCATTTGGAACATATTCCTGTGTATTCTCAATTTGTTTGACTCTCTTTGATTCTCTCTATGAAATGAAATGAAAGAGTTTCTGATTCCAAGGAACTTGTATGCAAAGTTTCTATGTGTTCAAAACACCCCTCTGCAGTTTGTTAGTGCCTAGTGGTTTTGGTGAGAGAAGTATATATGATGTGGTCACTGGCAGCATCTTTTCCTGGGGTGCTCTGGCACCCCATCTTCGTGAGGCATAGGGCTGGAGCTGGATAAACCAGAAGTGGAGCTATGCATTAGCCAGGGCTCTTCCGAGGCCTAGTGGCCAGTCCAGCTCTGATGAGGAGTGGGACCAGGATCCAAGGGACTGGAGCAGGAGCTCTGAGGGAGCTGATATTCTCCATAGCATGAGCAGTCTTTCCATACTTTGGGCAGATTCAGAACCCAAGTGGTTGGAGCAGCAACTCTGAGTACCTCTGCTTCTACTTAGTGCCATGGTGATCTGCATCTTGGTCAGGGGTAAGGCTGGGCCCCATGAAGCAGGATCCACAATTCTAAGGCAGCCCCATTTCTCTGGTTTTCAGGCATTTTCTGTTCTGGTCGGGACCAGGAGAGACTGGAAGAGGAGCCTAGTGTGGGCTGGGCAGCATCCTGAGATGGTCTTAGCAGGCTAGCCAGAGCACCTGGAACTTTTCAATCTGCTGCTTCTGTATTTGAAATAGGAGAAAGCTCCTTTGGGCACATTCTAGGAGAGGAGTCTTGGTTTCCTATAACCATCCAATAAGCCTCACTGCTTTTCAAACCAGGCAAAAGAAGTCATTTTCCCAGTGCCAGACTTCACTGCTGGTTGCCCAACATGATATCTGAACACCTTGCTCCTTAGAGGTGATGCCCAAGACTGTGATCTCTCCCCCTTCTTCTGGGTCACCTGCCAGGAATGTGGTAGAGTAGATTGCTTCTCTGCTTCTACTAGACTCTGTGTGTTTGTTTCTCTGTAACCTTGTTTGTAGAAGACCCACTCTGCTAGTAGCCAGGACATTCTCAAAGAGAATATTGATGTTTATGTGAGAAGGTGAGAGGAGGTGAGCTCAGTGTTTTCCTATTCTGTCATCTTGATCCCACTTCTATATTCCAACAATAAAAGGGTGAACTCTAAATAAGAAAAGAAACATAAAACATAATACTGCTTACAATGACTTAAACAAAAGATACAATTAGGTGTGAATCTATTAACATATGCAGAGGAACATGCAAAAAATTACAAAATGGTGACTCCGAAAATAAATCTTAGCAAGCTTTTCTTTTTTCAGTAACTGAATTCATTTTTTAGAGTAGGTGTTGGTTTACAAAAAACAGCATATATACCTTCAAATCCACAGACTTTGCTGTTTTAACATATTTCAATAATGTAATATATTTGCTACAATTGAACCTGTATCAATACACTATTATTAATTAGCATCCATAGTTTACATTAAGATTCATCTTTTGTCTTGTGCCTTTATCTATTTTGACAAATCTTAATAACATACATTCACCAGTAGAGCATTATAAAGAATTGTTTCACTGCCTTAAAAATAACCCTTTACTCTGGCTATTTAACCCTTTATTCCTTCTCCTCCAACCTTCATCATGACTGATGTGTTTACTAATATGTCTCTTTTTATAGTTTTGCCTTTTACAGAGTGTCATATATTTGAAATGATACAACATGCAACTTTTGCATAATGGCTTCTTCCACTTAGCAATATGCATATAAAATATTATTGAATAGGCAGAGTATATCGTGCAAAATGCCAGACTGGATGAAACACAAGCTGGAATCAAGATTGCCGGGAGAAACATCAATAACCTCTAATATGCAGATGACACCACCCTTATAGTAGAAAGTGAAGAGGAACTGAAGAGCCTCTTGATGAAAGTGAAAGAGGAGAGTGAAAAAGCTAGCTTAAAAATCAACTTAAAACAACAACAACAACAACAAAGATGATGGCATCTGGTCCCATCACTTCATGGCAAATAGAAGGGGAAACAATGGAAAAAGTGACAGAATTTATTTTGGGGGGCTCCAAAATCACTGCAGATGGTGACTGCAGCCTTGAAAGTAAAAGATACTTACTCCTTGGAAGAAAAGCTATGACAAACCTAGACAGCAGATTAAAAAGCAGAGACATTACTTTACCAATTAAGGTCCATCTAGTCAAAGCTATGTTTTTTTCCAGTAGTCATGTATGGATGTGAGAGTTAGGACATAAAGCTGAGCACTGAAGAATTGATGGTTTTGAATTGTGGTATTGGAGAAGACTCTTGAGAGTCCCTGGACTGCAAGGAGATCAAACCAGTGAATCCTAAAGGAAATCAATCTTGAATAATAATTGGAAGGACTGATGCTGAAGCTGAAACTCCAATACTTTAGCTACCTAATGTAAAGAGCTGACTTATTAGAAAAGACCCTGATACTGGAGAAGATTGAAGGCAGGAGGCAAAGTGGACGACAGAGGACTAGACTGTTGGATGGCATCACTGACTCAATGGACATGAGTTTGGTGAAGGACAGAGAAGCCTGGCGTGCTGCAGCCCAAGGGGTCACAAAGAGTCAGACGCGACGGAGCAGCTGAACAACAACAAAGATTTCTCCCTGATTTGCAAAGATTTCTCCCACTCTGTGAGTTTCACTTTCTTGATTGTACTCTTTGTTGCTTAAAAGTTTTAATTTTGAGGAAGTCCATTATATGTTTTCCTCCCTTGCTGTTTGTATTTTAGGTGCCATATCTACAAAACAACTGCTTAAGCCAAGGTCATAAAAAAATTTATATGTCTGTTCCCTATAGGACTTTTATAATTTTAGCACTTATATTTAGATCTTTGATTCATTTTGACTAATTTTTGAGTATTATTTAAAGTAGGTGTTCAGCTTAACTGTTGAATGTGGGTATATATTTGATCAAGCACTGTTTGTTGAAAAGATTATTTTTTTTGTTTTCACATTGAATTGTCTTAGTGCTCTTAGTCAGACACCAATTGCCCAAATATGTTTAGGTTTATCTGGGTATCCTCAATTCATTTCATTTATTATGCCCTTAATCTATATGTCAGTCTTGATTATCATAGTTTAATAAAGTGTATTTTAAATTTGGGAAGTGTGAGTAAGCCAGTTATTTTCTTTCTTTGTTTCTTAGTCCTCTTCCTGGTCACTTGTATTTCTTATGAGTTTTAGAATCAGTTTATTTATTTCTGTCAAAAAAAGGCAATTTAAAAGTTGAAATATAAGTCACTTTGGAGGGTACTGACATCTTAGTAATGACAAGCTTTCCATTTTATAAATGTGAAATGTCTTCCCATTCATTTGAACGTCTAATATTTTTGACAATATTTATGGATTTAGTGTCTAAGTCAAATTATTTTTCAAATTCATCTCCACGTTCTTTGTTTTCTAATCTCCTTAATTTCATACTTTAATTTTCATATCATTTATTGTCAGTGCATAAAATATATAGCAGATTTTTGAAGTCATTTGTTAGTTGTAGTTGTTTGTTGCTATTCTTCAGGATGTATAATAAAAAAGATCATATCATGTGCAAATAGTTTTAATACTTCTTTTTCAATTTGGATGCCTTCTGTTTTTTTCCCTAATTTCCTTTAATAGAGTCTCTAGTATAATGTTGAACAGCAATAATGAGAGCAGATATCTTTGTCTTTTTCCTGATCTTTCACTCTTTTACTATTTCTCTGAGAAGTTTAATTTTAGCTGTGAATTTTTCATAGAAGAGTTTTATGAGATTGAAGTAGTTTTCTTCCAAATATTTTTGTTTTGCTGATTGTTTTTATATCACAAAAAGATGTTGTGTCAATTTCTTTTTCTGCCTCTACAGGGATTCTCAAGCTTTTCACACTCACACTCAGTCATATCTGACTCTTTGTGATCCCATGGACTGTAGCCTGCCAGGTCACTCTGTCCATTGGAGTTTTCAGGCAAGAATACTGGAGTGGGTTGCATTTCCTCTTCCAGGGAATTTTCCTGACTCAGGGATCGAACCCAACTCTCCTGCATTTCTTTCATTGCATGTGGATTCTTTACCAGTGAGCCATTGGGGGATTCTATCATGTGGCATTTCCCCTTTATTCTATTGTTATAGTGCAGTATGTTAATTTATTTAGCACGTTGATTCAGCCTTGAATTCCTGAGACAAATCCCACTTTTTCATGGAATGTTATCTTTTTACTATGTTGGTGAATTCAGTAATTACAGAAGTCTGGGTTTCTTTGGAGTTTATGTCAGAGTCATTTTTGTATTTTCAATGGGTCATTCTTTCAAGTTTCTTTGAATGGTTTGTAATATTGTTGTGAAGAACTGAGCATTCTGTGTTATAATGTGGTAAATTTGGAAGTATGATTCTCAGTCCTCAGGGACTGTTGCTTTTGCTTGTGTAGGCTTGGGAATGTCCATTTGTGTCTGTTTTACCAAAATGTGTACTCCTTTTGTACATTGAAATTTTTAGTCCATTTTCTCTATCTTCAGACAATGATCTAACAAAGGGTTGGCAGAAACCCCAGTGGCTCAAGAGGTAACAAAGCCACTGCAATACTGGAGATGCTGGAGATGTGCGTTTGATCCGTGGGTCAGGAAGATCCCCTGGAGGAGGAAATGGCAACCCACTCCAGTATTCTTGCCTGGGAAAATCCATGGACAGAGAAGCCTGGTGAGCTGGAGTCCACAGGGTTGCAAAGACTGAGCATGCACACCAAGATTTTCTCTATCTTCAGACAGTGATCTGACAAAGATATTGTCAAATGTGAATGGGAATGGGGAAGAAGGATTCTACTTTACATGTCCTGATAGATGCCACCAGGGGAGATCACTGTGGCCAAAAAGACTAAAACCAAGGAAGGACTCTCTGCCAGTTCTTCAGAGTTCTGCCACACCAACCCAGATGCACATAAGGTCTCCTGTGCCTGCCACAGAATCAGCTATACAACCAAGGAATGCAGACCATTGTCCCCAAGGTGATAAAGGGGCTAAGGAATGGGGCACGGAAAATGGTTTGTGGATTCTACTTTCTTACCAAATATGTCTTCATCAAGCACTCCCCTTTCTGTTATAAGTGACCAATCATATTTCTGTGTTCCAAAATAATTGATTTAATTCTTTCCAGTTCAATGGCTGCTTAGATGGAGGGACCAACCCTTGGATCTTCCTACTCTGGCATTTTGCATGTATGTTAGCCTTATTGGATATTCAAGGTCCTTCAGAATTCTACTACTGTCATTTCTGTTTTGCCAAAGGTCTGATTAAAGTTTTTGTTCTTGTTTCAGAAAATCTTCCATGTTTCAAAGTTCTTAAAATATTATCTTTCATGATTTTCTGAGGCATTTACATTTTGCCTTAAACATAGATATTAAATCAACCAGCTACAAGCATCTTTTTATTAAAAAAAGACAAATTTTCCCACTCTGGATTACCTTCTCAATCATATGTGAATAGTTCATATATATACTTGTATCTGTATCTAGTTTCCTCATTCCTTTGCACTGATCTATTTACACAACTTTGTTATTACTATAGCATTTCATTTTTAAGACTTTTAATGCTATGCTATTCTCTCAGAACATCCCACCCTGAAGACCCAGAAGGATGGGATGGAAAGGGAGGTGAGAGGGGGAATCAGGATGGGTAACACATGTAAATCCATGGCTGATTCATGTCAGTGTATGGCAAAAACCACTACAATATTGTAAAGTAATTAGCCTCCAACTAATAAAAATAAATGAAAAAAAAAAAAAAGACTTTTGAAGTCAAATTTTTGTGTAATTAGCATGATAGGGTATTGGTTATTCTTGGCTCCAGGTATTTCCAAATCAACTTACTAAGTTGTGTAAAATAAAAACTTAAAGCACTTTGGATTGCATATATAAAAATTGTGTATATAAATTGATTTAATAACAATTTTGAGGACATTTATTAAAATGCAATTTCTAATGCTTTACATGTATTAATTTATCAAGCCTTCTTTAAAGATTATCAATAAAAGCATAAAATTTTACACAAATAGACCTTGTATTTCTTTGCTACATATTTTTCAAAGCAATTTCTATTTTTCATTTTATTTTAAGTTATTCCCATCAATTGATAGTATGTAGAGGTACAATTGATTTTGGTGTATTGATTAGATATACAGAACCTTGTCAAATACACTAATACATTTTTAACAAGAGTTTTAAATTATCTTTATGCACAGTGATAAGAAATAAATTAATTATATTATAAAATTAATTTTAATACATATATAACATTGGCTATTACCTCAGTTAACAACACTGAATATTAGTAGATACTCTAGTTTTCACTGGTTTTTTTGTTTTTTGTTTTTTTTAATTTCGAAGGGAGAGAATTCAAATTTTTAACTTGGAGAAAAATATTCACAGTTAAGAGTTTAAGAATTACTTATATGAAAATTAAAAACACTCTGTTTCTCACCTTGTAAGATATTTACTCACAAATGAATGGTGAATCTTATGAGAAATTTTCTGCAACAATATAAATTATCAAATATATTCTACCTCTTTTTTTATCAGTGTGCTGTTATACTGATTTATTTTCTAATATTAAATAACCTACATTACTTGGATAAACCCAAAATATCCATGATATATTACTTATTTTGTATAATGCTATAATGAAATTTCCTTTCACTTTTGTTCCAAGTGTGCTATTAACCTGTGATTTTCCTTTTATTTTTAAATTTCAGTCTCAGATTTTGGCATCAAGGCTTTGCATCCTGTCAGCATAAATTGGGAACATTTTTGCATCTTCTCAGCATAAATTGGGAAACAATGCTTCTCTTTCTGTATTCTGCTAAATTTTGTGTAAGATTGAATTTATTTCTTTATTAAAATTTTGATGTAATTTTATATTTAAAAAAACCTAGCGTGCATTGTATATGTTTGTGTGTCTCTGTGTGTTGTTTTGTTTCAAGGGAAAGATCTTTTAAAAGTTAATTAAACATTTAAAAGTTTCTTATTGTCTTTAATGGTTGCAGAGTCATTCATGAGTGTAGGAAACTATTTCCATTTTATCTAAATAATATTTAGATAAATATTTTTTCTAATATTTAAAATATATTTCCATTTTATCTAAAATCTCAATGTTGTAAAACTTTTCATAATGTTTGAATATAATCTTCTTTAAATTTGCAGACTTATTTCAAATGCTTTTTATAAAATTTCTAATGTTTATTGTCACTTTTTTTTCTTTCTTCTTTGTTTGCTTTTTACTTTTTATAGTCAGTTATTTTTAAACAGTTTGTATTTGGTTTTGTTCAGTCTCCCTCTATTAAAGATTATTTTCTAATTTCATAATTTCTGCTTTAGCCATTATTTTCCCTTTCTTTTACATTATTTAGATTATTTTTATGTATTTTTCTAACCATTTAAAAATATGGACATGCAGACTAATTTGTCATTTGCAGGAAAAGTATTTTTCTCTGAATCATATGAGTGTATGTTAGTTGTTTACACG
Organism: Muntiacus reevesi; assembly: GCF_963930625.1. Taxonomy (NCBI): domain Eukaryota; kingdom Metazoa; phylum Chordata; class Mammalia; order Artiodactyla; family Cervidae; genus Muntiacus; species Muntiacus reevesi. The sequence continues at coordinate 51,939,760 of NC_089251.1, read as the reverse complement.
GTGTCCTTTATATTTGAATAACTTACTGTGTAATCCCTACAAAGAATTTATTCTATGTAACCTCAGTATAGATATCAAAAACAATAAAACTGCAATGATGTAATAAGTTCATATAATGTACAGTTGTTCAAGTTTCAAAATTTGTCCCAATAATGCACACTGTTGCAAAGCCTTCCAATTTGCAGTCATTTGTAGCAACCTCTTTGCTTTCTTTTAGTCTAATGTAATTTCTCAGTCTTTCCTTTACATGCTGCTGCTGAAGTTTCCAATTCAATTATTAATACTCACTCTCAGTTTATGTTTTTCTTATGACAAATCAAGACTATATTGTTATTTTTTAGGTATATCCCAAGACTGAGAGTGTATCCTTTCATTGCATTCAATCATGTGTCACAACAGCTTTGAGTTATTCTCTTATTGCTGAGAAATGGAACAAATCACTAACTTTGTTAATCTTATTTACAAGTGGTCTCCCATGTATTCCTCTGTAAAAGTATTCGTTTCTCTCTCTCTCTCTCTCTCTCTTCCTTTTTCCTTCATCACCTTCTTCTTGATTAACTGAATATTCTTTTAATCTTTTTTGATGATTTGTTTTTGTCTACCTCTTTGGAAGCTATACACTCTATTTTATTCTTCTGGTATTAATCCTAAAAATTAGACATATTTTTAAATCATCAAAGTAATTGTAAATCAAAATTAAGAAATAGATTTAATTTCCTTCAATATGATAAAATTAGAATACTTTAGCTCCACACTCCTAATATACTTTTAATATTTCAATTCTAAATTCATAATGCCATCAAATACTCAGAAGCATAGGTAAAGGACAAGTCCACTTCTATCCATTAGCACCAGATCCATGTGTTATAGATATTGAATACTTAGCATTGTGCATTTGCCATTTGTTGTCTGCATTATAGAGCATTAATATGTAAAGGTGATTCTTTTGACTGGGGTTTAGCTAAGCTTTCGACAGTTGATTCCTATATTCCTTAAGACATTGCTTCTAGAAGATGGAATAAGACACAATAGCAGCGGATTACAAACTCATAAGCCTATTATGTCACTACTTTTTTTTATTCCTCCTTTGGTAAAATATTTCTCTTAGTCTGTGTACATGTTCAGTTGCTTCAGTCATGTCCGACTCTTTGCGACCCCAGGGACTGGAGCCCACCAGGTTCTTCTGTCCATGACAGGAATTTCCAGGCAAGAATACTGGAATAGGTTGTCACGCCCTCCTGCAGGGGATCTTCCTGACCCAACAATGAACCTGTGTCTCCTGTGTTTCCTGCATTGCAGATGAGATGTATTCTTTTTTTTTTTTTTTTTTTTTTTAGGGATATAATATTCTCTAATTGGAAGGTAGAGCATGAAAGCCAAGCCAAATAATAAAACATCATGACTTTTGATCACTTAGAAAATTACAGTGAATAAATATTACCTAAAAGAAAATTCAAAAATTTCCAAACGTTGAAAATACATACATTTTCTGACTTACAGTTTGTTCTGCAATGATAAGTTAGTGCACCTAGATGAGATTAAAAACTGGCTGAATTTAGAATGTATTCTTTATCCACTGACTCAGCTTAGAAGCCCTCCCTCAGTCTGAGGCAATTTAAATGGAAACTCCCTGTCAATAGGCTATCATTGCCCTTGGATGATGGTATCAGTGGTATCAATAAAAGTAAACCCATCTCCACAATAGACCCTACCAAATGGGAGGAAATTTGATGTGATCAAGCTGTTTGCAAGTAGACAGTTAATTAACTAATGAAAGGGATGCATAGCACTCAGCATAGGTTTTTGTGACATAGGATTAGATATTCAGTCATGCTATGTGCTCAAGTGTCATATACATTCTTCCAATAATGTCTAGTTTGGCCATGAGGAAGATGCTTGATAAGCACTTACATTAGACACAGAGAAAAACATCTGCACATTTTTTGCACACATTATCATCCAAATCATATTTCTTCTCAAGGCTTACTTGTTTCCTTATCCTAATGCCTTATTTCCAAGGCCATGACCAACTATCCAAAATAGTTCCATTTTCCTGGAGTACATATTGTTACTACAGACCACTTTTCCTGTTCAAAAAATAGAAAGGGAACAGTCAATCATATTGCTTTTTGCTTAACCCAGTGGAAGAATTTCCCTTCACACCCAGCCTTTCAACTGGGTCTATAAACCAAAAGAGTATATTTCTGTTGAGAATCGGGGTATCATGGCAATCCAGCTATGAAAAAGGACAGAGTTCTTATTGCTGTCATCAGTTGGGCATTATGAAGCCCCATGAGATTAATGTGTGAATCATGGGAGATGCTTTAGTGGGACTGCGTGCTTAGTCGCTCAGTCGTGTCTGACTCTTTGTGACCCCATGGTCTGTAGCCCGACCACGGCCTGTACATAAGGATTCTCCAGGCAAGAATACTGGGGTGGGTTGTCATGCCTTTCCCAGGTCTCCCACATTGCAGGCGCATTCTTTGCCATCTGAGCCATCAAGGAAGCCCAAGAATACTGGAGTGGGTAGCCTATCCCTTCTCCAGAGGATCTTCCTGATCCAGGAATCAAACCCCGAGTCTCCTGCTTTGCAGGTGGATTCTTTACCAGCTGAGATACCATGGAAGGCATCTGTAGATGCTACTTCAAAATAAATCTTATGGAGTTAAAAGCTTTTTATTTGGATTAATAACCACTGTGTTGATGCATCACCTTGTATTGATTCCTGCGGTAAACTTATCTCATATTTTTCTTCTTTTTTTCCCTTTAAATGCTCTGGGATTGTTTTCCCTAAAAATAAGATCAATTTTTCCACAGCCCACTATGAAACCTGTATAAGACAGATGTGGAGGAAAAAGTTTAGAAAACTAGTCCAATAGCAAATATATTTTTTTTTTAATTTTTTTTTATTAGTTGGAGGCTAATTACTTCACAATATTTCAGTGGGTTTTGTCCTACATTGACATGAATCAGCCATAGAGTTACACGCATTCCCCATCCCAATCCCCCCTCTGACCTCCCTCTCCACCCGATTCCTCTGGGTCCTCCCAGTGCACCAGGCCTGAGCACTTGTCTCATGCACCCCACCTGGGCTGGTGATCTGTTTCATCATAGATAATATACATGCTGTTCTTTCAAAACATCCCACCCTCACCTTCTCCCACAGAGTTCTAAAGTCTGTTCTGTACTTCTGTGTCTCTTTTTCTGTTTTGCATATAGGGTTATCGTTACCATCTTTCTAAATTCCATATATATGTGTTAGTATGCTGTAATGTTCTTTATCTTTCTGGCTTACTTCACTCTGTATAATGGGCTCCAGTTTCATCCATCTCATTAGAACTAATTCAAACGAATTCTTTTTAATGGCTGAGTAATATTCCATGGTGTATATGTATCACAGCTTCCTTATCCACTCATCTGCTGATGGGCATCTAGGTTGCTTCCATGTCCTGGCTATTATAAACAGTGCTGCAATGAACATTGGGGTGCACGTGTCTCTTTCAGATCTGGTTTCCTCGGTGTGTATGCCCAGGAGTGGGATTGCTGGGTCATATGGCAGTTCTATTTCCAGTTTTTTATGAAATCTCCACACTGTTCTCCATAGTGGCTCTACTAGTTTGCATTCCCACCAGCAGTGTAAGAAGGTTCCCTTTTCTCCACACCCTCTCCAGCATTTATTGCTTGTAGACTTTTGGATAGACTTTAATATTATAGCACAGTATGGGGAAATGTGTAGTACGAGGATGTGTAGTAAGATGTGTAGTACGAGGAAAGATTTACAATAAGGATTTATATTTGACAAAAATAGAACAAAGCAAGGTAAATATCACTGAGAAAACTCAGGCAGTAAGCAAATACCAAATGACAATTTATTTTAAGTTTTAAGGAATAAGTTAAAATAACCAATTTACTTTCATTATGTTACAAATTAAAAGCAATGATATTTTTACACACTCAAGGTCTATCTATTGTCTCAGGAAGATTATTCCCCCGTGTCTGGATAAATTTTAGCTCTATGTTGTTTTCAAATTATACCATTAATTTTAAAATAACTTTTTAGTATATATTTTTTCATGATTTGTGATTACTTTCTAAGAGTGTGTGTGCACAGTATCTATCTACCTTGTACTTTAAACAACTCAGATTTTTCCTGTTTTGTAAGTGTGTTTCATTGTCATCATGGTCATGGTGTCTAGGTTCCAAATAACAGGATTTTTTTACACCCAGAGAAAATAATAGCATGTGATAAGGAGAGTGGCAGAGGTCTTTGCTCCATAATCCATTTTTCTGTTTTCCATCTTAATGTTTCTATCACTGAATGTAATAGTCATAGTGGACTAAAGTGTATTACCACAGCAATACATATCTCAGAGGATTCTTAAAACAGAGGCTTCCTTACCACACTGTAGTCACCCTGGCTGATGGTATCTTCTTAATGCCCTTTGTTAAAATAACTTTGCCAAGATGGAGACAAAAGAGGGTATTATTTACTGACTGAAAATATTGTTCCTGAAAGTGAAGTACCATCTCTACTCACATTTGATTGGTCAAAGACAGTTACACAGCCTTATCTAATTTAGAAAAATGCAGAAGTGTAATCTTTACAAGTACAGATGGAGGTTACTTTAGACATTTGTGATATTTGGAAAGAACCCTAGTGATCCCTGCAGTGACAAATCTTTGTGAAGCAGTGAAAAATGGACATTTACAACTAAAGGTTTCAATTATTATAGGTGGAACTGAACAAGATAATCTTAGAGTTGACAACGTAAAATCTTGATTATGTAGAACTTTGAGTTTCTATTTATATCATATAAATTAATGCTCACAAATACCTTAGGGAATCCTTAAGCAATTTATAAACTCATTCCCTCAAGATACTTCCACATACGTGGTTATTACTATTTTTTAATAATAAGATCCTAGATTAACGATTAGCTGAAACCCTGAACTATTCTTTATATGAAGAACATTTGAAAAAGAAAAAAAAAATAAGTATATCTTTTGACTTTCTAACTTTTAATATAATATTATTCCGTGATTCTCAAACTCATGGCCATAAAAATAGCATGTGATGCTACTGAGAATGGCATTTATGGTCAGCAGCCATGAAGAATTTTATTTGCTAAGTTTAAAAGAAATTTTGGAATCTGAACTTGTAAAGCACCCAAATGAAATTTTGCACCAATGGCACATAAAAACTGTGCTAGTGGATAACATTATTTTTGGAGAAAGTCAACTTCCCTTCCAATTTAGCTTTACTGCTTAGCAGCCTCGTAGACTTATATTCTCAGGGCATCACTATACTCTCATTTCTAAAAAAAAAAGGAATGGATTTATTTTATTTTGATCCATAGATGCTACCTCTTAGAGTGATATATAGTTAATGATAGAAGATTGAATTTTATTTTCTTCTCTAATATCTATCTCATTGGCTCATAATGAGGATTAAGTAAAATAATAAAAGTGTAGAGCTCAGCACAGCATTTTTGCTATTCAAATGTTCCACTAAATAATGGCTATTGCTCTTGCAGTTATGAATAGCAATAGTATTAGTATTAATGATACTAGTAGGAGAAACGCCATCACCTAAAGTGTATGATATGATAAACCAAGTGAGGCTGCTCCATAAGTAAATGACTGCTCCATTATAGGCAGTCAGGCCATGATAGTAAGAATGCTGCATATTATCCAGCACTTAGAAAACAGTTCTTTACTTCATTAGTGGTCATTTGCTTCATCAGTTGCTTTCACTAGCCCAAAAATACTGAAGTGGGTAGCCTCTTCCTTCTCTAGGGGATCTTCCAGACTCAGGAATCTAACTGGGGTTTCCTGCATTGCAAGTGGAGTCTTTTTTTTTTTTTTTTTTTTTTTGCAAGTGGATTCTTTATCAACTGACCTACCAGGGAAGCCCTTCGTACTTTCAGCTGAACTTAAAAAAAAAATGCCCCTTAAATATGTATGCATTGCCCTATAGCTCAAGTTTTGATATTTGTTAGAATTTGAAATTATGTCAAGCTAATGTTTTTCAAGAACAGAGTGTCTCAATATTGAACTTACTGATATTTTGATAGTTGTAAGGTGTCTGTCTTGTGTATTGTGCTAAGTCGCTTCAATCACATCCAGCTCTTTGTGACCGCATGGACTGTGGCCCACCAGACTCGCTGTCCATGGGATTCTATAGGCAAGAATACTGGAGCGGCTTCTGTTTCCTTCTCCAGAGGATCTTCCAGATCCAGGGATCAAAGCTGAATCTCCCACGTCTCCTGCATTAGCAGGCAGATTCTTTATGACTGAGCCACCAGGGAAGCCCATCTTATGTATTATGGAATACTTTTTAACATTCCTGGCATTAAATACTAGATGCCATGTGTCAGGAAGCATTTAACAAGAGGCTTCCTGTGTGCTGTTTTGGATCTGTCAGGAACCCTCTGGCCCTTATTAATTCCTGAATATTCAGGAATTAAGAGGAGAGGCGCGCCTTTCCCAGGGCTGAGGAGTCCAGGCATTTCTCATTACGGTGATAAGTACCCTCTTCCTCTTTATGAGCCATATGGTAAAACGTGATTGTTTGCAACTCTCTCTTTGATAGGGATCATCTGTTTTGTAAGTCTGGAGTTTTAATTTTTATCTTTGCTGAGAATAACCATCTTGTAAGACAGTACATATGCACACACCATGTTGATTAAAACACCTTTGCTTCATCAGAGCTTGGGTCCCCGTATTTTTCTTCTTTTCTTTTTCTCTATTTCTGGCTAATTCCTTGGAGCGCGGAGGCCCGCTGAGCTCTCTCTTGCCCGGGCTTCTGAGACCCTCTCGAGAAGGCGCACTGCGCACTGCGCCTTCACCCACTCGAGAGGGCGCCCGGTGCCTACGTGCAGCAGTGCGAGCCCTAAGAACAGGGCTCTATTGGCTTTCCACATAAACCAGGGGATATCAGGCTCTTTCTCTTACTTTCTTATCTTTGACTCCGGACCACCAGGTTCCGGTCCATTAAAGGACCAATAGCTATAGAAGTTCCTGAGTGTGACAAATAAAAACGTCTGCAGAGCAGACAATGACAGAGCACTTTGGAAGTCAAAAGTGTCCCTAGTTAAAACTTATCTCCAGAGAAAAATAACTAATCCATTTAGCAATTCTTTGTATTTACAAGGTATCTTTTAATTGTATTATATATGAAATCACAGATATGGAAATATTATACAATATGAACTGCCTAAGATATACAATAGTACAAACCTTTAATTTCATGCAAATGATGTACCTGAGTTCCAATATTATTAAGCAGGGATTGAGAACAGTTAAAGGAAAATTAGTTGGTGATAATGTGCCAGTCGTAATTACAATGATGCATTTTATTTTAATGAGAAGACTGAACATTATTATATCTGAAAATTTTAAGCAGTTTCTCTATTTGATGTTTAAATTTAACATTGAATCATTCATTTACTTAAAAGGAAGATGTGAAACGGAAAAAAATATATATCACCATTGCAATAATAGAGATATAATCAAAATCCTAAAACCTGAGGACTTTTTGTAGCATATGGTTGTGATGAATTGTAGTAAAGGCTGATAACACACAACTCAGTACAGATATAGTAAAGCTCCACAGAGGAAAGCTAAAGAAGCTCGTATCTGGATTCTACCATCATCATAAAATAGAGACTTCAGGTTACTGTAGTTACAAGAAAATTATGGGTCAGTTGCTTGAGTGAAATTATTGATTTCAAGAAGAATTAGTTGATGTGTAACTAACATTCCAGAGGAAATCACTTATACGAAAGCTTGGTGCTACTGCTAACCTCTGATGAAGACACAATTTCAACAGATGACAAGCTACAGCAGCAGAATTAATAAAATGACTTTTTCATCCAGTGAAGTATGAACACGTGACTTGTTTTATCATCTAACATGCTTTATCATCTGACATAATACTCCATATTCACTTTAGAAGAATGAGCACTATGCTCTCTTTAGGCAGAGTGCTACATACTTGCTGGTTCTAGTTGATTTATAACATTGTTCAAGTTCTCTATTCCTCTGCCCAGTTGTTCTATATGTTATTGAATATAGCGTACAGAAACATCCAATGATTATATAATTTCCCATTTCTTCCTCTAAGTCTGTTAATTTTTCATATATTTTGGAGCTTTGTTGCTAGCTATGTATATGTTTACAGTTGTTATTTTTTTGTGATGGATTAACATTTTTATCAGTATGTAATGTTGATCTTTGTTTCTTGTAACAGTTTTTGACTTGAATTCTGTTTTGTCTGATATTGTTACAGCCACTAACAATTCCCTTATGTTTAATATTTGCATGAAATATCTTTCCACCCCTTCACTTACAACTTCTTGTGTCTTTGGATCTAAAGACATCTCTTGTAGACAGCATAGAGCGGGTCATTTTTAAAATCTATCCTTCCGAACTATGTCTTTCACTTAGAATTTAACCAATTTGCATTTAATACTATTACTGATAAGAAGAAAATTTACTTCTGATGTTTTGGAATGTCCTTCCATCTGTCCATCTTGGATGATTTGTGTTCCTCAATTCCTCCATTATTGTATTCTTTCATTTATAATTTATATTTTCTAGTTTGCCATTTTGATTCTGTTTCTATACCATTTACTATATATATTTTTAAAATTATTTTCCTAGTGGCTAACCAGCGGATTACACTTAACATCTTAATTTGTATAGTCAATTTAAATTAATACTAACAGTTCAAATGGTGTAAAAACTTGCTTTATAAACCACAGCTTCCTTATATTGTTGTCATAAATTGCATCTGTATATTTGTATGTAGTTTAACATAGATTCATAAGAACTATGTTATGCATTTGTCTTTTGAATCATGTACAAAAGGATACAAATCAAAGACAATAATACTAAATTTATACTTAGTCATGTAATTCTTACAATTATTACAATCAGTTTACATTTAGATACATAAATCAAGTATTATTATCTTTGATTTTTATCTTTTTGTACATGAATCAAAAGACAAATGCATAACCTGGTGGTTCAGATGGTAAATAATCCACCTGCAATATAGGAGACCTGGATTTGATCCCTAGTTTAGAAAGATGCCCTGCAAAAAGGAATGGCAACCCACTTCAGTACTCTTGCCTGGGAAATCCCATGGACAGAGGAGCCTGGCCAGCTACAGTCCATGGGATTGCAAAGAGCAGGACACCCTGAAAGACTAAGTCCACACAGTGCAATTATTTTAATGGTATTGTTTACCTTATTTTAGATCTTTGAATTAGACACTAGTGTCCTTTCATTTCAACCTGAAACACTCCCTTTAACGTTTCTTTTTATACGGATCTGCTAGCAATGGGCCCCCTTCTCAGCCTCAGTTAAACTTTCTTCTCAGTCTCCGGAGCCTTCTCCAGGGTTGGAGCTGCACCACGGAGCGGGAAGGGCCCCATGTACACTCTTGCATGGGTTGGAGCACAGGCTATAATGGTCCCATTGCAGACAGAAATCAAGGCTGCTTCTCACGTGCTCACTTGCAGGAAATTCAGCAGCCACACTTGCAGTTTTCCACCCTCTCCATCCTGCTTTGGGCACAAGCTCCTCACAAGTGGAGTTCACGTTCCCTCTACCCTCTTTCAGTCCTGCCACCTGTCCAGTTGGCTAAGAGTATTCATCTTCTCTATTTTAGACTCCAGGGCTGGGGCACCCAAAATATAGCTCCAGCCACCCACTTCCAGAGAGGTTTTCCACCCACATAATCTGCCTTCTCCTCTGAGTCACCTCCCAGGGACACAAGTCCTCGGGTAATCACTTTACTTTCTTGGTTACCTGTGCATCTTTCTTGCAGCTGTGTTTATATAGAAGTCTTTCTCCCATTAGTTTTTCCAAGAATTATTCCACATGTAGATGTATTTTTGATGTGCTCATGGGCAGAGTTGTGTTCTTGTCCCCCTAGTCTGCTATATTAGTAAAGTCCAGAATAACTCCTCTTTTATCAGTAACATGTTATTTATAATGGGCCTTATTTCTGTATTCTGATCTAGCAGTCACAAAAGTAGCACATGTAATTAAAATTTTTGAACAATAAAAATGACAATTTCATGTGGTCTAAACTAATAGTTTATTCTGTTAGAACTATAAAATATTTCTAATATTTATTTGAAAAATACTTTTAAGCTGATTGTAGTGAAAGCTGCTCAGTCATGTCCAACTCTTTGCAATGCCCTGGACTACATAGTCCGTAGAATTCTCCAGACCAGAATACTGGAGTAGGTAGTCTTTCCCTTCTCCAGGGGATCTTCCCAACCCAGGGATCAAACCCAGGTCTCCTACATTGCAGGCAGATTCTTTACCAGCTTAGCCACAAAGGAAGCCCAAGAATAATGGAGTGAGTAACCTATCCCTTCTCCAGTGGATCTTCCTGACTCAGGAATTGAACTGGGGTGTCCTGCATTGCAGGCAGATTCTTTACCAACTGAGCTATCAAGGAAGCTGATTGCAGCTAAAGTCCTATTTTTGTGTGTGTGTGTATGTGTTTAATCACTTCTCTGTTATATTCTTACCAAATGGTTATTCACTCTAGGCTTGAATACAAGGAGGGTGTTATGGACTCAACTGTGCCACCCTCTCAAAATTCTTATGTTGAAACTCACACATCTGAATCCTTAAGAAATAGCTGTGACTTGGAGATGGGGCCTTTACCAACATAATTAAGATGATATGAGGTTATAATGGACACTTATCCAAGTTGCCTTATGTCCTTAGAAGAAGAGGAAATTTTTGTATATAATAATATGCCAAGGATACCTCTTCACAAAGGACAGACCTTGTGAAACCAGTCATTTGGAAACCTAGGAGAGAGGCATAAGAAGAAATTAAACATATCATCACCTTGGTGTTGAATTTCTAGGCTTCATAACTTTGAGATATTGTACTTCTGTTTTTTAAGCCACCCTATCTTTGATATTTTGCTATGGTTGCCTTAGCAAGCTAATAGAGTGCCTCAAAGTCATAGTGGAGGGAAACAAAATATGTTTATTAAAACTCTCTGGTTTTAAGTAAACAAATTCATAAATCTTAAGGTTTTATTTACATTTTAAAACCATTTTTTATGCTCTAGCATGTTGCTTATCCATGTTATACCAACATTTGATTAAGCTCTAAATTTACTTTGCAATTGCTATGGGTCAGAAAACACAATCAGATTTATAAGCTACAAGTAAGCTTCAATCTGATACTGCATTGATTTTATGGAAGCAAAAGGACTGAAGAAGCAGCAGACAGATTTCAGTCTCATTTGGATGACCAATTGTTCCACAGTTCCAAACTTATTTGCCCCTTACCCCCATGATTGTGTAGGACTGTCAGAGACAGGTGCCTAAGAACCAAAGTAGGTCACCTTTACACTGAGAGACTACAAACTCAAATTCTCACCAGCTATCCAGGCCCACATCCTGCAAGAAAATTCAGTTTGGTCGATTCAAGTGAATTTTTACCAATTACAAGTTTATAAAGTGTACAGACACAAAATTCCACATTTATTTTAAATGTAGATTTCCAGAAAATAAACACCAAGATCATTTATCAGCAGGCCAGTATCAGTCCAGGCTAGGTCTTAATCCTCTGCTCACAGATATGTTAGAAGAGTTTGAAGATAATGCATAATGAAATGAGCACATGTGATCTTGGACAGTCTCTGAAACTCTGCAGTGTATCACTTATTCCAAATCTGAACTCACCTTTTCTTATGGTCTCATAGACTCAGAAATTCAATTTTTGTTAGTTTCCTAAATTTGATAAGACAATACTAAATCAGGGTAAAGATGTGTTTGTGACACATGCTCCCAAATCAGAATTTATTAGAATATACTGAGCAATAAACTATTAGCAGAACAAAAGTCATAGTAAGTGGGCCAGTGTATTTCCTTCATGTGAAAAGATCAACAACTTATAAGACAGTATCCTTTAGAGAAGCTTAAAAAGTATGGAAAGAAGTGAAATCTGATACAGAAATCATCCATTTATTGACATAAGTCACTGATACCTTTCTACTTACCTAACCAGGGCATCTTGTTCTATACATCTGTGAGATGTGCTAAAAGTTTATATTGTGGCTTAGCTGGTAAAGAATTTGCCTGCGATGTGGAAGACCTGGTTTCAATCCCTGAGTTGTGAAGAGCCCCTGGAGAAGGGAAAGGCTACCCACTCCAGTATTCTGGCCTGGAGATTTCCATGGGCTGTATAGTCCATGAGGTGACAAAGAGTCAGACACGACTGAGCGACTTTCACTTTCACTACGTGGTCCTTATTCCAGTTCTCTGGGGGGGAGGGAAAATATATAAGATTTATCAAATGTATATATATCAAATGTATGTATATATATATATATATATATATATATATATATATATTATGTGTGTGTGTGTATATATATATATGTATAAGATTTATCAAAGTTGGTTGCATGCCGATCCCTACTCCTACCAGCCTAAACAATGTTCTATATACACTATGAAGTATGAAGATTGTCATTGTAAAACTACAAGATAAGCTGAGTTTTTACTTTTATTTCTAAAAAAAAATGTCTTCAGATCTTCTTTATGTGAGAATTTGTTTTCTCTGGGCTTCCATTCACTTCTTTTCTAGAAATTCCTCAACTCTCAGCTCTTCATTTAACCTTAATTTTGTTCATTGCCACATGCAAAAATGCAATGTCTGATTCTGTTTCAAACCATTATACCAGAGAGGAAGGCCACAATAGACTCACATAGCAGGTAAGATCCATTGTTAGAGATGAAGTTGTTAAGGCAAGAATACTTGGGAAACATGTAGTCACTCTACTGATATTCAGTATCAGGTCCTAAAAATTAATTTATTTTTAAACTTTAGCACAACATTCTTGTCTCTAAAATTCATTTTTGGATCTTAGTTAAATCATTGAATATTTTTTAGCACTTGTTACAGCAAAATTTCACCTATAAATTTGAAAAATCATGTATTTTTCTTTACAAACTGAAAGACTGTCAAAGCTTCTTTAAGAAAAAGATTCTTCAGCTTGTCATTAGAGATTTCTATCTATGTAGACATGGCTTAGCTGATTCTATTGAAATTATAGAATTAGGTGTTGCCATCACAAAGAAGTAGGTGCACATTTTTCTTGGGCTAGCAGTATTCATTCTTGGCCTTCATGATGTCCTATTAAATGTTTTATAAATTGTTTAAATATCTGGTCTGAATTTTGTTTAAAATGATATATGAATTTATCTCTTGCCTCAAGGTATATGTGATTTTCTAATTTAAAAAAAAATAGTAGACTTGAAGCACAATATATTTAGTATTTAAAATAGTCTAGAAATATTATGTCAATGTATTTGTTCTTGATTGTTATGTAATATCAATGAATTTGCTTGTTTTTGACCACCACAAACTGGTCAAGTACTTTTCTATTTATCTACATATGATATTTATAAGCAAGTTTTCTTAACAAGTGGTAAACTCTTTAAAACTCAAATAGAAACCCATTTGTTTTGCAGTCTGATTTGTATTACCCAGTAATTTAGTTTCCTTACTCTATTGCTCTCCAGAAGAGTACACACAATTCCATTACACTTTAAAAATAGCTTAAAAACAGCTTTAACTTCATTATGTTATTAACTTAAACACATTTGATCTTATGAAAGAACTATATCCTACTACCAGGTGTGAGAATTAAAGTGTGAAATTATTTCTCAAATTGCTTGCTTTAGAACTGACCCTTACACATTTTGCTAAACTTTATACTAAAGATTTATATATTCATCATTTGCCTCTTGGAGACTACTGGAATATTTCACAGGCAACTCAACATTATTGTATCCAATTGCTCTCACATCACTGCCGCTAACCACCCTTGCCTCAAAACATACAAGCATCAGAGGAACCATAACTTTGCTGATCATTCACTTATCATTTTCAAAAGTAGTTCTTTTTAGAAGTAAATTTGAGCATCCTAGCTGATGGGAAAGAGAACCCTTGAACAGTAGGAGCAAAATCTTGTTTTTAGTGCTAACAGTAATGAATGAAACTAAGTAATTGTTTATCAAATATTTAGTTAATCTAGGTTTTAGTCACATAGTCTTGAATGATTTCTTGAACTTGGGCAATGAGTTTTGACTATTTGATAATAAAAGTGTGTCTACCTGTTAATGGAAGTATTTCTCCATTTGTGTTGTATGTTTGAGTGTTTCATCAGTTTTCTGTGTGTAAAAAAAGCATTTGGATTTTTATTAAGACCAAAAGAGTGTTAATCACCCAGTCATATCCAACTATTTGTGACCCCGTGGACTGTAGCCTGCCTGGCTCCTCTGTCCATGAAATTTCCCAGGCAAGAATACTGAAGTGGGGAGCCAATCCTTTCTCCAGGGGATCTTCCCTACCTAGGAATATATATAATTTGAAGGTGTTTTTCACTCTTCTCTAATTCAATTTTTTACTTCTTAAATGTAAATATACAGACATAAAACAAAAGTTTATATAATTGTGTGACTATTTCCTTTAACTATACAATAAGATGTTCACTTTTTTTCTGTAACTTGCTGACATTCATAGAGATATGTGACCCCCTTTGTTAAATAGTGCCGATCATTTCTTTCTACACTGCGAGGAGCACACAGGGAATAATGTGATGGTTTATATGCAAAACACTGCACATTTGCTTGGGGCAGTCCCACAAGTGCTACATGTTTACTAAGAGGATATTGTGTTCCGGAATCTTGATAGAAAACAAAATCATGGAATGAGGCTATGCCTGTGACCTTTCGGCTCCTGAAGCTGTTGAAGCTCCTTTGCTATTTCCCTGCATGCTTATGGTATGCAAATGCAGGGCCTTGAAGAATTTAATGTGTTCTGGTAACTTTCCTAAATTTAGACATTTTTCAATAAACAAAATCAGTGGATTTTTCCCAACATATAGCTTTTGCAGGTCAAATAGTATGTGCATGCGTGTTTGTGTATGTGTAACATTCAGCCTATTTAGTGTTGGAGAAACAAGACATTCAAATGTATGTAATAAATTCCAGGGAAATAATCACAGACTACTTGATGTCAACATACCAAAGAATAAAAGTGCTTTTTTTATTTTGTGAATACAATTAATAAAACAAAATCCAAATATATGAATCTTGAAAGGTGATGATAAGGAGCAAAATAAGAGGAAAAAAAGAACTTTTGTGCTCAGTATGAAGCAGTTGCCTTAGTTTTAAAAATCTGTGATAGGGGAAGAAGAAATTCAATCTATGTCTGATTCATATCCCCAAGCCAAAATTCACAGTAGTGTTGGGAGGAGGATGTGACACATTTATAGTTAAGAAGACTTCCATAAAAACAAAATCTAACACCATATTAAAATCATATGTCAGTTATCATCAAAATTTTTTTTTCAGGAAAGTAAGAATGAACCAATTCTATTAACACAACCTGCCTAATACTATGTATATTTAGCCTGTAGACTGAAGTGCATTTTTCTAGATTTATTGAGATATTATTGACAAATGGAAATTATGCCTAAGGATTAAAACATAATGTTATGATATACATATACATTGTTAAATAATTATCGCAATCAAGCTAATTAAGTGATCCATCACCTCAGATGGTATTTAAAGTTTTTTTTTTTTTGGTAGGAATACTGAAGATATACTCTCTTAACAAATTGCAAGTACATAATACAATGTTATTAACTATAATTCCCAAGATGTACATTAAGTCTCCACAACTTTTTCATTCTACATATTTGAAATTTTGCAAACTCTAATATCTCCCTATTTTCCCTACTCTCTATTTCTTGGCATCCACCATTCTACTCTGCTTAGATTTTATCTTTCTAGTTTTCACATGTAAGCGAGATCCTGCAGTATCTATCTTTCTGTTCTTGGATATTGTCACTTAGCATAATGTCTAGCACATTCATCCATGTGGTTACAAATGGCAGGATTTTCTTTTTTGAAGCTGAAAAATATTCCAGTATGTGTGCATCACATTTTATAATCTGTTCATTGATGGACACTCAGGTTATGTTCATATCCTATCTATTGTGAATAATGCTGCAATGAGGCTACAAGTACAGAGAGATCCTCAAGATAATGATTTAATACACTTTGCATCCAGGAGTAGGATTGTTATATCATATGATAGCTCTATTTTTAATTTTTAAAGAGACTGCATAATGATTTCCATAGTGACTGTGGCAATTTACATTACCATGGACAGTGTACAAGACTTCTCTTTTCTCTATATCCTTTCCACTTGTTATCTTTTTCTTTTAATAATAACCATTCTAAAGTAAAGTGATATCTCATTGTGGTCTTGATATACATTTCGCTGATGATTAGTAATATTGAGCATCTTTTCACGTAAATTGGATATTTGTATCACTTTTTTGAGTCTGTTAAAGTTCTTGCCCGTTTTAAGATCAAGTTACTTTTTTGCTATTGAACTGTTTGAGTTTTAAATATTTTGGATATTAACTTCTTATCAGATGCATGTTTTCTACATGTTTTCTCCTGTTCCATTGATTTTTCTCTCCACTTTGTTGATCGTTTCATTTTCTGTACAGAAGCTTTTTAGTTTGATGCAATCTCATTTATCTATTTTTGCTTTTGCAATCTGTGGTTTTGTATTACATCCAAGAAAACCATTGCCAAGGACAATGTCAAGAAGATCTTCTGCTATTCTATAATCTATTTTGAGTTGATTTTTGTATATAGTGTGATTCTTCTATATGTGTATATTCAGTTTTCACAACACCATTTATTGAAAAGATTATTCTTTCCCCATTGTGTGCGTTTGCTACCTTTGTCAAAGATCAATTAAATGCAGACACATGGATTTATTTCTGAACTCTCAGTTCTGTTCCACTATCATTCCACATGTCTCCTTTGATGAGATTATCAGATTTTTTTTTATCACTATAACCTTGCAATAATTTGAAATGCAGCATTATGTTGCCTCCAGCTCTGTTGCTCATGCTTAAACTTTCTTTGGTTGTTTGAGCTCTTTTTTGATTTTACATTAATTTTAAGATCTTTCCTATTTCTGTGAAAAATCCCAGTGGAATAATAACAGAGAAATAATTGAATATGTAGATTGTTCTGGATAATATGGATGTTTCAACAATATTAAATATCAAAACCCATAATCATGGATATATTTCCTATATTTTTGTATTCTTCATTTCATTTTATCAATGATTTACACATGTCATGGTGAAAATCTTTCATTAACTTGATTAAATGTATTACTAAATATTTTATTGTTCTAGATGCTATCGTTAATAGCATTATTTTCTGTCTCTTCCTCCTCTTTGCATCCACTTTCTCTTTCTAATTCTTTAATTGATTTCTGTCTACTGGAAAAATAGATTTTAATGACATGTTGAACAATCTTCCTGGACATGTCAGGGGTATTTTCAGTTCAGTTATTGTCTTTTTCAGCTCCACTATCTTTGTTTGGCTCTTTAATATTGTTTCTGTTTGCTAATATTCTCATTTTGTTCATTTACTCTTTCCTAGATTTAGCTATCTGCCATGCTCTTCATAACTCACCAAACTACTTTAAGACGATTATTTTAAAGTCTTATTAGGCACTTAGCAGATCTTTAATTCTTTCAGGTTTTTACAGATGCAGAGAGTCCGCATCAGTTGTGTCCAACTCTTTGCGACTTAAAGGACTGTAGCCTGCCAATCTCCTCTGTGCATGGGATTCTTCAGGCAAGAATACTGGAGTGGGTTGCCATGCCCTCCTCCAGAGGATCTTCCTGACCCAAGGACTGAACCTGTGATTCCTGCGACCACTCCTGCATTGCAGGGAGATTCAGGTTTTTACTGGACATTTATTTTATTCCTTTGTATAAATTTTTTAGATTTCCATGTTCCTTGTGGGTTTGCTTTGTGTCCACACATTTGAAAATGTAGACTTTCATTCTGCAACTTTCCACAATCTTGCAGATCAGTGCTAGCTCTAAGAGGATGCTCATCCGTTTTCATTTATCCCAAGCTGCCCCAAGACCCAGACTCTGCAGGCTTCTCCATAGTCCGTATGGAGCAAGACAGAGACTGGATCCACTCTGAAATGCTGGGGGTAAGGCCCTTTCCACCATCTCTTGTGGAGGGAAAAGCCTCAGCCGTGTGCCTTCTCCAGCCTCATAGAGCAGCACTGGTTCTAAGAGAATGTCTTACCCTTTGTTCTTTGCCATTCCAGAGGACTGGGCTCTGCAGACTGTTCAGTGTTTTGTATGAGGTGAGATAGAAACCGACTCAATGGAATGTGTCCTGAGAGGGCAGGAGGCCAGGCAACCAGATACAGGTGCCAGTCTCACTTTTCTTCCCATGAAAGAAATCACAGGTTGTCCATGAAATCAAAGTGTCTGACTCTTTACGACCCCATGGAATGTAGCCCACCAGGCTCCTCTGTCCATGGGTTGCCATTTCCTTATGCAAGAGTTTGTCCCAACCTAGGGATTGAACCTGTGTCTCCTGCCTTGCAGGGGGATTCTTTACTTCTAAGCCACCAGGGAAACCTGTGGTCTTCTTGGTGCTGAGCTAAGCTGGTTTGAGGGAGGGACTGATATAGGGGCTGCACTCAGTTTGTGCACCTTTTCTTTGACTTTTTATCTGCATTCTAAAATTCCTTTTCAGGTATTTTGCTCTCAAAATTGTTATTGTATCAGTGATTCTGTGAAGAAACAAGAGCCAGGGTTTCCTACTCCACATTCTTGATGATGTCACTGTCTCCAATCATGTATTATCTGAAATGTTAAAATTCATGTTTTGGTAGAGCTGTAAAGATCTATCAGTAATTTTTACACTGTTTTCTTCAACTTTCTAAATTAAATTAATGTAGAGACTGTCCACTATTTTATTACTTGCATTTATTTATAGGCATATATTGTTTTATTACACTTTGCTTTTTTGAGCTTTGCAGCTGTTGAATTTTTTACAAATTGAAGATTTGTGGCAACCTGGTGTTGAACAAATGTACTGGCAGCTTTTTTTTTTTTTTTTTTTTCCCCAGTAGCATTTGCTTACTTCATGTTCACATATCACATTTTGGCAATTCTTACAATATTTCAACTTTTTCATTATAATTGTGTTTATCATAGTGATCTGCAATGTAGGAGACCTGGGTTCAATCCCTGTGTCTAGAAGATCCCCTGGAGGAGGGAATGGCAGCCTGCTTCATTATTCTTGTCTGGAGAATTCCATGGACAGAAAATCTGGAGGGCTACAATGCATGGGATGGCAAAGAGTTGAACAGGATTGAGAGACTAACACTTTCACTTTCATGGTGATCTGTGATCAGTGATCAGAAATCCTGATGCTGCCAAAAGGTTTTTGCATATTCTTGTTGCAAAAAGATTATGACTAACCAAAATGTCAGTTGATTTTTAGCATTTTCACTTTTTAGTTAAGGTATTTACATTATATTTTTAGACATAAAGCTACTGCACACTTAATAGACTACCATATAGTTTAAACATAATTTTTACATGCAATGGAAAACTTAAAAAAAAAAAAAAAAAAAAAAAAAAAAAAAACCTTGTAACTTGCTTTATTGGGTATTGACTTTATTCCAGTGGTCCTGAACTGAACCTGCATTATCTTTGAAGTATGTCTATATTTTTTAATATTAGTCACCGTCCAGGAATTCACTGACTTTTCTCCATTTCAAGATTTTCAGGCTGGTCAAAGGTAGAGTTGGTGTCACATGACTTATCATATAGGTGTTTCTTTCATCCATAGAAGCAAAGGGTGCAGGCAATCATTGAGCTCTAGGGAAATACTTATCCCTATCCAAGGCTCATACAGATTTTCAGATTATCTCTTAGGCATCAAAGGCCCTTAATTGATTTTTTTTTTCAGTCCTGCTTCAGATGACTGCCTTTATAGTAACCTCATTTATAGAGACTATACAATGATAGTCTACATGTGAAGCTTAACCCGGACTACATAGGAAGTCAGGACATTTTGCATATATAAAATTCACTGTCTTACAGTCAATATAAAGGAACTATTCTTAACATTATTTTAAAGTGTGACTAAAACTTCGAAACAGCCATTACCAATATTGAGACACTTAAATACCAAACTTCTGTAAATACACATTAAAAATAGCACCAGTGCCATCTATTCATAGATGGTAAGAATATATGAGACACTTCATGAAGTGCAGATTCAGCCTTGATCAGTATAATAAATGCAAAAAATGATACAGAACATTTGAATATAAATATGCATAGAATACTACATTTTTACATGAAGACCTACAGATGAATCAAGTTTTAAATATTAAACATTAAAAAAATCACTGATATAGTAAAAATGAAGCAAATATGCTCACATTTTCCATTAACATTTAGCATCATTCTAAGGATTAAAAATACAACTTGACAAGAAGAGTAAGTAGTGTACTCATTAGAAAAGTGGAAATAACTTGCTTACAAGAATAAAAATCACAAATATTAAAAAATTAAAGCTAAGTGTTACCATAGTATAAAAATATTATTGCATCATAAAAATGGATGCTTATTTTTCAGAAAAAAATTCAGAAAGCATAATTAAATAATATACCCCATTTAGAACAGCGGTAAAATTATAAACTGCTGACAAACTTCACGTTATATAAAATGGCCCTAAGTCAAAAGCATTTATGCTTCTCTTGTGATATGGGCATAATTTTATTTTAAAGACACTTGAATTTTTAAGGATTCTGTTTTTTGGTTTGACTAGAATTTGTATCATTTAAAGGCAAATGTGTAATCTAGTTAGTAATCAGGAAATGGTGGTATGTTTTTCTCATTATATTCCCTTGTGGCTGAATTTTTTAAGTGTAGATAGTGTAGACCTTGATTTTTTCTGCCTTTAAAATATACATTCAATTTATTGTAATATAGATTATTGTTGTTGTTATTCAGTTGTTGTCGTGTCCGACTCTTTGCGACCCCATAGACTGCAGCACACCAGGCTTCCCTGTCCATCACCAACTCCTGGAGCCTATTCAAACTCAAGTCCATTGCATCCCTAATGCCATCCAACCATCTCATTTTCTGTCATCCCCGTTTCCTCCCACCTTCAAACTTTCCCAGCATCAGGATCTTTTCCAGTGAGTCAATTCTTGGCATCAGTTGCCCAAAGTATTGGAGTTTCAGCTACAGCATCATTCCTTTCAATGAACACTCAGGACTGATTTCCTTTAAGATTGACTGGTTGGATCTCTTTGCAGTCCACGGGACTCTCAAGAATCTTCTCAAATGCCACATTTCAAAAGCATCAATTCTTTGGCACTCAGCTTTCTTTATAGTCCAACTCTCATATCCATATATGACTACTGGAAAAACCATACCTTTGACTAGATGGACCTTTGTTGGCAAAGTAATGTCTCTGCTTTTTAATATGCAGTCTAGGTGGGAGAGACCTGGGTTCAATCCCTGGGTTGGGATGACCCCCTGGAGAAGGGAAAGGCTACCCATTCCAGTATTCTGGCCTGTAGAATTCCATGGACTGTATAGTCTGTAGGGTCGCAAAGCGTCGGACATGACTGAGCGACTTTCAAAAAAAAAGGTTCGTCATAGCTTTTCTACCAAGTAGTAAGTGTCTTTTAATTTTATGGCTGCAGTCACCATCTGCAATGATTTTGGAGCCCCAAAACATAAAGTTTCTCACCATTTCCATTGTTTCCCCACCTATTTACCATGATGTGATGAAACCAGATGCCATGATCTTAGTTTTCTGAAAGCTGTGCTTTAAGCCAACTTTTTCACTCTCCGCTTTCACCTTCATCAAGCGGCTCTTTAGTTCTTCCTCTCTTTCTGCCATTAGGATGGTGTTGTCTACATATCTGAGGTTATTGATGTTTCTCCGGGCTATCTTGATTCCATTTTGTGGTTCTTCCAGCCTGGAATGTCGCATGAAGTACTCTGCATAGTAGTTTAATAAGCAGGGTGACAATATACAGCCTTGAAGTACTCCTTTCTCGACTTGGAGCCAGTCTGTTGTTCCATGTCTTGCTCTAACTGTTGCTTCTTGACCTGCATACAGATTTCTCAGGAGGCAAGTCAGGTGGTCTGTATACTTATACTAGTGTAAACACTAGGAAACCTTTAGGTTTTATATTCAATACAGTTTCTACATCAATCTCAAACTTTGTCTGAAATGCACAAACAAGAAGCAGTCTTAGAATTTAGATTCCAAGACATTTGCACAGTGCTCCACCTTTGTCCACTTTCTCTCTGAATGTAGAATTGATCTTCTGGCCAAATTTCTTCCTCAAATTTCAAACTCTCCTTCTGATGGTGTTTTTCTTTTATTTTTTCCTGCTGATAAAACTCATCACAACAATAACAAAGAAATAATAAAGAAATCAAGCACATATGTTGAATGCATAAGGCAGGATAGATTTTATTCTGAATACAATAGTATATTAACTCATTTCAATGTCCAAGAAACACATTGAAATCTACAAAATAATTCTATTTTTTTTTCTTTCTCTTCATGATTTCACTGAAGAAGAATACTAGGTACAAAGAAACTGTAAGTTCTGCAATCATAGAGTTGGTAAGTGATGGAGAAGGATTTTATCACAAGCACTCTAATACTAGAACTTACATTTCTATTGACTATACTATGCTGCCTAATCAAGGATAAACTAGAAGAAATAAGTATGGGAAGATATTTCAAATTAGTATGTCAGTTGAATTATGTACTATATATTAAGCGATGCAACTTTATTGTCTTACCAAACCCATTTAATAACTTAACATGCTTTAAAACAGAAGCATCAATTAATTAATGGATATAGGATTATTAATTAAAAGCATTACTATTTGTAAGCATTTATTGTGCTCTAATAATTTTCTAAATCATTAAAACTAATAAAAGCTTTGATATATTAAACTGTTTTAAAACATGGATTTTCTTATCTTTATATTTGCAAATGAGAACACTGAGGGAAATGATGATTAAATGGGATTTCTTTTTCTCCAAGAGATGCTTCTGTCAATTCTTTTTTAGAGATTTAGAACCTCTTAACTAAACTCACCACACATTTATTTTTACCCCTTTCTAGTAGGAAACAAAGATTAAAATAATTTTGCAAATACTAACTGTTGTTCTCAAATAAGTCTCAACTAGCTACTGTGTATTTTTCTCAGTAAAAGCAAGCTAAATTTCATGTGAGAGAAATAACTAAACTGTGGCAATGCTAGTTGTAAAGAACCCAGCTCCCCATGCAGGGTGAGATGTGAATTCGACTCCTGGAAAGGGAGGATCCCCTGGAGGAGTGCATGACAACTCCAGTAATCTTGCCTGGAGACTCCCATGGACAGAGGAGCCTGGCAAGCTATAGTTTACAGGGCCACAAAGAGTCAGACACGACAGAGAGACTAAAACTTCCACATATTACACTAAAGACTTAAAATTGGTCTTGTAATAGCAGCTTTCATTAGAAATAATTCTTACTAAGACAATTCAGTCACCCAATCAAGGAAGTCCTCTGACTTGATACATGCAGAGGCACAACTAATGTGTCTGAGTTATTTCTAAAACTTAGAATGACACATTGTAAGTAAATATGTACCCTTAAAGTAACTCACTGCATACTGGACTATGAATAAGTTAGTTCTTTTCTTTGGGCTTCATTCGCTTGTAAAATTTGGAATGTGGATTGGGTGCTATTTTAGTAGTATTAAGTGGGACTTCCCCGGTGGCTCAGATGATAAAGAACCTGCCTTCTATGTGGGTGACCTAGGTTTGATCCCTGGGCTGGGAAGATCCCCTGGAGAGGTGAATGGCTACCCACTCCAGTATTCTGGCCTGGATAACTCTATGGACTATACACAAAGAGATGGATACGACTGAGCGACTTTCACTTAAAACTTAAACTTAAGTAGTATAACATTAATAAATCTTTAATTTTGCAGATGAAAGTCGTGTGTCCTCTTCAAGAATTTAACTCCCAATTTATTATCCCTGACATAGTGCATCAAAGCTGTTTATACCAAAAATCGGCATAGCAATCCCCTTATACACAAATACTGCAAAGGTATATTTTAGTCCTGTTGTCATAAGATCTGAATTAATAAATTCCAAGTGTCTCGTGCTGTATAGTTTTCATTTTTGTTCAAAAAATATTTTCTGAGTTAACTTCACCCTCTGCCTGAGGTGCATGCTAAATCGCTTCAGTCATGTCTGACGACAGTGTGGACTTAAGCCCACCAGGGTCCTGTGTCCATGGGGTTTCCCAGTCAGGAATACTGAAGTGGGTTGCCATGTCCTCCTCCAGGGGATCTTCCCAACTCAGGGATTGAACCCACGTCTCTTAAGTCTCATACATTGGCAGGCAGGTCCTTTACCACTAGCGCCACCTGCGTGATGTAACACATCTCTGTTAAAGTAGGAGTTTTTAACTTGACTGGCTTAACAATGGGTGCATTTCTCGTGCACTTTTCTTTGTGAAAATTTAAAATGAACATTATTTAAAATGCATAGTTCTTTGATTATGTTTTTAGCAATCTTTTCCATGTGTTTGAAGGTGTCTTGATAATATTTGGTGAATATTTGTGACTCCAGTATCAACTGACTGACTGATGGTAAAAATATAATAATCTAGGAAATAATAAGATGAAACTTGCTATGCTTATTGTACACAATTCCAGAGTGACTGTTGTAAAACTCAGCAGTCCGTGTCACCCAGCTGTCTATCAGTCTAGTCTGTCACCTCTTCCTTCTGCTTCCCTTTGAGCAGTGTGTGTCTGCTGGAAAAACAGGCTTAGTGACTCACCGAGCATATTTTCTGTGTGTAACTGAAGCAGGATGACTCTAACTATTGCCAGTAACATAGCTTTTTCCTTCCTTCATCTTTCCTTTCATGGAATGTTTGAAGGAAGTGTTATAGGTTGGAGGTAATTGACTGATATTCACATTATTTGATAATTTGTGAAGAATGAGTACATGCAAATCAGAACTGAAGCTACTTGCATTGCTGAAGAAAAAACCTATTGGATTAGTCTTGATTTTGGGGGCATTTCTGGGAAGGGGAGAACACAAGTCGCACCAGAGTGGGTGAGAGCTTGAACACAAGATATTTACAGCTTGTATGGAAGCATTTAAATATTTAAGCAACATGTAGGGTGGCATTTCTCAGCGTTGGAAATTAGAAGGTTGAAATTGTTAGTAATTTGATGAAATTACAAAACAGAAAGAGACTCACAGACACAGAGAATGAACTTATGGTTGCCAGGGGGAAGAATGGGTGTAAAGGATGGACATGTACACATTGCTGTATTTAAAATGGATAACCAACAAGGACTCACTGTAAAGTACATGGATCTCTGCTTAATATATGTAGCAGCCTGAACGGGAGGGGAGTTTGGGGGAGAATGGCTACATGTATATGTTGGCTGAATTTCTTCACTATTCACATGAAAGTATCACAACATGGTTAATCAGTAATATCGCAATGCAAAATAAAAAGCTAAAATAAATTATTAATAATTTATAGTTTTGTTGCCTGAGTTTTTGCTCAAACTACAAAATTTAAAGTCTAGTTAATTAAGCAAAGGCAATGTAGAACATGTAAACAACTCATGTTAAGCCTGAGGTGTCTTAAAGTCACCAAAGACTTCAGACAAAAGCTAAAGGAAAACACTGAAATGTTTTTTGATCACATTTTGTTACCAAAAGATTCTGCTTTTGATTAAAACTGAAGGTACATTTAGTAACATCTTTTTGAAATTTAGTGAAAATACTCTCCATGAGTTGAATAATATTGAAAATATATTTTTGAATGGTTCAGTCAAGTCTATTTAATACAATAATGGCACCTGTAAGCTAAGATAATTATGATATAAGGATACATTTCATAGCTATAAATTTACCTTTGTATCAAAAAAACACTATGAATGCTTGTCTGCTACAGTGTTTAATAGTATGAAAGGTGCTTTCTCAAGCTATCTTAAAATACATTATTCTCAAGGAAACACTTGACAAATACATTATAATTAATTATTTTATAGTTTAAAAGCATACATCCAGAGAATTATGGGAAAATTGAATAATAGCATCACCATCACACACAAAAAATTGTTCCTCAGAGAAACAAGTCATTGTTAGCACACATAATTTGTCAGAAAGCAAGGAAAAAGGAAAAGCTGCTGATGCTCTGTCTGAAACATGCTTAGATGATACTTGAACAATGCTCTGATGCCTGTATTGTTTTTCTTTCTCTTTTTGAGTCTAAATGTGTTCGATGATAGCTATATCACATAAAGGGATAAAAAGGGATGATTTTAGCAGAACTTATGATACTAATATGTAAACCTGAATACAAACGATGATTGGTCTGTTTGCCATTGCAGGATTTAACAGAGGACAAACAGTATAACCAAATCCTTCATAAACACTGATTTGAACCACTTGCTTAGTAGAAGCTATAAAGTGAATTTTGCTTCTAGTCTGAATAATTGGTGAAACTGTTTTCATTAACTGAATAAATGACATCGCCATTCCATTACATTCTCTAAAATGTTTTAATATTGTTAAATAATGATTTTTTTATCCCTTAAATTTTTTCTCCTTTGTATGCTTCTAATATAAATCCTTATCTAGGATATTCAATCTAGACTTTCTTTTTTATTGTTTGAAAGTTGTGTATAAATTACATTCTTAATTTAAATCATTTTGCTTTTCTCTTTCTCCTCTTTTTCAATAGTAATATTACTCAAATAATTTCATCAAATTTTCTGAATGTTTCTGTTTCAAAGAGCTCTTTGTAATCCTGAAATATCCTTACACCACTTAGCATTCGTGCATATGTTTGCAAGTATAAGTGTATGTTTATATACATGTATATGGATTATTTACAGTGCAAATAATGCATGCATACATATATATCAAAATATGTATAATATATTTTAGACACACATATATAGTAAATATAGACAAAACATACATGTATGAGCATATACATATATCAATTACTGATAAAGGCATTTTGAGCTTTTTCATTCACTTCTTATAAAATATCTGAATTTAAACATAATTTATTGACAACATATAGCAGCATAAATTTTTAGTAATATTTTGCTTTATTATTAATACAAATAATGAAGTGAGGTGAAAATCACTCAGTTGTGTCTGACTCTTTGAGAACCCATGGCTTATCCAGTCCATGGAATTCTCCATGCCAGAATACTGGAGTGGGTAGCCACTCCCTTCTCCAAGGGATCTTCCCAACCCACAGAATAAAGCCAGGTCTCCCACATTGCAGGAGGATTCTTTCTCAACTGAGCCACAAAAGAGACTGATTATTTTTCTTATATATCATTACTGTCATTCTCCTGTATGCAAATTTACACCTAAGATTCTCATACAAAAAAGTCAATATTCTTATCATCTCTTTTCAGTTCGGTTCGGTTCAGTCATGTCCAACTCTTTGTGACCCCATGGACTGCAGCATATAAGGCCTCCCTGTCCATCACTAACTTCCAGAGCTTTCTCAAACTCATGTCCATCAAGTTGGTGATGCCATCCAACCATCTCATTCTCTGTCGTCCTCTTCTCCTCCTGCTTCAATCTTTCCCAGCATGAGGGTCTTTTCCAAGGAGTCAGGTCTTCACATCAGGTGGCCAAAGGATTGGAGTTTCAGCTTCAACATCAGTCTTTCCAATGAACATTCAGCACTGATTTCCTTTAGGATGGACTGGTTGAATCTCCTTGCAGTTCAAGAGACTCTCAAGAGTCTTCTCCAACAACACAGTTCAAAAGCATCAATTCTTCGGCACTCAGCTTTCTTTATAGTTCAACCCTCACATCCATACATGACCACTGGAGAAACCATAACTTTGACTAGATGGACCTTTGTCAGCAATTAAAAAGCAATGTCTCTGCTTTTTAATATGCTCTCTAAGTTGGTCATAGCTTTCCTTCCAAAGAGTAAGTGTCTTTTAATTTAATGGTTGCAATCACCATCGGTAGTGATTTTAGAGCCCAAAAAACAGAGTCTGTCACTGTTTCCGTTGTTTGCTCATCTATTTGCCTTGAAGTGATGGGACCAAGTGCCATGGTCTTCATTTTTTCAAATGTTGAGTTTTAACTCGCCTTTTTCACTCTCCTCTCTCACTTTCATCAAGAAGCTCTTTAGTTCTTTTTCACTTTCTGCCACAAGGGTGGTGTCATCTGCAAATCTGAGGTTATTGATATTTCTTCTGGTAATCTTGATTCTAGCTTGTGCTTCATTCACCCGTCATGTCACATGAGGTACTCTGTATATAAGGTAAATAAGCTGGGTGACAATATACAGTCTTGATGTACTCCTTTCCTGATTTGGAACCAGTCTGTTGTTCAATGTTCAGTTCTAACTGTTGCTTCTTGACCTGCATACAGATTTCTCAGGAGACAGGTCAGGTGGTCTGGTATTCCCATCTCTTGAAGAATTTTCCACAGCTTGTTGTGATCTACACAGTCAAAGGCTTTGACATAGTCAATAAAGCTATAGATGTCAATAAAAATGTAGATATTTTTCTGGAACTCTCTTGCTTTTTTGGTGATCCAATGGATGTTGGCAATTTGATCTCTGAGTTCCTCTGCCTTTTTAAAATCCAATTTGACCATCTGAAAGGTCACAGTTCATGTACTGTTGAAGTCTGGCTTGGAGGATTTTGAGCATTACTTTACTAGTGTGTGAGCATTACTTTACTAATTTACAATTGTATGGTAGTTTGAACATTCCTTGACATTGCTTTACTTTGGGATTGGAATGAAAACTGACATTTTCCAGTCCTGTGGCCACTGCTCACTTTCCCAAATTTGTTGATATATTGAGTACAGCACTTTAACAGCATCCTTTTTTTAGGATTTGAAATAGCACCCCTTTTGGATGTACATATAAGAAAATATATTCACTTTGCTATAGTCCAACAGAAAGCCTGAGTTCTAAGACTAGAAAAGACTCTATTGAGTTTCCAACATCAATGTCTACTAATACTTCACACAAAACTCTGTGAACAGAAATGTTCATAATTATGTGAACGTGCAGATCATTCCCATGACCGAATATAAGAATCAGTTTGGAACACCTGCCATGGGCCATTTTTAGAGCACTTGTCATGAACCTAAAATTCAGTTTTGATTTAAATGTTTGCTCTCATTTTATCAGTTTAAACTGGATATTCTTAATATGTCAGTAATTCTAGATGAACACTAGAAAAGAAAAAGTCTTTTAAAGCCATTTTAATGAAAAAATGGGCCTCATGTTTAAAAACCAAAATTCACCAAACCAAGCATATTTATTATTTAAAGTACAACTAAAAACAATGAAGTATTTATGAACATACACTCTTATGCTCACTGTATTTGTGAAGAATTTAAATAGGACTGACTCTTTGCATCCACTGGGAGTCAGTGGAAGAATTTGACTTTATGAGCTTAAAGGCATTTCTTTCAACAGAATATAGAAGTCAAACTTCTATATTATAGGTCAGAAAAAGTTTCAATGGCCACAACATTGTGAGTTTAACTCACCAGACAACTAAGTGTTCGTATGATATTATTTGTTAACATTAACTTTTTTGAAAATATTCTGAATTGTTTGAGCCTACTTTGTGGTTATAGGTCAATTAACACTAACAGATGTGAAAGCTTTTGAAAATGAGTATCTTATTCCCAAATAGATATTGAGTATCTTCACTGGAATCAGAGTCAAATCTAAAGAACAAATTCACTCTGTGATCTTGAGACCAGTTACTTACCCCTGTAGCTACACATTTTACCAACAAATAAAATAAAAGATCACTGAACTAGATAACTCTTAGAGTTTTTACTAGAGCTAACATATATGACAGGTGTTGCCATTGTTTGGTCACTACTGTTTGACTCTTTATGACTCCATGGAGCATGCAGGTTCCATGGGGTTTTCTAGGCAAGAATACTGGAGTGGTTTGCCATTTCCTCCTCCAGGGGATTTTCCTGACCCAGGGATCAAACCCATGTCTCCTGCATTGGCAGGAGGATTCTTTACCACTGGAGCCACTCAGGAAGCCCAACATACATGACTATTTGCTTCTTGTTTTTTTTTTTTTTTTTTTTAATTTGCTTCTTTATTACATGAAAAGGGAAAGTGACTTTGAGTAATTTAAGAAGGGAAAGTAATATCATAGCAGATACTGTTTACTAAAAATCCAAACTGAGAAAGACTCATATAGAAACTGACATCACTGGACTATTGTAATTCCATGGGTAATTTAATCTGCTAGCTGGCAAACTCAGTCCCATTGAAAATGCTGAAATGAACAAAAGGAAGTTTTTATCACAATTCTTAAATTATTGTGAATAACTAAAACTAGCAAGGAGAATGTAAAAAAAAAAATTAAAGCCCTCTTCTACCCTCAACTCTGCTGTGGAAAATAAAAAAGAAATGAAATTGGAGGATCTGATATGCAATTGCTGAATGTGCAATTATTTTTCAGAATAATAGACTCATTCAGAGAAAATGACAATGGCATTGTCTGTGATGGTCTTTGGGGCTTCCCTTGTGGTTCAGCTGGTAAAGAATCCTCCTGCAATGTGAAGACCTGGGTTCAATCTCTGGGTTGGGAAGATCCCCTGGAGGAGGAAATGGCAAACCACTCCAGTATTCTGACCTAAATATAAAAAAATCACACTTTAGAATATGTGGATGCTATTTTTTAGAAAGAGAAGTATATGCCAAAAAACTCACTCTTCATATGCTTAATATTATTCTAAATATTATTAATTAATTAATTTAAATAATTTACTTATTACTTAAGTAAGATTATATCATTTGTTTGGTGCTGATTTAAAATGTGATAAAATATTTCTGAAGCAAAATTTGTTTGGTTTACAAATCTGACAATAAAAATTTTCACACTCTTTGTCTGGCATCTGAGAACAGCCAGGTGATTTTTGAGTTTGAGAAACTGACAACACTCCATTTCAAGCACCTGAAGGAAGATGATATAGAAATGGTTACTTCCTTTTTTTTTTTTTTTTTATAATTACTACTAATGAAAATCTCTAAGGCAGGAATGAGTTACAATTATAATGTACAATAAAGTGAGAAAAGATAAATGCATATTGTTCTTGGCAAATGGTGAATCATTATCTTTTAAAGAAAGAGGCTAAGAACAATTTGGGCTCCCCACTTGTTAGTAAACTTTATTTGCAGAGAGAAGTGATTTGTCTAAACTTCAATAGTGAGTTGATAACAGACCAGAGATTTAAACGAAAACCAAGTTCCTTGGACTCCAACCTAAGTCCTCACTCTGTTTATCACAAAACTTTATAACAAAATTTCAATTGAAATTGTGTACAGCCATGTTTCCAGTGGTGCTAGATTGCCTGCTCTGTGCTCTGTGTTTAGCTGCTTCAGTCGTGTCGGACTCTGCAGCCCCATAGACCTCAGCCTGCCAGGCTCCTCTGTCCAAGGAATTCTCCAGGCGAGAATACTGGAGTGCGTTTCCATGCCCTGTTCCAGGGGATCTTCTCAACCCAGAAGTCGAACCTGTGTGTCCTGCATCTCCTGCCTTTTAGATGAACTCTTTAATGCTGAGTCACTCTGGAAGCCCATAGTAGATTGCCTATAAAGAGTCAATACTAGTATTATGTTCCTTCCTTAATAATGCCAAATCACCTGATTTGAGTCACTCATGTGTAAACAGAAAATATTGACATCTAGGTAATATGATTTAAAAAGGGTCAAAGGTTTGCACTCGCCAAATGCACTCACTTCATGACTTACATAAAATCTGATTTTACCAGACTTTTTACACCAGTATTGTGTAAGAGTAATAACTTTTATGGGTACAAAATTAATTCAGCCCAGGTTGGATGCATGAGACAAGTGCTCGGGTCTGGTGCACTAGGAAAACCCAGAGGGATCGGGTAGAGGAGGAGGTGGGAGGGGGGATCGGGATGGGGAATACATGCAAATCCATGGCTGATTCATGTCAGTGTATGACAAAAACCACTACAATATTGTAAAGTAATTAGCCTCTAACTAATAAAAATAAATGAAAAAAAAATAATTTGTGAATAATATTAATGGAGGTGTTATCAGACTGATTAGCCTTAGAGAGCAGAACCTTAGGGAATGATGCTCGATAGGATGGATAATAAGATTACCTCTGAGAACTACCTGCTATACCTTATTTTTCTGTATGCATCTTTTATGAATTTATAATAGAAAGAGCATGAACCTAGAAATTAAACTGAGATAACACTGAAATGTAATTTCGCATATGCTACTAACTCACACTAAATATTTACAAGTTGCCTGAATTCTCAGAAAATCAGTTTTCTATTACGTATAATGAGAAAGATAATAATACCTTACTTATTTAGCTGTTATTGAGTAAATGTAATGATGTATATAAAGCACCTGATTATTAAACAACATTGCCAGACAATGTGCATGGATCTCTTCTAGCCAGTTTTAGATAAGCCCAATTGTTTTTTCTGTTTCGCAAATCCATAAATTGAGGGTAAATGATATTTTTTACATCACACAGCTAATAAATGACAAAATGTAGAAATAGAACCAGATTCATCTGACTCCAAAGTTTTGATGCATTTAATCTTTCTGCTATATTCCTTCTCAAAGAGCATGATGGGTAACATGTGTCAACTTTATTGGACTAACGCATGCACAGATGGTTGGTCAAACATTTCTAGGAACTTCTGTGAAGGTGTCTCCAAAAATGATTACCATTTTGAATCTGGAGACAATAAAGATGATTGCTTCCCTTACTGTTGAGGATATGAATAGAAGAAAAATCTGGCATGTTTGCAAGCTCAGTCTTATCTGACTCTTTCCGACCCCATGAACTGTAGCCCTCTAGCGTCCTCTGTTCATAGGATTATCCTGACAAGAATACTTG
Source organism: Muntiacus reevesi (assembly GCF_963930625.1). Lineage (NCBI taxonomy): Eukaryota > Metazoa > Chordata > Mammalia > Artiodactyla > Cervidae > Muntiacus > Muntiacus reevesi. The sequence continues at coordinate 51,906,849 of NC_089251.1, read as the reverse complement.
AGTGAGTTGCAATTTCCTCCTCCAGGGGATCTTTCCGATCCAGGGATAGAACCCATATCTCTTGCAGGTGTATTCTTTACCACTGAGCCACCTGGAAAGACCAATAAATGTAGACAAAGGGCAAATTCACTCTCTCTCCCTCAGCTGTGATATCTGTCTTTTGCCCTTCGATATTGGTGATGCTTCTTGATTTTGGGCTTTCAGATTCAGATTGGGGCCCTGATTCTCAGACCTTACCTTTTGGACTTAAGTACATCACTCATTCTCCAGCTTATAAACAACAGACCATGGAACTTCTTGGCTTCCATAACCACCGGAACAAATTCCTATAACAAATATAGCAAACCTCTCTCTCTCTCTCTCTCTCTCTCTCTCCATATATATATAATATATGTGTGTGTATAATACATATGATATTTTCTCTGGAGAACCCTGACCAACACACAAACCTGACAATATGACAAAATTTAGGTGTTCAGTAGGAGAGCAGGAGAGAGATGTGGATATTTGAAATATCCTTTGAATTAGAAGTCTCCTTTAAGAGCAGAAAGTTTAGTAAAGAATTCCTTGCACTGGCATGAATGACAATTCTTTATAATTATTAAATAGAGAAATAGGCTTAGTTCTTATTGACTAGGAAAAACAATTTAGTAATGTTCAAACTGTAAAAAAAGAAAAAAGATCATGTGCTAACACCATTCATAATATTTTTTTAAACTGGATTTAATTCAGATAACTATTTAGGCTTCAGAACAATAGACTTCCAATATTTAAACAGATACACACAGACCTTATCAGACCATAAGGGATATAGCTCCAAGAGGATAGTAAGTGCTATAGCTGTGAAGATGACTACAGAAATGTAAATAAATGACAGATGGGAAAAAATGGAGAAAAACTACAAACCCAAGTGGATAGCCTAAAAATGCCTCTGCCAACCTAGTCATTAAACTGAGAAGTTTATAAGGCAAACTGAGAATCACATATTGGTGGAAAAGGCAAAATTTTATGTATATCTCAGTGCTCTGACTGGAAAACCTAAACCTAGAATAGGATAAGCCCTGTTAAAACTGATGAAAGATAAAAGGAAACGTTTGAAAGAAGGTAAATCAATACAAATGAGATATAGGAGCACTATTTGAAGAATATAGTATGATATTATCATATGCCAAAATTTTATTTGAGTGATTTGGATATAGGAAATAAGCAAATGAAAGACACGTGGAAAGGGATTAGTCATTAGGGATCAGCTACTGTACAACAAGTGTTTTATATTATTCCTATTGAATACATAAAATTTAATATATATTATATGTATACATAATCTATAATCTCTCTCTGTGTGTATATATATGTATATTTTTTTTCTCATAACAACCTTGAAGGATATTATTATTTTCATCTAGGAGACAGGAATTCAAGTCACTTAATTTTCCAGGTCACACAGTTTGGAGAACTGACTCTGAACTCATTTTCATTTTGATTTTCTTTTTTTTAACAGAATAAGGGATTTAATTATTTGTTTTTAGGTTAATTTTTACTGGAGTATAGTTGATTTACAATGCTGTGTTAGTTTATGTTGTTCATCAAGTGAATCATTTTTACTTATACATATAACCACTTTCTAGATTCTTTTCCCATATAGGTCACTGTAGAATATTGAGTAGAGTTCCCTGTGCTATATGGTAAGTCTTCATTAGTTATCTATTTTGAATATAGTAGTGAGCATATGTCAATGAGAGTTTCCCAGTTTATTTCTCCTCTGTTTTTCCCCTTGGAAACCATAAGTTTGTTCTATATGTTATTCTATTTCTGTTTTGTAAATAAGTTCAGTTGTACTTTTTTTTTTGTTTCCACATATAAATGATATCATATGATACTTGTCTTCCTCAGTCTGACTTACTTCTCTCAATATGATAAATCATTTCAACTTTCAGTCTTAGACATGGAACACATCTGTCCCACAGTGGATTGAGAGTATCTTTAAAATAAAGAATTACAATAGGTTGAAACTTACAAAAATTATTATTTCCCTTATATCATTGTATGCAGATGTGGTTTGATGTATCAGAAAGTGGAGGAGTTAATTCTGTGTTGGGGTGAGCATAAGAAAAGGCTTTATAGATAAGACAATATCTATCAGCCTGCATACTCAGAATAACTGTTCTTCTCTGTTTTAGCCCATGTTTTATCCCTTGGGCTGTATATGTTAAGTATTTGGTAACTGCTCAATAAATGTGTGTTGGGTACACTAATTTGGGATCAGTTTGCAAATAATGCAGTCACTGGGTTATAAAAAATACATGGTTTTATTCTTTTTAAGTCTCCAACTGTATCAGACCCACTTTCATCTACTTAGTTATTACCTTCTCAGTATCCTTATTTTTTTTTTTTGTCATTTCTAAATAATAAATGGTCTCATTTTGCTTCCTGAAAGTATGTTCTGGTTATATTCAGAGCTGTGATTTTATACACAATTCAAAATTATTTTTATCTGTTTCACACATTGCAAAGTAGACCAGGGGTGTTTGGTGGGGCTAAACAAGGAAAAGGGCAAAAGAAGTAGACAGAATTATTTTGCTTGAATGTTAGGTTACACTTCTCCCCTTGGGGGTGACTGATGCACTCTATTCAATGTAACTTTTGTGCTTCATGTGGATTTGACAGAGGAGTAGGGGACATTCTTTACCATCTGAGCCACCAAGGAGAGAGTCAGACATGACTGAAGTGACTTAGCACACACTAATGCAGGGGAAATTCAGAGTCCTAAAGACAAAGGGCTCACTCCTGAGCAAGATGCCATGGCTAGTCATATCCTGGTGCCCCACTTATAGCGCTGAAGACCTCTAATTGCTATTTCTCTTTGGGTTCTTTATTTCCTGTTCTAAAAAGTATGAGTATGAATCAACAGATTTCCTGGCTGAGCATAGTTCAGTTGAGTAATAACATGATGGCCCTCTGATTTTCAAGATACTCTTCCATCTTTATGTGGGATTCTGTTTGAATTCCCTTGGTCTCCGGGAGGATGGATGCCGTTATCTCTGAAGAAAGGGGTACGAAGAAAGAGCACAACTGACCGTAATTTTACTACTGTAAGGTAACCCTGCAAAAGGCAGATCTGCTCTCCTTAGTAAATGGATGTGGGATTGAAGAACTGGTGCCTGAATTTTCAAACTCCTGTATACCTTGAAAAGAGAGACCGACTCTATCTGCTCCTGATTTGTGTGTGCTTTGCATGCGAAGTTGCTCAGTCGTGTCTGACTCTTTGTGACCCCATGGACTGTAGCCCACCAGGCTTCTCTGTCCACAGAATTCTCCAGGCAAGAATACAGGAGTGGGTTGCCATGCCCTCCTCCAGGAGATCTTACCAACCCAGGGATCAAACCTGTGTCTCTTATGTCTCATTATTGGCAGTTGGATTCTTTATCACTAATGCCCTGTTTTATTTGGCTTCAAATGTAAGGCAAATAAATTACATATTGTCAGTCGCAACACTCTACCATAATGCCAGGCCAAGAGTAGTAATTCTTTTAAAAATGGCTGTTACAAATTACAAACACAATATTCAAATTAATTAGTGTAGTACTTTTAATTGTGTCAAAAAGTAAATTTGGCTTTGTAGCACTACACAGAGTGAGAAAGAATATTCCAAGCAAGGAGAAAAGCAATAATTCAATGAGACTAGACTATGGGTTCTTAGAGTAAGATTCTATGAATGGACTGGGTTTTAAGAAACAACTCTAGAGAATGGGCTTTATTTTGGACTTTATTCAGCAGACCTTGAGAAGGCACTGGACCATGTATAAGTTGTAGAGACATTTTATTGTGTCTGTAATCAAAATATAACCTTTATATAAGCATTCAAGTTAGGAAGGAAGGAGGGAGCAATTTGTATAGGAAGATAGTGCAATATTTCGTGAAAGAACTGAAGAGCTTGATGGGAGAATTTGATGGAACCACAAAGGAAGTGGAAATTAAAAATAATAAAACCAAGAGTAGATTATGAAGTTATATCAGATGTGGATAGTTTATTCTTTGTTACATGTTGCTGAGCAGAAAGAAAAGTTTGTGTCCAGGATTCCTCTCAGAAAAGAACTGGAGCAGGTAATTGTAGCTCACTAGGACAGGGGAAAAAAAAACAAAACAAAACAGTTTTTTTTCCTAATATATGTAAATATGGGGTTGTTTCTTTTTATTACACTAATATTTACAAATATGTAATGTCTTAATTCTGATAAAAGGTAGCTTTATGCAAGTTATCTCAAGTTTATGGAAGCATTCCTACATGTATTTTGAGATGTAGTTTCTACAAAACATGAAAGATGCATAGTTTACCTTTATCTATTTTTAAAATGTAGTGGTTGAATCTCATATGAGTCCTTGAAAAAATATTATTTCTTTATCTCTGATCCAAGAAATCAAAAGTCAAATGAGATGAGTCACAACAATTAATGCAGGTACAAGTATCTAACCTTTTAAACTGCCTTTGGTAAAGCTGTTTATGTAAATTGAAGTCCGACCTGACTTGCCTATTCATTACTCTGCCAATTTATTTTACTTTATTTTTGCAATTCATTCTTTTCCCTTTTCTTGTTTTTTTTTTTTTTTATTTTTTTTTTTTTTTCCATCTTGGACTTCCTGCAAGAATTTTTACTGGCATGACTTTAAAACACCATAGAATATGTCTACATTTTCCTTCAATATCATCACTGGAGACAATCACTTGCTTACAAATTCAATCTGCCAAAGTCTTAAAAGCTCAACCTCACCCAAACTTTCACACACAAAAAGCTAAAGATACCTTGTAGATTGTTTAGATTGCTCATATCAGTGTGATAGGATAAAGAAGAGTATAAATAGTAAAGGAGAAACAATGTAATAAGGGATTGTTTTCTTAAAACTCCCTTTTCCTCTGGTTAATGGAAGACATTGATTTATCCAGTATCAATGAACAATTTTATTCTAAGAATTGTTCAAATCGCTATTATTTCCTAAACAAGTAAAAAAGGAAAAATTCATAATATTTATTTATTACTTTAACATAGTTCAGTATCTATTGTTGAAACTGATCACATCTTGAATTTCTCGAGGGTTATTAGCTGAGTAAATCAGCATTTATGGGTTGATATTTTATTAGCAAGAAGTGAAAGAAGCTATCAGTAGGAAGTTGCTGTTCCATTAAGGAGAGCATGTGTTAATCCACCTGGAGTGGTGATAAAGATAAGCTAGTTTAAAATGTTAGTCACCAAGTTGTGTCCAACTCTTTGCAACCTCATAGGTAGACAGGCTCCTCTGTCCATGGTATTCTCTAGGCAAGAAGAGTGGAGTGGGTAGCTATTCCCTTCTTCAGGGGATCTTCCCAACCCAGAGATTAAGCCCAGGTCTCTTGCATTGCAGGCAGATTATTTTGCCATCTAAGCCCTAAGGCAAGCCCTATTACAGAAGTTAAGCTAAAACAATGCAATATAATTTCTAAGTGCTAAAAGGTTTAGTCAAAAAAGTGACTGAAAAGAAGTTTGGTGAACAGACTTCAACACAGGAATAGAGATGACTTCATGTTACAAATGTCCATGACTTTGAGACTAAGAGAATTTGAAGCCCTTTCCACAGGTCAATGTTTTCTGAAGTACACATATTTTAAAACTAGAATTTTATTGGAAATCTCAAATATGAATTTTTAAAATTGTGGAAACATCCAAATGCTTGTTTGCTTTTTTTTTTTTTTTTTTTTGCTGTTTTGAAGGATTTATTTTTTTAATTTTATCAATTTTTAAATTTTAATTGGGTGAGAATTGCTCTACAATGTTGTGTTGGTTTCTGCTGTACAATAATGCACTCAATATCACCGATTATAAGAGAAATACAAATCAAAACTACAATGAAGTATCTCCTCATAGCAGTCAGAATGACCATTATCACAATATCTACAAACAATAAATGCTGAAGAGGATGTGGGGAAAAGGGAATCTTTGTACACTCTTAGTGGAAATGTGAATGATACAACCATTGTGGAAAACAATATGGTGAGTCCCATAAAAACTAGAAATATGGAGAAGAAAATAACAATACACTCCAGTATTCTTGCCTGGTAAATCCCACAGAGGAACCTGACTGCTACAGTCCATGTGGTCCCCAAGAGTCACACAAAACTTAGCGACTAAACAGCAACATATAATAAGATTAGTTTTTCATCATTGGGGAAATGATTTTTAACTATAGGTTATCAACTCTCCAAAAATAATGAAAGCATACCTAGACCTTACAAAGAAATATGAGACAATTTTATTTAACAGGTTTAATTATGAAATAATATGTTAGAGGAAAACACAGGAAGGAGGAAGTGTTTACTGAGTAGGAAAAGAGGCATGGAAAACACGAAGAGAGTAAGCCAGCTTGTACAAAGATTTAAATAAACTTCAGCATAGCAAAATGTGCCAAAAAGATATAATAGACAACTGGCAAAAAATCACCGTGCCTAAAAACAAATATGTCACTTACAAACAGAGAGTCCTATGACACATACAAAGCAGTTGGGGAAATAGGCGGGTCACCAACAGGGGTGTCACGCTAGAAGAACTCAAATAAAGAAAATGTATTAGGTTCTTAACCTCATTGGTCAGATAATTACAAATTTATAACAAATCTTGACTCTCAGATGGGTAAAAATTTAACCTGGTTAATATGTGGTACCTGTATCAGTGTGGAAAACAGGAGGCTGTTCATCATTACCCATGTAGATATGTCTCCTCTGGTTTGGGGTGGTAATATGGCAAGACCTGTCCACTTTATAAATGTGTGTTTCTTTTGAAACAGTAATTCTAGATCTAAAGTTTCATCCCACTGGAAAAAATATATAGATATAAATAAAAAATAAAAACCAGGGATAAATCCACCATATGACCCAGAAATTTTATTACTGGGCATAAACCCTGAGAAAGCCACAATTCTAAAACACATGTGTACCCATTCATTGCAGCACTATTTACAAATACTTCTTTTTTACAACCATTTAATGTATTAATTTTGCTGACATGTCACCTTTGGAAGTTAGAATAAAGTAGAAAGGCACACATTTAAAATAGAGCATATTTAGAAACAACTCATGGTTTCCCTTTTATTTGTGACTATATTCAATTTAAATTTGCTAGGCATCCATTTCGGGAGTTTCCCTAAGTGACACAATGGTAAAGAATTCACCTGTGAATGCAGGAGATGCAAGAGATATAGGTTCGATAAAAGGGTCAGGAAGATTCCCTGGAGTAGGAAATAGCAACCTGTTTCAGTATTCTTCCCTGGAAAATTCCAGGACAGAGGAGTCTGGTGGGCTACAGTCCACAGGGTCACAAAGAGTTGGACATGACTGAGGGGCTGAGCATACACACACACAGGCTTCCATTTCACTATCTCAAAGTGGAGGAAACAAAACTTGTCTCAAGGACCTTGAAGGAATTGAGTAGGAAAATTTATACAAAGCCCTGAGTATTATGTCTGTCACAAGGAAAATACCAATATATGTCTACTTAATATTTCTCTCTACATTTTCAAAATGATGGTCCACAGAGCAATAAGTCCATTAGATGTTTGTAGTGCTTAATGGCTCAGTCGTTTCTGACTCTTTGTGACCCCATGGACTGTAGCCTGCAAGGGTCCTCCATCCGTGTGGATTCTCCAGGCAAGAATACTGGAGTGGGTATCCATGCCCTCCTCCAGGGGACCTTCCCAACCCTGGGATTGAACCCAGGTCTCCCACATTGCAGGAGTATCAGTGTGTATCAATCTTATATTGACATATGCTTTCCTTTCTCTTGGATAATATCTAGGACTGCAACAGCTGCATCATATGTAAATATGTAAATCAGGATTTTTGAACCTCAGGTATTTTGTCATTATGAGCCAGGTAATTATTATAATTATTTTGAGATGTTGTTCCAAACTTTGTAGAATATTCAGCAGCAGCACGGTCTTAACCATCGAAACATCAGTAACAGTCACTGCCAGTTGGGACAGGCAAAAACTAGATGTTTACAAAGGTCTCTGATGAGGCAATATCAGACCCCTGTTGAGAATATTTCTGTTGTTTAGTTGCTAAGACTAAGCAACAGTGATCAGTGCAAAGAAATAGAAGAAAACAATAGAATGGAGAAGACCAAAGATCTCTTCAAGAAAATTAGAGATACCAAGGGAACATTTTAGGAAAAGATGGGCACAATAAAGGACACAAATGGCATGGACCTAATAGATATGACACAGTTCAGTTCCGTTCAGTTTCTCAGTCGTGTCCGACTCTTTGGGACCCCATGAACTGCAGCACACCAGATCTACCTATTCATCACCAACTCCCAGAATTTACCCAAACTCATGCCCATTGAGGCGGTGATATCATCCAACCACCTCATCCTCTGTCGTCTCCTTCAGTCCTGCCTTCAATCTTTCCCAGCATCAGGGTCTATTCAAAAGAGTCGGCTCTTCGTATCAGGTGGCCAAAGTATTGGAGTTTCCGCTTCAACATCAGTCCTTCCAATGAACACTCAGGACTGGTCTCCTTTAGGATGGACTGGTTGTATCTCCTTGCAGTCCAAAGGACTCCCAAGAGTCTTTCTCCAACACCACAGTTCAAAAAAATCAATTATTCTGTGCTCAGATTTCTTTATAGTCCAACTCTCACATCCATACATGACTACAGGAAAAACCATAGCCTTGACTAGATGGGCCTTTGCTGGCAAAGTAAAGTCTCTGCTTTTTAATATGATGTCTAGGATGGTCATAACTTTCCCTCCAAGGAGTAAGCATCTTTTAATTTCCTGGCTGCAGTCACCATCTGCAGAGATTTTGGAGCCCCCCAAAATAAAGTCAGTCACTGTTTTTACTGTTTTCCCCATCTATTTGCCATGAAGTGATGGGGCTGGATGCCATGATCTTAGTTTTCTGAATGTTGATCTTTAAGCCAACTTTTTCACTCTCCTCTTTCACTTTCATCAAGAGGCTCTTTAGTTCTTCACTTTCTGCCATAACGGTGGTGTCGTCTGCATATCTGAGGTTATTGATATTTCTCCCAGCAATCTTGAATTCAGCTTGTGCTTCATCCAGCCCTGCGTTTCTTCTGATGTACTCTGCATAGAAGTTAAATAGCAGTGTGACAATATACAGCCTTGATGTACTCCTTTTCCTATTTGGAACCAGTGTGTTGTTGTTCCATGTCTAGTTCTAACTGTTGCTTCCTAACCTGCATACAGGTTTCTCAAGAGGCAGGTCAGGTGGTCTGGTATTCCCATCTCCTTCAGAATTTTCCACAGTTTACTGTGATCCACAGTCAAAAGCTTGGCATAGTCAATAAAGCAGAAATATATGTTTTCCTGGAACTCTCTTGCTTTTTCAATGATCCAGCAGATGTTGGCAATTTGATCTATGGTTCCTCTGGCTTTTCTAAAACCAACTTGAATGTCTGGAAGTCCATGGTTCACGTATTACTGAAGCCTGACTTGGAGCATTTTGAGTATTACTTTATTAGCGTGTGAGATGAGGGCAATTGTGTGGTAGTTTGAGCATTCTTTGGCATTGCCCTTCTTTGGGATTAGAATGAAAACTGACCTTTTCCAGTCCTGTGGTCAGTGATGAGTATTCCATATTTGCTGACATATTGAGTGCAGCACGTTTACAGCATCATCTTTCAGGATTTGAAATAGATCAACTGAAATTCCATCACCTCCACTAGATTTATTCCTACTGGTGCTTCCTAAGGCCCACTTGGCTTCACATTCCAGGATGTCTGGCTCTAGGTGAGTGATAACACCGTCATGTTTATCTAAGTCATGAAGATCTTTTTTGTACAGTTTTTCTGTGTATTCTTGCCACCTCGTCTTAATATCTTCTGTTTCTGTTAGGTCCATACAATTTCTGCCCTTTATTGAGCGCATTTTTGTATGAAATGTTCCCTTGGTATCTCTAATTTTCATGAAGAGATCTCTAGTCTTTCCCATTCTATTGTTTTCCTCTATTTCTTTGCATTGATTGCTGAGGAAGTCTTTCTTATCTCTCCTTGCTATTCTTTGGAACTCTGCCTTCAAATGGGTATATCTTTCCTTTTCTCCTTTGCTTTTCACTTCTCTTCTTTTCACTTCTGTTTGTAAGACTTCCTCAGATGGCCATTTTGTTTTTTTGCATTTCTTTTTCTTGGGGATGATTTTGATCCCTATCTCCTGTACAATGTCATGAACCTCAGTCCATAGTTCATCAGGCACTCCGTCTATCAAATCTAGTCCCTTAAATCTATTTCTCAGTTCCTCTGTTTAGTCATAAGGAATTTGATTTTGATCATACCTGAATGGTCTAGTGGTTTTCCACACTTTCTTCAATTTAAGTCTGAATTTGGTAATAAGGAGTTCATGATCTGAGCCACAGTCATCTCCTGGTCTTGTTTTTGCTGACTGTATACAGCTTCTCCATCTTTGACTGCAAAGAATATAATCAATCTGATTTCAGTGTTGGCCATCTGATGATGTCCTTGTATAGAGGCTTCTCTTGTGTTGTTGGAAGAGAGTGTTTGCTATGACCAATGCATTCTTTTGGCAAAACTTTATCAGCCTTTGCCCCGATTCATTCTGTACTCCAAGGCCAAATTTACCTGTTACTCCAGGTATTTCTTGACTTCTTACTTTTGCACTTCAGTCTTCTATAATGAAAAAGACATTTTTTTTCGGTATTAGTTCTAAAAGGTCTTCTAGGTCTTCATAGAACCATTCAACTTCAGCTTCTTCAGCATTACTGGTCGGGGCATAGACTTGGATTACCATGATAGTGAATGGTTTTCCTTGGAAACGAACAGAGATCATTCTGTCGTTTTTGAGATTGCATCCTAGTACTGATTTTTGAACTCTTTTGTTGACTCTGATGGCTACTCCATTTCTTCTAAGGGATTCCTGCCCACAGTAGCAGATATATAATGGTCATCTGAGTTAAATGCACCCATTCCAGTCCATCTTAGTTCGCTGATTCCTAGAATGTTGACGTTCACTCTTGGCATCTCCTGTTTGTCCACTTCCAATTTGCCTTGATTCATGGACCTAACATTCCAGGTTCCTATGCAATATTGCTCTTTACAGCATTGGACCTTGCTTCCATTACCAGTCACATCCACAACTGAGTGTTATTTTTCTTTGTTTCCATCCCTTCATTCTTTCTGGAGTTATTTCTCCCCTGATCTCCAAGAGCATATTGGGCACCTACTGACCTGGGGAGTTCATCTTTCAGTGTCCTATCTTTTTGTCTTTTCATACTGTTCATGGTGTTCTCAAGGCAAGAATAATGAAGTGTTTTGCCATTCCCTTCTCCAGTGGACCACATTCTATCAGACATGTCCACCATGACCCGTCCATCTTGGGTGGCCCCACATGGCATGACTTAGTTTCACTGAGTTAGACAAGGCCTCCAGTCCGTGCGATCACATTGGCTAGTTGTCTGTGACTGTGGTTTTAGTCTGTCTGCCCTCTGATGCCCTTTCTCAGTGCCTACTGTCTTACTTGGGTTTCTCTTACCTTGGACATGGGGTATCTCTTCATGGCTGCTCCTTACCTTGGACACGGGGTAGCTCCTCTTGACTGTTCCTGCACTGTGCAGCTGCTGCATGCTCCAGAAAACCACAATGGTGTGATCACTCATCTAGAGTCAGTCATCCTGGAATGTGAAGTCAAGTGGGCCCTAGGAAGCATCACTATAAACAAAGCTAATGGAGGTGATGAAATTCCAGTTGAGCTATTTTAAATTCTAAAATATGATGCTGTGAAAGTGCTGCACTCAATATGTTTTACACTTTCAGTTCAGTTCAGTTCTGTTACTCCTCATGTCTGACTTTTTGCAACCCCATGGGACTACAGGGCAAGAGTCTTCCCTGTCCATTACCAACTCTTGGAGTTTATTTAAACTCATGTCCATTGAGTCAGGGATGCCACCCAAGCGTCTCATCCTCTGTCCTCCCCCTCTTCTCCTGCCTTTAATCTTTCCCAGAATCAGGGCCTTTTCCAGTGAGTCAAAACTTCGCATCAGGTGGCCAAAGTATTGGAGTTTCAGCTTCAGCATCAGTCCTTCCAATGAATATTCAGGACTAACTCCCTTTAGGATAGACTGGTTGGATCTCCTTGCAGTCCAAGGGACTCCCAAGAGTCTACTCCAAAACCATAGTTCAAAAATGTCAGTTCTTCAGGGCTCAGCTTTCTTTATAGCCCAACTCTCACATGTATCCATGACTACTCAAAAAACCATAGCTTTGATTAGATGGACTTTGCTGGCAAAGCAATGTTTTTGGTTTTTAACATGTTGTCTTGGTTGGTCATAGCTCTTCTTCCAAGGAGCAAACATCTTTTTATTTCATGTCTGTAGTCACCATCTAGAGTGATTTTGGACCCCAAGAAAATAAAATGTGTCACTGTTTCCATTGTTTCCCCATTTATTTGCCATGAAGTGTTTGGTTGGATGCCGTGATCTTAATTTTTGAATGTTGAGTTTTAAGTCAGCTTTTTCACTATCCTTTTTCACTTTTATCAAGAGGATCTTTAGTTCTTTGCTTTCTGCCTTAAGGGTGGTGTCATCTTCATATCTGAGTTTTTTTTTTTTTTTTTTTTTTTTTTTTTATTTCTCCCAGCAATCTTGATTCCAACTTGTGCTTCATCCAGCCTGGCTTTCAGTATGATGTACTCTGCATAGAAGTTAAATACGCACGTTGACAATATGGAGCTTTGGCATACTGCTTTCTTGATTTGGAGCCAGTCTTTTGTTCCATGTCTAGTTCTAACTGTTACTTCTTGACTTTTCCATACATATTTCTCAGGAGGTAGGTCAGGTGGTCTGGTATTCCCACCAGTTTAAAATTTTTGGCAGTTTCCTGTGATCCACACAAAGTGTTTGGTGTAGTCATAAAGCAGAAGTAGATTTTTTCAGGAGGCAGATAAAGTGTTCTGGTATCCCCATCTCTTTAGGAATTTCCCACAGTTTGTTGTGATCCACACAAAGGCTTTAGGATAGTAAAGGAAGCAGAAGTAGAGAATTACTGAAGTATTAATCATTTAGTCATGCCTGACTCTGTGATCATATGAACTGTAGCCATTCAGGTTTCTTTGTCTATGGCATTCTCTAAGCAAGAATATTGGAGTGGATTGCCATTCCCTTCTCCAGAGGATCTTCCCACCCCAGGGATCAAATCCAGGTCTCTGCAGAGAATTACTGAAACAGTTGATAATTTCTGGTTTGTTTAATGAGAAAACACTGCATAATTCTTGAAATATTTCTGTCAATAATATATGTTATGCCACATCCTTAATAATAGTATTGTTAGACTCAATTCTAGTCACAAGGTCTTCTCTTGTGGCTCAGATGGTAAAGATTTCTCGTGCAATGCAGGCGATTTGATCACCAGGTTTGATCACCCTTTTGAGAAGATCCCCTGGAGAAAGAAATGGCAACCCACTCCATCTTGCCTGGAGAATTCCATGGACAGAGGATCTTGGCAGGCTATAGTCCATGGGATCACAGAGAGCTGGACATGACTGAACAACTAATACTTTCACTTCATATATATATATATATATATATATATATATATATATATATATATATAAAGACAATTGCTTTACAGAAGTATGCTGTTTTCTGTCAAACCTCCACATGAATCAGCCACAGGTATACATATATTCCCCTCCCTTTTGAAACTCGCTCCCATCTCCCTCCCCATTCCACCCCTCTAAGTTGATACAAAGCCCCTGTTTGAGTTTCCTGACTCCTATGGCAAATTCCCATTGGCCATCTATTTTACATATGATAATGCAAGTTTTAAACTGCTTTATAATGGGTGTAAGTTTGTATATGCACCATCACAGTCAACAAAATAAACGGTCCCATCATCACTGATCCCTTCCTGTCTTCCACTCCATTTTCCAAAATCGTGGAAATCACTAATCTTCTTTACCCAAGTTTTCTCATCTCACAAATGTCTTACAAATGAAACCATACAATGTGTATATTTGAGCAGCTGTCTTTTCTCATTTAGCATAATTGTCTAGAGATCCATCTGGTTCCTCTGTGTCAATATTTCACTCTTTTTATATTGCTAAGTAGTATTCCATTGTATGTTTTGCCAGTTTATTTTATCATTCACTTGTTGAAGGACATTGCACTTTTTTTTTTTTTTTTTTTACCACTTTGGGTTATAAATAAACCTGTAATGAGCATTTGTGTATAGATTGTTGTGTGAACATGTTTTCAGTTTCTGGGATAAATGCCCGTGAACACAGTTGCTTGTTAATATGGTAATTTCAAGTTTAACTTTACAAGAAACTGCCAAAGTTTTCCAGAATGTTTGTACCACCTTGCAATCCCATCAGCAGTGTATGTATGGGTGATCCATTTTTTTCACATCCTTATAATCATTTAGTATTGTCAATATTCATGTTTTATTTCTGCCACTCTGATGGGTACATAGTGATATTTCATTGTGGGATGTGTGTGTGTGTGTGTGTGTGTGTGTGTGTGTATAACCACAGGTTTTGTATGCTTGTGTTTTCAGATTTCATAAACAATATGCATATATAATCTGATAGGTAATGATATTGCAATTCTTTCCATGTGCTTATTCATCATCTAATAATGTATGTCTTTTTCACTTCAATGTCTGTTTATGTTTTAACCCAATTTCTTACTGAATTGCTTGCTTTTTTACTGTTATCTTTTGGGAACTCTTTGTTACATGAGAGTTCTTAAGAGAAACAGAACAAATAGCAGTATATTTATGTGTTTCTATATACATAGATAGATATGTACATATATATTATTTACAAATTTTAAAGGATATCAATCGTAAATTGCTCACTGTTATTCAGGTAAAAGCACACAGTCTATCAAAGTCCCTTCAATTTATTATTTGTTCTCACTTTAATTTTTTTCTCTTTGACCTTCAACTCTACTACCTTCACCCTGCCCTACCCCTAACCCTTGTCATAGGCTAGTACCCTTGTATATTTGCAACCTTGAAAAACTGAGTTTTGTATACCTGTGTTTTTAGATTCTGTAAACATGCTGTAATATTATATGAAAATATGTATTAATATTTATTTAAATAAATTTATGTTGAGAGATCAGCTCACACAACATGGTGGCTGAGAAGTTCTATGATCTGCTGTCTACAAACTGGAAGCCCAGGGAAGTCAGTGGTACAGTCCCAATTCAAATCTAAAGGTCTTAGAACCAGAGGAGCCAATGGTGTAAATCACCTGGGAATCAGGGGTAATGATGTCTAAGGGCATGTGAACATGGATTTCCAACTCCACCAATCTGTCCTTCACTTTTTTGTTCTATTCAGCCCTCATTGATGGAGGTGATCTTTACTCAGTCTGTGGATTTAAAGACTAACTGTGCTGGGAACACCCTCACAGACACACCCTGAATACTAGTTTACCAGCTACCAGGGCTTCCCTCAGCTCAGCCAAGTTAACACATAAAATTAGCCATCACATTTAAGTACTCTAGATACTAATTCTTTGTCAGATATATGAAATGATGATTCTGCTCCTCCCCCCACCTATATTTTGCCTTTACAGCCTCTGAAGGAGATATTTTGTAGAGCAAAATTTTGCTTCGTTTTGACAAATTTATTGTCCAAAAGGACTATCACAACAAAGTATCACAAATGCAGTGGCTTAAACCAACAGAAATTGAGTCTGTCAGAGTTCTAGAGGCCAGAAGTCCAAAATCAAAGTGTTGGCAAAGCTACGTGCCCTCTAAAACCTGTAAGGGAGAATCCCTTCTTGTCTCTTTCTCGCCTATGGGTCTTCTAGTAGTTCAGGCCTTTCTCCTGGGTAGCTCACAACTTTAGTCATGGCCTCTGTCTTCATATGGCCTTTTCTCTTTCTCCCAGTGTCTATCCTCTTGCCTCTTTTAAGAACCATTATCATCAGATTTAAGACCCATCTATATAACCGAAGATGACCTTATCTCAATATTCTTAACTATATCTGCAAATATACATATATAAATACTGTGGGTAGCCATTCCTTTCTCCAGGTTTATTCCTGACCCAGGAATTAAGCCTGGGTCTCCTGCATTGCAAGCAGATTCTTCACTGTGCCACCAGAAAAGCCCAAATATATATAAATATATATCTCAACACAAAATCTATCCAGCCAAAAACAACACTCCCATTCAACCAGCTACAAATGAAGTCCAAGTTGTCATTTTTTTCTCCATTTCATTGATATTCAATTTCATTTTATTTTCTGAAACTTTCTGCTTTTATTTCAAAAGAATTTTAATTGCTTGTTAAAGCATTTTTATGATGACTGCTGTAAATAATATCAATAATATCTGAATCACCTCTGTCTTGGTATCATTTGATTAAGTTTTCTCATTTAGATTATTATTTTATTTGTTCTTAGTAGGGTAGATGATTTTTTTTTAAGGACCCTAGATATTTTGGTTGTTTTGTTAGCTGACGCTAGGTTCAATTTAAATCATTTATTCTAACAAACATTCAGCTTAATTAGATTTAGCATGTAGGTTTGGCTTATATTTATGGGCTGTGGATCCAATGGCAGTTTAATTTTCTGAACCTTTTGTGTAATGGTCTGTTTGGCTTATTCGGTGCTGCTGGGGCTCCTACTTCTCCTGATGTTGCTGCCTGAGGTCCTCAGGCAGGGCTCTGGGTGTTTTACAGTTAGGGAGAGAAGTCTTTGATCTGAGGGGATAAAGACTCTTCTTTAGCTAGACAGATTTTGTGTTGGTATTTCATTGCCCACGACCCTGAAATGCACTGATATCTCAGGGAAAGTAAGAAAAGTTTCAAACCCCTGGGACAAAAAAACTCACAATATCCCAAGACCAAGACCAAGCTCAAACAGATTGCTGTGGCTGAGTTCTTCCTTTAGGTTTCACTCTAGCTCAGTATCTCTCTTGAAGGAATCTCAGGCATGGAGGGGAAGGAGAACACTTCCTTTGACCACTTACTGATGACAAGTCTACTGAGAGTTCCCACTTGCAGGTGCATGTCTAGTTCAACTGATGTTGAAAGATACTTGTTTGGCCTAAGGGAGTAGTAAAACCTATCTGTGTTGCCTTCTGTTATTAAACTGTGAATCAGAAATGCTAGGTCTGGTTTGTCTATTTGGTTGCTATTTTAGTTGCCCAGTATTGTCCAACTCTTTTTGTGACCCCATAAACTGTAGCCCACCAGGCTTCTCTGTCCATGGCGTTTCCCAGGCAATAATACTAGAGGGGGTTATTATTCTCCAAGTGGTTTCCTTCTCCAGGGGATCTTCTCAACCCAGGGATCAAACCTGTGTCTCTTGTATTGGCAGATGGATTCATTACCACTGAGCCACCTGGGAAGCCTGTCTGTTTGGCTGGAGGTATATAAAGCATCTTGTTACTCCACTTGTCACTCCAATCCTAAGGTCTATAGCAAGTTTGTCTTTGTCTTATACCTTTCACATTCTTCATTAGTTATCTCTTGTTTTTTCCAGTTTTTTTTTTTGTGTGTGTGTGTGCTTAGCAGAGAGGAGTAAGGAGAAAAAGGTTTGCATCATATTGTTTGAACTTAAAATCCCAGCTATATTTTAGAGCAATTAAAGCTAAAAAATAAATTTTATTTTATACTTATTCTGCTTTCAAAGGTTTATTTATTTCTATCAGGCAGAACTTCTTTCTAGTCAACAAAATCTTAAATATTTCTTACAGAGTAGGCCTACTGGAAGCAAACTCTCACAGCTTTTATGTGAGAATTTTAAATTTGGTCTTCTTTTTATAGATTATTTCACTGAGTATAGAATTCACAGTTGAGAGTGTTTTATTCATTTGTATTTAATTTATTCTTATAAAGAGTATTTAGTTTACTCTTTTCTTTTTTCAATTGCATGGTTTCCCAAAATAAATTTCCAATTCTTATCATTGTACTTCTGTATATTGTATTTGTTTCCTGTTTTGACTCACTGTCTTCATTTTTTATCACATTAAATATGACATATTTGGATGTTTTGTTTTTGTTTTAGTTTGCTCTCATCTTTTTTGAAACAAAAAATAGTCATTATTTCTTCAAATATTTATTTTGTTCTTTCTTCCTTTCAGGTTCTGTTTACTTATGAAAATGTAAAGTGTTAGTCACTCAGTTGTGTCTGACTCTGTGACCCCGTACACTGTAGCCTGTCAGGCTCCTCTGTCCATGGGATTCTCCAGGAAGAATACTAGAGTGGATAGCCTTTTCCTCCTCCAGGGGATCTTCCCAACCCATCATACCCAGGCCTCCTTCACTGCAGGAGGTTCTTTACTGTTTAAGTCACCAGGGAAGCCCATTTACTTATATGTTAGCCCAATAAATAGTGTTAGCCCAACAGATATTGCCCCTCAGTTCTCCCAAAAGTCTCTTGTGGTTATAGTCTCTTATTTTCTTTACATTTAAAACTTTTCTGTTTATATTTTGGTAATTATTATTGCTCTGTTTTCAGAGTCACATACTCTTTCATTGATTGTTGAGTCAACTGATGAGTTTATCAGAGTCTTCACCTGTGCTACTTTTTAAAATATTTTATGTACTTCATTTTATGTATTGTCTACCCATTCAGTTTGGACCCTGAACATATTTAGCCTATTATTATTTTTTTAATTTTCTGTCATGTATTTTCAGCATCTTTGTCATATAAGTAGGCTCTAATAGTTTTGTTTTTCTAAAGTTAATATCGTCTTGCTTTTTTCTTTTATGTACCCTAACTTTTTGTCAAAATGTAGACATGTTATGTAAAACAGTAGAGGCTGAGATAAATAGTCCTTATCCATGGTTATTAGTGTTGCTTTATTTCTGCTATTATTTTAGTGTTGGGGCTTATGTCAATCTAGTTCAAAATTGGGCTGTTCTGTTGTTGAAAGTGTACCAAAGATTTCAAATTTTTCTTGATGTTTAGGGTATAGATTGGCCAGAAGTTATGTTCTCAATATTTGTTCACTTTTATTTATTTTTCCTTTTTCATTATACTTGAAAAAGAATTTCTTTTTCCTGATGCTCTCTCAATTATGCTCTACGATTTTATCAAATTCTTATTGTTTTGGAAGTGGAAATCAATGAGAGAAACTCTCCTCTGATGTTCTAACAGCTTCCATTCTATGCAGGCAGAGTGTCCAAAGTTCCCAAGAGTATGGTGGAAATAATTATTTTGCCCCTTCTCCACTTGTAATGTTAATGTTAGAACTATCCATGGCTCTCCTCTGAGACAGAGAATTTATTTTTTGCTCCTTTACTCTTTCGCCAGTATCAAGGGTTACACATTTTCCTAAAAAGCCAATAGTCATTATCCTTTTACCTGGAGTGCAAGATTTTTGTTCCACAGAGGAGAAATATGAGGTACGTCTCAACAAAGTGTCAGCACTTTAAGCTACCCCGGTCCTGTAGTCAGGATCACAAGGAAAGATTTCTCAGGATTTTCCCCAGCCTTCCTTGTAAGAACATCATCAAACTATGGAGAAAATCTATAGCTGATGCAAACATTTTCTAAATCTGTAATCCCAAAGGAATTTACACTTTCACATAGTCCACATTTGGCCTTTAGCAATAAAATAAAGAAATACATAAATAAAAGACATTTCAGCTCAATTCTTATTCATTTCAGTTCAGTTCAGTCACTCAGTCCCGTCTCACTCTTTGCGACCCCATGGACTGCAACATGCTAAGCCTACCTATCCAACACCAACTATTGGAGTTTATTCAAACTCATGTCTATTGAGTCAGTAATGCCATCCAACCATCTCATCCTCTGTCGTTCCCTTCTCCTCCTGTCTTCAATCTTTCCCAGCATCAGGGTCTTTTCAAATAAGTCAGCTTTTCGCATGAGGTAGCCAAAGTATTGGAGTTTAAGCTTCAACATCAGTCCTTCCAATGAACACTCAGGACTGATCTCCTTTAGGATGGACTGGTTGGATCTCCTTGCAGTCCAAAGGACTCTCAAGAGTCTTCTCCAACACCACAGTTCAAAAGCATCAATTCTTCGGCACTCAGCTTTCTTTATAGCCCAACTCTCACATCCATACATGACTACTGGAAAAACCATAGCCCTGATAAGACAGACCTTTGTTGACAAAGTAATGTCTCTGCTTTTTAATATGCTGTCTAGATTGGTCATAACTTCTCTTCCAAAGAGTAAGCATCTTTTTATTTCATGGCTGCAGTCACCATCTGCAGTGATTTTGGACCCCAAGAAAATAAAATCTGCCACTGTTTCCACAGTTTCTCCATTTATTTCCCATGAAGTGATGGGACCAGATGCCATGATCTTTGTTTCATGAATGTTGAGCTTTAAGCCAAGTTTTTCACTCTATTCTTTCACTTTCATCAAGAGGCTCTTTAGTTCTTCTTCACTTTCTGCCATAAGGGTGGTGTCATATGTGGTTATTGATATTTCTCCCAGCAATATTGATTCCAGCTTGTGCTTCCTCCAGCCCAGCATTTCTCATGATGTATTCTGCATAGAAGTTAAATAAGCAGAGTGACAATATACAGCCTTGACATTCTCCTTTTCCTCTTTGGAACCAGTCTGTTGTTCCATGTCCAGTTCTAACTGTTATTTCCTGACCTGCATACAGATTTCTCAATAGGCAGGTCAGGTGTTCTGGTATTCCCATCTCTTTCAGAATTTTCCATAGTTTATTGTGATCCACACAGTCAAAGGCTTTGGCATAGTCAATAAAACAGAACAATTCTTATTAGCTTCTTCCATGTCCAACAGCAACACTTGCTCAATTCGAGGTTTTCCTATTATATCTCTCCCTACAGATGCCTGGCTCTTCCAGATCTTGGTTTAGTTAAAAGACATGAGAGGTCAGTTCGCTAATGTGTTCCAGAAAGTTATTAACTTGTATTCCAGCAAGCTTCTTCCTTGTTATAAGGGTGAGCACAAAGTTTTTATTGTTGTTGTTTTTATCTTCTTATCTGAAGAATCAAAATATTTTCTTAATTTAATAATCTAATGAATTTTAGTGTACCAGCCACTCAATTTACAAACCACTCAACCTACTAACCTAGTTCATTGCAAGTAACATGTATCTAATAATGTGCATTTCTCTATCATATTTCTATCCCCTTTTATATGAAAACACTATTTAAATCATGTCTTTACTATTTTGTTGCCTTTTCATTTTTAGTTTTAGTTATACCAATAGACTATTTGTATTTCAAGTATATTTAGGGTTTGAAATATTTTGCTTTTCTTAATTACATTCATTTTTCTCTTAGGCATACATTGGCCCCTAGGTTATTCATATAAGATGGGAAGGTTTGATGGCTTGAAAACCTTTATTCTCCCTTCTAGTATCAATACTGGTTTTGTGTATAAGTATAAAAGAATAAACTTATTTTCAAAGTAAGTCATTCAACCAATTTCCTGGTGCAATGATGGAAAGATATGTCTTATTTCACCCTGATGAGTCTTAGATATTAAGTTTCTTAGACTAACACATTCAAAATTTCATCAAAACTAATTTTTCTTACTCTATTTAATCATAATAAAATATTAATGATTAATCAAATTGTACTGATAAAAAATAACTTCCAAAATGCAGACTTACATCACAGAGTGCCAGACTGGACTTCTGATGAGCTAGAGGAGTGTGATGAGGGGAAGGAATGGAGGCGCAAGAAGGAGGAGATATATGTATTATGGCTGTATGCCAGAAAATGGCATAAACAAAGTAAAACAAACATGATTTCAGTGGTCACAGAAACAGAAAAAAAAAAATGAAACTTACAGATAGCTACAATAAAATTTAAGCTATTTTCACTTGAAAATTTAATCTGTAAGAGAGTGCAGTTTTTGACATCTGCTTTTTGAAAAAACCTAAGCAAGATATTTTAATACATAAATTGACTGTGAAAGATATTTTCCCAGTATTTGCATACAGGCTAACATCAGTTTTTGAAATAATTTTTCTTTTGAGATATTTGGAAATAGATCTAAATTACAGTTGAGTGCTCAAGGTTAAACCCTGAATGTCATCTGAGAACTTTGCTATTCTCCTTTCTCTATCCTTGGGGTCTTAGACCACTAAGGTTGTTCATCTGAGGTATTGCTGTTATGTTTACTTAAATCAACTAAAATTAAAAAAAGAAACTTAGCAAGGCATAAGGCATTCACTCTTTAGCAAACACTAAACAATGCAATAGAGAAGGAGGTGGCACCTTACTCTAGTATTCTTGCCTGGGAAATAACGTGGATACAGGAGCTTGATTGGCTACAGTCCATGGAGTTTCAATGGATCAGACACAGCTTAGCAACTAAACCAAAACCAGGCAATGCGAACTTAATCTAAATCTGGGAACCACAAAAAGGGGGAAATTGGCATTTCAAGCATGTATTAATGTGCAACAAAATTAAACTGAAAGTATATTAACTTTGGAGAAGTGTCAAATCTCTACAATAAATTCACTTCAACTTGCTGGAGTTTGCAACTACAGGAAGAAAATAGGAACTCATCCTATGCTGTATTATGCCCAACAAAATAAGTAAGGTTTATCTGGTAAACCTTGAGCTCCACAGAAATCAGAAATCAAACCATGGCAAGCAGAGTAATTGCATTCCTCTCCTGGCCATTGTGAAGACAGCAAGATATTGATGAAACACAGAGATGGCAAAACAGACATCTTTGAATGATGTTGCATGTTTCTGGAAGGAGATGATTGGTTCAGAATTGGTGAATATTTATGAACCTTAGTTTATCAGCATCACTCTACATGTATTTCTGCAAAGGTTTATCTAAATATTGCAAAAATTAAAGTCATTTTTTAATGAACAAATGACTTCCTTAGGAGACACAACAAAGGTTGGGGTAGCCTGGCCAAGTTAGACAGCACCTGAATTATCTTCAGCTATCAAATGGTTGACAAAATCAAGAAATGATGATAACTGATTAGAATAACATTCTAGGTGACAGTTTCCAACTATTATTCAAAAATTTAAAAAATATATGCATCAATCTGAATATTTTAATAAATACAAACAAGTTGATAAAATGATGTTTCTATCCCTTGGAAAACCTCACCAATTAAGTTCTAATATAATTAACTACAAGTTTCTTCAATTCAGTTCAGTTCAGTCATTCAGTTATGTCCAAATCTTTGCAACTTCATGGACCACAGCACGCCAGGCTTCCCTATCCATCATCAACTTCTGAAGCTTGCTCAAACTTATGTCCATCAAGTCGGTGATGCCATCCAACCATGTAATTCTCTGTTGTCCTCTTTTCCTCCTGCCTTCAATATTTCTTAGCATCGAGTTTCTAAGTGCTTCCCAAAAATGGCTTCTATTATTTTTCACACTATTATGGCCTTTTTATAAAAAATCTCAAAAATTTTCATAGGGACATAGAATGACAATTTCTTATTGCATTATTTATCCTGATAGCATACAAATAGACCTCCTAAAATTTATATATATATATATATATATATATATATACACACACACACTTAATATATATATATATATACACTTAATATATATAAACATATATACTTATATATATATTTATATATATATATATATATATATATACTTAATTTTAATACTTAAATATACCTTCAAATTGATGGTTGAAAATTTTAAAAATATATATATTAAAGCTTCTATTGTCCTTAAAGCAAAAACCAAAGTCATTTGCTTGCATGTAGTATAAGGCAGTTTAATTTTTGACACCTGTATTACCTGAACTGAACTGATTACCAATTGTAACACTCACTCATCACTTCCTGAATTATGTTGCTATTCTTCAGTGGGTCAGTTGTGTCCAACTCTTTGCGATCCTATGGACTGCAGGATACCAGGCTTGCCTGTCTTTCACCATCTCCCAGAGCTTGCTCAAACTCATGTCCCTTGAGTCGGTGATGCTATCCAACTATCTCATTCTCTGTTGTCCCCTTCTCCTCCTGCATTCAACCTTTCCCAGCATCAGGGTGTTTTCAAATGAGTAGGCTCTTTGCATCAGGTGGCCAAAATATTGGAGGTTCAGCTTCAGCATCAGTTCTTCCAATGAATATTCAGGGTTGATTTCCTTTAGGATTGACTGGTTGGATCTCTTTGCAGTCCAAGGGACTCTCAAGAGTCTTCTCCTCTTTTGTTATAGTCTAAGTGAGCTACTTTCATTCCTCAATATACCATACTGTTTCTCATGTTTTCTTTCATTTTGCTTCCTTTGCCACACTTACCTCTTTACCTGAATACTCCTTTCTCACACCTTACTAAATCCTGAGACGAGCCCCTTATGGGAAGTTAGAATTCCTAGTGCTTAACATAGTGCTTGACACAAAATAAATAACCAAGATATACAAACTTGTTGATATTATGAACGTTTTGGAAAATATCTGAGTTTCAATTCCTACAATCTATAGGAAGAATTATTTGAAATCAGCCTTTCCAAATTGCATCTCCATCTCCTTGATGTATTAACTGTGGAGCTTTAAACAGTCACATAATTTGCTTAAATTTCAGTTTGCTCATCTATATGATAGAC
The DNA here is from genome assembly GCF_963930625.1 of Muntiacus reevesi. Taxonomy (NCBI): domain Eukaryota; kingdom Metazoa; phylum Chordata; class Mammalia; order Artiodactyla; family Cervidae; genus Muntiacus; species Muntiacus reevesi. The sequence continues at coordinate 51,882,330 of NC_089251.1, read as the reverse complement.
ATAATAGAAATCCTAATTTAGTGAATTGATGTGAAGACTCAATAAGTTTGCAGTAAGTGCTACTTGATAGTATTATAATTTACTTTTTCGGGACAATACATTATTTTAGGAAATAATAGATTTTCTAACATGAATTTCAGTTTATTTTTCATTATCTAAAATGTACATAAGATATAAAAGTCATAGATAACAAATGCATTTTATGAATAAAGCTTAAAATAAATTCATTTATCAGTTATTCAAACTTGAAAGCCTGATGAATTAGATTCAAGAATGAAAATCATCACTTTCTATTTTTAAAAGTCATGATTGAGCAGACTAACTTTCTACAGAATTAAGTGTATTTTCTACTTCTTAAGAACTCTTCCTCATGTTTTAGCGTGCCACCACACACACACACTCCACATTATCCAGTATTTTGTATAGCCTATAAACATAACTGATTCTCAATGATATTAACACATGGGCAAATGTTCTCTCTTTACCCCATTTTCAAATAGCTTTGTAATGAATTCAGTGAACAAAAATAGATTGACCCACTCAAGTGGACATGGCAGAAACTTCCTCATCATTTTAAATAAACTTGTCCTAGTCACACAAAAGTGCTATACAAAGATAATTAGAAGTCAGTAACATAAACTAATCTGCTAAATTGATATTCCACTTGGTCCTTGTCTGGAATTTCCTTCCATACTAATGTTGTCTAGTATTCATTCTGCTGCTTAGGTTTACATGACATTTTGCTCCCATCCTTTTCAATAAGTAGTGGTGATAAACTCAAAGAGAAAGGTTAGGGCGAGCATATTATTTTCTTTGTGAAAGTAGTCCCTGCTCTAATACTTTACTCAATTAAATATATTTATTCATTTATTCATCAAGTACTGTGCAGTATATTACTGAGAAGTTCTTCAGTTCTATACCCATGAGCTTTATTTGGCATTGGAAACACAGAATGTTCAAAAGAGACATGGTTCTTGTTCTCAAATTACTTCAATATTATAGAAGAATAAAATAAAATATTCACTTGGTGTATTTAGAAATAGTAACTATAAATGATCAATTGGATGGGATGTGAACTTTTACTACCCTAATTAATATGAGAAAATTAGAGAACACTTTCCTGATGACATAAAATTTCTATGGAAATCTGAAGAATGCATAGGAGTTCACTCGGTAAAAGAGGGAGGGAAAATGTTAACTAGAAAAGACAACAAAACGTAAAGTAGTCATGAGGAATGAAGTAGTCTGGTACATTAAGAGGCTTAAAATCATTTCATGTGTTTATTAGCCATCTGTTTGTTTTCTTTGGAGAAGTGCCTGTTTAGGTCTTCTGCCTATTGGAGAAATGTGAATAAAAACTACAATGAGGTATCACCTCACACTGGTCAGAATGGCCATCAAAAAAAAAAAAAAAAAAAAAAACAACAACAAAAAACTAAAAGCAATAAATAAATGGTGGAGAGGATGTGGAGAAAAGGAAACCCTCTTACATGGTTGGTGGAAATATAAATTGATACAGCAACCATGGAGAACATAGTTTTCCTTAAACAAGAAAACAAACAAACAAAAAACTTAAAAAGCAAAACCAAAACTAGAAATAAAACTACCACATGATCCAATCATATGGGTCTATCCCACTACTGGGCATACACCCTCCTGCTGCTGCTGCTAAGTCGACTCTGTGTGACCCCATCGATGGCAGCCCACCAGACTCCACTGTCCCTGGGATTCTCCAGGTAAGAACACTGGAGAGGAAACCATAATTGAAAGACACATGTACCCCAAAGTTCACCACAACATTATTTACAATGGCTAGGAAATGGAAACAACCTAGATGTCCATTAACAGATGAATGGATAATGAAGTGGTGGTACGTATTTACAATGAAATATTACTCAGTTATAAAAAGGAATGCATTTGAGTCAGTTCTAATGAGGTGGATGAACCTAGAGACTATTATACAGTGAAATGTCAGAAATAGAAAAACAAACATCATATATTAACACATATATATGGAATTTAGAAAGATAGTACTGATAAACCTATTTGCAGGGCAACAAAAGAGACGCAAACATAAAGAACAGACTTGTAGATACAGTGCAGGAGGGAGAAAGTGGAGCGAATTGAGAGAGTAACATTGAAACACATAATTACCATATGTAAAACTAGGTAGCCAGTAGAAATTTTCTGTGTGATGCAGAGAGCTCAAATCTGGTGCTCTGTGATAACCTAGTGGGGTGGAATGGGGTTGGGGGTGGGAGGGAGGTTCAAGAAGGAGATAACATATGTACACCTATGGCTGATTCATATTGATGTATGACAGAAACCCACACAATATTACAAAGTAATTATCCTCTAATTAAAAATAAATACATTTTTTTAGAAAAGAGGCTTAAGATCTTCCTGTCTTTCATCTTCTTGTGGAATTGCATGGGAGATGAAATGTATGGGAATGAAACTCCAGTAGTAGTCTAGTCATGCTTATATACAACATAGTAATGATTCGAATTTTAATCTTATGAATAAAGCAAAGCCATGGAAACCCTTTAAACACTAAAATGTGTCCTTTAAAAATATCACACTGTGTTGTAGAAAGAAAAGGTTGGAGAGAGAAATCATAAAAATGAGGAGGTTAAAAAGTTCATTTTAGAAATCCAAGATATTTCAGTATTGCCCTAGTTTATAGCACCCTTCATCAGTACTAGATAGGAAACTGGCATGAGGAATTGTTAAAACATAAAAAGTGGGAGATTTTAGTGATGATGTTCTTTTGTTTTCATGATTGGAGGTTGAGGATGAGGCCAGAGGGAGCATAATCAAGTATCACCTATCTCAGATCTATTCTAAAATATATTAAAGACTTTGACTGACAAACCCAGTATATGCTATTAATACTTCTCCTAGAGCATCATTTGTACTGGTCCTTTATACAGCGGCCTTGGTGTATACATGTATACATTAACTGGACACCTTTTATGGACATTAACTTAAAGTTATTTCCTTCTGCCTTTAAGTGCCAAAATTTCATCTAATGCATATCTCTGCTCTCTATTTTCACTTCAGTCACCACAGCTGAATTACACATGAAGCACTTTTTAAGTTCAATAATATACAAGACAATGAAAGCAGGATGGAAACTGGAAAACAGCCAGTTTCTAATATTGTCTTTATGAGTCTATGGGATTATGTAAAAGAAGGTCAGATCAAAGTTTGTTACTGATTTTAAAGGCAGCAATTATTGAGGATATACTAAGACATCACACTAATACCTGACCTACATTATCTATTTTAGTATTTCTCAAAATAAGCTCCTATGACCATTATAACTATAACATATTTAGCTAAAATGTATACAAAAGCCAAATAATTTTGGAAGCTCATACTAAAAAGTCAAATATTAAAAGTTCAAGCAATCCCTGAGTGGTTATTTAAAATTAAACATTACTTAGGCTACTAAACATTTCTTTTTCATAGCACTTAATAACAGCCCACCTAACTGGCATTACACAGAATAAACTAGGGGAATGCTAATTCTATTAAAATTTCATAATCATGAACTTCTTTGTTCAGCCTTCTTGACACTCAGTATATCCCAGTGAAAATGTCCAACATTCCAGTAAGGCAGATATCATTTTCTATTGTTTGTATTCTTTGAACTCATCCAAACCTCCATACTGATGATGTGCTATTTTATCTCAACCTCACTACCCAACTCGTTGATCATCTCCTTTTTTTTTTTTTTTGGTTTTAAATTAATTTATTTTTTATTGAAAGATACTTTCTTTACATAATTTTTCTATTTTCTGTCAAACTCAACATGAATCAGTCATAAGTATACATATCCCCTCCCTTTTGAAACTCCCTCCCATCCCACTCTTCTAGGTTGGTACAGAGCCCCTGTTTGAGTTTCCTGAGCCATACAGAAAATTCCCATTGACAATCTATTTTACATATGGTAATGTAAGTTTCTATGTTACTCTTTCCATACATTTCATTCTACCCTCCCCCTCCCCATGTCCATAAGTCTATTCTCTATGACTGTTACCTCCTGGCAAAAGTCCATAGTCAACATATCAATTATCTTCTGGTCTAAATTCTCAACACACAGAATTCTTGTCGTTTTCTTGCAAATATTGTTATTATTCCTTCGCTAAGTTGTGTCTGACTCTTTGCAACCTCGTGGACTATAAGCCAGTTAGGCTCCTGTCCATGGGGTTTTTCCAGGCAGGAATACTCAAGTGGGTTGTCATTTCCTTTTACAAGGGGTCTTCCTGACCCTCATCTCCTGCATTAGCAGGAGGATTCTTTACCACTGAGCCAACAGGGAAGCCTCTGGCACAATAATGCTGGTTCAAAACTGTATAAAAAAATCACACTGCCTTTTATAGTTGGAGTTACTGACCCTTCTGGGAGTAGCACATAAATAGAAACTAAACAAAATAAAGCAAAACTTTACCTAGGAGATATCAATAAAAAGTGGTTCTCAACTGTGATTAGTATATAATCTATTTGTTCCTAGTCATTGTATGTTTCCATTGCCAAGGGTAAGATATTTGAGAACTTCACCACTTTCCCATACGCTGTATCTAAATATTTTTGTTTTCCATGAAGCTTTCAGAAGCCCTTTTACTTTATTCCATCTTTTTTGGTGATTTAAATGTCTTTGAGGGCATCATTCACTAAAGGAATATACTTGCCAAGTTCACCTTCTTTTGCATGTGCTTCACTGTTTACTGCAAACCCCAACCTGATTATTCCACTAACAGATTTGATTGAATGTGTCTCCTCCTCCATACCTTAAGATTTTTATCTTCTGTGTTATCTCCAAAATTGGAGAAAGTCTACTTCCATTCGTTGTCAGTATCTTCCTTGGTCTTTCTCAAAATTTTTGTACTCCATTTTCTATACAACTAATTTAACAATAACCCTCTTCTAAATTACTGCAAAATTTCCCACAAATCTCCAATCTTTTCTTCCTGGAATTCCCTGTTTCCTGTAATACAGCAAGAACAAACTTTCAAAAAAAAATAAATATGGTTTAACATACCTTCATTGGAAAGACTGATATTGAAGCTGAAGCTCTAATACTTTGGCCATCTCATGCAAAGAGCCAACTCATTGGAAGACTCTGACACTGGGAAAGATTGAGGGCAAGAGGAGAAGGAAATGACAGAGGATGAAATGGTTGGATGACATAACTGACTCAATGGGCATGAGTTTGTGCAAACTTCAGGAGATAATGAAGGACAGGGAAGCCTGACAGCCTGCAGCCTGCAGCCCTTAAGATTGTAGTTCAAAAGGTCGCAAGTCAGACACAACTTAACACTGAACAACAACATACCTAGTTCAAAATATTTCAGTGTTTTAAATCTTTCAAAATCAAATGCAAACTCCTAAGCTGACACAGACATATCCCTTTTGTGTTCAGGTCTGGCTTGTCCTTCCCTATTATTACCCTTCTTCACAGAATATTCTTCCCATTTTTCACCTAGCTAATATCTTCAGATATTTCATCATAAAATGGAATCCTAGCTTCTAACAAAATTTCTATACCCTTAAAACTTCATTAAGTGGCCCCCTTTTGAAGTTCCATCACATCACACATCACATTATAATTATAGTTTTACTTAACTGTCATGAACATTTAAGTTTCTTAAGGGCAGGGATTTTATTTAATATTTTGTACATAGTTCTGATGATTCCATGTTGCAAATAGTGGGAGATCAGTTAATATTTTCATACCAGTTTGTAAATATTACATGATATTCATAGATATATTAATTACTTATATTAATATTTACTAGAAAATCCCTAATGAAAAATGTTTCTATCTTCACTTATTAAGTACAAAAATGAAGTAGTTGTAACTTGCCATTGAATTTCCTGACTTAAAATTTGATGCAATTTCCATTAAATTTTATCATATAAAATCAGTAAAAGGCTAGATTCCCATATAAATAAGTTCCATTCCAATGTCACAGCTTTGACAGGTAAGTAACTTCAGCAAGCCTCTATTATTCAAATTTTAACTCAAATATATTGTGAAAATATATATTGCAAAGGAGTCAGAAAAGAGTAACTAAGGATAAACAGATCTATGCAAAATATTTTATCATGAGTGCAGTAGTATCTCAATTTCTTATATCAAATGGTTTCTGATTGAAAATTGTGTTGTGCTGCTTGAATAATTTAAATGTATTTTAAAGTGACTTGGGATATGCATCCCCGATATGGATCTGCTACTTTACTTACTTTTTCATTCTCTAAATTTTGTTTTGTTATGATCACAACACTTTCTAAGCTCAGTCATTATGCTGATTTTGAACTTTCTCATATAAGTATCAGGCACTCCAATAAAAGGTCACCCCAACTTTAGTGATTTAATGAAAATAAAGTGAAGAAAATTTAGTCTTCAAAGATCTGCCAGGGGTGTCCTTCTATTTCCATTGCATTTCTCATGCTCAGTATAGAACTTAGATTTGCCTTCATAAAGTCTATCAGAGAAATGCTAAACTTTGACAATAGCTTTGAAGCACTTACTGTGTACATCATGTACATTTGAACTTTTGGACATTAAACTATATTATCTGGATATTTTATTTAACTCTAAATTGATTTGGCTTTAATAGATTATTTCTAAGGCTATTTGATGCTCCAAAACTAGGTTACTTTAAGTAGGGGTATAGACTTTCATATACAGAGATAAATATTTGGTGTTACAAAATTGAGTCCTGTTGTTGCTGCTTAAAAGTCAATATCTGTGTGAGAGAGAAATATTGGTAGAGGTGAAAGTTGTTTTTAATCAGAATGCTAGCAATCTGGGGAGATGGTGGACTAAGTAACCCCCAAAATAATCTATGAAGATTCTGTTTAGGCATGGAAGTTTTTAAAAGGAAAAAGGGAAGTGATTTCTGTTAATCACTGGGATAAGGGGTCATAGTCCTCACTATCTCCCATGGTGTGCAGGCTTGTGTGTAGACTTGTTGACTTCTTGTGTTTTCCTTTAGATTTTATCTTGTTCACACAATTTGTGAAATTGTTTGTGTTTTACTCTCTAAGTCATGTCCATCTCTTTTGTGAACACATGGACTGTAGTCAGTCACTCTTCTCTGTCCATGATTTCCTAGGCAAGAACACTGCAGTAGGTTGTCATTTCCTTAAGTAAAGGATCTTCCCGACCCAGGGATTGAACTAGAGTCTCCTGCATAGGCAGGCATGTTCTCTACCTCTGAACCAACTGGGAAGCTCCCTAGAACTATACTCATTTAAAAAAAAAAAAATGTTGTTCAGTTGCTCAATCATGCCTAACACACTGCAACCCCATATACTGCAGCACACGAGACTTCACTGTCCTTCACCATCTTCCGCAGTTTGCTCAAATTCATGTTCATTGAGTCAGTGATGCCATCCACCATCTCATCCTCTGTCATTCCCTTCTTCTCCTGCCTTTACCCTTTCCCAGCATCAGGGCCTTTTCTAAAGAGCCAGTTCTTCACAACAGGTAGCCAAAGTATTGGAACTTCAGCATCAGTCCTTCCAATGAATATTCAGGACTGATTTCCTTTAGGATGGACTAGTTGGATCTTCTTGCAGTGCAAGGGACTCTCAAGAGTCTTCTCCAACACCACAGTTCAAAAGCATCAATTCTTCAGTGCTCAGCTTTCCTTATAGTCCAATTCTCACATCCATACATGACTACCGGAAAAACCATAGCTTTGACTAGACAGACCTTTGTCAGCAAAGTAATGTCTTTGATTTTTAATATGCTGTCTAGATTGGTCATAGCTTTTCTTCCAAGGAGCAAGCATCTTTTAATTTTATGGCTACAGTCACCATCTGCAGTGATTTTAGAGCCCAAGAAAATAAAGTGTGTCACTGTTTCCATTGTTTCCCATCTATTTGCCATGAAGTGATGGGGCAAGATACGATCATCTTTGTTTCTTGAGTGTTGAGTTTTAAGCCAGCTTTTTCACTTCATCTAGAGGTTTTTTGTTCCTCTTCACTTTCTGGCATAAGGGTGGTGTCATCTGCATATCTGAGGTTATTGCTATATGTCACAGCAATCTTGACTTCAGCTTTTGCTTCATCAAGCCCAGCCTTTTGCATGATGTACTCTGCATAAGAGTTAAATAAGCAAGGTAACAATATACAGCCTGACATACTTCTTTCCCAATTTGAAACCAATTATTTGTTCCATGCCCACTCCTAACTGTTGCTTCTTGATCTGCATAAAAATTTCTCAGGAGGCAGGTAAGGCGGTCTGGTATTCCCATTTTTTGAAGAATTTTCCAGTTTCTTGTGAACCACACAGTCAAAGGCTTTAGTGTAGTCAGTGAAGCAGAAGTAGTTGTTTTTCTGGAGATATCTTCCTTTTTCTATGTTCCAACCAGTGTTGGTAATTTGATCTCTAGTTCCTCTGCCTTTTCTAAATCCAGCTTGAACATCTGGGTATTCTCAGTTCATTTACTATTGAAGCCTAGCTTGGAGAATTGTATTTCTTTGCTAGCATGTGATATAAGTGCAATTGTGTAGTAGTTTAAACATTCTTTGGCACTGCCTTTCTTTGGAATTGGAATGAGAACTGATCTTTTCTAGTCCTGGGGCCACTGCTGAGTTTTCTTAATTTGCTGTTACATTGAGTGCAGCTCTTATATAGAATCATCTTCTAGGATTTAAAATAGATTGACTGGAATTCCATAACCTCCACTAGATTTGTTCATAGTGATGCATCCTAAGGCTCACTTGACTTCACACCCAAGATGTCTGGCTCTAGGTGAGTGAGCACACCTTTGTGGTTATCTGGGTCATTAAGATCTTTTTTGTATAGTTCCTCTGTGTATTCTTGCCACTTCCTCTTAATATCTACTGCTTCTGTTAGGTCCATACCATTTTTGTCCTTTATTGTGCTCATCTTTTCATGAAATATTCTCTTGCTATCTCTAATTTTCTAGAAGAGATCTCTAGTCTTTCCCATTATATTGTTCTGTATTTCTTTGCATTGATCACTTAGGAAGGCTTTCTTATCTCTCCTTGCTATTCTTTGGAACTCTGTAGTCAGATGGGTATATCTTTCCTTTCCTCCTTTCCCTTTTGCTTCTCTTCCTTTCTCAGTTATTTATAGGTCCTCCTCAAACAACTATTTGCCTTTTTGCATTTTTCTTGAGGACGGTTTTGATCACTGACTCCTGTACAATGTCACAAACCTTTATCCATAGTTCTATCGTAAGGAATTTGATTTTTGTCATACCTGAATGGCCTAGTGGTTTTCTGTGCTTTTTTTCAATTTAAGTCTGAACTTTACAATAAGGAGTTCATGATCTGAGCCACAGTCAGATCCCAGTCTTCTTTTTACTGACTGTATAGAGCTTTTCCATCTGTGGCTGCAAAAATACAATTAATCTGATCATGGTATTGACCATTTGGTGATGCCCATATAGAGAGTTTGTCTCCTCTTCTCTTGTGTTGTTGGAAGAGGGTGTTTGCTATGACCAGTGTGTTCTCTTGGCAAAACTCTGCTAACCTTTGCCCTGTTTTATTTTGTACTTCAAGGCCCAACTTAACTGTTACTCCAGGTATCTCCTGACTTCCTACTTTTGCATGCCAGTCCCCTATGATGAAAAAGACATCTGTTTTGGATGTTAGCTCTAGAGGGTCTTGTAGATCTTCTTAGAACTGTTCAACTTCAGCTTCTTCAGCATTTGCCATTGGGGCATAGACTTGGTTTGCTGTGATACTGAATGGTTTGCTTTGGAAATGGACAGAGGTTTTTTTTTTTTTTTTTTTTTTTTTTTTTTGAGACTGCACCCAAGTGATGCATTTGTACTATGATGGTTACTCCATTTCTTCTAAGGGACTCTTGCCCACAGTAGTAGATGTACTTGTCATCTGAATTAAACTAACCCATTCTGGTCCATTTTAGTTCACTGATTCCTAAAATGTCAATGTTCACTCTTGCCATCTCCTATTTGACCACTTCCAGTTTACCTTGATTCATAGACCTAACATTCAGGTTCTTAGGTAAGATTCTTTACAGTTTCGGACTTTACTTTCCCCACCAGGCACATACACAGCTGGGTAAGTTTTCTGCTTTGGATCAGCCTCTTCATTACTTCTGGAGCTATTTCTCTGTTCTACTACAGTAGCATATTGGTCACCAACCAATCTGGGGAGTTCATCTTTCAATGTCATATCTTTTTTGCCTTTTTGTACTGTTCATGGTGTTCTCAAGGCAAGAATGCTGAAGTGGTTTGTTACTCCTTTCTCCAGTGAGCAGGTTTTGTCAGAACTCTCTACCATGACCCATCTGCCTTGGATGGCTTTACACAACATGGCTTATAGTTTCATTGAATTAGACAAGGCTGTGATTCATGTGATCAGTTTGGTTAGTTTCCTGTGATTGTGGTTTTCATTCCATCCGCCCTCTGATGGATAAGGATAAGAGGCTTATGGAGGCTTCCTAATGTTAGGTACTGGCTGTGGGGAAAACTGGGTCTTGCTCTGGTGGGCAGGCCATGCTCAGTAAATCTTTAATCCAATTTTACTCTGATGGGATGGCTGTGTTCCCTTCATGGAGTTTAGCCTGAGGTAGGGATAAGCCAGCACACTGCAGCTTCCAGGACTGTTGGAGCCAGTACCCCTGACCCAGCGCAGGGCATTGTTGACCCTTGCCTCTGCCAGAGACTCCTGGTCACTAACAGGCAAGTCTACTCCATCTTTTGTGGGATCACTGCTCCTTTCTCCTGGATCTTGGTGTGTACAAGGTTTTGTTGTGCCCTCCAAGAGTCTGTTTAAAGGTTATTCAGCTCTATAGACTATGACTGGTGTTGAGTCGGTGTTTGTTTCTATGCTTCAAGTTAAATCACCTCTCCTTCTGCTTCCAGTTGAATAATTCATATCATAACAAGGGGAGTGGGAAGTTCTCTTCTACTGAATGTCAGATAAGTTTTACCAAAGTCAATAAGTCAATATTCAGTTCCTTGACTCCCATTTGGATTTCCAGTTTCCTTGCCTTGTAGGTTACATGTCAATTATGGGTTTATACTAAATCGTCAATTTGTATAGCATAGTACTGGATCACCTTGTATGATTTAGATTTCTGACTCACATTTGGGACACCCATTTTGTCTTCCTTCCTCATTTTTATCCTCTCAGTTTTAGTCAGTCTATTGTGTTTCCAATATCATCACAATTCTACTCTGTTCAGTATCCTGTGTCCATGAGAGGCAATTTTTCCCCTTGTCAGTAATTTTTCCCAAGACAATGGCAATTTCAACTGCTTTATCTGTTTTATCTTCTCTTTAGGTCTTTAATTCCTAGAATTTCTGCTTTCTCTGCTCCATTTCATATATGTTAGGGTCATAATTATTATTTCTCATCCTCTCTGGTTTCTAAATAAAAAAATAAAAGTATCCACAGGGTAGCCACAAGTAGAAGAAAGAGATCAAGGTGTTTCCTTTATTAAGTGGTATCCAATAATGGCCAAAGTACAAAATCTTGTGTAAGGTACAATAGATTGAAGGAAAAAAAAAAAATGTGTTACTTTAAGTCCAAGTTGAACTTTCCTTTATTTTCTACAAAGTCAAGATATTTAGACTCATTTGAAAGATATATGAACTTTCAGAGAACTACTGATTCATATCCATCAAGCTTTCTGTAGTCCAAAAGATTTCACTTCTAAGAATTATCCTTGGTAGCAGAAAAAATACAATACAGAGAAAGCTAATTAGTGCTTTCTCAACATAATATGTTTTTGCCTTATTAAAGCTTTCCATAAAAGTCAGATTTACAAAAAAAAAGTAAATATTGACCAAACCATCCTTGATATTTTCCCTTTAACTTGACTAAACTTTAGATAGATTTCTTCCTGACCATAGACCCATGGTATCTTTTATCTTAAAACATTTAACATATAATTATACATTATCTGTTCCTTTGAGATATAAATGTTATCCCAGACTCTTAATCATTTTACAATGTAGAATGGCATTCTCAAAGATCTGAGTAGTATCTTTTTGAAATGTAACCATGGAGGATGATATTGCTATATTCCATTATCTATAGATAGGTGGGTAGGAGTCTAGCTAATTAGCAGACACAGATGACATGATCACATTGAACAATCTCCCCTTTAACGTCAGGAAATATTTTCCCACTAGCTCATCCCAACCCCAAGTACCTAAAAATTCTGCCTTTTTATTTCAGTGGAATGGAGCTCACTCTCCACTATTAAAAGAGTTGAGAAATGGAATATTTCTTTCTAGATCAGTAAACAACAGATATCATAACCATCAAGGATTGAAACCCTCCAATATGAGTCAGTAAGCCTCAGAAACTCAGGGCTGAAAAGAACACCTGTCTTCTAGTAGTCATCAGACTACAGCCAAGTCCCTAAGGTGAGCCCTGAGTATACTCAGGATGTGAAAGCACAGTATATTGGCCCCAGAAAGCTGTGGGTACATATCAAAGGATTGATTTTCAGAGAGCCCAGACTCTTGCATCTTCCCATACATAGGAAAGCACTAAATTCTTTAACTTGGCACATCTATTTATTTTTTTTTTTTAATTTAAGGAATAATCTTTTGATGCTCCCAATTATCTCCACCCTGTTGCAGAATTCCTATATACTCTCCCCTTACCTCCTCAGTCTCATTCTCTGCTTATCTTCTCAGTCTCCTCCTCTGGGAGCAGTTGGTAAAGAATCTTCCTGCAGTGCAGGAGACCCATGTTTGATCCCTGGGTTGGGAATATTCCCTGGAGAACAAAATGACAAACCACCCCAATATTCTTGCCTGGAAAATCCCATGGAGAGAGGAGCCTGGCAGGCTACAGTCCATGGGGTTGCAAGCATGAGACACAGCTTAACAGCTGAACCACCACCACTGCCTCCTCAGAGCAATTTTTCAGAGTTATTAGAAGCAATGTCTCTGTAGTCTTTATTTTGCCCCAAATAAAACTTAACTTGCAACTCACATTGTGCATTTACTTAAGTTGACATAGTCCAGTATAATATGTCTTGGACAGACTTAATATTTCTTAGAAAACAAGCCAATAAATGAATAGTGGGAAAAACTGGAAAGATTCCTATGTGAGAAAGAAGAAGCATATAGATGTTTGGTAAAAACAGGAGGAGTAGAAGGATCTTTCCTCCCTTCCACCCACAACTGTATTTATACTTTGTTTTCCTGGAATGGATAACATCTAAATGCACCTATATATGTGTGTGTGTGTGTATGTAGGCTTCCCCAGTGGCTCAGTTGGTTATGAATCTGCCTGCAATGCAGGAAACTGCAGGTAATTCAGGAGACTTGGGTTTGATCCCTGGGTCAGGAAGATCCCCTGGAGAAGGAAATGGCAACCTACTCCAATATTCCTGCCTAGGAAATCCCATGGACAGAAAACAGAGGAGCCTAGAGTCCTACAGTCCATGGGATCTCAAGAGTCAGCCAAGATTTAGTGATTAAACCAAATCAAATGAAGGAAAACACAATGAAAAAATTGACAACAGTGACTCTTGGAGAATGTGTTGATCATTATTGACTTGGGTTGAAAATTCGGTAGGATACATGCTTATAAACATGAAACTTCTGAAGGATTTGGAAAGATAAACATCATGTGGAAAAGTGATCCAGACATGTTTTATGTGACACCAGAGAATGGTACCAAGATAAATGCACACAAGTTAAAATGGAGAATGCTTTAGTTCAATTAAAAAAGAATCTTCCAAAATCCCTAAATGTTCAAAAATGGAATATGCTCCATGTTCTTGAAAGGCAATGAGCGAAGTGTCAAGGGATATAAAGACACAGTGATTTAGGAAGTCTTAATTGAAGTGTTGAAGAGAAATTTCAAACACCGCAGGACTAGGTGAGAGGCAGGTGTGATTTGCTGTCTAGTGTTGATTTTTTCTCCTTTAGTTATTCATAATATGGAGAGGAGATTCATATGAATTTAACAGCAGGGACACAGTACAAAATATCTCTTGTAACAAATAAAAATATTACATAGTTTTAATACAGACAGGGCCACACAGACACACACACACACACACACACTCACACAAAATAAAGTTAATTTCCATGATTGAAGAAGTTTTTTCTGAAAACATTTGAGAAATGAAAATAAAAACAAATATACTATTAACATAAAACTAGAGAACTATATTCCCATCAATCTTCTGTTAGCAATCTATAGTCCTTGAAAGAATGAAAAGGAACACTCTTGTTGTTGCTGTATCTTTTATGGTCATTCATAGTCTTTTAAACTGAAAGTTCTGCATTTCAAAGTCCTTTTCTTCACTTTGTCTTCTTAACTGCATCTTTCACCTCCAAGCTAAATTAGTCTATATATCACAGGAAACATAAAGTAGACCAATGACCTTAAGAAATTCAGAAATGGTGGGATCTTTGATTTTCAAAATAGATTAAAAATAAGATGACTTCAGATGGCCCTGTTGAATGACTCCTCTGGGAAAATCAGCCTGAGACTATTAGCGTGATTTGTCCAGTGTGCTGGACTATAAAGAGATTGTCAATTGCCATGCAGAATATGCTTTGCAGAAAGCTTCTCCAAAATGTATAATAGCTTCAGCCACTGAATAGAAAATTACCAGATATTTCCTGGTCACCAAGTAAAAGAAGTTAGAGACTATAGTGATATAAAATGATGGCCCAGGGCAAGGTTAGAAATCCAAACAAAATTCTAACATTCGTAAGATTTCCTAATATTCACAGGTATACACCTAACCCCATGCATTCCAGGACATTCACTGGCTGTACAGAACTGGATAAAACAGATTCACTGAAATTTCAAATGCCAGGTGAAAACACATGTACTACTGATGGGAGATTGTTGATGACATCTTCATCAAGTAACAATTTTTAGTTCAATTATTCTCTATAAGAACTACTGGGATATATAGTTATAAAAGAAAGAGCTCAGAAGATTTTAACATTTCTAATTTTATGCTGCATTCTATACAGACAAAAGTATCACTGTGAAATCACATAGCATAATTTTAGTATGATATATGTATGTCCTAAAGCTTTGTTTTGATATGAATAGGATGGTTGACCATTTAAATGTCTACTTAATTGATCAAACAAAAATCTGATATTTCAAAAAATAGGTGCCATTTTCTTATTTCAGAGTCTTACCATAAATGTTTTCTCACTTACTTTCCACAAAAATAAAAGTGAATGTACCTCACGCTTCCTGTTATACACATCATCGATTTATACTTAAAACAGAAAGGAATTTTAAAACCTATAGAGTGCTTTAAAAATAATAAATTATATATAGCATTGATAATGTGAAGTACTTTTGCCAGATTTCACAAAATTTCAAGGCATGTGTCTCTTTGTGTTCTGCATAGTCATTACTTCCTTAAGTAAACAACTCAGGCTGTTGAGCATGTCAGCTTATCCACTTTTCTGCTGGTTCCAATTGTCTCCAGCACTGGAGCTTCTCAGGGAAATTATGGAGACAATGAATGTACTTGGGGTTACAGACCTTGCTCTCCATACCTTTAAAGAGAGTTTTCCCTAATTACATTGTGTTACAATTAAGGGAGTATTGAAATTTTCAGCATCAGATCTCTAGCATTTAGGGATTTTTTTAACTTTTTTTTTTTTTTTTTTTTTTAATGCAGAAGCAGAAGCAAGGGGGGAAATATTATAGGCTACATAACTAATGAATAATCCCATATTTTTTCTTAAGTTGTATAATTTTCTCCATTTTAGCAATTAGATATAATAGTTTTCATTTTATGATCTCTTGTATTGTGTTAGTTGCTCAGTCATGTCCAAGTCTTTGCGATCCCATGAACTGTAGCCTTAATGGCTCCTCTGTCCATGGAAATCTCCAGGGAAGAATACTGAAGTGGATAGCCATTCCTTCTCCAGGAAATCTTGATCCAGGGATTAAACCTGGGTCTCCTGCATTGCAGGCAGATTTATTATGGTCTGAGCCACCAAGGAAGGTTGTTGTTTGATCACTCAGTGGTGTCTGACTTTTTGCAACCCCCATGGACTGCAGCATGCAAGGCATCTCTGTCCTTCACCATCTACTGGAACTTGATCAAACTCATGTCCATTGAGTCAGCAATGCCATCCAACCATGTCATCCTCTGTTGCCCCTTCTCCTATTGACTTCAGTTTTTTCCCAGCATCAGGGTCTTTTCCAATGAATCTGCTCCTCACCTCAGGTGGCCAAAGTATTGGAGCTTCAGTATCAGTCCTTTCAAGGGATATTCAGGGTTTATTTCCTTCAGGATTGACTGGTTTCATCTCCTTGCTGTTCAAGGGACTCTCAAGAGTCTTCTCCAACACCACAGTTCAAAAGCATCAATTCTTTGCTGCTCAGCCTTCTTTATGCTCCAACTCTCATATCTGCACATGACTAGTGGAAAAACCAAAGCTTTGACTAGATACCTTTGTCAGGAAATTAATGTCTCTGTTTTTTATTATGCTGTCTAGGTTTGTCACAGCTTTTCTTCCAAGAAGCTAATGTCTTTTAATTTCATGGCTACAGTCACCATCCACAATGATTTTGAATCTCTAGATAATAATGTTCACTGTTTTCATTGTTTCCCCATTTATTTGACAGGAAGTGCTGGGACCAGATGCCATGATCTTCATTTTTGGAATGTTGAGCTTTAAGCCAGTTTTTTCACTCCCCTCTTTCAGCTCATCAAGAGTCTCTAATCCTTCTTCACTTTCAGCCATAACCGTGGTGCCATGTGCATATCTGAAGTTATCAATAACTGAGAATAGATTTTAAAACTCTATTTTCTTACAGCTTTGGATTTCCAAAAGTGCTTCAAATTTTTTCAAATCAACATTGTCATAACAATGAAGATTTTATTTTTTTCTAATAAGAAGGCTATTGTCTTGATCAATTAATTGAATTAAATTTTGCATTAAATAGACCAATATTATTTTTTTTCATAACAGTTTCTGTGTGCATTTTCATCTCAAAAAAAAAAAAAGTGTGAGTGTCTTGAAAGCAAATCCCTCCACCTTATATTTACAATAGAACTTTCTTGCATTGTGATAGAATTTCAGATGTGGGAAGAAAGTGTGAGCAATGCTTGTTGACATATTGGCTAGTGAAACTGGACTCTAAAGTTACTGTAATGAGCCGGTAGGATGTTCAGGAAAAATGATGAGATATTGAAAGATCCTAAATTTTATTTACAGAAAGTAAAAGTATACAAAACCTGGGGAAACCTGTTAGAGAGCCGACTATTGTCTTTTGTGTAGTTCTGAAGGTTTAAAAACAATATGAAGGGAGAAGTGAAGCTGCTCTCTCGTGTGCGATTCTTTGCTATCCCATGGACGGCAGCCTACCAGGCTCCTCCATCTGTGGAATTTTCCTGGCAACAGTACTGGAGTAGGTTCCCATGCCCTCCTCCAGAGGATCTTCCCAACCCTAGGATGGGTCCCAGATCTCCTGAGTTGCAGGAAGATGCTTTAACCTCTGAGCCACCAGGGAAGCCCCCAGGCTAATATAGAGCTTACTGTGTTGTCCAATAAGTAGTCATATATGGTTGCATGCTCAGTCACTCAGTCGTGTCCAACTATTTGTGACCCAATAGACTGTAGCCTGCTAGTCTAATCTCTTCTGTCCATGGAATTCTTCAGGCAAGAATACTGGAGTGGATTGCCATTTCCTCTTCCAGGGAACTTTCCTGACCCAAAGATCAAAACTTCATCTCTGGCATCTCCTTCATTGGCAGGCAGATTCTTTACCACAGACCACTGGGGAAGCCATGCATATGGTTATTGAAGCTTAAATTTGAAATAATTAGCATTTAGTTTACTTAACATTTAAGTTTATGAATTGCAATGGCAATGTTTAACTGCTCAGTAGCCTTATGTGGCTAAGGTTATCTTATACAATGCTTATAAAGAAAATTTCTGCTATTAACAGAAACCTCTGTTAGACAATGGTGACATAGATGCAATTGATTTTATTTTTAAGCCAGGGATTTCTTCCTCAATATCCTCACATATAATATAATTTTCATGTATTTCTTAATCCCACATATGAATATCTAGAGATCCATAGGAGGATTCTACCACAAAATTTGATTTTATTTTTCTCTTTCTTCTGATAAAAGATAAATCTAATTCTCCATTAAATAGTCCAAAACTCCTTTTCTTTGTACATAGCCAAGCTAGCTTTAGGAAAAAAATACTCTCAAGTCCTTTAAAACTTAGGGTTAATCTCTTCTTTTTTTGACTCATTGAAACAAATCTTGCTGCTTCTTTTATTTGAGAAATATTAGTCAACACATTCTACTAAGACATCATTTAGAGAAAAGAGAGATTTTTCTGACAGCTTTATTTAAAGAAGACATTTACTTTTTGTATATCCAGTACATATGCTGATGCCTTAGCTTGACGATATTTGAAATATATCTACCAGTTAGTTCCTGTCTGCACATTTATATCATGTACAATAAATGACACCAACTGCAACCTAAGTGAACTATCTATTCATGTCATTTATTTCTTTTATTTGTTGTTGTTCAGTCTCTCAGTAGTGTCTGATTCTTTGCAACCCCATGGACTGAAGCACACCAGGCTTCCCTGCACTTCACCATCTCCCTGAACTTGAATAAACTCATGTTCAGTGAGTCAGTGATGCCATCCAACCACTCTAATGACAGATGCCATCATCTGTCGTTCCCTTCTCCTCCTGCCTTCAATCTTTCCCAGCATCAGGGCCTTTTCTAATAAGTCAGCTCTTCACATCAGGTGGCCAAAGTATTGGAGCTTTAGTTTCAGCATCAGGCCTTCCAATGAATATTCAGGATTGGTTTCCTGTAGGATTGATTGGTTTAATGTTTAATCCTTTATTTTTATTTTTTTAAATATTATTTTATTAGTTGGAGGCCAATCACTTTACAACATTTCAGTGGGTTTTGTCATACATTGACATGAATCAGCCATATAGTTACACGTATTCCCCATCCCGATCCCCCCTCCCACCTCCCTCCCCACCCGACTCCTCAGGGTCCTCCCAGTGCACCAGGCCCGAGCACCTGACTCATGCATCCCACCTGGGCTGTTGGTGCGTTTCACCATAGATAATATACATGCTGTTCTTTCAAAACATCCCACCCTCACGTTCTCCCCCAGAGTTCAAAAGTCTGTTCTGTACTTCTGTGTCTCTTTTTCTGTTTTGCATATAGGATTATCGCCACCATCTATCTAAATTCCGTATATATGTGTTAGTATACTGTAATGTTCTTTATCTTTCTGGCTTACTTCACTCTGTATAATGGGCTCCAGTTTCATCCATCTCATTAGAACTGATTCAAATGAATTCTTTTTAACGGCTGAGTAATATTCCATGGTGTATATGTACCACAGCTTCCTTATCCATTCATCTGCTGATGGGCATCTAGGTTGCTTCCATGTCCTGGCTATTATAAACAGTGCTGCGATGAACATTGGGGTGCACGTGTCTCTTTCAGATCTGGATTCCTCAGTGTGTATGCCCAGAAGTGGTATTGCTGGGTCATATGGCAGTTCTATTTCCAGTTTTTTAAGAAATCTCCACACAGTTTTCCATAGTGGCTGTACTAGTTTGCATTCCCACCAACAGTGTAAGAGGGTTCCCTTTTCTCCACACCCTCTCCAGCATTTATTGCTTGTAGATTTTGGATCGCAGCCATCCTGACTGGCGTGTAATGGTACTTCATTGTGGTTTTGATTTGCATTTCTCTGATGATGAGTGATGTTGAGCATCTTTTCATGTGTTTGTTAGCCATCTGTATGTCTTCTTTGGAGAAATGTCTGTTTAGTTCTTTGGCCCATTTTTTGATTGGGTCGCTTATTTTTCTGGAATTGAGCTTCAGGAGTTGCTTGTATATTTTTGAGATTAATCCTTTGTCTGTTTCCTCATTTGTTATTATTTTCTCCCAATCTGAGGGCTGTCTTTTCACCTTACTTATAGTTTCCTTTGTTGTGCAAAAGCTTTTAATTTTCATTAGGTCCCATTTGTTTATTTTTGCTTTTATTTCCAATATTCTGGGAGGTGGGTCATAGAAGATCTTGCTGTGATTTATGTCGGAGAGTGTTTTGCCTATGTTCTCCTCTAGGAGTTTTATAGTTTCTGGTCTTACATTTAGATCTTTAATCCATTTTGAGTTTATTTTTGTCTATGGTGTTAGGAAGTGTTATAGTTTCATTCTTTTACAAGTGGTTGACCAGTTTTCACAGCACCACTTGTTAAAGAGATTGTCTTTTTTCCATTGTATATCCTTGCCTCCTTTGTCAAAGATAAGCTGTCCATAGGTTTGTGGATTTATCTCTGGGCTTTCTATTCTGTTCCATTGATCTTTATTTCTGTCTTTGTGCCAGTACCATACTGTCTTGATGACTGTGGCTTTGTAGTAGAGTCTGAAGTCAGGCAGGTTGATTCCTCCAGCTCCATTCTTCTTTCTCAAGATTACTTTGGCTATTCGAGGTTTTTTGTATTTCCATACAAATTGTGAAATTATTTGTTCTAGTTCTGTGAAAAATACCGTTGGTAGCTTGATAGGGATTGCATTGAATCTATAGATTGCTTTGGGTAGAATAGCCATTTTGACAATATTGATTCTTCCAATCCATGAACATGGTATGTTTCTCCAACTGTTTGTGTCCTCTTTGATTTCTTTCATCAGTGTTTTATAGTTTTCTATGTATAGGTCTTTTGTTTCTTTAGGTAGATATACTCCTAAGTATTTTATTCTTTTTGTTGCAATGGTGAATGGTATTGTTCCCTTAATTTCTCTTTCTGTTTTTTCATTGTTAGTATATAGGAATGCAAGGGATTTCTCTGTGTTAATTTTATATCCTGCAACTTTACTATATTCATTAATTAGCTCTAGTAATTTTCTGGTAGAGTCTTTAGGGTTTTCTATGTAGAGGATCATGTCATCTGCAAACAGCGAGAGTTTCACTTCTTCTTTTCCTATCTGGATTTTTTATGTCTTTTTCTGCTCTGATTGCTGTGGCCAATACTTCCAACACTATGTTGAATAGTAGTGGTGAGAGTGGGCATCCTTGTCTTGTTCCTGATTTCAGAGGAAATGCTTTCAATTTTTCACCATTGAGGGTGATGCTTGCTGTGGGTTTGTCATATATAGCTTTTATTATGTTGAGGTATGTTCCTTCTATCCCTGCTTTCTGGAGAGTTTTAATCATAAATGAGTGTTTAATTTTGTCAAAGGCTTTCTCTGCATCTATTGAGATAATCATATGGTTTTTATCTTTCAATTTGTTAATGTGGTGTATTACGTTGATCGATTTGCGGATATTAAAGAATCCTTGCATTCCTGGGATAAAACCCACTTGGTCATGGTGTATGATTTTTTTAATATGTTGTTGGATTCTGTTTGCTAGAATTTTGTTCAGGATTTTTGCATCTATGTTCATCAGTGATATTGGCCTGTAGTTTTCTTTTTTTGTGGCATCTTTGTCTGGTTTTGGAATTAGGGTGATGGTGGCCTCATAGAATGAGTTTGGAAGTTTACCTTCTTCTGCAATTTTCTGGAAGTTTGAGTAAGATAGATGTTAGCTCTTCTCTAAATTTTTGGTAGAATTCAGCTGTGAAGCCATCTGGTCCTGGGCTTTTGTTTGCTGGAAGATTTCTGATTACAGTTTCGATTTCCTTGCTTGTGATGGCTCTGTTAAGATCTTCTATTTCTTCCTGGTTCAGTTTTGGAAAGTTATACTTTCCTAAGAATTTGTCCATTTCATCCAAGTTGTCCATTTTATTGGCATAGAGCTGCTGGTAGTAGTCTCTTATGATCCCTTGGATTTCAGTGTTGTCTGTTGTGATCTCACCCTTTTCATTCCTTATTTTGTTAATTTGGTTCTTCTCTCTTTGTTTCTTAATGAGTCTTGCTAATCGTTTGTCAATTTTGTTTATTTTTTCAAAAAACCAGCTTTTAGCTTTGTTGATTTTTGCTATGGTCTCTTTAGTTTCTTTTGCATTTATTTCTGCCCTAATTTTTAAGATTTCTTTCCTTCTGCTAACCCTGGGGTTCTTCATTTCTTCCTTCTCTAATTGCTTTAGGTGTAGGGTTAGGTTATTTATTTGGCTTTTTTCTTGTTTCTTAATGTGTGCCTGTAATGCTATGAACCTTCCCCTTAGCACTGCTTTTACAGTGTCCCATAGGTTTTGGGTTGTTGTGTTTTCATTTTCATTTATTTCTATACATACTTTGATTTCTTTTTTGATTTCTTCTATGATTTGTTGGTTATTCAGAAGCGTGTTATTTAGCCTCCATATGTTGGAATTTTTAACAATTTTTTTCCTGTAATTGAGATCTAATCTTACTGCACTGTGGTCAGAAAAGATGACTGGAATGATTTCAATTTTTTTGAATTTTCCAAGACCAGATTTATGGCCCAGGATGTGATCTATTCTGGAGAAGGTTCCGTGTGCACTTGAGAAAAAGGTGAAGTTGATTGTTTTGGGGTGAAATATCCTATAGATATCAATTAGGTCTAGCTGGTCCATTGTATCATTTAAGGTTTGTGTTTCCTTGTTGATTTTCTGTTTAGTTGATCTATCCATGGTTGTGAGTGGGGTATTAAAGTCTCCCACTATTATTGTGTTACTATTAATTTCCTCTTTCATACTCGTTAGTGTTTGCCATACATATTGCGGTGCTCCTATGTTGGGTGCATATATATTTATAATTGTTATATCTTCTTCTTGGATTGATCCTTTGATCATTATGTAGTGTCCTTCTTTGTCTCTTTTCACATCCTTTATTTGAAAGTCTATTTTATCTGATATGAGTATTGCAACTCCTGCTTTCTTTTGGTCTCCGTTTGCGTGAAATATTTTTTTCCAGCCCTTCACTTTCAGTCTGTATGTGTCCCTTGTTTTGAGGTGGGTCTCTTGTAGACAGCATATATAGGGGTCTTGTTTTTGTATCCATTCAGCCAATCTTTGTCTTTTGGTTGGGGCATTCAACCCATTTACATTTAAGGTAATTATTGATAGGTGTGGTCCCGTTGTCATTTACTTTGTTGTTTTGGGTTCACGTTTATACAACCTTTCTGCATTTCCTGTCTAGAGAAGATCCTTTAGCATTTGTTGAAGAGCTAGTTTGGTGGTGCTGAATTCTCTCAGCTTTTGCTTGTCTGTAAAGCTTTTGAATTCTCCTTCATATCTGAATGAGATCCTTGCTGGGTACAGTAATCTAGGTTGTAGGTTATTCTCTTTCATTACTTTCAGTATGTCCTGCCATTCCCTTCTGGCCTGGAGGGTTTCTATTGATAGATCAGCTGTTATCCTTATAGGAATCCCTTTGTGTGTTATTTGTTGTTTCTCCCTTGCTGCTTTTAGTATTTGTTCTTTGTGTTTGATCTTTGTTAATTTGATTAATATGTGTCTTGGGGTGTTTCGCCTTGGGTTTATCCTGTTTGGGACTCTCTGGGTTTCTTGGACTTGGGTGGCTATTTCCTTCCCCATTTTAGGGAAGTTTTCAGCTATTATCTCCTCGAGTATTTTCTCATGCCCTTTCTTTTTGTCTTCTTCTTCTGGGACTCCTATGATTCGAATGTTGGGGCGTTTCACATTGTCCCAGAGGTCCCTGAGGTTGTCCTCATTTCTTTTGATCCTTTTTTCTTTTTTCCTCTCTGCTTCATTTATTTCCACCATTTTATCTTCTACCTCACTTATCCTATCTTCTGTCTCCGTTATTCTACTCTTGGTTCACTCCAGAGTGTTTTTGATCTCATTCATTGCATTATTCATTTTTAATTGACTCTTTTTTATTTCTTCTAGATCTTTATTAAACATTTCTTGCATCTTTTCAATCTTTGTCTCCAGGCTATTTATCTGTACCTCCATTTTGCTTTCAAGATTTTGGATCATTTTTATTATCATTATTCTAAATTCTTTTTCAGGTAGATTCCCTATCTCCTCCTCTTTTGTTTGACTTGGTGGGCTTTTTTCATGTTCCTTTACCTGTTGGGTATTTCTCTGCCTTTTCATCTTGTTTAGATTGCTGTGTCTGGAGTGGGCTTTCTGTATTCTGGAGGTCTGTGGTTCCTTTTTATTGTGGAGGTTTTACCCAGTGGGTGGGGTTAGACGATTGGTTTGTCAAGGTTTCCTGATTAGCGAAGCTTGCGTCAGTGTTCTGTTGTGCGGATCTTGATTTCTTCTCTTTGGATAGCAATGGAGTGCCCAGTAATGAGTTTTGAAATGGGTCTATGTGTTAGGTGTGACCTTGGGCAGTCTGTATGTTGACGTTCAGGGCAATGTTCCTGCATTGCTAGAGAATTTGCGTGGTATGTCGTGCTCTAAAACTTATTGGCTCTTGGGTGGTGGTTGGTTTCGGTGCAGGTATGGAGGCTTTTGTACGGTCACTTATTACTTAAAGATCCATGTAGTCAGGAGTTTTCTGGTGTTCTCAGGTTTTGGGTTTAAGTCTCCTGCTTCTGGATTTCAGTTTTATTCTTCCTGTAGTCTCAGGACTTCTCCAACTATACAGCACTGATAATAAAACTTCTAGGTTAATGGTGGAAAGTTTCTCCCCCATCAGGGATACCCAGAGAGGTTCACCGAGTTACATGGAGAAGAGGAGAGGGAGGAGGGAGATAGAGATTGGCAGGAGGAGAAAGAGGGGGACTCAAGAGGAGAGAGACAGATCTACAAAGTTGTCTGATCCCAGAGTGTTCTCCGTAGCCCAGACACCCACAAAGATTCACAGAATTGGATTGGGAAGAGAAGGGGAAAGGAGGAAATAGAGGTGTTCTGAGGTAGAAAACAGAGTCAAGATTGGGAGAGAATAATCAACACACTCATGAATAAAAATGGGAGCTGAATATTGGATTCTTAAATGTTCACAATTTATATCATATACTGAAAAACAAAAATTAAAAATCTAGAGTAGAGGTTAGACTCTTAAAAATACTATATTAAAAACAAAAACCAAAACACAAAAAAGAAATTTTAGAAATATATATGAAGTTTGGTATAAAAATAGGGCTTCTCTTCTTTTTTTTTCTTTTTTTTTTTTCCTTTCTCTTTCTTCTGTAAGGTTATAGTGTATTGAAAATGAAAATTAAGGCGTAGTAAAAGGAGTGCTAGAGGGCTGTAAAAGAAATAAGAGAAAAAGAAAAAGAAAATAGAAGAGAAGAAGAAAAAAGAAAAGAAGAAAAAGAAGAAAAAGAAAAAAAAGAAAAAAGAAAGAGAAAAAAATTGTTTTGCCTAATTAAAAAAAATCGTAAAAATCTATGAAAATGAAAGTTAAGGAATAATGGGGGAATAATAAGGAATTTTTAAAGGAAAATAAAAGAGAACCAAGAAAAAAGAAAAAAATTTTTTTTTTCCTTACTTAAAAAAAAAGAAAAAAAAAGAAAAGAAAAAGAAAAAATATATCTAGGAATTTCTCTGGAGCTGTTGCGGTCAGTGTGGGTTCGACTCAGCTTCAGATAGCTCCTCGTTCCAGCTTACACTTCTCGATATCTACAGGCCCTTCCGGTGTAGTCAGTCCGTGGTTTCTTCAGGGATTTTAATCTGTTACACCGGTCCCTTCTGAAGCGGTTCCCTTTGTTTATTTGGGTTCTGTTGCCGGTCTCTCTTCCGCGCCTAATTTCCGCCCTGACACACGGGGCGGAGGTGGATTCTTATTCAGGTTGCTAGTTCCGTCGCGCTGCGGGAAGGGGCTGTGCGGGGAGGGACCGGCGCTCCCGGGAGAGGCTTGCGCTCTTTTCTCGGTCTGCGCTGCTCAGGCTCCGGGCTGCTCTGTATGGAGCGCGCCACGCTGCGTGCGGCTCCAGCCCTCCGGTGATTCACAAAAGCGCGGCACACAAAGCTGGGCCCGCGCTCCGTCCCCACGCCGCCCGAGCAGCCCAGGCAGCCAGGCGCCTGTCGGGCGCTCTCTCCCCGGGTGCGGCGCGTCTTCTGCCCTGCGCGGTCCGAGTCTCAGTCCCCGCCGGCGCCAGTCGGGCGTGCGCGCCCTCTGCCCCCCGCGTCCCCAGCCGCAGTTCCCGCCCGCGCCCTCCGTCTCGCCGCGACCCTCCCGGCGGACTTCGGCCGCCCAGAATCTCAGTCCCTTTGTTCTGCGAACGGCCGGCAGTGTGTTCTGGCCGGTTAATTTTCTCTCTCTTTTGCTCTCCCACAGTTCAAGCTGGCAACTCACAAAAGCTCCCTCCGATTGTCCTCAGGGCACTCAGGCCCGGATCCAGCCCCAAGCAATGCTGCCCGCTCCTCTCCGGTCCGCCCCCACTTGCTGGTGGCGGATGCGGGCGTCTGGGATACTTTTCTGCTGGGAGTTGCTTTTAGGCTCGTAATCTGTGGGTTTTATTTATTGTATCCCTCCCAGGCAGATTCAAACTCTTGAGATTCCAACACTTCTCCCAGGCCCGCCAGTGCGAGGGTTTCCCGGTGTCTGGGAACGTCCTCTATTAAGTCCCTTCCCGGGACGGATCTCCGTCCTTAGCTCTTTTGTTTCACTTTTTATCTTTTATATTTTGTCCTACCTCCTTTCGAAGACAATGGGCTGCTTTTCTGGGCACCTGATGACCTCAGCTAGCGATCAGAAGTTGTTTTGTGGAGTTTGCTCTGCGTTCAGTTATTTTTTTGATGAATTTCTAGGAGAGAAAGTGGTCTCTCTGTCCTACTCCTCCGCCATCTTGGCTCCTCCCTCTGTTTAATCCTTTAATAAAGAGATATTATTTATTTACTCTGTGGCAGGCATTTGGTTACTCTGAGTGCAAAAATAATTAAGAAATTATTTCTGCAATTTAGGAGTTTATAATCTAGGATTAAAAAACATTTCCTTAGATATCATTGAAACAATAATGGCATGTCATTTTTCTCTTTAGTTACATGAAGTGGATACACTGGCTTCCCAGGTGGTGCTAATGGTAAAAAAAATTCTGCCTGCCAAATGCAGGAGAGATAAGTGATGCGGGTTCAATCCTTGGATTGGGAAGAACCCCTGAAGAAGGAAATGACAACCCACTCCATTATTCTTGCCTGGGAAATTCCATGGGCAGAGGACCCTGGCAGTCTACAGTCCATAGTGTCACAAAGATTTGAACACAACAGAAGCAAATTCAAATACGTGCATTGGATACACACACTTTAATAAATAATTACAGTTCTCTCTTACTGACTGTTTGCTATGTTGAAGATATACAAATGCAAATAGGCACATGAAAGACTTCTCAACATCACTAATCATTAGAAAAATGCAAATCAAAACCGCAGTGATATATCATCTCATACGTATTAGAAGGACCACCACCAAAAGGTCTACAGAAAACAAATGTTGGTGAGAAAATAAAGAAAACCAGAACCTGTATACATTGTTATTGGGAATGTAAACAAGTACAGACACGAAAAACAGTATGCACTTTACTTAAAAGCATTACAAATAGAACTATAGCATGATCCGACACTCTCATTTATTCATACGTATTTAAAGAATACAGAATCATTATATTAAGTAGATATGTAAGCCAATGCTCATTGCTGAATTATACACATTAGCCAACACATTGGAAGCAACCTAAAAGTTTTTAAATATATAAATGGATAAAAATGATGTAAATAAATTTTTTAAAATGTTACTCAATCTTAAAAATTAAGAGAATTCCGATATGTGTGATGATTTGCATGAATGAAATTGTAGGTCAATATTCTAAGAGTTGACTCATTGGAAAAGACCCTGATGTTGGGAGGGATTGGGGGGCAGGAGGAGGAGGGGACGACAGAGGATGAGATGGCTGGATGGCATCATCGACTCGATGGGCATGAGTTTGAGTCAACTCTGGGAGTTGATGATGGACAGGGATGCCTGGCGTGCTGCAATTCATTAGGTCGCAAAGAGTCGGACACGACTGAGCGACTGAACTGAACTGAACTGAACTGATTCTAAATGAAATAAGCCAGACAGAGAAAGACAAATACTACATGATATCAATTATATGTTGAATTAAACAAATAAATAATATTGAACCCATAACTCACAGAAATAGATAGTAAAGTTTTGGTTTCAAGGAATTAGGGGCTGAAAGCAATATAATGAGAGTGCTAAAAGGACAGATGCTTTCAGTTATTAGATGATATTCATTAGGTCTAAAATTCTGAAGTATAACATGATGACTGATAATTGTGCTGCATAAATTAGAACTACTTAAATAATATAGTTTGTATTTTTATAAAATTGTGAACTTTAAATATGTGAAGTAATGGATGTTTTAATTCACCAGCTCTATAATTGAGAATCCTGTTATAATGTAAATACAAATACACATATACATATTTATGTGTGTGTGTGTGTGTGTGTGTGTGTGTGTGTGTGTGTAAACTCATTATGTTGTATTCTTTGAATGTATTAAAACTTTGTTTGTCAATTTGTCAATAAAACTGAAAGAAATGGCACTTATGCTTTATATTTGTCAAATAATTTGCTGTGGGGAAAAAACTGTAAATTAGACAATGAATATTATTGACAGGGCAGATGCATTGTCAATGATCGGATATTATTGTGAATGCCAGAGCTTGGGTAAAACTGTTCCTCACCATGTATGACTTTTTTTCATAAAGGTAAGTATTCAACAATCAGTATAAATTGTATTCAAGGGTTATCAAATTAAAGCTATAGCAGCAAGTTATTTTTACCAAGAATCTTATCAAATTGAAAATATTAAACACAATTTTAAAAACTTTTAAGATTACTTAATTTGTGAATGAAGCAGCCACTTTCAGACACTATTGGTGGAAACATAACCAGTAACACCCAATTTCCCGCTCAGTCAGTCTCTCCCATCAGGAAGCTTCCATAAACCTCTTATCCTTCTCCATCAGAGGGCAGACAGACTGAAAACCACAATCACAGGAAACTAACCAATCTGATCACATGGACCACAGCCTTGTCTAACTAAAGAAAACTATGAGCCATGCTGTGTAGGGCCACCCAAAATGGACAGATCATGGTGGAGAGTTCTGGCAAAATGTGGTTCACTGGAGAAGGGAATGGCAAAGCACTTCAGTATTCTTGCCTTGAGAACCCCATGAACAGGATGAAAAGACAAAAAGATAGGACACTAAAAGATGAACTTCCCAGGCCAGTAGGTGCCCAATATACTACTGGAGATCAGTGGAGAAATAACTCCAGAAATAATGAAGAGATGGAGTCAAAGCAAAAACAACACCCAGTAGTGGATGTGACTGGTGATGGAAGTAAAGTCCAATTCTGTCAAGAGCAATATTACATAGGAACCTGGAATGTCAGGTCCATAAATCAAGGCAAATTGAAAGTGGCCAAACAGGAGACGGCATGAGTGGAGGTCGACATTCTAGGAATCAGCCAACTAAAATGGACTGGGATGGGTGAATTTAACTCAGATGTCCATTATATCTACTACTGTGGGCAAGAATCCCTTAGAAGCAATGGATGGAGTAGCTATTATAGTAAAAAAAAAAAAAAAAAAAAAAAAAAAAAGAGTCCAAAATGCAGTACTTGAATGCAATCTCAAAAACGACAGAATGATCTCTGTTCATTTCCAAGGAAAAGCATTCAATATCATGGTAATCTAAGTCTATGCCCCAACCAGTAATGCTGTAGAAGCTGAAGTTGAAAGGTTCTATGAAGACCTACAAGATCTTCTATAACTAACACCCCAAAAAGTTGTCCTTTTCATTATAGGGAACTGGAATGCAAAAATAGGGAATCAAGAAACATCTGGAGTAGCAGGCAAATTTGGCCTTAGAGTACAGAATGAAGCAGGGCAAAGGTTAAGAGTTCTGCCAAGAGAATGCACTGTCTTCCAACAAAACAAGAGACAATTTTACACAGGGACATCACCAGATGGTCAATATCAAAATCAGATTAATTATACACTTTGCAGCCAAAGATAGAGAAGTTCTATACAGTGAGCAAAAACAAGACTGGGAGCTGACTGTGGCACAGACCATGAACTCCTTTATTGCCAAATTCACACTTAAACTGAAGAAAGCAGGGAAATCCACTAGACCATTTAGGTATAACCTAAATCAAATCCCTTAGGATTATACAGTGGATGACAAATAGATTCAAGGGATTGGATATGATAGAAAGAGTGCCTGAAGAACTATGTATGGAGGTTCGGGACATTGTATAGGAGGCAGGGATCAAGACCATCCCCAAGGAAAAGAAATACAAAAAGGCAAAATGGTTCTCTGAGGAGGTCTTACAAATAGCTGTGAATAGAAGTGAAAGGCAAAGGAGATAAGGAAAGATATACCCATTTGAATGCAGATTTCCAAAGAATAACAAGGAGAGATAAGAAAACCTTCCTCAGCGAACAATGTAAAGAAATAGAGGAAAAGAATAGAATGGGGAAGTCTAGAAATCCCATCAAGAAAATTAGAGATACCAAAGATGGACTCAATGAAGGACAGAAATGGTATGGACCTAACAGAAGCAGAAGATATTAAGAAGAGGTGGCAGGAATAAACAGAAGAACAAAAAAGACCTTCATGGCCCAGAGAATCACGATGGTGTGATCACCAACCTAGAGCCAGACATCCTGGAATGAGAAGTCAAATGGGCCTTAGGAAGCATCACTATGAACAAATCTAGTGGAGGTGATGGAATTCCAGTTGAGCTATTTAAAATCCTGAAAGATGATGCTGGGAAAGTGCTCACTCAGCATGCTAGGAAATTTGGAAGACTCAGAAGTGGCCACAGGAATGGAAAAGATCAGTTTTCATTCCAATCCCAAAGAAAGGCAATGCCAAAGAATGCTCAAACTACTGCACAATTGCACTCATTTCACATGCTAATAAAGCAAAGCTTGAAATTCTCCAAGCCACACTTCAACTGTACACGAACCATGAGCCTCCAGAAGTTCAAGCTGGATTTAGAAAAGACAGAGGAACCAGAGATCAAATTGCCAACATCCACTGAATCATCAAAAAAGCAAAAATGTTCTGGAAAAATGTCTACTTCTGTGTTATTGACTATGCTAAAGCCTTTGACTGCGTGGACCACAACAAACTCTGGAAAACTGTTAAAGAGATGGGAATACCAGACCACCTGACCTGCCTCTTGAGAAACTTGTATGCAGATCAGGAAACAACAGTTAGAACCTGACGTGGAACAACAGACTGATTCAAAACCAGGAAAGCAGTACGTCAAGGCTGTATATTGTCACCCTGCTTGTTTAACTTATATGCAGAGTACATCATGAGAAATGCTGGGCTGGAGGAAGCACAAGCTGGGATCAAGATTGCTGGGAGAAATATCAATAATCTCAGATATGCAGATGGCACCACGTTTATGGCAGAAAGTGAAGAAGAACTAAAGAGCCTCTTGATGAAAGTTAAAGAGGAGAGTGAAAAAGTTGGCTTAAAACTCAGCATTCAAAACACTAAGATCATGGCATCTTGTCCCATCACTTCATGGCAAATAGATGATGAGATAGTGCAAACAGTGACAGACTTTATTTTAGGGGGCTCCAAAATCACTGCAGATGGTGATTGCAGCCATGAAATTAAAAGATGTTTCCTCCTTGGAAGGAAAGTTATGACTAAACTAGACAGTATATTAAAAAGCAGACATTACTTTGCCAGCAAAGGTCCGTGTAGTCAAAGCCATGGTTTTTCCAGTAGTCATGTATGGATGTGAGAGTTAAACTACAAAGAAAGCTGAGCGCTGAAGAATTGATGCCTTTGAACTGTGGTGTTCGAGAAGACTCTTGAAAGTTCCTCGAACTGCAGGAAGATACAGCAAGTCAATCCTAAAGGAAATCAGTCCTGAATATTCATTGGAAGGACTGATGCTGAAGCTGAAGCTCCAATACTTTGGCCACCTGATGCGACGAACTGGCTCATTGGAAAAGACCCTGATGCTGGGAAAGATTAAAGGCAGGAGAATAAGGGACGACAAAGAATGAGATGGCTGAATGGCATCACCGAGTCTATGGACATGAGTTTGAGTTAACTTCAGGCACTGGCAATGGGCTGGCAGGCCTTGCATCCTTTGTCCATGGGGTCTCAAAGAGTTAGACACGACTGAGGGACTGAACTGAACTGGACTGTACTGGACTGAAAACACTTACTTAATGACAAATATGTATCTACACATAATGCAAAATGAAGAAAATCAGAAAATAGGTATTTATGACCTTAGATTTAATGAGACTTTTTCCTAAAATTTATCTACAGAAGAGTCACACAAATTTGGAAAGAGTTATATACAATAACCATTTAAACTACAGAGCATATCTTAACTAATCAGTGAGAACAAGTTAAAAGCTCATTAATATGGAACTTTGACTCATAATTAAACTCTTTATGACTAAACTAGTCATAAAGTTGTTGTTGTTTAGTCACTGTGTCATGTCTGACTATTTTTGGGACCTCATGGACTGTAGTCCATCAGATTCCTTTGTCCATGGACTTTCTCAGTAAAGAATATTGAAGTGGGTTGCCATTTCCTTCTCTAGGGGATCTTCCTGACTCAGAAATTGAACTTGCAACTCCTGCATTGTCAGGAGAATTCTTTACCACTGAGCTGACAGGGAAACCTTTATGTCCTGATATAAAGAAATACCCATGATAAAATTCTAAAAGGAAAGGAATACCTGAAAATATGTATAATAATCTACATAATATATGCAAGTTTTATTTAAGAAAAGAGAAAAAAACAAGTCTACATAATATATGTCACTATATTTACTAGGTTGTCTTAAGAAAATTCATCTAAGAAGGGTTATCTTCAAGTGAGAAAGTCGACTTTAGAGTGTCAATTTTTCATATTATATATTTCTATATTATGTAAATTTTAAAAATTTTACATTTTAGGGCGCAGCCGGGAACCACGTGGGTAGCCATGGCGGAGCTGCAGCAGCTCTGGGTGCAGGAGGTGGTGGGCTCCATGGTGAAGAGCCTGGAGAGGGAGAATATCCGGAAGATGCAGGGCCTTATGTTCCGGTGCAGCGCCGCCTGTTGTGAGGAAAGCCAGGCGTCCATGCAGCAAGTGCACCAGTGCATTGAGCGCTGCCATGCACCTCTGGCTCAAGCCCAGGCCCTGGTGACCAGTGAGTTGGAGAAGTTCCAGGACCGCCTGGCCCGGTGCACTATGTATTGCAATGACAAGGCCAAAGATTCAATAGATGCAGGGAGTAAGGAGCTTCACGTGAAGCGGCAGCTGGAGACCTGCCTGACCAAGTGTGTGGATGACCACGTAAACCTCCTCCCAACCATGACCAGGAAGATGAAGGAGTCGCTCTCATCCATGGGGAAATAGCTGTCTGCTAGTGGCCATCGGGGCTGAGGGCAGGAATCGATTTAAAAGGAGGAATGGGGATTTGGGTCTTTTAAGGAGAGGTGATGAATGAGGAAATTAAGGATGGCAGCAAGTCGAAGGCCTGTGTTTCTATCCTCTGGACGCTGGTTCCTTTGTGTTTCGATCCTAGAAAGTGAAATGGAAAAAAAAAAAACGGTGATAAAATTCGGGTCACAGATAGCACAGGAGGTTGTTGTGAGCCTGAATTTCAGGTGGCACATACTTCTCCTGCCAATAGGGAGTCTCCCTTGTCCCAAACCAGGGCCCACCAAGGTACCAGATTCTCTTACTGCACGGATACCGAGGCTGGCAGGTTCGTGTAACCTGCTTATGGTCTCCTGGCGTATGAAAGGAGGTATTTCTTTTTGTTGCTGTTTACCAGAAGGGTCACTACAACATTTTCCACAAACTAATAAAATCCATGCAGTCTCTAATGTAGAAAGGGGCAGGGAGCTTCTAGGGGGGTTGCTTTGCTTGTTATTCTTTTATTGACAAGGGCATGACGTTAAGATGTAAAGTTGGGAAAGGCAATTTGGATAAAAACTTTGCAGGGACAAGGGTCCCTGCAGGTACTCATTTCTCCATTAAGATGTGGGCGTGTGTTTCTTAAAATTCTCACACATTACATCATTCAGCCTGGAGACCCTGCAAAAATGTAAGACGTGATATCACACTGGTAAGGGAAACAAGTGTTCCCTCTCAGTGGCAGCCATGGTGGGCCCTGAGGCCGCCTGCAGCAGAGTCAGCCAAGCGACACTCAGCCTTGAAGGGAAACGGGATTTTGACAGTGTTATATGCTCATATTCAGGAACGAACAGTGAAAGAGGAACTATTAGCTACTTAAAAAAGAGGGTGGTGAAGTACGGGCTTTGGAAAAATCTGTTTTTCATGAAACAGAATGAAAGCCTAAACCCAGTGTTGCTTACTTTGCCTCCTGAAATAACAGCTTTGTTGAGACAATCCCCTGGCAACAAAAAAAGTCAAGGGAGGAAAAGGAAGCAACTCGAGGATGAACTGTGTCTCCTTCAGAGCGATAAAGGAACTGCCCTCCGTTACCAAATATCACTTTTGCCAGGGCCTTTGCTACATGTGCTGTCCTTGCCCCAGTTCTGGCTCCTTATCATTTTGATAAGGACCTTGTCTTTTTACCAACTTATTACTTGAAATGATAATATTGTCTGTTTGCTCTTTCAAAACTGTGATATGTTTTCCTAGTCATTTGGTTTTCAAAATAAATAAGACTTAATTTTCTTTCAAAAAAATAAATAAAAATAAACTTTTTAAATTTTAAAATTTGATTAATTTCAATCAAAAGGCAATGTAATAGTTCTACATGCAATGGATTCCATTCTTACTTTGTGTAAAGTAGTGGTAATAAGTTCTGTTCTGCCAAATTTGCAGAACTGTTACCAGTTGAAGTATAGCATAAGAGATAAGATAACATGAAAGTCCTTTGGCAAGCATAAAGTGTCATGCTAATAACATATAAGTAGACTCCTTAAAAGAAGTCCATAACACATTTGCTCTTTGGAATTAATGAAAAATCTATGTCAAGCAACAATCTTTATACTTGGGGAATATAAAAACTTAGTCCCCAATTGATGTGTGTGTACATATAAGTAGCTTCGGTCATGTCAGACTCTTTGCAACCCTGTAGACTGTTGGCTGCCAGGCTTTTCTGCCCATGGTATTCTCCAGACAGGTATATTGGAGTGGGTTTCTGTGTCCTCCTCAAGGGGATCTTCCCAATCCAGAGATCGAACCCAAGCGTTTTATATTTCCTGCATTGGCAAGGGTTTACCACTAGTTCCACTTGGGAAGCATGCCAAGTTTCATACTACCTGTTGAAAGTATTTGCCGTTAAGAATGATTGTAAAATTGTGAAGAATTGATGATTTCCATGGAAAACTTTAATTCATTCAATAAACTTCTGGTTGCATTTAAATTTTCTAAATTTCCCTAGTAAAGGTCTTCATAGCTACTTTATAAAATTTAGGATCCAATTAATATTTAATAATTTCATTTATTTGCCATTAACCTCTTTATCTTCATTAATCTAGGGGATTTTTTACTTATTCTTTATTTATTTTTTCTCTTTTATTACATTGACATTTTAAAATAAGTCAAGTCAATTTGTTCTTAGAAATCACTCAGTTTGGATTTGCCTATGTTTCCTTCATGACTAGATATAAATTGAACTCTTTGGTAGTTATAGTGTTTAATGGTGCTTTTCTCTTCTCAGTGACCTTAATCAGAATATTCATATTGTGTATTTTGCACATAATAGATAAAATTGAATTGAATTTCTTGATTAAGATAATGGCCATCTGATTTTTCTAATGTAACAATTGTTATGTATATATATAATAAATGTTCCATAGAACATTTGGATTTTTTCTATGAGAATATCAATGTAAAATCATAAATCAATGCACACCTCTCATAATTAAAAATAAACAAATGCAGAGAAATAGATAAAGCAGATTAATATCCCCCCCCCCCAAAAAAAAAAACTGGATAGATAGTCTAGGATCTTTCTGTGGAAGAATCTTGAATCTTAGGATAGGCATCTGTTTTTCCTTTTGTGCTGAATGTGTATGTTGAAGCATTAGAAATAGATCAGTTATACCATAACATAGGATAATAAGAATTTGCTTATTTATTAATAAATTTAACTAATTTATTTAATTAATATAATTAATTAATTAATTAATTGGTAAATTTATTAATAAAATTAGCATGTGGTAATAGAAGCTGATGTGAGAAAGATCTGCAGGGGGTTGTGATGAAATCAGATTTTAGGATTTCACATAGATAAACAGAAAGCAAGAAGGCAAAGTGATTATCTGAGTATGCTTTACAAATATCTGAGGAAGGAAGAGAAGCAAAAGACATCTAAGAAAGGAAAAGATATACTCAACTAAATGCAGAGTTCCAGAGAACAGTGAAGAGAGATAAGATCATCTTAAATGAACAATGCAAAGAAATAGAGGAAAATAATAGACTGGGTAAGACTAGAGATCTCTTTAAGAAGACTGAAGATATCAAGGGAATATTTCATACAAGGATGGACATGAGAAAGGACAGAAAGACCAAGGATCAAACAGAAGCAGAATAGATTAAGAAGATACGGCAAGAAAACAGAAAAACTATATAAAAAAAGTGTTGATGGTGTTGTCACTCATCTAGAGCAAGACATCCTGGAATGTCATGTTGAATGGGGCTTAGGGAGTATTACTATGAACAAAGCTATTGGAGGTAATGGAATTCCAGTTGAGCTATTTAAAAATCCTGAAATATGATGCTGTTAAATTGTTGCACTCAATGTGTCAGCAAATTTGGAAAACTCAGTGGTGGCCACAACTGGAAAAGCTAAGTTTTCATTCCAATCCCAAAGAAGGGCAATGCCATAGAATGTACAGACTACTATATGACTGCACTCATTTCACATTCTGGTAAAGGTTATGTTCAAAATCCTTCAAACTAGGCTTCAGCATTATGTGAACTGAGAGCTTCAAGATGTAGAAGCTGGGTTTCAAAGCGGCAGAGGAACAAGAGATCAAATTGCTAACATTCTCTGGATCATGGGAAAAACAAGGGAATTAAAAAACAACAACAACCTACTTCTGCTTCATTGACTACCCTAAAGCCTTTGACCATATGGATCACAACAAGCTGGAATATTCTTAAAGAGATCAAAGTACCAGACCACCTTACTTGTCTCTTGAGAAATCTGTGTTCAGGGTCAGGAAAAAAGTTAGAACTGGGCATAGAAAAATTGGCTGGTTCCAAAGTGGAAAAAGAGTACAAAAAATTATACATTGTCACTCTGCTTATTTAATGTCTATGTAGAATACACCAATCAAAATGCAGGGTTGGATGAATCACAA
This sequence comes from Muntiacus reevesi, assembly GCF_963930625.1. Classification (NCBI taxonomy): domain Eukaryota; kingdom Metazoa; phylum Chordata; class Mammalia; order Artiodactyla; family Cervidae; genus Muntiacus; species Muntiacus reevesi. The sequence goes on along the minus strand of NC_089251.1, from coordinate 51,845,142 downwards.
GCTGGAAGCAAGATTGCCAGGAGAAATGTCAACAACCTCATACATGCAGCTGATACTACTCTAATGGGAGAAAGTAAAGAGGAACTAAAGAGAATCTTGATGAAGGTGAAAGAAGAGAGTGAAAAAACTGGTTTGAAACTCAACATTAAAAAATTGCATATGGTTCTATCCTCCACGGCAAATAGAAGGAAAAAGTGGAAGCAGTGACAGGTTTTATTTTCTTGGGCTCCAAATTCACTGTGGACAGTTACTGCATACATGAAATTAAAAGATGCTTGCTTCTTGGTAGGAAAGCTTTGACAAACCTAGAGAGCATATTAAAAAGTAGAGACATCACTTTGCTCAGAAAAGTCCATATAGCCAAGGTATGGTTTTTCCCTTAGTCATCTACAGATGTGAGAGTTGGACCATAAAGAAGGCTGAGCACTGAAGAATTGATGCTTTTGAATTGTGGTGCAGGAGAAGATTCTTGAGAGTCCCTTGGACTGCAAGGAGATGAAACTAGTCAGTCCTAAAGTAAACCAACCCTGAATATGTTTTGGAAGGACTTTGCCTAAGCTCAAGTTCTAATATTTTGACCACCTGATGTGAAAAGTAGATGCACTGAAGTCCCTGATACTGGGAAAGATTGAAGGCAAAAGAAGGAGAAAACAGAGGCTGAGACAGTTAGATATCATTACCAACTCAATGGACATGAATTTGAGCAATGTTCAGGAGATAGTAGAGGACAGAGGAGGCTGTCTTGCTGCTTTTGTGTCTTCATGAAGCTGCAAAGAGTCAGACACAACTTAGCAAAGGAACAACAACAATGAATAAACAGTGAAAATTAGATTTACTGTATTAAGTCTGTATAATGCAAAAACTGAAGGCACAGTTAACATTGTTCTTCAATCAGTTGTTGTTGTTCAGTCACTCAACCATATCTGACTCTTTGTGACTCCATGGACTGCAGCATGTCAGGCTTCTCTGTCCTTCACCATCTCCTGGAGTTTACTCAAACTCACATTCATTGAGTCAATTATACCATCCAATTATCTCATCCTCTAATGCCTCCTTCTCTTCCTGCCCTCAATCTTTCCCAGCTTCAGGGTCTTTTCAAATAAATCAGCTGTTTGTATCAGGTGGCCAAAATATTTTTAATCAGTAAAAGTGGAACTTAAGAGGAAGATAGTTACTATATAGGTTTAGTTCAGCTGCATAACAGACGACCTTGTGACATTTTGTTGAAAATGTGAAAAGTATATGATTACTTATAACTAGAACAATAGGAGTGCAAAGCCATTAAAAAAAAAAAAATGGCACCACTTGAAGAGCGAGACATTGTGTAACCATGATGCGTTTATGTGCTTTGAAACAAGAATGATTAAGAGGAGAATGGAGATTAGTGCACTGGTCCTTGGGCCCTATTCTTAGTTTTCAAAAGAGAAAGGATAGATGCAAGGAAAGCAAAAAATGAAAGGATGCTTAGAGGAAGAGGAGATATTCAATCATATTGTAATTCTATGGATATGTAATTAAGAAAGTTGAGAATTTCAAGTATGAGCCTGACTGATCAATATATTAAATGAGAAAAACTAAGAAAAAAGTTATTATGGAGAAAATTTAGACAATTGGGAGATATTATTGAGTTCTGAGAGATTATTTCAATAAGGGGATGAATGAAAGAAAAAGCCAGACTCAGAGATAATGAGATAATCAGTAGTGAAAAAAAACACACAAAACAAAAAAACAAACAAAAAAACCAACAGAGAAAGTAGTAGAAAGTAGTATCTATGCTGAAAGAAAATTTTAATCATCAGTCCCATTTATATTAAAATTCTATGACTATTGAAATTGTTCAAAACACTTTGAAAATATATCTTGCTAATTTATTTTATAAGCTTTATTAATCTACTCTATACCACAGTGCAGAGAAAAGAAAAGTAATATGTTGATATATGTTCAAAGTCAGACATGTTGCCCTTAATACCTTCAACTCAAAATATTTGGGCTGATTCTCCTTCTTCTTTGTCTGGAGAACACCAAGTCTTCCCACTTGCTCCTCCGCCTTGCACATCTACTATAGTTACCCTAAATGATTATTAAGCCCCTCACACAAAATTTATAACTTGAAATTTTAGGGTACAGAATGAGATTCCAAGAAAGAAACATGAATTGTTAATCATGTTTATAGAACATGAGATTTGGCTGGCAATCTTTATCTGTGTATGAATTAGGTCTCTTCAAGTTCAGCATTTAATATAGGAATAATGAGACTCTCTAATTCTCAGGAGCTCTCTGCAAACTTTATCTTCACAGCTTTGAATTTTTAATAAGCATTTTCTGTTCTTAAATTATCATATTCTTAACCAAGTTTTATTCCCAATTTCTCCACTTTCCTTTTTTGAAAGATTCTGAAGATCATTTGAGCATATTTTCAGTAGTGAAAGCTTGTGAACATTACTGTGGTTATACATGGAAGGTTATTGTGGATTTTTTCCCCCCTCATATCCAGTGCCAGAATATTTAGCTCCTTAAAAATTCTGTGCTAGAAGGCAGAAACCTGTTTCAAAGTTGTACAAACAATTACTAAGAATGCTTGTTAAAAACACTGAAAAAGACTCCAGGAAGATCTAATTAATTTAATTAGAAAGAGTGGCAGGGCTATTTTCTCAAGTTGAGAAATGTTGAGACAGCATCCGAATAAGGGGAAAAAAAGAAAGAAAGGGATCAAGGGCATAGGACTCTACTCACACATCACTTTCAGTCTTGTAATTATTGACCTTTTCTTTTACACTGAAAACAGCTTATGGATGTGAAATTGAAAGACATATTCTGGACTTGAAATCTGCAATCTGTGGCCATAAACTTTAGTTCTAATAAGTGTCATGAATCAAGAAGCAAATGTAGCTTTATGTAACTTTGTGCTGTTTGGACTTTTAAGAACCCAGCTTTTTGGTGGTGTTAGAGGCAACTTGTCATCGTGAATTAATATATTGCAGAGGCAGAGGTGCTCACACTGGGTTTTTGGTCAGCTTTGATTGTCAAAGATGGCAAAGACATTTTAGTCACCTGGCAACTTAGCAACCTTGTTCCGCACATCACATACAAAATGGTATTTTCAAGAGATGACACCTGAAAAGAGGAGACTCAATTATAAAACATAACAGAATCAATAACAAGTATATATATTTTCTGAGTTTTGAAATAAGCTTATCCAAAAACTGGCTAAAAATTAAAATAGCTATCAGTATTCTTATTGATATATTCAGTCAACAATATATATGCATATCCATCCAATATTTGATTAAATTGCTTAGAAATTATTTCCTGTGCTTTAAAGATCTTCAGTATATAAACAGAGTAGAAGCCATTAGTTGTAAAGATACCAGTTGAAAACATAATGATTAAAACAAAATATTTCAAAAGTAAATATACATTCCAGGTGAATGTTTTTCATCACTTTGGTAGTCCATTAAGCCTGACCTTTTAACATATATTTTTGTTTTTTGTGAATTTTCAAAATTTATATTCATTCCTTTACTTTTCCACATTTTACAAATATTTATCAAGTATTTTCCATTTTCTAGGTGCTCTACATAAGTACCTTTGCCTTTATTGACACTTGGAACAGGTTACAAACTATAATCTAAAGTCATATAAATGTAAATGTTCAAATGTGACAATTGCTGTGAAGATAAAGAATTTCACTGAGAACTTTGCCAAAAAAAGATAGCCATATTAAAAAAAAAATTCCCAATTTAGATGAAAAGTAGGAGCTAATTAACAAAATATATTTGAAAATTTAGAAAATATCATGAAGAAACATGGTAATAGAGAAGTTATTGAATAATTATTAATAAAGATCACTCCAAAACAGGGAGAAAAAAATAAAGATAAGCTAACAAGATAAGATAAGATGATCTGAGACTATGATACATAGTTTATACTTTTTAACTTGCTATGTTACTATATTATTTTGTTCTTGTGTGTATAGTTAAGTATGTGTGTGTACATACATGTGAATGTGTAAATGCATCACACATACACAAATATATATACAAACAAATACATATATTCCTAAACTTTTAGGAAGCTTTTATAGAATATAATTAATAGCCCTTCATGATTTTTGTATTACAAACATTTGATGACATATATCACTTTCAAAAATGAAAGTACAGTGAATAAAATTTGTAACTTCCTTTTGGATTCAGTTTAAGCTTTGCTTTAACAATGTAATGGTTCATAGGAGGATTACTTGCAAAATTAAATTTGACAATAACATTAGATAATTTATTACAGTATAATAAGAAAAAGCTAAAGATTTCAAATTTATTATTTTTTATATTTTATCTATGACCACATAAATGTATCACTGCCACCTCAATGTCTATAAAATTGGAAAATAAGTTTGAACTTTGAAATCTCTTTCAGTAGCTAGATGCTTTCTCTTTTCTCTGTCTTGGCATTGTGTAGAATTATTGGATGCAATTATTGGCAGATATATGGATTGTAATTTATTTTATGCTCCAGGCAAACTTGAACAGTCAAATAATTTTGATCATTAGATGATCATTTGATCATCTAAATTTTCAAAAACTTGTTTTTCTCTTTGTAAATATATGTGCTATTTATATTTTTGATATTTGAGGGATTACAGCCATTTTGACTTCTCTGTAAGCATTTCTATCTTTCATAACCCTCAAAGTTTGATGTTACCTGGACCATGAAGTCCTATTCAAACCCTACAGTTGGAGATCATTTCTCTTTCTTTTAAACCATACTATATTTTAATACCTTTCATGGTACTTGCTTTACTTCATTTTGTAATCTTTGTGTTTATTATTTAAAACCTCATCAAAGATATATATATATACATTTTGTAATTGTCAAATCGAATATTGAAATGCCCAAGTAGTGTTTGGATCAAGTGCTTAAATCACATTAACTGAAACACATTAAAGTGCAGTCTAAAGCCCAACACAGTATGCTTTTTAGTAAGCTTCCTCAATTTCACACAATAGAATTATAACATAACATTAGTATAAATAATGTGCTTAGAACATAGGATCTAATACAAACTGCAACCATGAAAAAAGCCTTTAGTAAAGAATAGAGAGTGTCACAACCTGTCTAACTCAATGAAACTATGAGCCATGCTGTGTAGGGCCAACCAAGGTGGACAGACATGGTCACACGTGGCCCACTGGCAAGAGAATGGCAAACCACTTCAGCATTCTTGCTTTGAGAACTGTGTGAACAATATGAAAAGGCAAAAAAGTTATGACCCTGAAATATGCACTCCCAGGTCAGTAGGTGCCCAATATGCTACTGGAGTAGAGCAGAGAAACAGCTCCAAAAAAAATCAAGAGGCTGAGTAGAAACAATGCCCAGTTGTGGAGATGTCTGGTGGTGAAAGTATGCTGTAAAGAACAATCTTGCATAGGAACCTGGAATGTTAGGTCCATGAATCAAGGTAAATTGGAAGTGGTCAAACAGGAGATGGCAAGAGTGAACGTTGACATTCTAGGAATCAGGGAACTAATTGCACCGGAATGGAAAATTTAATTCAGATGACCACTATATCTATTACTGTGGGCAAGAATCCCTTAGACAAAATGGAGTAGCCCTCATAGTCAACAAAAAGTGTCTGAAATGCAGCACTTGGGTATAATCTCAAAAATGATAGAATGATATCTAGATATCTAGATATCTAGAATGACGGTTTCTAAGGCAAACCATTCAATATCACAACATTCCCAGTCTGTGCCCCAACCTCTAATGCTGAAGAAGCTGAAGTTGATCAGTTCTATGAAGCCCTACAAGACCTTCTAGAACTAACACTCAAGAAAGAATTCCTTTCATCATAGGAGTCTGGAGTGCAAAAGTAGGAAGTCAAGAAATACCTTAAGAAACAGGCAAGTTTGGCCTTGAAGTACAAAATGAAGCAGGATAAAAACTAACAGAGTTTTGCCAAGAGTACGCAGTTGTCACAGCAATGACCCTCTTCCAACAACACAACAGATGACTTGACATATAGTCATCACCAGATGAAAATACTGAAATCAGATTGATTATATTCTTTGTAGTTAAAGATGAAGACTCTCTATGCAGAACAAGACTGGGAGCTGACTGTGGCTCTGGTCATGAACTCCTTATAGCAAAATTCAGATTTAAATTGAAGAAAGTAAGGAAAACAACTAGACCATTCAGGTATGACATAAATCAAATCCCTTATGATTATACAATGGAAGTGACAAACAGATTAAAGGAATTAGATCTGATAGAGTGAAAAACTATAGATGGAGGTTCATGACATTCTACAAGAGGCAGTAATCTAAACCATTCCCAAGAAAAAGAAACTCAATAAGGCAAAATGGTTATCTGAATCAGGCTCACAAATAGCTGAGAAAGAATAAAAACGAAAGGCAAGGGGGAAAAGGAAAGCTATACTTATCTGAATGTAGAGTTCCAAAGAATAGCAAGGAGCCATGAGAAAGCCTTCCTCAGTGATCAATGCAAAGAAATAGAGGAAAACAATAGAATGGGAAAGACTAGAGCTCTCTTCAAGAAAGTTAGAGATACCAAGGGAATATTTCATATAAAAATAGGCATAATAAAGGACAGAATGATATGGACCTAACAGAAGCAGAAGATATTAAGAAGAGATGGCAAGAATATGCAGAACTATACAGAAAAGAGCTTAGTGACCCAGAAAACCACAATGGTGTGATAACTCACCTAGAGCCAGACATCTTGGAGTGTGAAGTCAAGTGAGCCTCAGGAAGCATCACTATGAACAAAGCTAGTGGAGGTGATAGAATTCCAGCTGAGCTATTTCAAATCCTAAAAGATGATGTTGTAAAAGTGCTGCAGTCAATACACAACAAATTTAGGAAACTCAGTAGTGTCCATTGGACTGGGAAAGTGGCCACAGTTTTTATTTCAGTCTCAATGAAGGCAATGCCAAAACATGTTCAAAGTACCAAATCACCACACAACTGCACTCATTTCACATACAGCAAATCAATGCTCAAAATTCTCCATGCCATGCTCCAAGAGTACATGAATTGAGTACTCCTATATGCACACATTGGATTTAGAAAATGCAGAGGGAACCAGAGATCAAATTGCTAACATCTGTTGGATCATAGAAAAGCAAGAAAATTCCAGAAGAGCATCTACTTCTGCTTCATTGACTATGCTGAATCCTTTGACAGTGTGGATCACAACAAACTGTGGAAAATTCATCAAGAGATGAGAATACCACACCACCTTACCTGCCTCCTGAGAAACATGAATGCAGTTCAGGAAGCAACATTTAGAACCAGACATGGACCAAAGGACTATTTCCATATTAGGAAAGGGACACATCAAGGCTGTATGTTGTCACCCTGCTTATTTAACTTACATGCAAAGTATATCATGCAAAATGCTGGACTGTTGAACCACAAGCTGGAATCTAGTTTGCCGGGAGAAATAGCAATAACCACAGATAGTCAGACTGACACCACCCTCATGGCAGAAAGTAAGAGGAAATAAAGATCATCTTGATGAAGGGTAAAGAGGAGAGTGAAAAAGCTGGCTTAAAACTCAACATTCAAAAAATGAAGATCATGGCATCTGGTCCCACCATTTCATGGCAAATAGATGGGGAAACAACATAAACAGTGACACACTTTATTTTCTTTGGCTCCAAAACACTGCTGATATTGACTGCAGCCATGAAATTAAAAACACTTGCTCCTTGGAAGAAAAGATTTGACAAAACTAGACAGCAAATTAAAAAGCAGAGACGTTACTTTTCTGTCAATTGTCCATCTAATCAAAGCTATGCTTTTTCCATTATTCATATATGGCTGTGAGATTTGAACCATAAAGAAGGATAAGCGTAGAATTGGTGCTTTTGAAGTGTGGTGTTGGAGAAGACTCTTGAGAGTCGTGGACTGCAAGGAGATCCAACCAGTCAATCTTAAAGTAAATTAACTCTGAATATTCCTTGGAAGGACTGGTGCTGAGGCAATCCTAAAGTAAATTAACCCTTAATATTCCTTGGAAGGACTGGTGCTGAGGTTGAAGCTCCAATACTTTGGCCACCTGATGCGAAGAGCTGACTCATTAGAAAAGACGCTGATGCTGGGAAAGATTAAAGGCAGGAGCAGAGGATGAGATGGTTGGGTGACATCACTGACTCAATGGACATGAGTTTGAGCAAGCCCTGAGAGATGATGAAGGACAAGGAAGTTTGGCCTGCTGCAGTTCAAGGGTCTCGAATAGTCAGACAACACTGAGCTATTGAACAGTAAAAAACAACAAAGTACTTTCAAGAACTATTAAATTATCTGGGCTTAAAGGCATAAACTTTCAACCCACTAGATTGTCTCAACAAATCGTGCTTGTGCCTCTTTACCCTTCCTGTAACTCAACCCACTTTGAATAGAACTAACATTTGTGACCAATAAGATATTGTAGATATGAAAGATCATGAAGCCATAAAAAGAAAAGTTAGGGGAAAAAAAGGCTTTATGAATTCTTTTCTCCCTTTGGATTGTTATTCTGGTGGAAGCAACCCTATAGGGAATGCCAAGCAAAGAGGGACGAAGTCTTGTTCCAATAACTAGAAAACAAGTCAAACCCTCCTGCCATGGACACATGAGTGCACCATCTTGGAACCTGATCCTCTGGGCCAAGTCAAGCTTCAGATAACTGAAACCCTGGCCTATATCTTGACCATGACTCCTGAGAGATCTTGAGATAAAACCACTTAGCTAAGCCATCTGTAATTCCGATTCTCAAAAACTATGTGAAATAAATATTTATTATTTTACAATACTAAAATGTGGGCTAATTTGTTATAATGCCATAAATAACTATTATGACAGTTTATCAATCAATACATATAAATATTAAGTATTTATGACATGGGTTAAATGCTAATCTAAGCACTTCCTTTGTCTTATATCATTTATCCTTCATAAAATATCTATCTGGTATTAACCAATTTTACAGATAAAAGTTATAAACACTTATAAATTTGCCTGAATATTGAATCCACAAAAAGCTACTAAATGATGGAGATAAAGTTCAAACATATTTAATTCTTGCTCTTAGCTCTAACTGTAGGAAAGATATTTTCCTTGGTGTAGCAGATGATGAAAATGTTTATTTGATGTGATCTCTGATTTAAATATATAGTTCATTAGGAAGATAATAGACTTATTCATGAATATTTAGTAAAATGCAAATGCCAAAATAAACATTTGAGTTCTATATGATTTCAGAAATATGAGAAATCTATGCTGGAATTATTAGTGAAATTCCATTAGAAAGAAGAATTTTTGCTGAGAAATCTTTAGCGGTGACAAGTGATAAGACAGAAGAGCCAGATTTATATTTCATATTTATTTGGTTTGGTATCAGGAATAATCCCTGGAGAAGGAAATGGCAACCCACTCCAGTATTCTTGCCTGGAGAATCCCATGGACAGAGAAGCCTGGCAAGCTACAGTCCATGGGGTTGCAAGAGTCGGACATGACTTAGCAACTAAACCACTGCCAGCAGGAATAATAATTGCTTGTACGAGAGAAAGAGGATTTCAAAGTGTGTGTTCAAAAGTAGTGGAGAGACAAGATGTAAAGGGAAATTTGAAGTAAGGATCAAGAAAGCATTAAACAATAGTTTTAAATGTTTTGACTTATTAAGAGGTGATAATCTCTCATCAGTAGAGTTATTTGACAAAAGGGAAATTTCAAGATCAGTGCAGATATTCATGTGAATAGACAGAGAAAATTAAATTTTAGAAAATAAGCATAAATGTTCATGCCAAGCATATTTTACCCACTGTATATAAAGAACTCATCTGAGAAAGAAAGAAGAGGAAAGTGAATGATGACTAAAGAATGAATTAGTAATTCAGGGACAGAAGAGTCTGGCAGGCTACAGTTCACGGGGCTGCAGAGTACCAGACACCACTGAGTGACTAAGCAGAAAACAAAAAAGAAAGAAAGAAAAGAAAAAGAAAAAGCAGAAATGATTAAATGGTTTAATAAATAAATGAGCAAGTTAGGTTATAATCATTGAATTATTTGGACATGCAAGAAATGTATCTCTTCACCACTTAACTACTTCAAACAGGTAAGAGTCAATCTTAAAACAGTATGATGAAATTGATTTAACTGTTTCAAGGTAGAAACAGAAAATCAAAATAATTACATGTGCCTATAATACGTAATTTGTCCACTAAAAGAAAAGCTCGGAGAAGGTAATGGCAACCCACTCCAGTACTCTTGCCTGGAAAATCCCATGGATGGAGGAGCCTGGTGGGCTGCAGTCCATGGGGTCTCGAAGAGTCGGACATGACTGAGTGACTTCACTTTCACTTTTCACTTGCATGCATTGGAGAAAGAAATGGCAATCCACTTAGTGTTCTTGCCTGGAGAATCCCAGGGATAGGGGAGTATGGTGGGCTGCCATCTATGGGGTCACACAGAGTCAGACACGACTGAAGTGACAGCAGAAGCAGCAGAAGCAAAGGCAAAACTACTAGATTAATCATATGTAAAGATTGTCCCCATTAATTTAAGTATCCTGTCACAACTATAAGTGTGTCTACAATGAAAACTTCAAATGATTCTACAATGGGAAATGTCTTTTTGTGTGATGGCATCACCAGCATGTTACAAATTATCTGTTTACTAATTTGGAAATTATTGACTCCATAGCATAAAATTAAATCTTCAGTTCAGTTTAGTTCAGTCGCTAGCTCAAGTCCGACTCATTGAGACACAATGAACCTCAGCACTCCAGGCCTCCCTGTCCATCACCAACTCCCAGAATCTACCCAAACCCATGTCCATTGAGTCAGTGATGCCATCCAACCATCTCATCCTCTGTCGTCCCCTTCTCCTGCCCTCAATCTTTCCCAACTTCAGGGTCTTTTCATATGAGTCAACTCTTCGCATCAGGTGGCCAAAATATTGGAGTTTCAGGTTCAAAATCAGTCCTTCCAATGAACACCCAGGACTAATCTCTGTCTGTCTCTCTCTCTCTCTTTTTTTTTTTTTTTTTTTTTTTTTTTACTATAAATGTATTTATTTTAATTGGAGGCTAATTACTTTACAATATTGTATTGGTTTAGCCATACATTGACATGAATCCGCCACAGGTGTACATGTGTTCCCCATCCTGAAACCCCTCCCACCTCCCTCTGCATCCCATCACTCTGGGTCATTCCAGTGCACCAGCCCCGAGCACCCTGTCTCATGCATCGAACCTGGACTGGTGATTCGTTTCAGATATTATAATACACATGTTTCAATGCCATTCTCCAAAATCATCCCACCCTCGACCTCTCCCATAGAGTCCAAAAGACTGTTCTATACATCTGTGTCTCTTTTGCTGTCTCAGATACAGGGTTATCATTACCATCTTTCTAAATTCCATATATATGCGTTAGTACACTGTATTGGTGTTTTCCTTTCTGGCTTACTTCACTCAGTATAATAGGCTCCAGTTTCATCCACCTCATTAAAACTTTAGGATGGACTGGTTGGATTTCCTTGCAGTCCAAGAGATTCTCAAGAGTCTTCTCCAACACCACAGTTCAAATACATCAATTCTTCAGTGCTCAGCCTTCTTTATAGTCCAACTCTCACATCCATACATGACTACCGGAAAAACCATAGCCTTGACTAGATGGACATTTGTTGACAAAGTAATGTCACTGCTCTTTAATATGCTGTCTAGGTTAGTTATAACTTTCCTTCAAGGAGTAAGCACCTTTTTGTTTCATGGCTGCAGTTACCAACTGCAGTGATTTTGGAGCCCCCCAAAAAATAAAGTCAGCCACTGTTTCCACTGTTTCCCCATCTATTTGCCATGAAGTGATGGGACTGGATGACATGATCTTAGTTTTCTGAATGTTGAGTTTAAAGCCAACTTCTTCGCTCCCCTCTTTCACTTCATTAAGAGGCTCTTTAGTTCTTCTTCACTTTTTGCCATAAGGGTGGTGTCATCTGCATATCTGAGGTTATTGATATTTCTCCTGGCAATCTTGATTCCAGCTTGTGCTTCCTCCAGTCCAGCATTTCTCATGATGTACTCTGCATAGAAGTTAAATAAGCAGAGTGACTATATACAGCCTTGATGTACTCCTTTTCCTACTTGGAACCAGTCTGTTGTTCCATGTCCAGTTCTAACTGTTGCTTCCTGACCTGCATACAAGTTTCTCAAGAGGCAGGCTAGGTGGTCTGGTATTCCCATCTCTTTCAGAATTTTCCACAGTTTATTGTGATTCACACAGTCAAAGGCTTTGGCATAGTCAATAAAGCAGAAATAGATGTTTTTCTGGAACTCTCTTGCTTTTTCAATGATACATTATATGTTGGCAATTTGATCTCTGGTTCCTCTGCCTTTTCTAAAACCAGCTTGAACATCTGGAAATTCACAGTTCACATATTGCTGAAGCCTGACTTGGAGAATTTTGAGCATTACTTTACTAGCATGTGAGATGAGTGCAATTGTGTGGTAGTTTGAGCATTATTTGATATTGCTTTTCTTAGGGATTGTAATGAAAACTGACCTTTTCCAGTCCTGTAGCCAGTACTGAGTTTTCCAAATTTGCTGACATATTGAGTTAGCACTTTCACAGCATCATCTTTTAGGATTTGAAATAACTCAACTGGAATTCCATCACCTCCACTAGCTTTGTTCATTGTGATACTTCCTAAGGCCCACTTGATGTCACATTCCAGGATGTCTGGCTCTAGGTGAGTGATCACACCATTGTGATTATAACGGTCATGAAGATTTTCTTGTATAGTTCCTCTGTGTATTCTCACCACCTCGTCTTAATATCTTCTGTTTCTGTTAGGTCCATAATATTCTGTCCTTTATTGAGCACATTTTTTGCATGAAATGTTCCCTTGGTATCTCTAATTTTCTTGAAGAGATCTCTAGTCTCTCCTATTCTATTGTTTTCCTCTATTTCTTTGCATTGATCACTGAGGAATGCTTTCTTATCCATCCTTGCTATTCTTTGGAACTCTGCATTCAAATGGGTGTATCTTTTCTGTTCTCCATCGTTTTTCACTTCTCTTCTTTTCACTTCTATTTGTAAGGCCTCCTCAGACAGCTATTATGCTTTTTTGCATTTCTTTTTCTTGGGGAAGACCTTGATCCCTGTTTCCTGTACAATGTCACGAACCTCCATCCACAGTTCATCAGGCACTCTGTCTATCAAATCTAGTCCTTTAAATCTATTTCTCTCTTCCACTGTATAATCAAAAGGGATTTGATTTAGATCATACCTGAATGGTCTAGTGGTTTTCCCCATTTTATAAGGAGTTCATGATCTGAGTCACAGTCAGCTCCTGGTCTTGTTTTTGCTGACTGTATAGATCTTCTCCATCTTTGGCTGCAAAGAATATAATCTATCTGATTTCAGTGTTGACCATCTGGTGATGTCCATGTGTAGAGTCTTCTCTTGTGTTGTTGGAAGAGGGTGTTTGCTATGACCAGTGTGTTCTCTTGGCAAAGCTCTTTTATTTATTTATTTATTATTGTTTTTTTTTTTTTTTTTTTTTCCATTCATTTTTATTAGTTGGAGGCTAATTACTTTACAATATTGTAGTGGTTTTTGTCATGCATTGACACGAATCAGCCATGGATCCATATGTATTCCCCATCCCCATCCCCCCCTCCCACCTCCCTCTCCACCCGATTCCTCTGGGTCTTCCCAGTGCAACAGGCCCGAGCACTTGTCTCATGCATTGAGCCTGGACTGGTGATCTGTTTCACCCTAGATAATATACATGCTTTGATTTTAGACTTTGCCCTGCTTCATTCTGTACTCTAAGGCCAAATTTGCCTGTTACTCCAGGTGTTTCTTGACTTCCTATTTTTGCATTCCAGTCCCCTATAATGAAAAGGACATTTTTTTTTTTTCCTTGGGGGGGGTGTTAGTTCTAAAAGGTCTTATATGTCTTCATAAAACCATTCAACTTCAGCTTCTTCAGCATTACTGGTCAAGGCATAGACTTGGATTACTGTGATATTGAATGGTTTGCCTTGGAAACAAACAGAGATCATTTCATCACTTTTGAGATTGTGTCCAAGTACTGCATTTTGGACTCATTTGTTGACTATGATGGCTACTCCATTTCTTCTAATGGATTCCTGCCCATAGTAGTAAATATAATGGTCATCTGAGTTAAATTCACCCATTCCAGTCTATCTTAGTTCCCTGATTCCTAGAATGTCAATGTTCACTCTTGCCATCTCCTGTTTGACCACTCCCAATTTGCTTTGATTCATGGACCTAACATTCCAGATTCCTATGCAATATTACTCTTTACAGAATCATCATAAAGATGCTGTAAAGATGCTGTATCAATGCTGTAAAATTTAATCTTATATAGCCACTTATTTATCTTGCTATCATTTCATTTATTTAACCTTGCTATCAGTATGTGTATATCTACAAAGTGATAAAATAATTTGCTCTTAATCATTGTAAGGATCAATTTATTTCAGTGAACAAAGAACTGGAAATTCTAAGATTCCTTTTTGCTAAGATATTTTTGTTTTGTTTAATATTATCCTAGTAAAATGAAAGCTCTTTATAGTTTTTTCAGATATTATTAATGCTAGAATTGTAAATTTCACTTTACCAATCTTATTAATTCAAAATTAACTTTGAATATGAGAAGGTTAACCATGGACTGTCTATGATGTTTCTTTGCTTTTATGATTTTCCTGTGTCAGATATATATATATATATATATATATATATATATATATATGTATATATATATATATCATCAACTCTGAAATTAGTACAAAGAGTCTGGTGTAATTTTTCTAAAGTTATGCAAGCATTCCCAGAGAGTTCTTTGGACCAGGTGGCTCAAAGTTGTGCAAAGAAGGGGCTATGATTGTTATGGAATTGTTTTGATAGTTCATAGAGAGACTATTATGGTCACAGCTAGCTTTATCCTTAATTGAAATGTTCTGGTACTTCAAATGAAATACCTCCCATAAATACTTAGTTAAATAAATGATTGTTTACCATTTCAAATAGTCAGGCCTCATATTCCTGAATGTAATAAATGGAAAATTTTAATGTTAATAGGATGATTTATTTTCTTTACTATTTACCAAATAACTTGCACAAAAATTATTATTCTCTCTGACTTTCCAACTGACACAAAAATAATGTACAACAATTTATTCCCATGTTTATTTACTCTGCAAGACAAAAAAGAAAAGTTAAAGAAAAATAAAATAGAAAGAAGTAGAAAACATGAACAAATTTAAGAAAGTGTATATTTACTGATGTTTACAAACTCTACAGTTATCTCAGTCAGAATTTTCTTAATAAAATTCTACAAAGTTATATATATATATTTTAAAATTTTATTGGAATATAGTTGATTTACAGTGTTGTATTAGTTTCAGCAAAATGATTCAGTTATACACATACACATCCATTCTTCTTTAGATTATTTTCCCATATAGGTCATAATAGAATATTGAGTATATTTCCTTGTGCTGTACAGTAGGTCCTTATTAATTATCTATTTTATATATAGTGGTACATATATGTCAATCCCAATCTCCCATTTTAGCCCTCTTTCCTCTTTCTCCCCTGGTAACCATAAGTTTGTAAGTTTGTTTTCTACATCTGTGATCTATTTATGCTTTGTAGATAAATTCATTTGCATCCCTTTTTAAGATATCACCTTTAGGTGATATCATGTATTTGTGTTTCTCTGATTCACTACACTCAGAATGGCAGTCTCTATATCCATCCATGTTGCTGCAAATTGCATGACTGTACTATGTTTATTTCACTGTATATATTAATATGTACCACATATTCTTTATCCACTCCTCTGTTGATGGACGTTTAGGTTACCTCCATGTCTTGGATGCTATAAAAAGTGCTGTAAATGTAAGACCAGACATTATAAAACTCTTCGAGGGAAACATAGGCAGAACACTCTCTGACATTAATTACAGCAAGATCTTTTTTGATCCACCTTCTAAGGTAATGAAGATAAAAACAAAAATAAAGAGATGACTCTAATCAAACTTAAAAGCTTTTGCACACAAAGGAAACCATAAGCAAAGCAAAAAGCGAACCCTCAGTATGCGAGAAACTCTTTGCAAATGAAACAGTTGACAAAGTATTAATCTCCAAAACATGCAAACAGCTCATGCAGCTCAATATCCAAAAATGCAAGCAACACATTAAAAAAAAAAAAAAAAATGGATGGAAGAGCTAAATAGACATTTCTCCAAAGGAGATATACAGATGGCCAAAAGCACATGAAAAGGTGTTCAGCATCACTAAATAGTAGAGAGATACAAACCAACACTACAATGACTATCACCTCCCACCAGTCAGAATGGAAAAACCTGCAAACAATAAATCCTGGGGAGGATGTGAAGAAAAGGGAACCCTCTTGCACTGTTGATAAGAAAGTAAAATAGCCACTATGGAGAACAATACTCAAGTTCTTTAAAAAAAAAAAAAAATCTAAAATAGAGCTCCCATATCATCCAGCAATCCCACTCCTGGACATATACTCAGACAACCATAATTTGAAAACATACATGCACTCCAATATTCACTACAACAATATTTAAAAGCAGCACAATATTCATGTGATACGAAGAGCTATGCAGCCTGAAACCACTGCTCTCCTCTACCTCTTTTTGATATATTTACATATATCCTCTCCTCTCCTCTACCTCTTTGATATATTTACATATATCCTCTCCTCTCCTCTACCTCTTTGATATATTTACATATATCAAAAGATACTTAGTACCATTTGCAAAGAAAAAACAACTTGTCATTCCTAGTAGTTTAACTCATTTTCAAGACAGTTTCTTTCTCTATGGACTTAACATATGCTTTTCTTCTAAACATACATTTGCTTATGGCTCATTACTTCCATTTCTGCTTGTATATGCCTCTGATATGTAAAAGGACATCTTTATGAAAGTTCATCAGAATTTTCTTATTTGTGTCATGAGGAACTTAAGACAAACTAGGCCATTGGTACAAAAATGAATAAATAAAATGTGGCAGGTGCATGCTGTGGAATGCCATGTAGGACTTAGAAGCAAAGAAATAGAGATGTGAAAAGCAGTTTCCAGTAACATCCATCTCCTGATATTTTTCTCCTCGTATAATCTCTTCCTCCTCAGTGTGGGGTGAATCTCCTAAATGACTTCTGTGATTTCTAATGAATAGAGCATGGTAGAGGTGGTGGTACATCACATTTGGTTACAAAAGATCATGGCTCCTGTCTCTCACTCACTCTGGGGGATGCAATGGCAATGCTGTAACTGACCACATGGAGAGGACTATGTAGCAAGGAACTGATATCTTTCTCCAGAAACCAGGAGAACTTGAGAACTGTCAACAGCCCCATGTGAGTTTGAAGTTGGATCTTTTGAGCCCTAGCAAGAGTCATGTGAATGAGCTTGGGATAGAAATTCCCCAAGGGTGACTTTGCAATGGACTGTAACCTAGGATATCATCTTGATTGCAGCCTTTTGTGAGCTGTAAGACATACCTTGATTCTCAATTCATGGATATGTAAGGTATTTAAAGTTGGGAGTGGGTAAATTGTTACACAGGCTTCTCAGGTGGCTCAGTGGTAAAGGATCAACCTGCAACACAGGAGGTGAGGGTTTGATCTCTTGGTTGAGAAGATCCCCTGGAGAAGGACATGGCAACTTGTTCAAGTATTCTTGCCTGGATAATCCACTAACAGAGAAGCCTGCTCCTCTACAGTGCATGGTGTTGCAAAAGAGCCAAACACAACTGAGGGACTAAACCACAACAAAAAATTTGTTACAGTGTAGTTGATAGCTGTGTTGACACAATGTAAAACTTAGCAAATCGAAGGAACTTCTATACATTGTGGGTGTTGGTATTTTTTGTCTATCATTTCACAGCCATCACACATATGACAATCGGGGAAAATAACGGACTCTCATTTAAATTTAAATAACAAAAAGATATCATAGTGTCTTCTGAGAAAAAAATTGAAACTTGAATTGAACATTGATTTATTTGTTGAACAAGTATCTGAAGGACTAAATATGTTCATATATATTTTTCTTGGTGGAGACAGACAAAAACTATACTTCACATTCTACCACCAAGGACATTTTAATCAACAGAGGAAACAGAGATACAAACAACTATTAAGACACATGGAAAAGTTAGTGTTAAATAGAAGTACAAACATTCCAGACACAAAGAATTTCTGGGAATGGATACCAAAAAACCCAGATTTTTATATGCTATAAAATATTTTTTATCTAAAAATGGTATAAGAAAACATAAAGATGAAACAATGAAATTATAATAAAGGGAATGAGAAATTAGAGCTGCCTAGATAAAATCGGGGCATGGGTATTAAAGAACAATGAAAGACAGCTGGTATTAGAAGGATGTTTCATCTCTCCTATGTGCTAAGTTCATTTTACTGATTCTAGAAGAGCACTATCAAGAAACAGTGTGGCTTGGGTTACTTTATTAGCTCTGCATAGCATGAGCTCAAATTAAAGAGCTTTTTAGGAACTAGAAAATATTTTGCTAAAAATTATTATATGTATAGTAAAGTGAAGCATTATCATTTATGTAATTGAAAGAGCTGCCAGAAACCTCATTTTGTTTTTGGAGTAAGTCTATGGTGTGCCTGTATGTTTGTATTTGTAGTCAGATGGGGTAATTTACAAAAAAAAAAAAAAAAGAAAGAAAACCATGAAAAATCACAAAATGCAGAAACAGTCTGTTCTTGTATCCAACACTTCTATGCAATAATTTAGGATACAAAAAAGCAAAATAAAACCATGTTAAGGCATCACCATTTTTCACTGGTTACATGTTACATTTTTATACTAATATTCCTCTTTTCCTGGATAATATTTTGGTGAAAAAAATTACCGGTGAAATTTTAATAAAACACATGTTTAGTCAAAAATATGGTTAAAGGTTGTAACTATTACTGGAGGGAGGCAATGTTATCCACACAAATATTTTCTAGATAATGTTAAGAGGTGAAATATTATCAAATACCATAAAAAGCCCTGGGTCAGGAAGGTCCCCTGGAGGAGAGAATGAGTACCCACTCAAATATTCTTGCCTGGAGAATTCCATGGACAGAGAAGCTTGGTGAGTAACTGTCAATGGGGTAGCAAAAAGTAGGAGACAACTGAGCAGCTAACACTTTTGCTTTTGCTATAAACAGACCAAGTAGAAGTGATGAATCCAGACCTTCTAACCATGTGTCAGATAATTTATTTGGTTTAAAAAAAAAGAAGATTGGAACCCACTTCAACAACATCAAAAGTTATCACTAGGGCAAGTGATGTGGTTCGACAAGCAAAGATGACCCGAGTTGTGAAGCTGAGTTAAGTCACTTGGTCAATAACGAATCTAGTGAGGTGTCAACAAATCAGAAGTTACTGTGGTTCAGTCAGGTCCTACTTGAGACCACCAAAAACTAGTTCAGTGGAACTAGCTCAAAGCATTGCTAAATCTAGGGTAGTACTTTATTATGTAATCTGGCCTGTTAGTTCACTTAGATATAAAGGATGTCCACACCTGTATAACGGATAAAATCTACTTAAACTGGTGAATGGCTACCGAGCATCTTAAAAACAAAATCTTAATCCAGCATATTTTAGAATAAGATATAAGGATCCCTGGTGGCTGAGAGATATGCAATTGTCTAAGGCAAATTCGAAGAATTCTTAACGGGAATTTTGAATTTTAATAGCAATTTGAGCATGTTATAAATAATATGTTACTATATTTTACATACATAGTACTTTACTTGCATTGATTCTACTTGCTTTTACATTTTATGATCAGTTTGGCCATAATCATTTATAGGGAAATTCTTAAACTGTTAATGAAATGTTATTCACATTGATGTTCATACAGCTCTGGAAGTCTATAAATATCATCCCAGGAGTTTATAATTTCTCAAGATTAAAAAACTCTCAGTTAAACCTATTAAACATTAAAGAAGCTGACTGTACTTTAGGAAGTCATTAAATCTGTCTGTGAGTTTGTTCTCTGAACATACCCATAATTATCTGATTGAATTAAGGATTGTCAAGTATGAGAGGGTTTCTCTATCAAAATTAGCAAAAAAAGCTGTACACACAGAAATAGAAAATTACTTAGACATTTTCAGTATCCCAGCCTTCAAACTTTGCTTCTATCTGAGCAACTTTTCCACCTATCTCATATGTATATATCTTCAAAAATTCCTCTTCTTCCATGAAGTATACCCTAAAAAATATATCACAGAAGAGTAATTGTTTTCTCTTTTCAATTAAAAAAAAAAAACTGTAACCTATGTTGTTTTGCAAATTGTAACCTTTGTTTTCTGACCTAGGAATAAGACTAGTTATGATTTCTGTGTCCCCCATAGCAAACTCTGAAGCAAGTAGATGATTGCAAGTGGCATATTTGGCAGCAATCCTATGAAGTACATGATCATAATGGGGTAGAGAGATGCAGAATATGATAAAATGTGCATTTTCTAAAAGGTTACTCTGAAGGACTATAGGTCTTAGTCACCAGGGGGATAATAACAGAGAAGAGAGAGAACCCAGACCTGTCTGTGAAACATGATTCAGAGTTATCTTACCAAAGGCAATAGAACAGAACCCTTTTGTCATTAATAGACAGCTTCTTTTGGGGACAATTGCTTTTCACTATTTTAGGTTTGTTCTACTAGAGGAAAAACCTTGCATCCTCATGAAAAGATTAGCCCTCAAGCACAGTCCAGGTTGTGATTAGAAGCAACCCTGGGAACATGGTTGTCTAGAAGATATGAACATGTCACTCATTGTGTCTGGTACAATAACTCACATTGATAACAATACACAGTAGATTACTACCTATAGGTCTTGAATAATGTTATATCAGACAAAAATTTCAAAGCAAAAAGAAATGTATTAGTGAAAAAGAGGCAGGCTTTATAATGAGAAAATGGTCAATTTATCAGGAAGATATAACAATCATAAAGACATAAAGTTGCAAAGAGAGCATCAAAATACATGAAGAAAAAATTGCTGGAAATGAAAGCAAAAATAGATAATTCACTAAAAGTAGTTACAAACTTAAATACCTCACTATCAATTATGGACAGAAAAACTAGACAAAACATCATCAAGGAAATAGAATGTGACAGGCAAATCACTGAAAGCAGAGTATAAGTTATTCTCAATTGCACATATGCCATTATTCAGGATAGAAAAATGCTAGGGCATAAAACAGAGGATATTCTCTGACCACAATGAAAATGACATTAGAAATCTAACAAAAACAACATGAGACATCCAAAACCATGTAAAAATAAAATAACACATTCTTTAGTTCAGGTCAGTTCAGTCACAGAGTCGTGTCTGACTCTTTGCGATCCCATGAACCACAGCACGCCAGGTTTCCCTGTCCATCACCAACTGCCTGAGTCTACCCAAACCTATGTCCATTGAGTCAGTGATGCCATCCAAACATCTCATCCTCTGTCGTCCCCTTCTGCTCCTGCCCTCAATCTTTCCCAGCATCAAGGTCTTTTAAAATGAGTCTGCTCTTCGCATCAGGTTGTTTATTGAAAGGACTGATGTTTCAGCTTCAACATCAGTCCTTCCAATGAACACCCAGGACTGAACTCCTTTAGGATGGACTGGTTGGATCTCCTTGCAGTCCAAGGGACTCTCAAGAGTCTTCTCCAACATCACAGCTCAAAAGCATCGATTCTTCAATGCTCAGCTTTCTTTATAGTCCAACTCTCACATTCATACATGACCACTGGAAAAACCATAACCTTGACTTGACAGACCTTTGTTGACAAAGTGATGTCTCTGCTTTTTAATATGATGTCTAGGTTGGTCATAACTTTCCTTCCAAGGAGTAAGTGTCTTTTAGTTTCATGGCTGCAATAACCATCTGCAGTGACTTTGGAGCCCAGAAAAATAAATTCGGCCAATATTTCCCCATCTATTTGCCATGACGTGATAGGACCGGATGCCATGATCTTAGTTTTCTAAATGTTGAGCTTTAAGCCAACTTTTTTGCTCTCCTCTATCACTTTCATCAAGAGGCTCTTTAGTTCCTCTTCACTTTCTGCCATTAGGGTGGTGTCATCTGCGTATCTGAGGTTATTGATATTCCTCCTGACAATCTTGATTCCAACTTGTGCTTCCATCAGCCCAGTGTTTCTCATGATGTATTCTGCATTCTTAAAATAACTAAATTATAAAAATATGACAAGAGGAATGATAAAATCTTAGAGATGGAAGAAAATGAAAATACAATACACCAAAACTTATGGGAAGCAGAAAGTGCAATGCTTACATGGAAATTTATAGCTAAAAACACCTCTATTAACAAAAAGAAGCATTTGAAATTAATAACTTAGCTTCCCAATTTATCATACTTGAAACAAATGAGCAAAATAAAACACAATCATACA
Source organism: Muntiacus reevesi (assembly GCF_963930625.1). Taxonomy (NCBI): domain Eukaryota; kingdom Metazoa; phylum Chordata; class Mammalia; order Artiodactyla; family Cervidae; genus Muntiacus; species Muntiacus reevesi. Next base: position 51,822,643 of record NC_089251.1, on the reverse strand, counting down.
GAAGGATTATAGGCTTCCTAGGTGGTGTTTCTGGTAAAGAACCTGCATGCCAATTCAGGAGAATAAGAGACTTAGGTTGAATCACTGGGTGGAAAAGATCCCCTGAAGGAGAGAATAGCAACCCATTCCAGTTTTCTTGCCTGAAAAATCTCACAGACAGAGGAGTCGGGCAGGCTACAGTCCATAGGGTTGCAAAGAGTCAGACACAACCGAAGCAACTTAGCAAGCAAGCAAACACAGAAGGATTGAAATAATATGATAGGAGGAAAAAATATAATAGAAATTTTTAGAAAAAGAGAAAAAAAAGTAGAAAAAGAGTACATCCAGAAGTTGTTCTTTGAATATAGCATCAAAATTGACACATTTTTATATATACTGACAAAAAGGAGAGAGAGAAGAAAAGGTAAAACTATTAAAATCAGCAATAAAATAAGAAATACTTCCCATAAACTTACAGAAATATATATAAATATATTTATATGGCAGTGATTCTATGCATACTCTGAAGTTTAGGTTATACAATGAACAATTGGACAACTTTGATGGAATAGGCACATTTCTAGAAAGATAAAAAATACTGATACCAATTTAAGAACAAATATAAGATCTAAATGTCCTCATTAAAAAAAAAAAAAAAAAAAAACTAAAGAGGGAATTTTCAAAAACAAAGAAAATATTTCCAACAAAACTACTCATAAAAAGAAAAAACCCAGGAATGTATGGCTTCACCAGTAAATTCTACTGATTATTGAAAGAAAAAATAATAACAATTCTCAAAATCTTCCACAAAGTGGTAGAGGAAAGATTGCTTCACATCTCAAAGAAGCTAGTGTTACTTTGATGTTGAACTCAGAATACACAAGAAAATAAATCACAGGTCAATATCTATCATAAATATACACATGGAAAATACACACAAGAAAATATTATTGAATCAAATCCAGAATTGTTTTAAAAAATTATGCTATCACCAAATGAGATTTATTAACCTGAGAGTACAAGGTTGGTTTAGAATACAAAAATCACATAGTCTAATACACCATATTAATGGGAAAACCCCACAAAAATTAATAGTAATAACTAACAATAAATAAAAATATGATAAAATCCAGCACTCTTTCAGGACAAAAGCTCTCAACAAACATTGATCAAGGACATCTATGAAAACCTGCCATTAGCATGCTCAACAGTGAAAGACTGAGAATTCCCTGGTGGGATAGTGGTTAAGATGAAGTGTTGTCACTGCAGTGGCCTGGGTTCAGTCTTTGGGCAGAGATCTGAGGTCTAACATACTGTGTGCACAATCAAAAAGAAAAAAAAAAGGAAAAGAAAAACCAGAAGACTTGCTAGTAAGTCTATGCAATTGAGAGTCAAAGTTTGGGTAAATTATCTTTTAAGCCAAAAAAAAAAAAAATTCAAGCAGTTTTTACTAAAAGCAGAGCAATAATTAACAGAAAAAACGTGATTTTTTAACAGAGAAAATTAGATTTTAGTTTTTCAGTACATTACAAAGTTTGCATTAAATAACCCTTAAAAATCAGTCTATTTGATTTCATCTAGCTTTGACTTCACAATATAAACTTTCTTTCCCAGAAAACTGAAAATTTCTTTATCCATTTATGATTTGTCTTATGCCTTTTCTTTTCTTATTCTGAAATAACCAGTCATCTTATGTTTAGAAAACATTGCTCTCTCTTTCCTTAACAAAAATACATTTTATATCCCTTGAATATTCTTCATGTAAAATCACTTCCAATTTTCTTTTTTTTTCCCAATTGTTTTTATTAGTTGGAGGCTAATTACTTTATAATATTGTAGTGGTTTTTGCCATACATTGACATGAATAAGCCATAGATTTACATGTGTTCCCCATCCCGATCCCCCCTCCCACCTCCCTCTCCATCCCATCCATCTGGGTTATCCCAGTGCACCAACCCCGAGCACTTGTCTCATGCATCTAACCTGGACTGGTGATCTGTTTCACACTTGATAATATACATGTTTCAGTGCTGTTCTCTCAGATCATCCCACCCTCGCCTTCTCCCATAAGTCCAAAATTCTGTTCTATACATCTGTGTCTCTTTTTCTGTCTTGCATATAGGGTTATCCATACCATCTTTCTAAATTCCATATATATGTGTTAGTACTATATTGGTATAGTTTGTATGTAAAGCTCTGCTTTTATTTTTAATTTTGGTTTGCTCTTATTTCTAGTGCCTCTGTTTTTACTTATTGTGTATACATTTCAATTGTAGTAATTTTTACTTTCCACTGAAAACTAGGAAGCAAACAATTGTAAACTGTCTATAGGTTATCATCTTGTAGTAGATCAGCAAATTTATAGACACATAGGCAGAAAAAGCTATACTTTTTCAAAACATGCTTTCTATAGTATAATTATTACTGTGTCAAATGACATTAATAGACTTAACTAAGTTTTGTCTTTCTGTAAAAAATTAAGCCAAAAGTATATAGATTATTATTATTATAGTAGATAGATCTATTACACTTATGTTTAGCAATTAATGTTTCAATTTATTATCTATTTGGAAAAGATTTAGATATTTAATGAATATCCATTATTTAGTTTAACATTACTAACTTTTATGCTATATACTATTTAAATTACTAGATTTTAATAATTATTCTGGTATTAAGCAACCAACCAGCATTACTTGTTGACTAAGCTTTAACATAGAGATAACTGGATTTCCAGGCAAGAAAAGTTGTATGTCTTCATTACAACTAGTGTAAATAATTCTGAAGAAAGACCTATTCTTACTAAACCAAAAAAGTTAAATTAGCTTTTATTTATCAATGTTTATCTCAGATCATGTGAAACTAAAAAATATTTAGTTTAGTTTCTATGTTTCAGAGAGAGTTAGAAATAATTTATATATTATTTGACTGATGGCAGGAAGAGAAAGCAACAAGGGAGGATAAGTTGGCAGGATGGCATCACTGACTCAGTGAACATCAGTTCAGTTCAGTCAGTCAGTTGTGTCTGACTCTTTATGATCCCATCAACGGCAGCATGCCAGGTTTCCCTGTCCATCACCAACTCCCGGAGTCTACCCAAACCCATATCCATTGTGATGCCATCCAACCATCTCATCCTCTGTAGTCCCCTTCTGCTCCTGCCCTCAATCTTTCCCAGCATCAGGGTCTTTTCAAATGAGTCAGCTCTTTGCATCAGGTGGCCAAAATATTGGAGTTCAGCTTCAACATCAGTCCTTCCAATGAACACCCAGGACTGATCTCCTTTAGGATGAACCAGGTGAATCTCCTTGCAGTCCAAGGGACTCTCCAAAGTCTTCTCCAACACCACAGTTCAAAAGCATCAATTCTTTGGCACTCAGCTTTCCTTATAGTCCAACTCTCACATCCATACATGACTACTGGAAAAACCATAGCCTTGACTAGATGGACCTTTGTTGACAAAGTGATGTCTCTGATTTTTAAAATGCTGTCTAGGTTGGTCACAACTTTCCTCCCAAGGAGTAAGTGTCTTTTAATTTCATGGCTGCAATCACCATCTGCAGTGACTTTGGAGCCCAGAAAAATAAAGTCAGCCACTGTTTCCACTGTTTCCCCATCTATTTCCCATGAAGCGATGGAACCAGATGCCATGATCTTAGTTTTCTGAATGTTGAACTTTAAGTCAACTTTTTCACTCTCCTCTTTCACTTTCATCAAGAGGCCCTTTAGTTCTTCTTCACTTTCTGCCATAATGGTGGTGTCATCTGCATATCTGAGGTTATTGATATTTCTCCCGGCAATCTTGAGTCCCGCTTGTGGTTCATCCAGCCCAGCATTTCTCATGATGTACTCTGCATATAAGTTAAATATGAGTTCAAGAAAACTCCAGAAGATAGTGGAGAACAGAGAAGCCTGGAGTACTGCAATCCATGGAGTTGCAAAGAATAAGACACGACTGGGTGACTGAACAAAAACAGCAACAAGCACTTACTTTTGTTTTCTTTTTACTTTTTTTTAACTCAGTGAAATACAATATATTGTTCACTTGCTCAGTCATCTCTGATTCTTTGTAACCCCATGGGCTGCAGCATGCCAGGCTTCCCTGTCCTTCACCATCTTCCAGAGTTTGCTCATACTCAGGTTCACTTAGTCAGTGATGCCATCCAACCATCTCATCCTTTGTCATTCATTTTTCCTCTTGCCCTCAATCTTTCCAAGCATCAGGGACTTTTCTAATGAGTTGGCTCTTCACATCAGGTGGCCCAAGTATTGGAGCTTCAGTTTCAGCATCAGTCCTTCCAATGAATATTCAGGACTGATTTCCTTTAGGATTGACTGATTTGATCTCCTTGCAGTCTGAGGGACTCTCAAGAGTCTTCTCCAGCACCACAACCCACCACTCACATCCATACATAACTACTGGAAAAACCATAATTTTTCCTATATGGACCTTTTTCAGCAAAGTGATGTCTCTGCTTTTTAATTTGCTGTCTAGGTTTGTCATAGCTTTATTTCCAAGGGGCAAGTGTCTTTTATCTTCATGGCTATTCTTCACTGTCCACAGTGATTTTGGAGCCTGAGAAATAAAATCTGTCACTGTTTTCACTTTTTTCCTCTATTAGCCATGAGGTGATGGGACCTGGTGCCATGATCTTAGTTTTTGGGATGTTGAATTTTATGCCAGGTTTTTCACTCTCCTCTTTCATCCTAATCATGAGGCTCTTTAGTTTTTTTTTTTTTGTTTGTTTGTTTGTTTGTTTTGCTTTCTGTCATTAGAATGGTATCATCTTCATATCTGAGGTTGTTGATATTTCAAAGTGGTTATTACAGTTTCAAGTTATTAAAAAACTCACCCATTTTCCAGAAAGATAAGACCATGGCTCATAGTGTTTATACATACAGGAAGCAAGAGATTTTTAAAGAGATGTTGAAAGTGTTTTAGACAAGGTAGAACAATCTTTGCCTTTAGATTCCTTAAGATGTCTCAAATCTGAGGACTCCTGTTTCTTAACAGCTACTTTAAAACACAGGAAATCACATGTTTTCTCCTCTTTCAAATAGAATTGGGTGACTTGTCAAGGTGCTTCAGTAAACAAATGCAAGTATGCACAATAAAGTTGGAGAACTCCAGAGACAAAGAGAATAGAAGTTGGATCCAAGAGAGACTTATCCATGAATTCTGTGGTGGGGGAAAAAGCAGTGAGTCTCAGGGTCATTGGGGGTCTTCTTATGAATCCCAGTTCTGATGCCAGAAACTATCAACAGTCTCCAAATAGCAAAATTAAAATCACCAAATTAACAAATATCATTTAGTAAAAGTTTATCATGGGTATAAGAGCACTTTGGAAATGGGAATATTCAAATTCAAAGAGAGCTGAAACTCAGGGCATAATATTATAGGATCAATTGCAAAGAAAAAAATGAGAAAGCTGTTTAACTCACACAACGATGGGTTACACAATGGTGGCTTTTGCAGGTCAAGGGATTGGTTAAAAGCAGTTATCTTACACAGTTTTTGAAAAGTTAGTTGTCTACTTTATGATTACCACAGGCATTTACAAGAAGTAGCTGAAGTTAAATTTCTCTTGTTTGGCAGAATAAGCTAAATTAGATTTCACTTATATGGTTTTATCTACACAGAGACTTTTTATAATCTCTTCATTTTGCATTTAATTTTAACATTACCCTAGGCTCAACATCTTGTGCACTGCTCTGGAGAAGGAATAAAACCCTTTATCAGATTATTGAACTTCACACAGAGGTAGAGGGAAAAAAAAGAAAAGAAAGAAAGAAAACAAAATACAGGCACATACACACATGCACACAGGCACTCACACAAATCCTGGTGGCCCAGTTGCTCCTCCCAGTAGCTGGGAGGTGTCTGGATTCATACCAGAAGACTACCACTGCCTTTTTTTTCCAGATTTTCCAATGAAGAACAGTATCAGGGTATCACTGTCTCTTTCTGACACAAACCAAATGGCAATACCCTGTGATGGGGGAGCTGGTGCCTTCACTCAGGTCCATCAGGAGAAATTCTTTGAACATCACTGACACCAGTGAGTGGAGTGTGAGTTTTCATAAGAATGCAATCAGGGTACATTTGGAACTTACAGGGTGAGCTATGGAACTTTGGGTGTGTGGGATGGAGTAAGTCCAGGTGGAGCAGGTCCTGATGGAGGGGCAGAGAGAAGATGAGCTGGACAGCATTAAAGGAGGTTCAGAGAATGATATTTGAAAGCACTACAACCATGACTACTCTTTCCAGAGAAGCACAGCTCTCACAGAAATTCTCTTGGGACCAGGGGGTGAATCTTGAGATGAGAAAATAACCTGAGTGCCCCTACACGTAAAGTCTCTTACCCCAGACCCCTTCTTAAAAGGTCAGGCTCAAACCACCCATCAAGCAAGTCCCAACCTCTTGAATACTATCCCACCATTTCCAGAGTCACAGGGCTGAGACAGCTGGCCCTATGGCCCTAGCAAAGTGTGGGGGAAGGGAAAGGGCTCTAGCCCAAAGGCTGAAGAGTATAATCACACATACTCTGGCTGCACATCTGTCTCCTTCTGGAAACCAGGACAGAAGCACAGACTTCTGGTGTGGAACCCAGGCCTCAGTCCACTGTCTGCCAAAACACAAACAAGACAAGGATATTCATTCTTGCCACTTCTATCCCATATTGTACTGGAGATTTTAGCCAGGACAATCAGGCAATAAAGTGAAATAAAAGACTGGAAAACAATCTGGATCTCTGTTCATATATAGATGACCTGATAATATATACAGAAAAGTTCAGCAAGGTTGCAGGCAGTGAAATTAATGTATTTAAATCAACTGTATTATATACATGTGCAATGAGAAATCTGAAAATGAATTTGAGAACAACTTTAAAATAACCACAAAAATAAAATTATTAGGAATAATTTGAATAAAATATATACAAAACTCATGCCCTATAAAATACAAACCACTGATAAATAAGAGCAAATAAGTGGAAATACATTTCATGTTTTTAAATTGGAAGATTTAATATTGTTAAGATGGATATGCTACAAGAACTGGTTTATGGCCTATCTAATCATTATTAAAATCACAATTGGCTTTTTGGGCAGTTCATTTCTAAAATTCAAATGGAAACTCAAGGGATTCAAAAGAATAATAATAATAAAAAAATCTTCTAATAGGAGAATAAATCTGGAGAACTCACAATTCCCAATTTCAAAATTCACTATGAATTCATAATACTCAAAACAATATGATACTGGCTTAAGGATGATTATATAAATCAACAGAATCAAATTGAGCATCCAGAAATAAACCCACATATCATTGTCAACTCATTTTGGCAATTGTGACAAGATCACTCAGTGAGTAAAGAACAGACTTGAACAAATATTACTGAGATAAATGAAGAACCACATTTCAACAACAACAACGAAAATAGTTTGCATTTCTGCTTCATACTGTAAACAAAATTTAAATCAAAATGAATCCAAGACCTAAATATAGAAACATTTTAAAGCAAACAAAAAAAACACACATGAATTAATTTGAAAAAAACTTTATGACCTAGGATTTGAAAACATTTTCTTAGATCCAGCACAAAAAATCATTATTTACCAAGTTTAGAAGATACATGTGTCTATATATCCTGCCCATCATCAAAATTAAGAACTTTTCTGATTTGAAAGTAAATTCTGAGAAAAGGCATTAAAACATCTTGTTTGTTTCAGAAGACCCTTTCAAGGGTGCTATATTGCAAAAATGCTGGAAGATTATGATAGTATTTCCCTTTGGAGGAGAGGGCAAATGTGTTTTCTGTGAAGTACAATACTGCTAATATCCCCTTTGCAAAGCATAGTGATTTCCTAAGCTTGAGATTTCTCTACTGTGAGTCAGATCCACAGTGAACATTGCATTCACATGAGTTACTCCACATCATTTCTATGAGTCATGGAAGGAAGGGGAAACATATGCGAACAGTCACATAGCCTTCAGGGTTGTAATAAAGTCCTTTATCTCTGAAACAGAATTTTTTTAAATTAATTTTACTGGATTGAAAGTTGATTTACAATATTGTGTTAACTTCTGCTGTGCACTGAAGTGAATCTGTTATACGTATACATATATCTTCTTTCTTAGAATCTATTCCATATAGGTCTTTACAGAGTTAAGTAGAGGTCCCTGTTCTGTACAGTAGGTTCTTATTATCTATTTTATCTTGTTATCTATTTTATATATAGTTATGTGTATATGTCAATCCCAGTCTCCCAGTGTATGCCTCCCCAGCAATGAACCAGATATCATGTACCTTCTGCCAGCACCCAATAAACTGGAGTGGCTATTTTGTTAATATGTTAGCTTGCAAACAGAGTACAATCCTTTTGTGGTCCTTAACAAGGACAAGACAGACTTTATGGTTACATGAGAAGTAAATTGATATAACCCAGAATGGTGACATCAATAGTCATGAAATTGGAAAAAACAGAACATTAAAAAGAAACAAGACAGGAAAGAAGACCCCAGTAGAAGCTATTACGAAGACACGTCAGTGAATGATTGAAAAAGACCTAAGGGGGTTATAATTCAGTTATAGTACTCTGTCAGGTAAAAACTAGTTCAAACATAGTTCTGATTTTGCAAGTTGGAAACAAGTCTCATTAGGAAAAAAGTAAGAAACCAATAAATCATTGTCTCCATACCCAACAAAACATATCACACTGATACCATCTGATATCTGACTTATAATGAAAATATTATCCTTCATTCTACCCTCCAAGGGAATTTATAAAAAGAAATTCCTTAAGTGCTAGATTTTGGCTAATATTGATAACAGCAGCCAATGCTGAATAACCTGATGCCTAATTACTTTCTCTCTATAGAAGATATTAAGATGCATTATCCAAAATTTACAATTTTTTTTTTCTTTCTAACTCTTCCTTCCATTTTCCCTTAGAACTTTCCTGATTCTCACCTCTACCTAGTTTAGCTATTTTGTCTATTTAATATTGTTTATCTGCCAACCAATAAAGCTATTTTGTTGAAGATGAAAACCTTACCTAACTCGCTAAAATTTGAATTTTCATATGGAGATCCCGGAAACCAAAAGGTGGTGGAATTCAAATCCCTAAGTTGAAAATGTTGAATAAGACTTTTTCCCCATGTCCTTCAAGCTACTCCAGTTAGATCACTCCCCACATAGCCATGTCTTCAACAAATTAAGACATATGGCTTGCAAGCATCAATCATTTGTTTTGAATAGACATTCTCTTCCTTGTTTTTATTTTTCCTTTCAAAAACTCCAAAGCTTATAGAAGACAATGTATCTATTTATCATGTTATTTCAGCCTGGGAAACCATTTTAAGAACTGGAAATAGGTACATAAATGATACGTTAAATTTTCATCAAGTCAGTGAAGTGTTTTCCTATTTGACACATCTTAGTGTGTAATGAAACATAATGGTGTGAAACTGCTAAGATGAAAGGAACTGCATGTAGCCTGCCCAGAATGTGAAAAAAGTCAGTTTTACAATATATGACTCAGAGTTTAAAGGATAGTGATATGTTTGGGACTTTTTTTAATAGAATGATTCATATGGCTTTTTATACCTTTGATTCTTCTGATTTTTTAAGTATGCATTCTTACATATTCTGCATAAAAGACCCATTTTAATTGTAACTTGTGGAGGAAAATAGGTGATTTACTGATGAGAAATTGAATTTAATTTAAATAATGATTTTTAGCAATCCTTAGTGAAAATTATTACAACCATAACACTGAATCTTACTACATCAGAAAATCTACTATTTGTTTTATGTATAATATATCATTTAATTTCTAAAAGTATGTGACCTAGGCACCATTGTTATCCTCATTTTCCAAATAAAGAAACTGAGAGTTTAAGGAAAGTAAGTGATTTACTAAGGATACATATGGGTTAGTTACTGGTTGGGGATTCAACATGCCAATCTATCTCTAGAGACCACATTCCTCACCCCCAGTGACTGAGAATTGTATGAGTTCCTTAAATATTTTTACAAATAGTAGAAAATTAAATTGCCACAGAGCAATACAACACAGTTTTTGAGGGTTCAGCAATAAGAAATATTTTGTATCCTTGTAGAGGATGTTATTTCAGGAGAGAGTTGAAAAACAGATATAGTTTGGATAAGGAATAGTGAGTAAAAAAGAAATGAGTCAGCACCCTAGAATGGTGAACAAATGGCGTGGCTGCAGTTCAGGGGTATCTTGCAAGCATCTAATTAAGTATAAGATGAATGTCATTTGATTTTTGTAGACTGATAAGGACAATGAGGTTTTGGGGTATTTTTATTTATTTTTTGTTTTCACTAAAAGTTTTATTTTGTATTGGAGTATAGCTGATTAACAACGTGATAGTTTCAGGTGGATAGCACGGGGACTCAGTCACACATATACATATCTGTATTCTCCCACAATGTTCCTTCCACCCAGGCTTCTACATAATATTGAGCAGAGTTCCATGTGCCACACAGTAGGCCCCTATTGATCGTCCATTTTAAATACAGCAGCGTGTACTTGTCCACCCCAAACTCCCTAAATATCCTTTTCCTTCATCCCTCCCACTGGCAGCCACAGAGTTTACTACACAGCCTGAATTATGCATTATCCATTTCGTACATCCTGAATATCAAAGTAGGGGCTCTCTCAGATTAAAATCCCTTTTATTTCAACAATGAATGCAGAGTTTGCAACATTTCCCCATCAATATTTTTGCATGAGTCCTGGGGTAATCAATCCTCTCTGGAGTCAATAGAGTTAGCCTCTTGAGTATTGGCTCCCTCTCCTTAGAAGGCATTGGTTTTTCCCACTTGACTATATTCAGAGCATTGGTGGGGGATACTTGATAGCATAGTATTAGGTCAAACCAGGAACATTGTTGACCTGCTTCTGTTTTTGAGTTCAATTTTCCAGCATTGCAGTATACTAGATTCTGGAAAACAGGAGAATGTGCTGCTGAGAATCATGTCATCTTAAAAGGAATTTCAAAGGGTCTTCCAAAAGTAATTGCTAATGATAGCCTTATTCTAGCCAATCCTAAAAGCTGAAAGCAGGGAATTCCAGCTGAGTCCAATACTCAGAGAAAACTCCCAGTAAATCCATGCTCCTCTGCTAGTTGAAGAAAGATCTAAATTTTACAGGCGGAGAGAATAAATATAGTTATTTATTCTGACAATGGTATCCAATGTTTTCATTCTTCCAAGGAAACAATTTCAGAAAGGAGGAAGACAGTCCCTTTCCTTCAGATAAGTGATCTTCCACAATAGATTGATTATAAAAATTGGCAAGCAGAATAGCACTTCTCTGACCAGGCTGTATAGAAAGAAATGCATAGAATCAGATAGAAGAGAAAGAGAAGTAATCTAGTGAGGATCCACACACCTAGTATGTGATCCAGAAGATGAGAGGCATATCACCAGCTTGGAGAGTCTCCCCAAGGAACAAGAGATTGAGTCCTATTTTAGAAAATCCCACTCTAGAGTCAAGCATTGGGGAGATGAACCCTCTTAGCTGGTATGAAAATGACCAAGCCTTTCCTGAAGTGCTGTGGAAAACTGAGACTCCACTCTTGAAGAGCACACTAATGAATTTATTTGTTCCCAGTCCCAGCACAGGTACAGCAGATTGAAACTTTCCTGGTGAAACTTGACACAAGCCAGTGCCTCCTGCTCTAGACCTTCTTGGTGTCCCTCTGACTCCAGCACTACCTTCCACCAAGGCAGTGGTGACTAGTTAAGCCAGCGAGAAGACATAGGCTCTGCCTGTTTCAGATTCAGCAGTCCCACCAAAGCTGTTGAATACACATAGACTGGGTCTTTCCTGGTGGCTCAGATGGTAAAGAAACCACCTACAATGCAGGAGACCTGGGTTGGATCCTTGAATTGGGAAGATCCCCCGGTGAGGGGAATGGCTACCCACTTCAGTATTCTTTCTTGGAGAATTCCATGGGCAGAGCAGCCTGGTGGGCTACAGTCCATGGGGTTACAAAGTCAGAAAGTACTGAGTGACTAACACTTTCATTTTCACACACAGACTACATAGGGAAGCTCCCAAACAAAGACACACCTTAAAGACTGGGAAAGATAACTCTTTTACATAATTTCATACAGACAAACAGAGAACGGAAAAAAAAAAAAAAAAGAGGAATATGTTTCAAAGGAAAGAACAGGTTAAAACCCTGGGGTAAAGGGAATTTAAGGCAATGGAAATAAATAATTTGCCTTATTTATAAAATAAAATAAAAATAAATAAATAAATAAATAAATATTTTGGAAATAATAAATAATAAATGAAGAAGACATAGCAATTTTGATAAAAATGCTCACTAACTCAGGAAAGTAATAGAGGGAAAGAGAGATAAAAATATATTAACCTGTATCAAATATACATAAGTAAAAATAATATAAGAATATTTTTTGTTTCTTATCCAGATTTACTCATCTCCTCTAATGATTTCACATAGAGTTAGATTTAAACCACTCAGTCCAGATATTAAACAGCACACTATAATCCAAGTTTCTTCACATTTGTTTCTGCCCATTTCTCAGATTCCCCATGGCTTCTTACAAAGAATACCTCCATAGGTTTTAAAATAGGAATTATAGAATGGCATTTCAGTCTTGGTATATCTTTTCAGCAAAATTATTGTTTGATTCCCTCTGCCAACAGTTCCCTAATTTCGGTTGAAAACAAAACCAAAAACTGAAACAGCAAAGTAAATACCCTAAAAAAAAAGGCAGTATGAGAAAGCTGCTTCAAACCCTGAAAATGTGGCTGACATCTGGAGCACTGTCCCTTGCTTGGATGAGCAACCCACAATAGACTGGCATTGTGGGAGAAAAAAAATAAAACTGGGCTTTATTGTTAAGACAAGGGGTCATTCATTCTGAAAGGCTGATAATCAACAATTGGCCAGGGCTGGGAACATACTTCGTGAGATTGAGTACAAAATAAAAATGCCAGGACCCTTTATTTATTTAAATAGGAAATAAGATGATTTTCCACTCACATACTTTTAAACTGCCCACTAATGTATCAGACACATTATTAAATATTTTTGAAGGGGATGAGCTTCCTTTTTCCCTTTTTTTATGTCTGTTGGTTTTATAATTTTTGATAAGCAGCAAGGACCTACTGTATAGCATAAGGAACTATACTCAATATTTTATATAACCTATATGAGAAAATAATCTAATAGATAATAGATATATGTATAATTGAATAACTTTGCTTTATACCTGAATCTAACACAATATTGTAAATCAACTATACTTCATTAAAAAAATTAATGTGCAGAAAGAATTATAGATAGCCTGTGGAAGTTCAATGTATGACACAGGGAATAAAAGCTAGTGTTCTGTGACAACCTAGAAGTGTACAATGGAAAAGAAGGTGGGAGGAGGGCTTCTAGAGGGAGGGAACCTAATGCCAATTCATGCTGATGAATGGCAAAAACATCACAAAACTGCAAATTATTTATCCTCAAATTAAAAATAAAATATACAAAAAGGAATTATAGAAAAAGAAAAAAGAAAAAATTTTCAAAAAATAAAACTAGAAGTCAAACCAATATTGTAATCATCAATCAATTAAAATAAATATAGCTATAAAAGATAAGTAAACATAAATTATTAATGGACTCAATACATTAATAAATAACTTAAAGATGCATGAGTAGGAAAATAGTTATAATTTTTTAAAAGCATAATAATGCCATTTACAGCACATGGGTGGACCTAGAGAGTACCACACTAAGTGAAGTGTGTCAGACAGAGAAGGATAAATATATTATATCACTTTTATGTGGAATCAAAAAGATGATACAAATGAACTTATTTACAAAAGAGAAACAGACTCACAGACATAGAAATCAAACTTATGGATACCAAAGGGTAAAGGTGGGGGAGTGATAAATTAGGAATTTGGGAGCAACATATACACAATACTGTATATAATATAGATAAGCAACAAGGACTTACTGCATAGCAGAGGGAACTATAATCAATAGTTGTAACAACCTATATATGAAAAAGTGTGTCCCGGGTGGCTCAGTGGTGAATCTGTCTGCAGTGTAGGGGATGAGAGTTTGATCCCTAGGTCAGGTTGATCCCTTGGAGAGGGAAATGGCAACCCACTCTTGTGAGTTGTACTCTTACCTGGGAAATCACATGGACAGAGGAACCTGGTGGGCTACAGTCCATGGGGCTGCAAAAGAGTCAGAAATGACTTAGTGACTAAACACAACAATATTTGAAAAGAATCTGAAAAAGAACATTTATATTTTTATATACATGCATATTTATATATGTATAACTGAAACATTTAGCTATATATCTGAAACTAACACAGCACTGTAAATCAACTATACCTCGATTAAAATTAAAAAAATAATAATAATTATAAAAAGGGACTCTTTAAATGGAAACAAAGTGTTTTCTTTTTTGAGCTCTCCTGATTTTTTTTTTTTCATTTATTTTTATTAGTTGGAGGCTAATTACTTTACAATATTGTAGTGGTTTTTGCCATACATTGACATGAATCAGCCATGGATTTACACGCATTCCCCATCCCTCTCCCCCCTCCCACCTCCCTCTGCACTGGGAAGACCCAGAGGAATCGGGTAGAGAGGAAGGTGGGAGGGGGGAGCGGGATGGGGAATACATATAAATCTCCTGATGTTTTGTGTTTGCTATTCAATCTTGCACTTCCCTGGGCATGAGAATAATCTTGGGCTATTGTAGGTCCTCACAGGCATCCTGAGTCCCACTCTGAAGGTAAGTGGATGTTCAGAGCCTGCACCTTAATGTTCCTGCCCTGAGTCCAAGACCCTGGGTTGCACATGCTCCAGTGCTGAGTAGACCCAGGAAACAGACAGCCAAGAATTTATTGTTCCATTGAACTTCACTTAAAGTAAAAGAGGAAATTATTAAGAGTTTCAGACTGGCAGCTACAGAGCATCCGATCTCAAGTGTGGGCCTTGCTGTGTGGCTCTGGTCTCATTTCATGAAGCCAGTTCTGCTGAAAATATTCATTAGTAAATATATAAATCCAAACAGTATGTATTTCCTCCTAAAATAACTGAATTTGCTGATTAATTGTCTTTTATATTTTATATTTATTTATATATTTATATATTTTATATTTATTCTCATTATATGGTCCTTTTATACATATTTTAGCACGTCTTACCCTACAGCTAATTTGTCACTATTGTGTCTGCCTGAAAATAGTTTATTAATACTTAAATAATCTCTATAGTTGATCATCTTTATAGATAATTTGCATATCCATATATATAAACATATATGTGCTGTGCTGAGTTTAGTGGCTCAGTCATGACCAACCCTTTGCGACCCCATAGACTGTAGCCCACCAGGCTCCTCTATCCATGGGATTCTCCAGCAAGAATACTGGAGTGGACTGCCATTTCCTTCTCCAGTAGATATGTTCCTGTCTGTATCTATTATACATGACCACACACAGAGATCCACATAATATGTAATTTTGTCATTTTTCTAATAACTTAGAAATTATGGAATGAAACTCAACACATCAGAAATTGTATAAACCTCATTTCTACTATAAGACTCTTTTCAAATCATGTTATATTTTAAGATATCTCTCTATATGTCATCTTTAAGGAAAATAATGTTTTGCAGGGAAAATGCTACCCGGGAAACTTCCCTGTATAAATCATCCACCTTTCTTTTGTAGTTTTCCTTACTGTGTATGCATGCACCCTAAATTGCTTCAATTGTATCTGAGTCTTTGTGACTCTATGTGGTGTATCCTGCCAGATTCCCCTGTCCATGGGATTTTCCAGTCAAGAATACTGAATAGGTTGCCATTTCCTTCTCCGGGAGATCTTCCTGACCCAGGAATCAAACGCAGGTCTCTTGCATCTCCTGCATCAGCAGGCTGATTCTTTACCACTGGCGCCATCTGGGAAGTCCTGTTTTCCTTACTATCTCTTTTAAATGCCAATCTTTCCCTCCTCTCTCTTATGCTTCCCCACTTCCTAGTTTATGGGGAAGTTAAGACATTCCCTTGAACTAAAAGTTTCCCCCCCCCAAATGATGCTGAGTGAATCATAAGTAATTGAAGTTTTCCTGTACACTCTGAGTAGGTTGTAGAGGCCATGGTATATTATTTTCCTCCATATCCAAACAATAATAAAACAGCCCTGTACTGAGATGGAACTCAAGAAAATCTTGTAAAAGTGAATAAATTATTTAAATATTCACTTCAATATTCAGTATTCACTGTGCATAACTAGTCATTCTATTTTTCTCTCTTTCTTTTCATAACTTAGAGTTAGTTCATTAAATAGAGCTATAAAATCTATTGACGTAGTGATTCCTGTGAGATGCTTGTATTTTAGTCAAATTCAGAATGGACTTTTATTAATTGGTTTATCCACTTAGTATTTAATCTCTATTTCTGTCATATGTTACTAGAATAATTCATAGAAAACTTTTCCTCACATTACCTTATTCTTCTCTAATGTCAAATACATACAGAGACTTCTGTCCCAAGAACTTCTGTTAGGAAAAATATCTCTTCCATCCCTGCCTCAAATCCCTTATCTTCTCCTAGCAAACTCATTTCTTATTGCAAAACCTCCCAGACTAAATTTTCAGCTTCCTATTTCTGTTTATTTTCAATATGGAAAGTAATCAAAAATATCATTCTTATTAAATGCCAGCTAATTAAGTTAATTTGACCCATGTGAAAAAATGGTATTAACATTCAAATTTGCAACCTGGAAGTTAAACAAATATTGTTGAAATTGATTATATATAGTCCCTCTTAACTGGCATAGGATATCACACTTCAGATTTTATTTGTTCTTGTTAGAACTTTAACTTAAACACAGATTCTTGTTTTAAAAGCTTTATTTTTCCACACATACACCCATGGCTGATTCATGTCAATGTATGGCAAAAACCAAAGCAATATGGTGAAGTAATTAGCCTTCAATAAAAATAAATAAATAAATACATAAACAAAGTTTTATATTTCTGCTTGTGAAATTTTTTTAAATCTGTAAGCCAAATATATAATATCTCTCTTGTCATACTAGTAATTTATATCCTCCTGCCATTTCCTCATATTTCTCTCAGTTGCCTAACAGTGACTTTTAAACCATTTGATATTCTTGATACATTACTTCTAATAGGACAATTTACCTTGTTCCTCAAGTCTTATTCTGAACTGTGACCAAGTTCAGTCAAAATCAGAAGCAAGATAAATTTCAGATTTGCCCCTTCATTGTAATTCTGCTGTAATTAGAGTAAGTCAAGCTCTCTTTCTCTGTCAGTTACAAGACTACCATAGACTTCAAATTCGTGTTTGACTTTTCCCTTTACATTTTATATAGCATAATAAAAATTCAAGGCAAGGCAGTCAAGTCTCTCTTATACGTCACTGTCCTTTAGAAATGTAAAGACTGCTTTCCAGAGTCTCCACAGTGGTTGCTCAAATAATGCAATCTTATTTTCCCCCACCCTACAGTATTTTGTATAATAATGTTCTTTTTTATTTCTTAAAAACCTTGCTTATTTGATAGTGGATGCTATATGCATGTGCATATAGATAGATAGACAGATAGAGTTATATATGTGGGTGTGCTCAGTCGCTTCAGTCATATTCGAATCTTTAAGACCCTATGGACTGTAGCCCACCCAGCTCCTCTGGCCATGGGATTCTCCAGGCAAGAATACTGGACTGAGTTGCCATGCTCTCCTCCAGGAGATCTTTCCAACCCAAGGATTGAACCAGCATCTCTTATGTCTCCTGCATTTGCAAGTGTGTTCTTTACCATCACCGCTGCCTTTATGTATATAAAATCTCAACCCTGCCTTTTAAACAGTATTCTAATATCATCTATATCTTACTAAGTCTCTACAAGCACCAGACACTTGTCTTATATGAAGCATCTCTCTTTTTTATAATAATTCTGCTCAGTGCTAGTTTTCTCATTTTCTAATGATCAACTGACATGTCATCAAGATGGGATTTTTGTTCCCATCTTGGGACTTTTGGGATTCAAAAATCTCAGTCTTTAAAGTCACTGCTGGCATTTAAATGCCAGAGAAATGTTTGTCTTTCTATTTTTAAGACATTTGTGTAGTTTTCATTTCAAGTACACTTCCTTTCAAATTGGTTGAGTGTCTTATCTGTTAGTTTTTGGATGATGGATGTATATATCCTTGCATGCACTCTTCTTTCCAAAGGTTTTGAGGATCTTTGACAATATTTATCATAGAGCTTGTATTCTACTTATAGTAACCCTGTTTCAACTAGAGTGTAATCTCCACTAAAACACATTTAATTCTTAATACAATGCATGGCATTTCTATGAACCCCAATATGATGTATATATTCCTGAAGATTTTCAGATTTTTTGACTTGAAACAAATTCTCCAACATTGTTAAATCTTCCATGATTATTTTTCCTTTACCATGGGCCTTTTGTGATGAAATGATAAGCTTGTAATGCATTAACTATTTCTGTGTATAATGGTGAGTGGGCGGGGGGGCGGGGAAGAGGATGGCTTATTCCGTCAGGAAGGAGAATTTTATGACTAGTACTGGCAGGAGGAGAAGGGGAAGGCAGAGGATGAGATGGCTGGATGGCATCACCGACTCGATGGACATGAGTTTGAGTAAACTCCGGGAGTTGGTGACGGACAGGGAGGCCTGGCATTCTGTGATTCATGGGGTTGTAAAGAGTCGGACACGACTGAGCGACTGAACTGAACTGAACTAGTGCACAATAGAACAGATTTTTGGACTCTATGGGAGAAGGCGAGGATGGGATGATCTGAGAGATCATCGAAGCATGTATATTATCAAGTGTGAAACAGATCGCCAGTCCAGGTTGGATGCATGAGACAAGTGCTCAGGGCTGGTGCACTGAGATGACCCAGAGGGATGGGATGGCGAGGGAGGTGGGAGGGGGGTTCAGGATGGGGAGCACATGTAAATCCATGGCTGATTCATGTCAATATATGGGAAAAACCACTGCAATATTGTAAAGTAATTAGTCTCCAACTAATAAAAATAATTGGGGAAAAAATAAACATAAAATTTTTTTTAAAAAAAATCAGCTTTTAGTTAGTTTCATTATTATTTTTAAATTCTTTACACTGCACTCATTCTTGCCTATACCCAGGATGGACTTCACCTACTCTCTTCTTAAATTGCAGATTGGCTATGGCATTTGACTTGTTATGAGTATTTTAGGACTTCTATGATGGTACTAGGGGTAAAGAACCCTCCTGCCACTTCAGGAGACATAAGAGTTTGATCCCTTGGTTGGGAAGATCCTGTGGAGGGGATGGTAACCCACCCCAGTACAGTTGCATGGAGAACCCCATGGACAGAGGAGCCTGGCAGGCTACAGTGCATAGGGTCACAAAGAGTTGGACATGATAGAGGCAACTTAGAATACATGAACATTTTAATCTCTTTCTTTTCAACCTGTAAGTTAGGGAAGGACAGCCCAACAGATTGCACTTGACACTGGAAAAAAGAAATTGACAATAGTTTAATTCATCACACGCACAGCCTGGGGAGGAGAAGACTGCCGGCTACACATGTCCGCATGAGGACTGCACTTGGGGACAGAGTAAACAAGCTTCGGGAGGCGCCCTCTGACTGCTCTGCGATGTGGGTGGCTGGTTGGAATAATTTCACAGACTTGCAGCAAGCTGAAGGCTGCTTCTAAGGAATAATCTGGGACTATTCCTCGTCACTTTGTTAAAAGGTAGTTTGGCTGGAGAGCTTATCCATGAGAGCAGAGTGGAGATGAGAGGATTTGACTCAGACATTTGAAGCCATCTTGATTTTATTAGGCTTCAAGGCAAGTCACATATGAACGTGAGAGTTGGACCATAAAGAAGGCTGAGCACCAAACAATTGATGCTTTTGAATTGTGGGGTTGGAGGAGACTCTTGAGAGATCCCTGGACTGCAGGGAGATCAAACCAGTCAATCTTCAAGGAAATCAACCCTGAATATTCATTGGAATGATCGATGCTGAAGATGAAGCTCCAATACTTTGGTCATCTGATGCGAAGAGCAGACTCATTGATAAGACCCTGATGTTGGGAAACACTGAAGGCAAAAGGAAAAGGTGGCAGCAGAGAATATGGTTAGATAGCTCACTGACTTAATGGACATGCATGTGAGAAAATTCTGGGAGACAGTGAAGGACCTGGCATGGTGCAGTCCCTGGGGTTGCAAAGAGTTGGACTCGACTTAGTGACTGAACAACAACAAGAAGGCAAGACATACTATTTAGCTTTAAATTTAGGCTTTATATCACACTGAGTTATCAAATGTTTCTGAAGCTTAAATTCTTTGAGATTTATGTCACACTTGGGTAACAGCTTGTGTAATTATATCTTCTGTTAATATTATTGTATTGGAAATTAATTGATACATAGGCATTAACCAATTTTTATCAAAACAATTAATATTACAATCATGGGCTTCTTTGAACTACTATCTAAAAATATGTGTGCAATCTTATAATAAATTTTCAAATTAAAAAAAAATCTTAACAGGAAAAAAAAATACCAACTTATCACTGATCAACCTTGTTGTATAGAGTGACACACACTGCTGTATTGGACAAAGTTCCATTTCCTCTGAGTTGCAAACAAGTAGACAGGGACATTAAATAAGCACATTGAGCCCAATATGATGGCTTTTTAAGAGTTTTACAAAAATTACCATGTTAAAAAAAAAAGACAAGTTTTGCCTTATATGAGGGTACAAATCTTTCAAACTCTTTCAGCTTATCTTCTTCAAATACAAAATATTATCAGTAACTTTGTATTTACTTTCTTTGTGATTAAAGGTCAATGTAGACTAAGGTCTTCCTGAGCACATATTACTTTTATCATATTGGTGTTGTTCAGTTGCGAAGTCATGTCCAACTCTTTGTAACCCCATGGATTGCAGCATTCTAGGCTCCCTGCCCATCACCAACTCCCAGAGCTTGCTCAGATTCATGTGCACTGAGTCAATGATGCTTTCTAACCATCTCATCCTCTACCGTCCCCTTCTTTTTTTGCCTTCAATCTTTCCCAGCATCAGGGTCTTTTCCCACAAGTCAGCTTTGTGCATCAGTTGGTCAAAGTATTGGAGTTTCAGCTTCAACATCAGTCTTTCCAATGAATATTCAGGGATGGTTTTCTTTAGGATTTACTGATTTGACTTTCTTGCTGTAAAAGAGACTCTCAAGAGTCTTCCCCAACACCAGAGTTCAAAAGCATCAATTATTCAGCACTCAGCCTTCTTTTTGGTCCTACTCTCACATCCAAACAGGACTACTAGAAAAAAAAAAAAAAAATCATAGCTTTGACTAGATCAGCCTTTGTTGGCAAAATGATATCTCTGCTTTTTGATATGCTGTCTAGTTTTGTCATAGCTTACCTTTCAAGGAGCAAGTGTCTTTTAACTTCAAGGCTGAAGTCACCATCCACAGTGATTTTGGAGCCCAAGAAAATGATATCTGTCACTGCTTTGATTTCTTCCCCATCTATTTGCCATGAAGTGATGGGACCAGATGCCATGATCTTAGTTTTTGAATGTTGAGCTTTAAGTAAGCTTTTTCATGCTCCTCTTTCACTTTCATCAAGAGGCTCTTTAGTTCGTTCTTTCACTTTCATCAAGGGGTTCTTTAGTTCCTCTTCAATTTCTGCCATTAGGATGGTTTCATCTGCATATCCTAGATTATTGATATTTCTCCTGGCAATCTTGATTCCAGCTTGAGCTTCATCCAGCCTAGCATTTCATATGATATACTCTGCATTTAAGTTAAATAAGCAAGGTGACAATATACAGACTTTACATACTCCTTTCCCAAATTTGAACGAGTCCATTGTTTCATGGAGGAAAAAAGAAGAGGAAGGAAGGGGAAAGGAAGAAAAAGTAAGAAGGAAGGAAGAGAAAGAGAAGGGAAGAAAAGTGGAAAAAATAGATGAGATGAGAAAAATAAGAAAAAGAGAAACCAGATGAAAAAAAAAAAAAAATGGAGAGGAGAGAAAATGAAAGAGAAGAAAAACAGAAAAGGACAAAGAGAAAGGTTCAGTTCAGTTCAGTTGAATCGTTGAGTTCAGTTCAATCATGTCCAAATATTTCTGACCCCCTAGACTGCAGCACACCTGGCTTATCTGTCCATCACCAACTACAGGAGCTTACTGAAATTCATGTCCATCATGATGATGTGATGCCATCACATAATCCGAAATGGTGATGCCATCCAACCAACTCATTCTCTGTCATCTCTTCCTCCTGCATTCAATCTTTCCCAGCAGCAGGGTCTTTTCAAATGAGTCAGCTCTTCACATCACGTGGCCAAAGTATTGGAGTTTCAGTTTTAACATCACTCCTTCCAATGAATACCCAGGACTGATCTCCTTTAGGATGGACTGGTTGGATATCCTTGCACTCCAAGGAACTCTCAAGAGTCTTCTTCAACACCATCGTTTGAAAGCTTTCATTCTTCAGCACTCAGCTTTCTTTATAGTCCAGTTCTCACATCCATACATGACTACTGGAAAAACCATAGCTTTGAATAGATGGACCATTGTTGATAGAGCAATGTCTCTGCTTTTTAATATGCTTTCTAGGTTTTCATAGCTTTTCTTCCAAGGAGCAATTGTCTTTTAATTTCATGGCTGCAGGCACCATCTGCAGTGGTTTTGGAGCCCAAGAGAACAAAGTCAGTCACTGTTTCCACTGTTTCCCCATCTATTTGCCATGAAGTGATGGGACCAGATGCCATGATGTTAGTTTTCTGAAAAAAAAGAGAGAGAGAGAGAGGTTAGACAGGAAAAGAAAGAAAAGCAGGAAACTTCAATATCCATTCAATGATTTTTCATTACTCTCTTATGCCTCAGTTAGTTTTCAAGAAAAAAATCTTCTATACCAACTGCTGAATACCTATTAACATATGTTTTTATAGCAGGTAGAAATGACATATTATTTCCCTCTGTCTTTTTTTGTATTATTACTGTTTTCCAGAAGTTCAGTGATATTGGAAATGTGACATTTGTGAATTGACAGTCCAAAGGGTAAAATATAAATGCTTGCTTGTGAAACCATATATGTCCCAGTGGAAATGTTCTGAAAGGGAACATTTCACAAGAATGGTCTTTTTAGGCACAATTTACCCAAGTGAACCCTGGAGATTTGGTGATAAGTCAGTACACAGCATGCTGGGGTTGTGTTATTCTAATACTTAGCTTTATGGCATTTTGTGATACTGTGTTAGCTTCTTTCATTCAGTTGTTTACCAAATGCAATATAAATATTGCAAAACAATGATTACTCATATGGCAATTAGTTTGACTCATCAAATTACCAATAATTTTAAATATTTACAAATTGATATTTCACATACACATAAGCAGCAGCACACAAACACACACACACATGCATACAGTCACAAACACATCTCTGAATTAGTGCTAAATGGCCTATCTTATAAAGCCTGGAGAAAGAAAGTAAACTTTCCATAGTCTTTCTAAAGCTTTGGTAAGATTCTGGCCAGTGAAAACTTATAGCTATTGTCTAAAACATTTTTAAAAATTGATTTTATTCATTTATATCTGTAACAATAACTAAAATATGTGGCTTATAATGCCAGCCTCATGATTAAACTGAGAAGGCAGTTAATTGCATATCCAGATAAAACCGGTCCTGACTATTGCCTTGTTTCTCCCGGAACACATAAAATCATCACCAATAACAACAACATTCTGGCCACAAGTAATGCCTATAAGTTCTTAATTAAAGCCACCCTTTGAGTTTCTTTCTGCCTTCATTGTAATAATGATTAAATAGATCTGAAAGGTATCTGTGGAAGAGGAGCAGGATAAGCACTTCACAGCACCCCCAGAAGATGGAAGAGGTCTGGGGCTCATGTCAGAATATGATGTACAAGGTTAATTGTAAGTTGCCCCACATTATTTCTGATATTTTAAAACTTCAGTGGAGTCAGTGTCTTGGGTAAGGTGAGTTCTGGTAGGTTTATGTGCAAGAACTTTAAAAAAAGAGATCTGAGAACTTGACACATCTTATATTCAGGAACTAGGAGAGCAAAGGGAAACATGCTAATACTAAGAAGGCTACATATTCAGACACAGATCCTGGAAAGTTGACCTCAGCCTTATTGGAGACATAAGGTACAGCTCAGAGTGTGCCCTCAGTGGAGGCAAGGAAGCTCACTTTCCATCCTCCTTTGTTGTTGTTCAGTCGCTAAATCATATCGGACTCTAGCGACCCCATGGACTGGAGCCTCGCGGTCTCCTCTCTCCATGAGATTTACCAGCCAAGAATACTGGAGTGGGTCGCCATCTCCTTCTCCAGGAGATCTTCCTGACCCAGGGATTGAACTCGCATCTTCTGCATTGGCAAGCAGGTTTTCTTTACCACTGAGCCACCAGAGTAGACCCCATTTCCCTTGTGTGTGCTCAGCTGCTCAGTCACGTCTGACTCTCTGCTATCCCATGGACTGTAACCCACATTCTCATCTGCCCATGCATCCTCCTTTATCAGTGATTGGCTAAGGTCCTCTCTGAGAACTGTAGCACTCCAGGCTCCTGCCAGGTGTTCCATTACCCCAAGGCAGTCTTCCAGAGAACGCCTTGGATACAAACTGTTAAAGAAAGGCCTGGAAAAGCTGTGAAGAGACAAACAGAAACAAATAAAAAGGCTTAAGAGAATCCAGGAAGGATGATGACATGGTTTTCTTCACAGAAATAGTTAACACAAGTTAAACTATTACCTGGAATTACATCACAGCTAATGGAAAAGCCAGGCCACATTGAACATTTTTAGAAAACATCTTTATTGGAGTATAATGTGGGGCTTCCCCAGTGGCTCAGATGGTGAAAAATCTGATTGCAATGTAGGAGACCTGGGTTTGATCCCTGATTAATGAAGATCCCCTGGAGAAGGAAATGGCTATCCACTGTTGTATTCTTGCTTGGAGAATTCCATGGGCAGATTTATGTACCATAAAATACACTTATTTTAAACGCACAATTCATTTTTTTTTTAGTAAATTTATTGAGTTGTACAACCTCCTCCATAATTCCATTTTAGAACATTTTCATTCTTCCAGTAAAATTCTTCATTTCAGTTTATATTAATAGTTAATCCCCATTTCCAATCTTAACCCTAGGCAACCACTAATCTACTTTCTCTATATAGATTTGGCTTTTCTGGACATTTCATAAATAGAATTGAGAAACATGTGGTGTTTGGGCTTTTTTTTTTAGTATTAAATTTAATATAATCCATTCTACTAATTTTATTGAGCAATTATGTTCCCAGACATTATTATAAACACTGAGGACCAAAAAGAGTCATGGGCATGTTATAGTCTAGTGAGGAAAATGGGCAGTAATCAATAATACAAAATAAATAAAATTTCAAGTAAGTTTTATGATGCTCTGGAAATGTGAATGTGAGCTAAGGGAAGGCTTTCCTAAAGAAATCACATTTAGATGAGATTTAAGAATAGGAGCTAATGAGTCAAAGAACAAAAGGGATCAGAGAGAAGGAACAAAGTATGTCCCGAGAAAGAGGGAGAATGTTGACTATAAGTGATTGAGAAAATGTGGGGAGTTTAGAGAGGGGAAGGGCAAGAAATGACACTGGAGAGAAAGGCAAGGTCAGATTATGTTGAGAGTTATTAAACCTCATACAAATGTCTGGTCTATTTTAAGACCAACAGAAAGATATTGAAATGTTTCAAGTTGGGTTGTAGTAGCGAGGTGACTGACATTACAATCTTTTTGCTTGTTTTTAGAAAGACCCACATTTGATGGTGGATTTTTTTTTTTTTTATTGTTCTCTAAATATAACCTTTAAGTTTAGGAAGAAACATCTTATTTTCCCTGTTAGATGATTAGTTCATGACAAGTAGGTTATTTTAAATGTCACTGAATTTAATAATCAAATGATAAAACAGCCTACTAATGTGTATTTCTGGACAATTTATAGTTCACTGTAGTTGTTTCATTCTGATTGAATAATAGAATAAGCACATCTCTTGTGTGTCTGAGCATTGTTCAACAACGATCTATTCTGATTAAATACTGAGTCTTTATCTCATTCCTCATTTAAGAAATGTTAAATATATTCTTTGGGCTTCCCAGGTGTGCAGTGGTAAAAAATCTGTCTACCAGTACAGGAGACACAGGTTCAGTCCCTGGGTCAGGAAGATCCCTTGGAGAAGGAAATGGCAACCCACTCCAGTATTCTTGCCTGAAAAAATACCATTAACAGAGGAGCATAATGGAATATCGTCCATAGGGTAACAAAGAGTCAGACACAACTGAGAGACTGAGCGTACATATCCATCCACTGTATTGAATAAACTTTGTGGATAACTATGTTGTGTCTCCACATATTTGCAATTTTTCTGGGGTATATGACTAAAAACAAGAACTCAAAAAGACTTTAGTTTGCTAAGAAGCACGTAATATATTTACATGAAAAAATAAAATAGTTAAGGCAATTATACAGATCTTTTGAGCAAAATACTTGCTTTGTTGACCTGAATGATCCTGATGAGTTATTTATATGGATCCAATTTACCAGATAATGACTTTGCAACACCTTCCAATATTCCTGAGTAGATAAAAACTGGATGATTTACCTAAGACATAGAGTAAAGTGAAAAAAGTGTTATACTAAAAATGGAAAACTCATGATCAATAAATAAGAGATAATATGTCTGGTGAATATGAAAAAGGTAATTATGTTGTCTGGTTTCCAATAATCTTTATAATGAATTTGAGAAAAAAATAACAATAATGAAGTAGGGATAGTGGAACTTAAATGGATGCTAACACATCTAATGAAATTGGGGACTTAACGTATACACTTGCTTAGACACACACACACACACACACACACACACACACACAGACTCACACAGGCCAGGTTCTGAAAAGCCCCACCCAAATAATCACTTCTAAGATGTGAAACTGAGATTTTATTCATTGGAATTATTCTGACTTTGTGACCAGAATCAACAATAACCATCGGTACTTTTGTTTATACATTGCTTAGAAAACTCTGGATAAAGAAATAGCAAAAAAAAAAAAAAGAAACCCACATACTTTTTAGTACATATATTACAATTCCTTCTTGTTGTGTCAGTCTGGGTGTGAGTTGGGAAAGAATTTCCAGACATATTTCATTTCAGAAGGGAGTGAGTTTATTGAAAACAAGAAGCAGAGATAATGAGGGCACCGCAAATGTAGCAGTCTGACCTCCTGACAGGCCAAAGAGAGCTGACACTTTTTATGTGTTAGTAGCCATTTTTAAATTTTTTTAATTGGTAGAAAATTGCTTTACACATTTGTGTTGGTTTCTGCCATACAGCAAAGTGAATCAGTCATAATTATATATACATCATTTCCCCCTGAGCCTCCCTTACCTTCCCACATTCAACCCCTCTAAGTCATCTCAGAGCACTAGGCTGGGCCCCTGTGTTATTTAGCAGCTTCCCACTATCTATTTTACACATGATAGTGTATGTATATCAATGCTATTTTCTCTGTAAGCCCCACCTTCATCTTCTACTGAATCCACAATCTGTTTTCTAGTAGGTTCACTAGCAACATTTTTCTAGATTCCATATATATATGTTAAAGGACAATGCTTGCTTTTTCTCTTTCTAACTTACCTCTCTCTGTATATGAGGCTCTGAGCTCATCTACCTCACTACAACTGACTCAAATTCATTTCTTTATGCATTTGTTCATCCTAAGACACTTCAGTCATGTACGATTCTTTGCAACCCTATGAACTGTAGCCCACCAGGTTCCTCTGTCCATTGATTTCTCCAGGAAAGAATACTGGAGTGATTGTCATGCCCTCTTTCAGGGGATCTTCCCAACCCAGAAATTGAACCCATATCTCTTAAGTCTCCTGCGTTATCAGGCAGGCTCCTTACCACTAGCTCCACCTAATTATATGTCTGGGTAACATTCCATTGTATAAATGTACTACAACTTCTTTATCCATTAAGCTGTTGATGGATATCTAGCTTGAGTCTACATCCTGGCTATTTTAAGTATTGCTGCAGTGAACATTGGAATACATGTGTCTTTAAAATTGTGATATTCTCAAGGAATATGCTCAGTAGTGTGATTGCTAGGTCACATGGTAGATTTATCCCTAATTTTAAAAGGAATCTTCACACTGTGTTCTACAGTAGATGTATCAGTTTACAGTTCCACTAACAGTGCAGGAGTGTTCCCTTTTCTCCACATCCCCTCCAACATTAACTGTACATTTTTTGTTGATGGCCATTCTGACTGGTGTGAGATGGTAGCTCACTGTAGTTTTAATTTGCATTATCAAATAATGAAAGAAGGTGAGCATCTTTTCTCAACATCATCTGGCCATCTGTATGCCTTCTTTGGAGAAATGTCTGTCTAGGTTTTCTTTATACTTTTGATTAAAGGTTCAATCCAAGAAGAAAATATAACAATTATAAATATATATGCATCCAACATTGGAGCACTTGAATACATACAGCAAATGCTAACACTATAAAAAGCAAGTGAACAGTAACACAATAATAATGGGGAACTTTAACACCCCAGTCAGACCAATGGACAGATCATTCAGACAACAAATTAATGAGGAAACACAAGCCTTAAATGACACATTGGATGAGCTTGACCTAATTGCTATCTATAGGATATTCCATCCAAAAATGGCAGAATACACTTTTTTCTCAAGTGCACATGAAGCATTCACCAGGATAGATCACATCTTGCATCACAAATCAAGCCTTGGTAAATTTAGGAAACTTGAAATTGTATCAATTTTTTCTTTTTTTTTTACTGACCTCAACATTTTTTTTTTTTTTTTTGACCTCAACATTTTTACAGGGGGAAAAAAAAAACAAACTAAAAAGACACAAACACAAAGAGGCTAAACCATGTTTCTAAGTAGCCAATAGGTCACTGAAGAAAGCAAAGGGGAAATTAAAAAAAAAATAAAATCTAGAAATAAGTGACAGCAAAATCACAACTCAAAACTATAGGATGTAGTAAAAGCAGTGCTAAGAGAAAAGTTTATAGCAATACAAGCCTACCTCAAAAAACAAGAAAAATATCAGACAAACTACCTGACTTTACACTTAAAGCAGCTAGAAAAAGAAGAACAAGAACAACAACAAAAACCCAAAGTTAGTAAAGGGAAAGAAAAAGTATAGATTAGAGCAGAATTAAATGGAAAAGAAATAAAGGAAGCAATAACAAAGATTAATAAAAATAAACATTGGTTCTTTCAGAAGATAAAATGGACAAGTCATTAGCAAGACTCATCTAATAGCCAGTTTTCATGGCCTCAAGACAAAGAAAATACCTGCTGGAAGGGTGGCAATTGTCAACTAGTTAGAGTGCTATAGGGTGAGAATAGGGTGGGCATTTTTTGCCTAATTTGAGGCCAGGAAGCGTTCCAGTGATGATCAAGTGGGTTTCAGCAATAGTTAGAAAAGAGTTTAGTCAGACTAAGAGGTGACCTTGGTTCTGGGTTCCACTTCTCTGGTCTTCATGCTAGGCTCCACATTTCTGTTCTCAGAACCCTATGATGAAAGTAAATTATTGCTACTACTTTATAGAAGAAGAAACTGAGAACGAGAATAAAATATTTGCTCAAAGCCACACAATCATCAAAGTAATGAATTCAGAAATCAAATCTCAGTTCTTCATGATTCCAGAGTTTCTATAATTTTTCCTTCTCTCTGTAAAGTACTTACAACTCACACTTCTATGCTAGTTTTACCTGAAATGCATTTTCTTCCTTAAAATATCATATTAAATTTAATTATACACTAGATAGATGTTTCTATATTATAAAAACTGTGGTGTGAAGAATTGAAGATTTATTTATTTTGAGATATCATTATTTTTTTAGTAATACAAACTCTTGAAAATGATTGTAATCTAGGCAGATTTGTGTATCAGATAAAATATTTCAATTTTAATGACTGGAACCTGCAGGTGATAAAGAGACTGACACATTTTGCAGTATATATATTTCTCAACTTGCAACGGAATTATGTTCCAATAGTTACATCATAAATTAAGCATAAGTTAAAAATGTATTTAATAAATTCTTATTTAATAAAATCCACTTAGGTGAACCTTAAATGTGCTCAGAACACTTACAGTAGCCTACATACGTTTGAATATCATCTAACACAAAGCCTATCTTATAATAAAGTGTTGACTACCCCATGCACTTTATTGAATATGGTACTGAAAGAAAGGAAAAAAAAAAGAATAGTTGTCTGGGTACAAAATGGTTCTAAGTGTAGCAGTTGTTTACCTGCAGGATGTGTGACTGACAGGGAACTCTATTTCACAGATGTTGCCCCATATCACCAAAGAATATGTATCTCTGGGAAAGGTCAAAAATCAAAACTGAAGTACAGTTCCCACTGAATTGGTATCACTTTCATATTATTGCAAAATCAAAAAAATCATAAGTGAAAATTATCTTAAATCAGTGACCATGAGTGTTCCCAGTTACAAGTAAGAGTTTGAAAAAATTTAGGTATCTGGACATTTGCCTCTTTGTATCATGGTGTTCTGCCTATGTTGTTGTTCTTGTTCTAGTCTTATGTGGGGATTGAGAGTGTTCTATCTACTCTTGAGATTTTATCTATCCTAAGTCTGTGTCTGTATAGCATAGTTGTGTCCAACTGTCTGCAATCCTACAGACTGTAGCCTGCCAGGCTCCTCTGTCCTTGGGATTCTCCATGCAAGAATACTGGAGTGGACTGCCATTCCTTTCTCCAGATGATCTTCCTGGCCCACGGATTGAACCCGGGTCTTCTGCATTACAGGCATATTCTTTATTGTTTGCGCTACAGAGAAGACCCCAATGTCTATATAATGACCAAATAATTGGTCAAGTCATTCAAATGATAATTTGGCCTTGTAAAAACTAGGGGAAAAAATTAATTATATGGCTGAAATGAATAGTCTGAAGATCTGTTTTTAATACATTGTACCAAAAGTTCCCTGGAGGAGGGCATGTCAACCCACTGCAGTATTCTTGCCTGGAGAATCCCATGGATTGGGGAGCTTGGCAGGCTACAGTCCACAGGGTCACAAAGAGTTGGACATGACTGAAGTAACAGCGCTCACACACGCACCAAATGTTTTACTGCTCCACATTCTCTTAAAGAAAGATTCATATACAGCGATTTTATGATTATGAAAGACAGTGAAACTGATTTCTAGTAGGTTAATTAACAGCTTATGTAATCAGTATGTTATGTGGACATACACTGAATTCTAGAAAGTAACTTTTACTTTGAAATAAAAGGGGCTATTAGTGGAAAAGTAGTAAGAGGTTTGTCTGCAGAAATACCAGTATTTCTCTGGATATTTTTCAAAGCATATCTCTCTGCTCTTCCACCCTGCTATACCTTCGCCCCCCAAACATATGCACACATATGTCAAGTGTTACCGTTAGTGTTACTAGCAGAGCATATACATACCTTCTGGGTTTTAAAAGTGTAAGAAGGAATGAGAATCAATGAGGTGGTAGAGATAATGGCAGAGTGGTGTGGGTGGAGAGAGATTACCAGATTATGGCCATCTACTATCTACGTGAACTGGAGCACAATACTCACACATCTTGCCTTTCTGTTTCTTACCCAAAGGATGAATTAGATCTTAGTGTATTGTAATACACTAAGGAATTAGATCTTAGTGTATTGTAATATTCTTTCTAACTCCCCTATCTTCTACTACTATATTCTTTAAAATTTTACACAAGACCTAGAAGTCTGTAATTTTAATACAATTCAACAAACTAAAGTTATAGATAAATAGCTCTGTTGAAGCTTTACTGTTGTTTTATATCCAATCAGGTTGGAAAAAAAAACTTCTTTTATCTTTCTTAATTCTACCTCATTTCTTCCCTTTTCTAAACCCTCTAATTGGAAAATATTTCACTTTAAATAGTATAATTTATACTCAATTCCTCACTGACATTTCAGTCATATTCTAGGTGTCATTGTCAGATGTTTGTCTTATTTTTAAATGTTATGCTTTTCCTGGTTTTAGTCTATTTAATTTGTTTCCCCCACACCCAATGTGAACTGCAGTTTTTATTTGTTTGTATTCAGTGATCATTTTTTTTTTTTTTTCCTCCTAAGGAGCATTCTTTCTTAAGCACTACAGTGATAAAGGCATTTGATATATACTCTAGGCAGAGATCCAGATCCAGCTTTGTAGAAAATAAGAGTGGACTTCCAACTAGTTCGAGCAGTGTAAGAAGAGTACTTTTATGGTATGAGCAGTGTTTAGCACATCAAGAGTAGTGTTTTGTTCTGGCAGTGTCAAAACTTTCAAAACACTGGGAGTGCTTTTGCTATTTTATTCAAATTAATTCTTCATTCAGTTATCCTAGGTAATAAGTGATAAATTTAAAATCATGATCAAATAAAATCCTTTACTTTAGCCCTATTGTCATAACATTAGAAATGCAGCAGAGCTCTTGGATTAAGATTTCAAATGGATGTGTCAGCAAGGCTTATTGTCCAATAAACTACACTATACTGGCACTGCACCATGCAAATAGACTTTGATTCTTAACAGTGGCTTTTGCTTTAAAAGAAAGGAAACAATTTTCAGAAAAGTAAGTGCATGCAGAGTAAAATGGCCTGCCTGCAGACAGTGCACTAGGCTCACAAAAGTAGCTGGGAATTGAGCATAGAAAAAGGCTTTAAACTGATTTTGGTCATTTCATATTCAGAGCACATCTGCCCTTCAGATTTTCCCTGAAACATACCATGTTTCAGACCCCGCAGATTCCCAGCACGTCTCCTTTTGCTATGCTGTCAACACACACAGCCTCTGGAGGAGTTGAGGTCCCAGCCTTGTAATGGTAGCCTGCCCTTGGAACACTGCGGGAACGAGGAGATAATAAGATCATAGGATCTTAGTGTTTGTGGAAGCCTCTGAGAGACTCTATTTATCCACCCAAAGGAAGAATCCATATTCATATATCTCTAACAAATGACCATGCAGTCTCCTCTTGATACTTTCTGTCATGGAGAGATAATTTGAATTCTGGGAATCTCAGTCATTTCTTCCTGATTTTACCCCAAATATGTCTTCCAGGTCAATCTGCTGGTTGTGTTTTCATTGTCTATGGCAAGCCACAATCTTTTTACAACTGACTATATTTAACCTGTTGAAGAATACAAACACGACCCTATTTACTGAGTTTTATGTTTAAAAACCAATTTTCTTTCTACTTCTTCTCATAAAATCTCATACTCAGATCCTGTGAAATGATAATCAGTTTACATATGGTATGGTGAGAAGCTGACTCACAAATACATGTTGAGACTGTAATAAGCAAAAAGAGAAACAGATTCCTTACTGATCTCTCTAACATTTCAACTACAGGCCGTCTGTTCTGCGGTTATTAGTGTTACTACAGGCTGTCGTCTTTTCAACTTATCTTTACCCACAGAAGGAACAGACTACTGATTAGACTTTCTTCTTTGACAATCAGCTGCCATTTTAGATGCCTTCATGTGTAAACCATGCTGAGAACTTTAAATAAATAAATGCATCTGTAAAACCAAATAGAACTAATTTGGAAAGTTTGCCTTCAAGTTTATCCTAATTTAAAATCTCTGTTAAGATAATACCTATGATTAATGGATGTATGTACTAGTTTTGTGCCAAGTGAACACCTTTATAACTTCTCTTTTATTAAGGATTGTAATATATAGAAAAATTTAAAGATTTAAATTGATGTATTTTATTTCTATCAAAATCTCTATCAAAATCAATTGATGTGTTTTTCTATCAAAATAATGTATTATCATGAGAAAAATAAAGTATATATTTAAAAACAAAATATAATATCCAAACAAACCCAGATCCATGTACAAGCACTGCCACTTTGTTTCATTCGATTATTTTATTGAAGTATAGTTGACTACAAGATTGTTTTACTTTCTACTATACAACAAAATGATTCAGTTATACATATACATATATTTTTCAAATTCTTTTCCATTATGGCTTATTACAGAATATAAAATATAATTCCCTATACTATATAGTAGGACCTTGTTGTTTATCCATTCTATATATAAGAGTTTGCATCTGCTAATTCCCAAATCTTAATCCATCCCTCTCGCTCCAGCACTGCCACTTTCTAGTTATATGTTCATGGGAATTTTATTTTTCCCTTCCTGCCTTATTTTTCTCAAGCGTAATTTAGTTGTGATAACTATGTGTACCTTACTGTGTTTTTCTGAGTTTCCAATATGAATCATATAGCATAGTATATGGTAAACAGTAAGCTTAAACTATTTTGTTCTAGATGTGTTGGATAGTTGATAATGTGAAAATGATGATAATGAATCCAAAGGTGGTAATTGTTATAATCATGATAATATTGGTATGTCTAATTAACACAAGATCAAGAATAGCAGAACTAAACAAAAAAAAAAAACAATTTGAGATCAGGTGACATTCTTTAGACTGGGACTGTAACACATGTGCACGTGCACACACACACACACACACACACACACACACACATCCATGTATGGGAGTAGGGTAGAGTGAGAGAGAAAGTGTCAGACTGGTCAATGCATGAACTATATTTCTTTCATGTGCCAGAAAGAGTTTACTGATTTAGGGTGAAAAAGTTTACTGACCTAGGGTAAAAATAAGTGCAAGTTCAGGGTGTAGCTGCACAATGACAACTTAAACACAGTGAAATAACTACATGCACTCACTTCCTTATGGAATCAGGAGAGATAGAGTAGAACAAAATAAATTCCACCCTCCCCCCAAAAAAAAACTAACATGAAACAAAAACAAATAAAAACAGGAAATAGTAATGAACATGAGATCAAACTTTAAAAAAAAAAGTAAATAGAGCAATAGTAACAGGCTTTGTGAATGAAAACATAATTTAAGGTGCCTATAGAATGAGGTAAAAAATTGCAGACTCAGAAAAGCCTTCAATATCAGGCATTATGAAACATAGTGCTGTAATAGAGAACAAACCTGAGTCTATATTGAATAAATTCCTTTAATTTTAACCCTTGTGCTCTATTGCCTGTGGTTAGTCATGCTGGTTCTTCACTTTTGCTTAGGAATGTTGCCTATAGCCTGAAATATTAAGAGTAACCTAGTCTCGAGGTTCTGACTTTTACACTTTGAACATGTTTCCAATCATATAGAGATTAAAAGTTTTGGAACAGAGAATAGCATTTGTCTTGGAGTTTTATAGGACCATAAACAGACCTACTTGGACAACTGCAAGAACAAAAGATTCCTGCACCAAGAAGTTTTCAACAACCAGCCACTACCCTCTTCCCTTTTAGTAACACAAAGCCTGAGTTCTAACTTGGGTAAAATGATTATTTGAGATAGTCCACCATCTTCTCGCTCTGCTGACTTTCCAAAGAAAGTCATTATCCCTTGGCCCAACAACTTGTCTCTTCATTTGTTGGTCTATCATACTGTGAGCAGTGGTAGGTTGGACTGGTAACCACACCAGAATGCTATCAGAGTTTAAAAGTCAATATGCAAACATGTTGGAGAAGGCAATGGCAACCCGCTCCAGTACTCTTGACTGGAAAATCCCATGGATGGAGGAGCCTGGTGGGCTACAGTCCATGGGGTTACAAGGAGTCGGACTCGACCGAATGACTTCACTTTCGCTTTTCCCTTTCATGAATTGGAGAAGGAACTGGCAGCCCACTCCAGTATTCTTGCCTGGAGAATCCCAAGGACAGAGGAGCCTGGTGGGCTGCCGTCTATGGGGTCGCACAGAGTCAGACACGACTGACGCCACTTAGAAGCAGCAGTAGCAGCATGCAAGCATGTTAGATTCCACTTTCCCACAATAATCCTAATGAAACAAGTTACTACAGAAAAAGGAGATTTAATCTCATGGAAATGAACATTATTGGCCCCCAAATGGAGTTGTGGGAGGGATAAATGGTTGGGAATAGGAGGATGAAGGTAAATACCTGTGTCTAATAGATACTGAAATTTAAAAATGACAATAACAAGAGCAGCAGTAAGCTTAGTAAAATGTATATAGACACAAGGCAAATAAAGAGTAAGGATATGTTGACCAGAGATTAAACCTAGAAATAGGAAGGCAGGCAATGAATACAGGGCAGATTTTTAACACCTAATCTCCTTATGAACCCTCTTCTGACTAATTATTAGATAAAAGTTTAACTTTCCAAATCTGGACCTCCTTCCTAACCATTGGCCTTATATGATAACAAAAGCACAGACACTGTCTTTTAAATATATACCGTCCTGGGGCAATTAACAAAATGGTTGTGAAAATGAAAGGGACTCAGTGGTGTCCGACTCTCTGCGACTCCATGGACTATACAATCCATGGAATTTTCCAAGCTGGAAACCTGGAGTGGGTAGCCTATCCCTTCTTCAGTGGATCTTCCTGACACAAGAATTGAACTGGGTTCTCCTGCAAGGTAGGCAGATTCTTTACCAGCTAAGCTACCAGAGAAGCCCCAAACAGTTACATGTTATTTTTATTCATGCTGCTATTTGGACTGTAGTTAAAAAATTATCATTTGACTTATTGTTTCTTCCTAGATAAAAATGATGCTTTCAAGAAAAAAAAAAAAAAAAGCACAACTCCTTTTAAGAGCTAATGCGAAGCAATTTCTGAGTTAATAAATGATATTTTACAAGAATCCCAAAGCAACTTTGTCCCTTGGGACATCATTTATTCTGCAAAATGAAAGAGAATGTTCAAAGACCAAAATTCACTTTCTCCCTATGGCCCCTTGATTGTGATTAAGTTCTTGGTAACCTCATTGGTGTTCCTTTCAAATCACACAAACTATTCAGATTCAATTACTTTGACCTAAAATGTCCATTTTTTTTAAAAAGAAAATCTTTTTTAAATTTGTGCCTACTTGAAAAAAGAAAAGAAAAGAAAAGAAAACTAACCTAGGTATATGACTTTCCATTAGAAGGTAGCACATTACTAAATTCCATGAAGTAAATACACACACATACACATAAACACACATCTACACACAGACACACATCCTCAATGCAAGAACTGGCTACATAGTTTGTGGAGCCCAGTGAAAAATGAAAATGTTAGTCTTATTGGGAATAAGCTAATTTGTGAAGAGATTACATGGCATTAATTCACAGTGTCCTACTGTGTTCTCTTGATGCTTAAAAAATAGTAAACATTGAGATGAACAGAAATGCTTCATAATAAGAAATGGTCAGTCCTCATGGACTTGACCTCCCTGCATTATTTCAGATGCAGGCATTCTTGTAGCTATGAAACTATCAACGTCTCTATTCTTCAACCCTCTCCAATCTTGGTTTCCATAACACTGTCAATGTTTTCTGTGTTATGCATAGAAACATCACATTCCTTATACATAAAACCAAATTTAAATTTTGTTCAAATCTGTGTTTTCCTTATTTACCAAATATCTCAATCCAAAAACCTGGGACTCAAATTTAGTTTGTTTTCCTCCCTCATTTCTTATATTTAGTTAAATTCCACTTCATGTTGATTATACTACTTTAGTGTTTTGTTTAATCTTGCTTCTTTCCCTACTTACTATCTTAGCATGGTGGTGGTTTAGTTGTTAAGTCATGTCCAACACTTTGTGACTCCATGGGCTGTAGTCTGTCAGGCTTCCCTTTCCATGGGATTTCCCAGGCAAGAACACTGGAGTGGGTTGCAATTTCCTTCTCCACTACTTTAGCATGGTGTTCTATAAATTCTTCATTTGTGTTAGTCCAAAAGTTGTGTAGCTGGTATCTTTGCTTCTTTCAAAAATCTACTTCCTCTCACATTCAATTGGTAATTATCTTGGTTCAAAGAGAAATCTTCCTAAAATATGAATTTAGTTTTGTTCGTTCCTCTTTAGATTCTTCACTACACTTCCTTTCCTCTAAGATTAATTCTCTAAGACTTTCTTCACTACAAAGGATATCAATAATTAGACTTTCCTACAATATCAGCTTCATGGTTACCACTCATCATTATGCTCAATCGTAGAGAATTAGAATGGCTGAAGTTAAGGAGGTCAAAGGCAATGATAAATTCTTCATAAGGGAATAGTAACTTCAAACTTTAAGAATGAGATTATGTGAATATTATTCATTAGTCTTGATGGTAACAGAGAGGAGTTGGGCCATAACATAGTAAGGATCATACAGTAGTAACTCCAGGAGATAGTGAAGGATAGGGGAGCATGCTATGATGCAGTCCATGGGGCTGCAAAGAGTTGGCCACGACTTCATGACTGAATGACAACAACAACAATGACTTTGGCTAAGATCATTTCCTGAAGGCCTACCTTGCCTTTTAAGCCTGCTGGAACTTGTTCCGTAGTAGTTCCCATAAGATTCCATGTGCCAAGGACAAGTAGACAAGATAGCATGGGGCCAAAATTATCCAGAAAATGTATGAAAGATTGGTAGTTTTGGCATTTTTTTCTGGATTGGTTTTATCACATCTTGGTAAAAGATAGTTTCTATTGCAAGTTTATTCATCTGAATCCCCAGCATAATGAAAGAAAATTGCTATTGTTCAGTCACTGAGTCCTGTCTGACTCTTTGCAACCCTATGGATTGCAGCACATCAGCCTTCCCTGTCCTTTACTATCTACCAGAATTTTCTCAAATTCATATTCATTGAGTCAGTGATGCTATCCAACCATCTCATCTTCTGTCGTCCCCTACTCCTCTTGTCCTTAATCATTCTAAGCATCAGGGTCTTTTCCAACAAGTCAGTTCTTTGCATCAGATGGTCAAAGTATTGGAGCTTCAGTTTTAGCATCAGTCCTTCCGATGAATATTCAGGATTGATTTCCTTTAGGATTGGCTGGTTTGATCTTGCTATCCAAGGGACTCTCAAGAGTCTTTTCCAGCACCACAGCTCAAAAGAGTCATTTTTTTGGTGCTCAGCTTTCCTTATGGCCCAACTCTCACACCTGTATATGACTATTGGAAAAACCATAGCTTTGACTAGGCAGACCTTTGTCAGCAAATTGATGTCTCTGCTTTTAATATGCTATCTAGATTTGTCATAGCTTTTCTCACAAGAAGCAATAATCTTTTAATTTCATGGCTGCAAGCAGTGTCACAGTGATTTTGGAGCCCAAGAAAATAAAATCTGTTACTTTTTCCATTGTTTCCCCATCTACTTGCCATGAAGTGATGGAAGAAAATTAAAAGTACTTAAATCTGGGAAAAGAGTAAAAGAGAAGGCCAGAAACACTATGAGATCCTCAAAATGGAGTTTCTAGAAAGA
The DNA here is from genome assembly GCF_963930625.1 of Muntiacus reevesi. Taxonomy (NCBI): domain Eukaryota; kingdom Metazoa; phylum Chordata; class Mammalia; order Artiodactyla; family Cervidae; genus Muntiacus; species Muntiacus reevesi. Next base: position 51,783,242 of record NC_089251.1, on the reverse strand, counting down.
TAAGAAGATTAATTTCAGGTGTAAAAAGTAAGTCAAAGTTTTATTTATTGAAAGATTTTCAGAACAGTACCCTAACAGTAACTCTAAGTTCTGTCTTTCTTCTCATGCCTTCTATAGCAGTTGGTTCAATTTTTAATAGAATCAAAGCATCCTAACACATCTAAATAACTTTTCCATGTCAATTCAGCGAGAAAGTCAGAGAAGATTCACAGTCATATCTGCTTTTCTTCAAATTCATTTCTCTGCTTTTCCAAATATGGCATGTTCTCTCTAGGAACTTTCAGAGAGTTAGAGAATTGAGAATCAACTATTTCAGTACTCTGATCTAATTTATACATTTCCATTTTTCAGGTGAGAAAATGAGATATAAAGAGTGCTAGTGACTTGTGCAAAGTCATAGACCTATTATGTAATAGTTATAGAATTACTATGAGAAGCAACATGAAGTTTATTCTTTCTACCTCTTCCTTTCCTCTTTCTTCCTTTTAACCTTTATTATTTCTTTACAAATTTTCCCCCAAAATCAGTGGAGCAGCCCAAGGAGTGATGCCTCACACTTCCTCCATAAGTCCAGCTATCCCTCCCCTAGATAGTTTAAACATTTGTAAAGCCTACTGATTTTGCTTTCCTATGAGCAACTTGTACACCTGTAAAACTTTGGCTGCTCCCATTAGATCTCTCCTACTCAGCACACTCATTTAGGAATCACAATCTTTTCTTGAACTCTGAGAATGCATATGTGACTATATTTTAATAGATAAAAATAATACAATCTCATGTATTAGATGCTAATAAATTATAGTTATATTTTATATATAGTGGATTTGCAAAGCAAAGGTCCAAAAATAAAATAGTGACTTGAAAATTTTAAAAAATACCAAGAGAGAGAAAGGGTATTTTAATAACATAAACATCATTTTCCAAAAGACGAGTATTCTTCCACTTCAACAATAAATCAAAATAAATAAAAAATAACACAGTAAGTGAGCTTTTAAGCAAATAATGGTTTTACCAGAGGTTTCTTTTTCTTCCTCTTCCACCTATTTCCCCTTGGTTTAATTCTATTCTTGTCCTACTAAACTCACCCCAGCTCCATATTTTCTGAATCATTGCCTCTGACTCTTGTTATTTATTCATTTATTTATTTATTCAAGCATTGACAATTTTGAGATTTTCTCAGCTCAGCAATCTATAGATCATTCATCAGCATGGAAATATCTTTCCAGCAGTGACCTTGGCATTCCCAGAACAACATACCAGTCCATTAGGTCAATATCCATGTTATAGAGCAAATGTAAATCTAGAGAGAAACTTATTTAAAAGTTTACATAATCTTTCTGGGTTACATTTTTGTACATTCTCTTACATTATTAGGAAAATGAAACTAAACACTGAACAAAAGTTTATGAAATCAACAGGTGGTTGTAAGTCATTCTTTATTCTATATTTATTAGTTATTGCCAAAATTGGGATTCACTGCTCAATTTAGATGAATTTTATTTTCCCTGAAAGATGTTGCTTGTTGTGGAATGATCCGTTGAATTGCTCAAGTTGCAAGCAGAGTTGCAAAAAGAAAGCTCCAGCCTTATGATTTAAGCACTTGGGTTGTGATATATAATATATGCGCTTTTGCCAGTATTGTATTATTCTCTCAGAATGGAAGGTCTCTTTTTTTCTCCTTATGAACTCCTTAACTATATAAAACTGCATATTTATGGAAGTCTACCCCAATTTCTTAAACACTGGGCTGAAAGAACATGGTCTGTGAGGAAAGAAAACCTCAATTTTGATTCTTCTTTTATCAACATTAGCTGCAAGACCCTGTCAGGTTCTTTTTACCTGAACTGCATTTTCCTAAAATGTCTATTGTGAACAATATTTCTCTTGCAAGGTCATTTGAAAAATTATGAACTCTAGGGCTAAAATATTCATCACTCAATAATTTGTCATCTTTTTATTACTAGTTAGTTTTCCCACTTGTTAATTGTTTTTTTTTTTTAGTTTTATTTTTTAATTTTTTTTTCATTTATTTTTATTAGTTGGAGGCTAATTACTTTACAATATTGTAGTGGTTTTTGTCATACATTGACATGAATCAGTCATGGATTTACAAGTATTCCCCATTGGAGAGGGAGGTGGGAGGGGGGATCGGGATGTTAATTGTTTTCTTCCTATTTGTATAGTAATTATTTAGCTCAGTTGATCTGTTTGCTTCTATGTTTGTGCAGTACCCCATACTCATTAGAAATGAAATAAGAAAGAAGGATTAAATAATACCGAGGAGGTGCAAGCCCAGGATGATGAAAGTGAGGAAAAAGGAGTAGTGAAGAACAGAAGACACAATGCAATGCAAGCAATTCCTTCTTGTTCTGGTTACCATTTCATATTGGGTAAGGATGAGATACAGCAGATTAATCAACACTCAGAACTTAGGATGGGTTGAGAAGAGCACTACTTGAGGTAGTCTTTTACCTGGATAATTATGTACCTGGATCCTTCCTGAACCCCCTCCCTATTTGTCTTGGTTGCCACATTGGGCTGAATCATCTGACTCTTTGGTAGCACTGTATAAGTGTTGTCACACACTGCAATGGTGTATTGTTTATGAAAATCTGAAAGAAGGATGCTCCACTTAGTGCAGATGGATTCCAGTAGAACAAGATGAGAAGTGATTGGAATCTCAAAGGGCCACAAGGATTATAATCCAGTACTATATTTCTCCCATTATGCTGGGTAAAACTTGAGGAAAGTATTTTCTTCTCTTCTTTACTATGTCCAATTCTTAATATATATCCTGAGAGTGAATATTCACCTATAAGATCAACAAATGAAGTAATTAAAGAATAGAAGCAACATCATTGTACCCAAATTATTTCATTCCTTAGAAGATAAAATAAAACAGTGAATGGCATGTTGAGCATAAGTTGACTAGAAAGTTGAGTTAGAAAGCTAATTCAAATTATTATTAGTATTACTATTGCCAAATAATTGCAATGGATGAATCACCTCTTTGATTACCAAAATCAAAGAACCAAAGCAAAGCAATCTAGCCATATGGATACATCAGTTGCAATTTGTATCATCAAAAAGATTGTCTCTCTTCCCTTTGCCTGTCTTTCTCTATTTGTGACCTCCTGTAATGATCTTAGAGTTTTCTTCTCTTATTTTAAACATTACTGTCAAATCGCTTTCACCATAAAAACGTGAAAAAACTCAAAATTCTATATAAAACACACATTCCTTAGCTCTGGATCTATTTCCTTCATTGCCTTCATGTTTTAAAATATTTTCATTTGTTTCATTGTGTATATTTATGTGTGTGTTTATGTATGTGTCACAAATCACTCAGAAATGATTCCAATACAAGTTCCAAAAGGCAACTTAAATACCACTCTGATTAATTTGTTTTAAGAAAAAAAGCATATGTTTGTAATTCTACAAGGTACATGGAAAACATCTAAATTAAAAGTGAGGGGACAAAGCCCATAGGAAAAATCAAGTGTTATTGAGCACTTGTGGCTCAGGGACGTGTCACCTTTGTTTGTATAACACATGTGTGCTTAGTCATTCAGTTGTGTCTAGCCCACCAGGCTCCTCTGTCCATGGGATTTTTCAGGCAGGAATTCTGGAGTGGGCTGCCAGTTCCTTCTCCACAGGATCTTGTTGACACATGAATCGAATCTGCATCTCCTGTGTCTCCTTCATTACAAGCAGTTTCTTTACCTGTCTGAGCCACTGGAGATTTATGGATAGCATTTAAATGAATACCTACTTCAGAAAAAAAAATGCTTCAGTATCCTTTAATGTGGCGCTTATGGCTGGCAATTCCCTTTGGGAAGATATTTGGTAGGCTGACAATTATGTGGCCCACAAGCCACTGCTAGCTGCCTACCTACTCCACCCTACCTTTCAGTAACAATCATAGCAAAACCTGACCATTGATTTGTATTCCAGTTTTTAGCTTTTAAATAAGGGCCCTAATGTTAATCTTAGATTCCGGTAGTTTAGCTTGCTTTTAAAGCTTCATTCTCAAATAGGACTTTACCCACCCCAAACTAATGTTTTGGATTTACTGCTGTTCAGAGGGACTTGATTAAGGGTTTAAATAATTCATTGCAACATTTTAAATCTCTTGACCTATCTGTTGTGTACCAGAAATGCCATCTTCAAATGCGCCCTCCCAAAAAAATCATGAACTCAAAGTCCTTTGCTACGTAGTCAAATTTTCCAGAAGCAAAGGTGTGGACAAGCATTTTCCAAACTGAAAAATTATGTTGTACCATTCAATTTTATCAGGGTATCACTCTAGGGAACTTTTTTTTTTTTAATGGTGAAATTTTGAAAATCTGCATACTTTCTCTTCCAGCCTTGTTTCCCACCACCACACACATACCTAGTCCCTAAATGCAAATTAAAGGCTCAAAGACTTGCTGTGAAGATATATGTTATGTGTTATTTATTTCAGTGCTATCCAAGGTCTGTGTTTAAAGAAGATTTGAAGCATATAAATAGATAAATATCTATCTATAAATATACTGGGGAGGTAGTGGTTCACAAAACTCACTTTGGGAAACACTGGGCTAGATGAAGTTACAACAGAAAGGTGGTAACTACTTTAGAACATTCTTCATATCTTTTCCCAAAGACCCTGTACCAAAGAAGCCATCTCAACATCCTTTGCTTGTTTATATATTTGTATCATGTTGAAATTCTGTAGTATGCCTTGCCTATAGTCATTCATGATACCTTTATAACACATTATTTAGTAGCAGTACTTCACAAGGAATTCATTGGATTTTCATAACAATCTCTTTTCTGAAAAATATTATTTTATGTTGGAGGAGGATTGATTGTGTTAATTTCAGGTGTACAGCTCATATATATTGTCCATCAAAATGATTCAGTTATACATATATATGTATCTATTCTTCCATTTATTTTCCCATTTAGGTTATTACAGAGTATTGAGCGGAGGTCCCTGTGCTATACAGGAGGTTTCTGTTGGTTATCTATTTTAACTATAGCATGCTGTACCAGTAATTTTTTTTTGTTTTTGGCTACTCAGTTTGTGGGATCTCAGTTCCTTGACAAGTGATTGAACCCAGGCCATGACAGTGAAAGCCAGGAATCCGAACCACCAGACAACCAAGGGATTTCCCATAACAAAGTGGGTATTAATATCCTATTTATAGATAATGACAGTATAATTCAACTAGCTAAAAAAAAATCCCTGTTTATTTAAGTGATCTCATTTTTTTCTCATCAAGCTATGGTACCTCCTTTATGTGTAACATCTGTAAGAAGACTCTGAGCTTCTAATGGTCATAGATTATCTCAAACTAACATTTGTTTCACCTTCCTATCATTAGTTGCATGAATTGCCTTGATAATCTCCTAGAATTCTTTTGTAGTGTTTATATTTGTGTGTATATATGTATATATATTATGTATAAATATGTTTGCATATTTTAATATGTTAATTTATTGAATTAATTATTACCAGAAAATGTTAGTAAAGATAAAGTTGGGAGAAATGTTATCTAAATGGTTATCTAAGTGCTATCTAAATGTAATTTAAATAGAGAAAGCAAGAAAATTCCATAAAAGCATCTACTTCTGCTTTTCGACTATGAGAAAGCATTTGACTGTGTGGATCACAACAAACTGTAGAAAATTCTTAAAGAGATGGGAATACTAGATCAAGTAACTTTTCTCCTGAGAAACCAGACTCCTGTTAAAACTTGCCATGCAACACTGGAGTCCTCTGTGTGTATGCCCAGAAGTGGGATTGCTGGGTCATATGGCAGTTCTATTTCCAGTTTTTTAAGAAATCTCCACACTGTTTTCCATAGTGGCTGTACTAGTTTGCATTCCCACGAACAGTGTAAGAGGGTTCCCTTTTCTCCACACCCTCTCCAGCATTTATTGCTTGTAGACTTTTGGATAGCAATAGCAGATTAGTTCAAAATTTGGAAAGGAGTATGACAAGGCTGTATATTGTCACCTTGTTTATTTAACTTATATGCAGGATGTTTTATGCAGAATGCCAGGCTGAATGAAGCACAAGCTGGAATCAAGATTGCTGGGAGAAATATCAATAACCTCAGATATGCAGATGATACCACCCTAATAGCAGGAAGTGAAGAGGAACTAAAGACTCTCTTGATGGGAGTGAAAGAGGAGAGTGAAAAATCTGGTTAAAAACTCAACATTCAAAAAACTAAGATCATGAAACCTGGTCCCGTCACTCTGTGGCTAATAGAAGGAAAAAGTGGAAACAGTGACATATTTTCCCTTCTTGGGTTCCAAAATCACTGCAGATAATGACTACAGCCATAAAATTAGAAAATTCTTGCTTCTTGGAAGGAAAGCTATGAGAAACCTGAACAGCATATTAAAAAGCAAAGATATCACTTTGCCAAAAATGTCCATATAGTCAAAGCTATGGTTTTTCCAGTAGTCATGTACAAATGTGAGATTTGGACAATAAAAAAGGCTGAGTGCTGAAGAATTGATGCTTTCAAAATATGATGCTGGAGAAGACTCTTGAGTATCCCTTAGACAGTAAGGAGATCAAACCAGTCAATCTTAAAGAAAATCAACATTGAATATTCATTTGGAAGTATTGATGCTGAAGCTGAAGCTCTAATACTTTCGCCATCTGACGTGAAGGGTCAACTCATCAGAAAAGACTCATAATTCTGGAAAAAATTGAGGGCATGAGGAGAAGATTACAGCAGAGGATGAGATGGTTAGATAGCATCACCAACTCAATGGACATAAACTTGAGCAAACTCTGGGAGATGGTGGAAGACAGGGAAGCCTCACAAGCTACAGAACATGGAGGTCATAAAGAGTTAGACACAATGACTGAACAACAATGGCATCTAAATGGTGGATTATTTAGTTCCAGTAGTTTAACTTACCATCTACAACTTACCATCTACCTCGGCTCTGGGTATATCACTAGAATAAATCTCATATGACCCGGAAATAGGAAAATAAAATATTGAACAGTCATTCTTATCTTATGATCAGACATTTCAAATTATGTTCCTGATTCTAATTTTTCTTTTTTATCCATTTTCTCTATTTTTAAGTTTGTTTTTTTTTTTTTTTTTTTTTTTTTCTCCTAAAATAAGTCATAATTTGACCTTTGGAAATTTCTAAAATTAAGACAACCAACAATGTTTGACACTATATATATACCTTGTATGTGCTAACAAAATTTCCATAGTTTACATCAGTATTATTCAATGAAACACCAAAATCATTTTTATTGACATATATGTGATTTTCAACTCAATATCTCAGGTTTAATAAACAGAGGGAGTAGCTTAAGTTGCATTGTGTATATCATCATAGTTCTTCAGCCTCCCATTAATTTTCAGATGGCCTGATCTCTTCAGACCTACACAGTATGTTTATTTGAACAGAATATTTTCTCTGAATCCTTACAAAAAATGTCCTTTAAGGTATTTAATCTAAGCTTTCTTCACAAAGGCTTTTGAATTTTGACTGAGGACTTTTCAAGAGGTTTATTAACACAAATAATAAACATAATAGGAAGAGAAGAGATCATTTGCAAGAAATGTACCTTCTGAGAGTTCTTTAGAACACAGTGTATGAACATTTACTGTTATTAATTGGAGGAACTGACCATGAGGTGCATTAGAGCCCAGATGCTAGTCTTTCATCTACAGCTATACTCTGGTGGAGAAATTAACTATTTAAAACATGATTCCTAAACCAAGAGACACGTATTACCCAGTAGAGTTGGAAGAAAAGATTGTGACAAGAGAAGTTCTGCAAGAAGAGAGGCAGGTAACAAGGGAAAGAATAATTGAGATTTCAAAGATAACTTCTTTCGCCTAATATGAGTTCTTCACATTTTTGAAATAACTGTCACCACCTTAAGTTGCAAAGCATATCTGGAGGGCACATCTTAAAATGAATTAATATGAACTACAATATTAACTGTGAATGCACTTTATCCAGAATGACTGATTGAGCATAAAAAAAGTAATATAAAAGTCTTTAGTAGCAGAGTTGAATTAATGGAGTGATGAAACAGGAAATAGTTAGCATATAGAATTATGAAAAGGTAGTGCCTGATACATGAGTATAACTGCAATCATTTTTTTAAATGTTCTATTTATATCTTAGTTGTTTAGAAAAGTGACACCTTTCCCCTGGCACACGTGAGTTCCAAGAAAACAGTGCTACATATGAAACAACTTTCCTTGAAGGGCTTCCTCAGATATACTGTCTACATTAGTAGCTACTATAAGCCATTGAAGAAATAGGGCATTGAGTAGAAATTCCCTGCTACCTAAATTATTCCTTATTGCTGAAAGTAAAAATTACTTCTTATAAACAACTATACTCAAGTAAAAGGCTACTTCTACCCACAGACAGACTATTGAACAAATTGTGTTAAATATCCTGGTGATTTGGCCTCATGGTGATCATTTTGATGTGTGGAAAAGAACAAATGACTGAAGTGCATGCATGCATTTCCCAAGAATTATTGTGTTTTCAAGGTTTTTCTTGTAATATCAACCAAAATGAACATGACAGTATATAAAAAGCAATTATCAGGAAAAATCGTGCAATCAGCATTTTATATTTCTTTATTGAATTAATTTATTTTTTATTGAAAGATAATTGCTTTACAGAATTTTGCTGTTTTCTGTCAAACCTCAACATGAATCAAACATCAGTATACATATATCCCCTCCCTTTTGAACCTCCCTCCTATCTTCCTCCCCATCCCAGCCCTCCAGCAATTTATATCTGTGATAGTAGTTTATTTGTCCATCATTTTAAAATCTGTAACCTTAGACACATCATAGATCCTTATACTGTAGATGAAGCACAGTGAGGAAGATAACTATGTTCATTGTTATTATTATTATTATTATTTTACTTGAAGTCTCTCATCTATCAGCAATGAATTACAGGTGACAAAAGATGGTAAAAACAGATGGAATCAGAGAAGGAGTGGATTTGTCTAACAAAGGAGCAGAATACAATTGAATACAATGTGTGGGCTCACATTGTGTAACCATCAAAGAACCAGAAATCTGAGTAGAGAATCTTTGAGCCAGAATAGCTGAATAAATTAATGAAGTAGCAAAACTGAGTAATGCCAGTGTTATCAGAAGAGCTGTCTCACAGATATATGCAGATACAGTGTAGCATATGAGAGTCACTTCACTGGGAAGGGAAGAAATCTACACAAAGAACTGAATGTGATTAAGGCCTCATTCCTAGAAAACTCCCTCATGTTTCTAATATGAAACATGGGATATTTAAACCAAGAGTTCTAAGAATTAGCTGAAGTAGACTTACTCATACTATCACTTATCTGCCATTAAAATTTTTGTTAAGTATTCTATACTTTTTAAGGAGGTATATGGGGGCACCAGAGGGCTTCTCAGGTGACTCAGTGGTAAAGAATCTGCCTGCCAATGCCATATGACCCAGCAATCCCACTCCTGGGCATACACACCGAGGAAACCAGATCTGAAAGAGACACGTGCACCCCAATGTTCATCGCAGCACTGTTTATAATAGCCACGACATGGAAGCAACCTAGATGTCCATCAGCAGATGAATGGATAAGGAAGCTGTGGTACATATACACCATGGAATATTACTCAGCCATTAAAAAGAATTCATTTGAATCAGGTCTAATGAGATGGATAAAACTGGAGCCCATTATACAGAGTGAAGTAAGCCAGAAAGATAAACACCAATAGAGCATACCAACACATATATATGGAATTTAGAAAGATGGTAATGATAACCCTATATGGAGGAGATTTAGAAGACTCGGGTTCAATCCCTGAGTCAGGAAGCTTCCCCTGGAATAGAGAATGGCAACCCACTCCAGTATTTTTGCCTGGATAATTCCATGGACAGAGGATCCTGGCAGGTTGCAATCCACGAGGTCACAAAGAGTCAGACATGGCTGAGTGACCAAGCACAGACACGGGGCACTAGACAATTTGTCCCAAATTATGTCAATGTCATGCCAAAGGATTCTAGAAGTAAGTGTCTATTGACATTTCTTCCAGGAGGTCAATCTATAATTTAATTTCTAATTATGTCTCATATGTGTCATACTTTTCCAAAGTTTTCCAACTTTGACCAAGTTTTTCTTTTTGCCTAACTTACCTTACCCATTCTGCTGTTTGGAAACTTAAATCATTTGTATGAAGTCTTTAGAAGACCAAGCTTAAAACTTTTGTCTTCTGTGATCTCTTCACTGATGATCCATTTTATGTAGTGACAAAAATCATTATCCTTATCTTTTTAGAATACTTACACAACTTTTCTTTTAAAATTTGTTTGCATGTGTTCCTTTTCTAATAAATGTCTTATTGCATCTAGTATAGAGATTGCGTCCTTTTCATCATTGTGTCCTCAGAGAAGTGAGCCAAACACATAGTATGGTATATAATATTAAATAAATATGTATTGTATAAATACAAGAATAAATTAATCTCAACCCCAGTCCTAATGTTGGATGAATAGTTGAGGGATTCCCTCTCACTTCTTATATTGCATCCTTCTGGAATATGAAAGGTCAGGTTGCATAGTAGAAAGTAAAATGCTTAGGTAGACATTGTTTAGTCTCATGAGTTCTGAGTGAGAGGTAGTTATCAGATATTATGCAACCTGAAGAAAATCACAATGCTTCTAGTCTCAAAGGGAGCTCAACCTTTTAAGACCTCTCCAGTTAAAAGCCTTTACATTCTTTTGAATATGTGATCCATTTGACTTGGGTCACCAATTTTAGGCTCACAAATAATTAGTTTGTGAGTATGTTAATAACAGACATTTGAATATCATTTAGACAAACTCACAATATATAAACTACATAATTAAAAACCATGGAAAGTTACTTTAAGTTGTAGTTATAAAAAGAAATGTCCTTAGGTGGGAGAATTATTATTTTTTGTTTCTTAACTATAAAATTCAAGTGATACTGTTCTGAAACAGAACAAAATGGAACTTATACTACTAATGTCAATCAGAACACCAAACTACAAAAAGATATGGGGGCAATTATTCTATATACCAAAGAATACATGCTCCCCCCCCCCCCCAACACACACACACACATCAGAGGCTTAGCTTATGTGACACAAGGAGCCAAATGCTCATTGACTGCTACTCAGAAAGCTTGAGCAATCCTATCACCAAGAAGCTAATCATACTCTGAAGTAGCAGATAATTTCCCCTTCATGTTACTTTTCTGTAAACAGGTAGAATGAGAACAGTGGACCAAATTATCTTTTAACTCCTTTAGAGCTTGTGTGTATTCAGTTGCACAGTTGTGTTCTATACTTTGCAACCCCATGGACTGTAGCCCACCGGTCTCCTCTGTCCATGAAATTTTCCAGGCAAGAATACTGGAGTGGTTTGCCATTCCTTTCTCCAGGGGATCTTCCAGACCTAGAGATTGAATCTGGGTCTCCTGCATCTCCTGTATTGGCAAGCAGATTCTTTACCACTGAGCCACCTTTATAACTTACAGTTCTGATTATTCCATATTTTCTGAAGCAAAATCTAAACACAGACCTGTGAATTTCTGATAGTCTTATTAACGTATACCTTCTGTTGGATAGAAAGTGTGTTGACATTGCTTAACAGACGAGGATTGCAAGTTTTTCCATTACTTACATAGTGTGCTTAATTTGCTAGTTCTGATTCTTCTTAGTGTGAACAAAGGATGAGGCAAATGTCATTGTCACATATTATTTGGCCATGAATAAATAAATTCATGAGTTTTTGCACAGATCTGCAAAAAGTCATGATCATATTTTGGATAAATGATCAATGCAGTTAAGAAAGACTTACTCTTCAAGCTATGGAATTCATTTGCAAATAATGTCAACATTTCTCATTCAAATCCTTTAAACATATTCCATTATTGATAGCTATCTATCCTGCCATGATAATGAAAAATAAACATGCCACAGACTCTAGCAAATGACTCTGTTGATAATGTCCAAATTAATATATTCACCAATACTGGGTAGGGAGGCTGAGTGTGCTGCATAATCAATTTGAATAAAGAGACACAAAACAAAATTGTCTGTATACAGATAACCTTTAAAGAAAAGAGCAGTTTTCCAAAGTCTCCGAATTGAATAAATGGCTTGAATAACTGCAGAACATTATTTCACTTACCCTTATTTCTTGTGTCCCTGTTTTGTCTATGATTCTTGTGCAACCTAGTTTCAACCTGAGGTTAAACTGTCTGCTTCACTTTCTTCATTATTAAACTTTATTTTAACAAATTTCTAAAATTGACTTTCAGCAAAAGTTTAAAGCCCCCATAACATAAAGAATGGATATTTAATCCAATTTGCTTGAAAACTGTTTATCTGAATAATATTATTTAACTATATTCCTGTCTAAAAATAGAATCAGTTTTTATAACTATGTGGTCATATTAAGAGATCATGAAACATATGAAAAGATAACAAAAAGTCAGTAAATCTTCCATTACCTCTTATGTGTTTCACTTGTGTAAGATTGTTTGATACTATTGAGAAAGTACTAAAAATAAGGTAAAAGATAATTTATATGCTTATTTTTCAGTGATTTCCATGGTGTATTTCTTTTTAGTCTTTCTTCATATCCATAGCTTTAATTTCTTATTTATGCAATTATTATAGGGCTACCCAGCTGGCACTAGTGGTAAAAAAAAAAAAAAAAAAAAAAAAAAAAAAAAAAACCTGCCTACCTGTACAGGAGGTGTAAAGGAAGACCCCCTGGAGGAGGAAACGGCCACTCACTCCAATATTCTTGCCTGGAGAATTCCATGGAAAGTGGAGCCTGGCAGGCTATGGTTCATAAGGTTGCAAAGAGTTGGACACAACTGAAGCAACTTAGCACATGCACAAGCAATTATTATATATATGTATATACTTACATTTATACATATTTATGTATATTTATATATGTTATATTTATATCTTATATATTTATATATATTTAATATATATTTATATTATTATTTTAATATTTTATTGATATATTTTATAATATTATTTATATCATTTACATACTATATATAATATATATAATATATAAATAAATATATATTTTATAATATTATTTATATCACTTATTAATATATAATATATAAATATATATTTAATATATTAATATATATTTATTTATATATAATTAATTAAATGTATGTTAATATATAAATAAAATGTATAAATAATTATGTAAATATTTATATTATATATATATTAGATATATATATTTAGCAATCATTTTCACTTAACATAGATTAATATTTCTCTTTGGAATCATGTGGATGTATTTAATCAAGTTTAACTGAACTAGCATCTGGCATTTTTAAAGAAGTATAGTTGATTTACAATTTTGTGTTTGTTTTTGGTATACAACAAAGTAATTCAGCTTTTCTTTTTCATATTTTCCTCATTATGGTTTATTATAAGATATAGAATGTAATTCCCTGTGATATACAGTGGGACCTCCTTTATGTTATCTACAATAATATCTCTTTTATATGTAGTAATTATTTATTTTATATACAGCAATTCATATTTTCTAATTCTAAACTCATTTCTCCCTCTGCCACCTCCTTTCTGCTTTGATAACCATGAGCTTGTTTTCTATGTCTCTGAATCTGTTTCTGTTTTGTAAATGAGTTCTTTCATGTTGTATTTTAGATTTCACATAGACATGGTATCATATGGTATTTGTTTTTCTCTTTCTGACTTGCTTCATTTACTATGATAATCTCTAGGTTCATCCATATTGCTGAAAATTGCATTATTTCACTATTTTTTATGGTTAAGTAGAATTGCAATGTGTATGTGTGTGTGTGTGTGTGTATGCACACATATAGGTTTCAAAGGTGGCACTAGTGAAACTGTATTGTTGGCCTGCCGATACAGGACATATAAGTGATGTGAGTTTGATCCCAACATTTTTCTTATAAGAGTAAAGCAAGTAGAAAAATAAAAATTTTAGATCAATGAAAAATTATTCATTACCTTAGAAGATATTTGAAACTTACAGGCTCAGAAGTAATTATTCTGAAAATATTTCCTTGATGAAAAACGAGAATTTTTTTCAAAAATATTTACATAATATATTGACTAAAAGTAAAAGCCTATTATTCAAAACAAAACCTCAATTAGAATAATTGAAAAACTTAAAACTAAAGACTCCTATTAGCAAAACAGAGCATCACCTTGACATTATTTTGACACCATAGAAAGAGTTTTTAAAGGAATGAGAAAAAATATGTAATGAAAAATGAGTATCAAGTATTTAAAACATGAATTAAACTGTTAAACAATATAGAATAAATGACCCTTAAACAATATGTGAAACCATTTTCTTAGATATAAATTTAGATTAGAGGCTCCACATTAAGAAGGTTCATACCATTCAAAACAATGGCAGTGATCAGAGATTAATGTCAAGATACTGAATAAAGTGTTATTTAAACTATTAAGAATATTTCTTAAAAGTTTGTAAGTATGACAAATTTCTTACAGAAGCTTTCAAATCAATTTAGTCTACAAATTTCCTTTTTTTTACCAATACATACATTTCCCAAGACAATATACACAAAATCATAAGGCTACACTATATAAACTCCAGATCTTATACTACTAATAATCTGTAATTTATATGAAAAGTCAGTGGAAAGTCAGTTCTCCAAAGTGAGAAGATAGAAAATATAACATGCTATTACTTTGCTATAAAATTACATAAAATATTCCTAACATTACTGAGCAATAATCACAAAACATAATTAATGAATGGAGAAGTTGCATTCAAAAATAACTCAAGGCATTTTTCCTCAAATAGTATTTACATTTTTCTTTCAGTCTATTTTATGATTCTTCATATAGACCATACATATTCATTATTAAACATATTTAGTCATGGATTCCTTTAATATTTGTCCATGTCTGCATTCAGGTAGCTCAAAATCATCTCAAGGTTACAATTTAATTCTGTGTATTCCTTATCTCGTGGATCTCTTCCTACCATTTCAAATTTTGGTCAAGAACACATGCATGTATGTAGTTATTTAAGCCAGAGTTTGAAATGGGCTTAATATTTCATACTTCCCTATCTCTAATCCACCAAGAAGTATCAATTATATTAGACCCAAATTATTACTCAAACTATCACCCTTCTAATAGTTTATTGCCAAAGTTAATCCAATACTCCACAATTGTGTACCTCGAATATTACAACACATTCCTGAGCGTCTCATAAAATGTTCAACTGATTCCTCTCCCCAATACATATCCATCCACATTGATTCATCTTTTAAATAGTGACAGGAGTGATTTTTTTGAATCAGATTATTATATCTGCTTTGTGTGTCTGTGTGTATGTTCAGTCACTCAGTCAAACTCCCTTTATCCTGTCTGTCTGGGTTCATTGATTGCTTTATATTAAATTTCCTCCCTCATTGTCAATCTTTGACTCTCAAATCAGTATTAACTAGTTTTCAAAATTTCTTTCATGTTACCATGTGGTTTCTTTTGGAGTCCTCATCACAATTTTTATTCATATACATTTTTCACAGTATCTATCACAATATGTACCTATTAATTTCATGACTTTCTTTTCTGCTATGTTGTGAAGTCCTTGACAGAAGAGTCCATATGGGTTTGGGTTAATTAGTATATATCCATGCTCAGTGTAGGTACTCACTGCTATAGGATTAGTTAAAGATTGGCAATTATTTTATTTTATGTTGTCACTAAAGAATGTTTCAAGTCATATCAAATAGGTATATAAAACATACTGCACTAATTCAGAGGAAAGATATCATCAATTTAACTGCTTAAATGTTAACCTTTTGCTGTTGATTGATAGTAAATTGCTGACTGATTGTATTGATTTAAGAAACTAAGATCATGAGCCCTTCAGTCAGGGCCTGTGAGATTCATTGCAAGGGCACTTAGACAGCCATGTTTATGGGAAAAAAAGAACAACCAGCAAATGCTTTCTCATATTAGGATAAATCATATTAGGATAGACACTAGAAATGAGAAAGAATGGGATGAGCTGAGGGGTGCTGAGACCCACAGTTGTTGCAGAAACTTTTTCCTCCCTCAATATTGGATAGTAGGAGTTTAGAGGTTTTATATTGTATGCATATTTTACATTCTAACATCTACTGAATTAATGCCATGGAAAATTTTTATTTGAAAGAAGTATGTGGGCACTGGGAGAGAAAAGTTTGTGCACTGCCACCTGAAATTATTCTCAGCAGCAAGAAGGCACATTTAAGGGTATTGAACACACTTGACATGACAAAGTTTTCACCACTATTTAGGGATGAATCAAGTGATTAAACTCCCATTTCCCAACATTTACAAGAAAGCAGTGTTGTTTCTATCCACCAATTTTTAGAGAAAGAAATTTATGTGAGAAGTAAATACTTGTAATCACTTTCTGTGGTACATAAGGTAAAAGCGAGAATTGTCTATCTTGTGCTTTATCTTTTGAGTAAATTTGAAGAAATAGTTTATCTAGCTACATAATTGTGGCATTTCATTGTTGTCTAGGTAAACAGAAATCTCAATATTAATAAATTACTTCCTCCACTATCCAAAGCATCATGATTTTATCCCTATACCAAGTATCCACACATATTGCAAATGACAGAATTTGTAACTTTTGTTCTTGCTCAACTGCAAGGAGATCCAGCAAGTCCATCCTAAAGGAGATCAGTCCTGAGTGTTTATAGGAAAGACTGATGCTGAAGCTGAAACTCCAATACTTTGGCCACCTGATGCAAAGAATTGACCCATTTGAAAAGACCCCGATGCTGGGAAAGACTGAAGGTGGGAGGAGAAGGAGACGACAGAGGATGAGATGGTTGGACTGCATGACCGACTCAAGGGACATGCGTTTGAGTAGGTTCTGGGAGTTGGTGATGGACAGGGAGGCCTGACTTGCTGCAGTCCACGGGGTCACAAAGAGTCAGACATGACTGAGTGACTGAACTGAACGGAAATGATTAATGCTTGACTCAGTTTATGGTATTTTTATTCATTGAGAACATTGACTAACATGAACTGTATGTGTTTTTTTTTTTTTTTTTTTTCTTCAGATTAAACACCAGCTGCCCATCAAAAAACAGCTGCAGAATTTCTAAAAGAATGAATGGTGGGACACAGTTGCACAGTTTTGCCCATTATTCTGTTTTTCAGTAATACCAACTGTCTCCCTGACTTCTGGTTTTATGTTATTAATGTCCATTGTGGAAGATAAGGTATTCCTGCATTTCTCAAAAGGAAAAAGAGAAGAACTGTTTGTTACTGTTTTCTGTATTAGAACAATTACCATGACTCCCACATACCACCTCCAAATTTTAGCATTATTTCTCAGAGTTATCAATTTCATTAGCCAGGGCACGTTTTATGAGTGGAGGCTTGAGATACCATTATCACAGGCAGCTAAATATTCATGCTTTAAAGAAAGCTGTATCTTATCTTTGTTATATAACAAAAGGAACATAATTGGAATTGCTTTCGTTAGAGAAATTTAACACCCTCTAAATAATAGTGCTACTTTTTCTTTAGGGACACCATTGGATTACAGTTTTGCTTCATTAAATTAAAAACGCCATCAACTTGGTATTAAATTCTGAAGTTTGTTACTGAGGAAACTCTAAAGGCCATTTGGAGGCCAGGAGCTCATATATATCAACAGAATCGAATTAGACACAAAATTTAAAAGTATGCTTTTATTACAGGAAACTTTGAAAGCATATCAACATTATGTCAATTTTTTTTGTTGTTGTTGTTGCTAATGCTCTATTATAATGTCTCAGTAGATGACTCCACTGATGTTTAGCTTGTGAAGGAGGTAAATTTAATGATGCTGAGTATTTGAGAGTTCAGGAATATTTTGACTGTGGACTTCTCTACAATAACTGAAAAATATTCCAAAAGAGTTTTTCTATGACCATTTTTAATTGAGCACTTAAAATAGCCTGATAAATAATCCCAATGGAAAGCTTTTAAGAACTGATCAAATGACCAGCCATTCTTTATTTCCTGGAAGGTCAGTGCTTGTGCTCTAAGAGAATTTGAAAGCTTGTAAATATGAGGGAGGAAGAAAACACTAAACTGAGAAGGATGGCTGAAATATCTAAGAAGATGTTTCTTGTCCTAGTTTTATTTTTGTAAGTGATGTCAATTAATCAAAGTATCACAAGCATTAAGTGTTGCTGGGGCTGAAAATGAGCAAAGCAGAAGGGTTAACAGGACTGAATGCTATCACGTTGCCAGAAGTGTTCTTGCCCCAGAAGTAAACATTCACAATCCAGACACAATGAGGAAATGTGGATGCCTGAGGGTATTTAAGCACAAAATTAAAATGGAATATAAGACTCATTCTAATGAAAGAGGAGTATATGGAATTACAAGTCTGGATGATGACTTAAGTGGAATGATGATAGTTAAAGTGGGAAACATCTTTCCAATTTTGTAGATGTCAAAAAATGAAAAACAAATTTGTTTCCTTCTTACCTAAAAATATTTATGGATAATTTTCAAAATATTTTGCAGTTCTTCTATGCAAGACTTTCTACATAGTCATTTGTGGATGAATGTACTTTTAATAAAAAGTAACTTTAATTATTAATAAAATAATTGAAATATTTTCATTAATTTAATAAATTAACCAATTTAATGCAAATAAAAAATAACTCATTCTATGAAATTTTTAATCCTCTCATCACTCTATATGTGCCCCAATTTCATCAAATTGTGAAATTATGTGTTCCTTAACAAGCTAAATTGGTAATATCTGCAGAATTCTGCTGTTTTACACAGAAAAGTAAATTCTATTTTCCTTCAAAATTTTTGGGATTCTTGGATATATTATCATTGGTGGCTTTGAATATCTAATTATGCTCATCTTATTTCTGCTCTTTTCTTTACTCTGTTTTTCCAAATACTGTCACTGACTTCCCTTAAATCACTAGAGTGACTGCTGTTTTTTACTAGAAGCATCAAAATACTGCACTGAAAGTAAATATGTGACTATTCTATTCAGGTTTATCTTTAATTTGGGGTCCTTTATTCTGCTAACTTGCTTCCACTAGTTGCAAAGTTCCTGTATCCCCATAAAAACAACATTTTGCACCTTCCCATTCTTCAGACTACATCTTGAGAATGAACTCCCAGGGGAAAGTTTCAGCTTCTCTTTAAATTAAGCCCTACTTCTACAGTATTCTTTATTAATTGTTCATTAAGATTTCAAGAATTATAGCAATTATGACTCAAGATAAGGAAATTGCTTCAAGAAAATCTTACCACCACCTTAAGGAAAGTATTCATATCCAATACATCCCAATAGAACATTGACTTCAGAAAAGGCCACTCTGTGAAAAGTGAAAGTGTCAGTCATATTTGACTCTTTGAAATCCCATGGACGATAGCCCATGAGGCTCCTCTATCTGTGGAATTTTCCAGGCAAGAATACTGGAATGAACAGCTATTCTTTTTTCCAGGGATCTTCCTAACCTAACCCTGGTATTGAACCTGGATCTCCTGCATTGCAGGCAGATTCTTTACCATCTAGGCCATCAGGGAAGCCCACTCTAATTCTTTCTTATATACAACACAAAAGAGTATTTCTGTTCTTTACATTGTAACAAGGCCAGTCCATTTACTGTTCACAATTACTGCTGAGTTTAAGCTTAGTACTGCTTGCTGCCCAACAGACCAATAAATTGAGTGACAAGGTGTTGAGACAAGTAATACCAACTTTATTAGGAAAGTCAGCAGACTGAGAAAAAGGTGGAGTAGTAATCCAAGAACCAAGAAGACAACACCAAAAGAGAGAGATATATATTATATATAATTAAATATATAATTTACTTATATAAATATATTTAAATTAAATATATATCTAAATATATATTATATAACTATATAATTAAATATTTTTGAGAATTGATAAAAAAGCAATGTTGCTTATGTATTGCAAAACATTAAAGATCGCAAGAGAAGAATGAGCTCCAAACTGATTGTGAAAATTAAGAGACCATTTACTTTTTGTTTTGTTTATTTTTTAAGTAATTGGAGTGATTTCTACAGGTAAAATCTGATATAGGGAATTCTTATTAGCTTACAAATAGAGAAGCAATACTAAAATGATAGTAGGAAATTTATTTTGAATTAGAATACTTAGAAATAAACATAAATTATTTAGATATTTAAAGGAAAGACTTTTAAAATAGTTTTGAAGTGCCAATTACTGTAGTTAAGAAACAAATATAAAATCTACTCTAAAAGAAGAGATACTGGAAATGTATGAAATTAGAACTCTAAGAGAAATCAGACAATGAGTGAGCCTCCCAGCAATTGAAGGCTGACTAGTTGAAAACTAGACCACAATGGTTACATGTTGAACTGATATCATGGTAACTCCTGGACAGAATCACTGCCTTCAGAAGTCTGACTTTAGAATTAGTTTTTGCCTAAATGAATTTTTTAAATCTACCCAGACTAGCCCACTTATAGTACAACTGGATGTCTCACTAGGCTGAATGTGAGGAACAGTTCAGGAACATAAAATGAGGATGGTTTTTCAATGCTCAAAGTTAATATTACAGATGCAAATGACAGAGTCACAAGAAGAGAAGATAAAAGTAATGCAAATGAGGAACCAATTATTTGAACAATGACAGGTAACAGAAGAACAAATGGGATTGCAAGAATTTAAAGCTCAAGATAAATCATACTCAACCTCAACTTACCTCTGCACAGCAATGAGGACTGAAAACAATTGGTTATTTCCAAATTTTAGGAGAAGACAGCTGTGCACTATGGCAATGGATATACCAGATGGGGGAGAGATATAATATATGATACAGTGAAAATTCATTGACAATGCTAAAGCTTTTAATTGTATTCATCACAATAAAATATGGAAGATTCTTAAAGGGATACATGTAGCAGAACACCTAACCTCTCTGGGAGATAGTGAAGGACAAAGGAACTTGGCAGGCTGCAGTCTGTGGGGTCACGAAGAGTGAGACATGATACAGCAATCGAACAACAACAACCATAAATCATGAAAATAGTGCAAACTTGTTCTCTAAGGGGTTTTCTCCAACAGAAGCTCTGAGACTTATATATTGATATTGCAATATCAAGTAACTGAGACTGATGCCTTCTGAACTCAAAATTTTAGAGGAAATGTTCAGCATTGTTTATGACAGTATTAAGAGAAATCAGTTGAAGTCTTGAAATTACTAAGTTGTTTCTTCATGTTTTTACTGTTTCTGTAAATATTTTGTTAATTTTATATTCAGAAGATACCTTATTTTAAGAAGAAATTTCATGAGAGTTCTCCACTCTTGATGTTATGGTTTGTGTCATAGAACAATCCTTTTTTTCAGATTAAATTTTTTCCAAGGTTGTCTGATATTGCCATTTCAAACACCAATCATTTTCTCTTTCTATTGCTAGCCATATTCTATTATTTTATTTTGAACCCCTTAGAGACTCTTAGTATTAAAGACATCATCTCATGTACAGCAAATTTTTAGGTTTAGGTTTTTTCACACACTTTCCATTGTCCCTCTAAATAGTTCTAATCAACCAAATAGAGGTCCAGAGAAATGGATGTATGTTCTTTGTCCTCTTTTGATGGCTTTATATTTATAGGATATATGTGCATATTTGTTGTTTAGTCTCTAAGTCGTGTCTGACACTTTTGCGACCCATGGACTCTAGCCCATCAGGCTCCTCTGTTCTTAGGATTTCCCAGGTAAGAGCCTTGGAGTGAGTTGCCATTTCCTTCTCTAAGGAGTCTTCCAAACCCACAGGTCTGATCTGCATCTTCTGCATTGGCAGGCGGATTCTTTACCACTAAACCAATTTGTATGAGTGAGTATATATGTGCACATAGTTAACAGCAAAATATTTTGTTTGATAAGGCATGTCAGATCACAGTCTACACATACTCTGTTATGTGTTTATAATTAACAATAGTTTTGAATTTTTCCTGTGTTAGAGTTTTTAATTTTTAAACCCTTCATTTTATTTTTGTAGAAGAGGACATAGTTTGGATGTTACTCAATTTATGTAACTGGTTTATACAAATCAACATCTAGGATATATCAATTTCTACTTTTGAAATATTTGTCAGTTCTACCTTTCCCAGTCCTTACTTTCAACTTTTTCAAGTTAGCTTTTAATAGGTATCTGTGCCTTAAACAGCATATACCAAGAATGAAATTTTTAACAATTTTCAAATGTCTGAGTTTTCATAAGAAAATACAGTCCATTAAAATTTCTTATGATAAGTCAGGTGTTTCTAACATTTTCTTATGTTGTTATTTTTTTCTCTGTGTCATCCCTTAAGGTTGCTACTTTCCTGTTTAAAATAGTCTTGCTTTTATTAGATTATTAAGCTATGCTCTTCTGCTTCTTCTACCAGAACTGCAAACCTTGCATATACACTTCACATTGTTTTAGTAATCATCTTGATAATTTTTAGACATATAAAATAGTACTTTTCATTTCAGATCAGCATCATAAAGGATTAGAATTTTAATACCCTTTGTTCTCTTCCTTCATCTACTGTATTAGAGAAATAGATCACCCTGATTCAAAGTCATAGAAAAATTTAAATGCACACACACATGCACACACACACACACACACACACACACACACACACACACACAGAGTCAATTTAATTAAATATTTAGCTTTTTTTTTCTTTTAAATCACTTTGTTTTTCCTATGTCATCCTCTTCCTTGGAAACATTTCACACATAGCTGTAGTAACTACCCAGTTAATTCTGAGTGATCTTTGGATGGTACAATTTCCAAATCATTTCATGAACAAAGATATTTTTTATTTTTCTCTTCATTTAAATATTACCTTGGGAGACACAGATCTAGAGAATGGTCTGGTGGACTCAAGGGGAGAAGAAGAGGGTAAAACAAATTGAGAAAGTAACATTACATATATATATGCTGTCCTGTGTGAAACAGGTAACTGGAGAGAAGCTGCTGTCTAACATAGGAAGCCCAGCCTGGAGCTCTGGGATGACATAGATGGGTGGAATTGGAGGGAAGGGAGGTTCAAGGGAGTTGGGGTAAGATCCCTTGGAGAAGGGAAAGGCTACTCAGTCCAGTATACTTGCCTGGAGAATTCCATGGACAGAGGAGCCTGACAGACTACAGTCCATAAGGTTGCAAAGAGTCAGACATGACTAACTTTCACCAATATATAGTATACATATTATGATGTTATAATAATGTAACATATTAATATTTACATATATATATCATTATTATTTTTATTATTATGACTGATTCGCATTAGTGCATGGCAGAGAACACAACAACATTGTAAAACAATTATCCTTCAATTAAAAAAACTACTTAAAAAAAAGAAAATGAGAAAATATATAAACTTTTCATTGAGTAGGATATAGATGGCAAAAAAGCACATGAAAAGATGCCAATGTTATTAGACATTAGGGAAATGTAAACTAAAACCATAATGAGATAACACTGTATACCAACAAAATGGCTTTAAAAAGTGGCAATGCCAGATGCAGGCAAGGTAATGAGAAACATGGTAACTCTTACGTTTCTGTGGTAAATGTAAATGCTATGGCTATTCTGGAAAACAGTTAGGCAGTAAAACACAAAAATGTACAACTTACATGACCCAACATTTGTACTCCTAGGCACTTATTCCAAGAAAAGAAACTTATGGTCACACAAAAACCTGTACAAAGATATTTATAGAAGCTTGATTTGTAGTAGTCCCAAACTAAAAATAACCTAGATGTCCTTCAACTGGTGAGTAATTAAACTGTGGTACATCCATACTGTGTATTATTGCTTTACAATAAAAAGAAACAGACAATTGATACATGCAACATGCCTGGAGAAATTTCCTAGAATTATGCTGAGTGAAAAAAGCCAATCTAAAATGTCACCTGCTTTATGATCTCATGTACAATCTTCCCTCAATATCTTTGGGGGGGAGGGGGGATTGTTCCAGGACCTTTCTCATAAACCACAATCCAAGGCTACTCAAATCCTTTATACAAAATGACATAGGACAGTCAGTTATCTTCATCCAGTGGTTTTCCATCCATGAATTCAACCAGTCACAGAATTTCAATCCACAGTTGGTTGAATCCATGAATTCAGAACCCAAAGATATCGTCAACAGTATATAAAATTATTGAAATGACAAAATTATAGAAATGGAGGACACATTAGTGGTTGCTAGAGATTAAGGGGATAGTTTAGAAGATAAAGACTGAATGTGAGTATGGAAGGACACAAGGGTCCTTGTGATGGAATGCTCTCTTGACTGTATTACTGTCAATATCCTGACTGTGATATTGAACAAGATGTTTTGCAAGATGCTACCACTGGGGGAAACTAGGTGAAAAGTATGTGGTATCTCTCCATGTCATTTCTTATAGATGCATGTAAATCTATAGTTGTCTTAAAATATAAAGTTTATTCTAGAAAAATAAATAAATAAATATTAATTTGGTTGGCTATTTATTTTTAGGTTGAAAATCATAAAGCACAAATATATGGCAGTATCAAATTTAAGAAAAAAATCCTTCTCTTCAGCAGAAATGCAATTTAAGTTTTTAACCTACTCAAATATAGTTTTACTCATGGAAACACAAAAAGATAATGCATACTTATAATGTTAAAGTCAACAATTTTGTAACAAACATCTTAAGCAACATATTGCAAAAATTATATTTTAGTTTAAAATACTCCTTTCTTACACTCTTGTTTTCTTAAATAGTTTAGATTTCCATTTTTCTAAGGTAGTTTTATTGTTACTGTTTGCCTTTATAAGAGATTCTCTTTGAGTAAGATCGTTTCATATTCATCCATATTCTGTTGTTCAAAATAGAGAAATCTTTTTGTCTACATTTGAAATTCACATTGGAAGTTCACCACAAGTCTCAAATGCAATATTTTTCATTCACCAATAGGTGCATATGTCTAATGTCCATAGTATAATAGTTTGTTATATACTTGATCCTTAAAATTTTTTTAAAGACAATGATATCACACCTACAGGAGTCAGTATTAAAATTTGGGTAATTTGTTTTGAGTCTTTTTTTTTTTTTTTTTTTTTTTTTTTGAGTCTGGATAGATTCTTCTGTATGCTTCTAAAATAACGTTAATTGTAGATTTTTCCAAACTAATTTCTCTTTAACAGCCATTATTTAGCTATTAAAATTGAAGCAGTTAAAGAGAGTGCCCCATAATATTTAAACTATGCTAGCTAATAACTACTAGTTAGTAAGTACTTTGCTCATTCTCTTTGGTATAACTTGATGTTTGCTTGCAACAACATTAATTGTGCAAGTATGATTTTTTCCTTCATTTTGCTCAATTCTGAATTTCTTCCTATATAATGACTTTTTTCTTTATTTTTTCAGGTCTAACAATTGTTTGTTACCCACTCCTTCCATTAGCCCTGAAATTAAAAGTCACTTGCTCCTTGAAAGAGAAGATATGACAAACTTAAACAGTATATTAAAAAGCAGAGACATTATTTTGCCGATAAAGGTCTGTATAGTCAAAACTATGGTTTTTCCAGTCGTCATGTATGGATATGAGAGTTGAACCATAAAAAAGGCTGAACGCTGGAGAATTGATGCTTTTGAACTGTGGTGTTGGAAAAGACTCTTGAGAGTCCCTTGGACTTCAAGGAGACCAAACCAGTCCATCCCAAAGGAAATCAATCCTGAATATTCTTCGGAAGGACTGATGCTGAAGTTGAAGCTTCAATACTTTGCCCACTTGACGCGAAGAACTGACTCATTGGAAAAAACCCTGATGCTGGGCAAGATTGAAGTCAAGAGGAGAAGAGGATGCCAGAGATGAGATCGTTGGATGTCATAAGAGATGAGGGTTCAATCCCTGGGTCAAGAAAATCCCCTGGATAGGGGCATGGCAATCCACTCTAGTACTCTTGTCTGGAGAATCCCATGGACAAAGGAGCCTGGTGGGCTACACTCCATGGGGTCACAAAGAGTAACACACAACTGAAGTAACTGAGCATGCACACACACAAGAAAGAAAAATTTAACAGAAAATATCATGTGAGATGACCCCCTCAGTACAACCTCATGGCAGGGCCTCACAGAAGGTGATTAATTGCAGTCTCTAAGGAGATGCTTCCCTGGTGGCTCAGAGGTTAAAGTGTCTGCTTGCAATGCAGGAGACCCGGGTTCAATCCCTGGGTCGGGAAAATCCTCTGGAGAAGGAAATGGCAAACCACTCCAGTATTCTTGCCTGGAGAATCCCATGGACGGAGGAGCCTGGTGGGCTACAGTCCACGGGGTCGCAAAGAGTCAGACAGGACTGAGAGACTTCACTTTCACTTTCAAGAAGATGCAGCAAGTGTGAGACCTTGGAATAGAGAAAGTACAGTAACTCAGAGGCTGACAGGGTGAATGGAAATACACAAGCACTGTGCCTGAGAAGAGCAATAGGACTCCACAAAATAGTGGCAATACTGTCACTGCATTAAAATGTTGCACCTTTCCAGCTTCTGAAGATCTTGCTGCAAAACCAGAAGAAGCCAAGAATGTTAACAGAAATCTAAGGTTTCAAAATATAAGCAAAATCAAAAACAAACATAATGAAGAATAACAGTACCATGAAAAATCAATTAAATCAGCAAATATTAATCACGTGCATATACACACAATAAGGGAAATACAGTTAAAAGGTAGCTCAGAAAAATTATCTTCTGTGAAACATGTTCATTTTGGTAAGTTTGGAAATCAAAAAAAATGAACCATGAATAATACACTTAAGAGTTAATAAGAAACCTTGGCAACAAACAAGCAAAAGATAATTATGAAAATAATTATCTCAACCATACAGGACAGAACACATATGAAACAAAAACAAAATAGCTGCTGGAAGATGGTGATTAAAACTTATCTGAGAATGCAACTCCCAATTCAATGACAATTATCAAAATATATTAAATGACATAAAGAACAGATCACGAGTCTCAAAATTTGTCCCTGAAGAGTTCCACTAATTTTTACTAGAAAATATAAAATAGAGGCATTATTTAATAAAATAGTAGCCACCATACATCCTCAAATAGAAACCCAGCATATATTCATCAGAATTTTTAAAAGGCAAAACCAGTTAAAAAGAGTTATAATAACAATAAATTAAACAAATTTAAACAATTTACTATTAGAGTCAGAGCCAGAAATAGAAGTCAGTTCTTTGCTTATTGGATTAATTCTCTGTTCTACATTACTAAATTCTCAATTCAACAAAAATATATTTAACAATTTTATGTGCTCATTATCATATTGGGCTTCCCTGATTGCTCAGCTGGTAAAACGTTCATTTGCAATGCAGCATACACTGGTTCTATCCCTGGGTCAGGAAGATCCTCTTGAGATGACAATGGCTACCCACTCTAGCATTCTTGCCAGAAGAATTCCATGGACAGGGGAGACTGGTGGGTTATAGTTCATGGGGTTACAAAGAATCAGACATTACTGAGGAACTAACCCTTGTATGTACTTATATGGTGAAAAAGGAGTAAGGTTGTCCACCATCCTCTACAAAATTTGAGCTTCCCTGATGGCTCAAATGGTAAAGACCCTGCCTGTAATGTGGGAAACCCAAGTTCAATCCCTGGGTTGGGAAAATCCCCTGGAGAAGAGCATGGTACCCCATACTCATCAGAATTTTTAAAAGGCAAAGCCAGAGTTATAATAACAACTCTGGCTTGTTATAAAAAGAGTTATAATAACAATAAATTAAACAAAATTAAACAGTATAATTATAGGCAAAGCCAGAAATAGAAGTCAGTTCTTTGCCTCTTGGATTAGTTCTCTGTTTCACTTTATGAGATTTTTAATTCAATTCAACAAAAATATATTTAGCACTTTTATATGTGCTCATTGCCATATTACCATGCAAAATAATATGAATAAGATTGGATTTAAAACAACTAGAAATAGAGGTAAATAAAATATAGCCTAAGTAAAACTTGAGTATAAACAATGTTTTTTATGGGTAATCAGAGAGGATTTTATATGATCTCCATTTGATGGTTTGAAAGAACAATCTCTCTAGCTCACATGTCTTTTAACTAATTTATTTTATCTACCTGTCACAATGTAATTTTAAATTCTTATGTCAGTATAAAAAGAAACAAGGGCAGGAACTTCCTTGGTGGTTCAGTGATTGGGAATTCATCTTGCAATGCAGGGGACATGTGTTCAATCCCTGACCGAAGAACTAAGATCCTACATGCCTAGGAGCAGCTAAGTCTGTGCACTGCGACTCCTGAGCCTGTGCACCTTGGAACCTATGGGCCACAATTAGAGAGTTCACATGCCACAACGAAAGATCCCGCATAACACAATGAAAATCCTACGTGCCACAACGAAAACTTGATGTGGCCAAATAAACGCATGCTAAAAAAAAAAATAAAAAAAAGAAAGAAAGAAAAAGAAATGAAAAGACACATGGGGTAATTTCAGTAGGAATCATCTCTAGATAGAAAGGTAGGAGATGTAGAAGGGTACAGAAAAAAATTCTTCCTAAAATATTACTGATTATTAGTCAATGTGAGTAAACCACATTTTCCTTAATAAAAATCTTCAGTATTAATTCTTAAATAGGGTTACATTCAGTATTAAAATGTTTAATTCTAAAATAAAACAATTCAATGACCTCAAGCTTTTCTCCAATGCAAAGACAATCAACTCACATACATGAAAAGACATTACTATATGTGTATAACTCATGGAAAAAAGAAATATTGTGTCATTTCTTAACCTAAAATAAATTACATGAAAGATTTTCAAGCACCAAGGTTAGATAAGCAATTCAGTTTTTGAGTTCAAGATTTTCTTGGGCCTGGGGGAAAAAAAGAATCTTAGAGGAGTTTATATAAATCTGGGAAACAGACTTCCAGAAGGGTTAACAAACTGGCTAACAGAGTTTTGCCAAGAGAACACACCGGTCACACCAAACAACCTCTTCCAACAACAAAAGAGATGACTCTACACAAGGACAACACCAGATTGTCAATACCCAATATAGATTTGTTATAGTCTATGCAACTAAAGATGGAGACGCTTTATACAGTCTGAAAAAACAAACAAACAAACAAAAAGACCTGGAGCTGACAGTGGCTCAGATCATGAGCTCCTTATTGCAAAATTCAGGCTTGGATTGAAGAAACTAGGAAAACCACTAGGCCATTCAGGTATGATCTAAATCAAATTCCTTATTATTATACATTGGAGGTGAGGAATAGATTCAAAGAATTAGATCTGGTAGATAGAGTGCCTGAAGAACTATGAACAGAGGTTCAGAACATTATACAGGAAGTGGGGACCAAAATCATCCCCAAGAAAAAGAAATACAAGAAGGCAAAGCAGCTGTCTGAGCAGGCCTTAAAAACAGCTAAGAAAAGAATAGAAGGGAAAGACAAAGGAGAAAGGGAAAGATACACCAAACTGAATGCAGAGGTACAGAGAAGAGCAAGGAGAGGCAAGAAAACATTCTTTTCTTTTTTCATTTATTTATATTAGTTGGAGGCTAATTACTTTACAATATTGTAGTGGTTTTTGCCATACATTGATATGAATCAGCCATGGATTTACATGTGTTTCCCGTCCTGAACCCCCCTCCCACCTCCCTCCCCATCCCATCCCTCTGGGTCATCCTAGTGCCCTAAGCACTTGTCTCTTGCATCAAACCTGCACTGGCGATCTGTTTCACAATTGATAATATACTTGTTTCAACGCTATTCTCTCAGATCATTCCCCCCCTTGCCTTCTTCCAGAGCCCAAAAGTCTGTTCTATACATCTGTGTCTATTTTTCTGTCTTGCATATAGCGTTATCTTTACCATCTTTCTAAATTCCGTATATATGTGTTAGTATACTGACTAAATTAATCTCAAAAATATACAAGAAACACCTGCAGCTCAATTCCAGAAAAATAAATGACCCAATCAAAAAATGGGCCAAAGATTTAAACAGACATTTCTCCAAAGAAGACATACAGATGGCTAACAAACACATAAAAAAGTGCTCAACATCACTCATTATTAGAGAAATGCAAATCAAAACCACAATGAGGTACCATTACACGCCAGTCAGAATGGCTGCTATCCAAAAGTCTACAAGCAATAAATGCTGGAGAGGGTGTGGAGAAAAGGGAACCCTCTTACACTGTTGGTGGGAATGCAAACTAGTACAGCCACTATGGAAAACAGTGTGGAGATTCCTTAAAAAACTGGAAATAGAACTGCCATATGACCCAACAATCCTACTCCTGGGCATACACACTGAGGAATCCAGATCTGAAAGAGACACGTGTACCCCAGTTTTCATTGCCACACTGTTTATAATAGCCAGGACATGGAAGAAACCTAGATGCCCATCTGCAAATGAATGGATAAGGAAGCTGTGTTACATATACACAAAGGAATATTACTCAGTCATTAAAAAGAATACATTTGAATCAGTTCTAATGAGATGGATGAAACTGGAGCCCATTATACAGAGTGAAGTAAGCCAGAAAGAAAAACACCAATACAGTATACTAATGCATATATATGGAAGAAAGCATTCTTAAGTGAACAATGCAAAGAAATAGAAGAAAACAGAATGGGAAAGACTAGGGATCTCTTCAAGAAAATCGGAGATATAAAGGGAATATTTTATGCAAAGAAGAGCACAACATTGGACAGAAGCTATAACAACCAAACAGAGGCAGAAAAGATTAAGAGGTGGCAAGAACACACAAAAGAATTATACAAAAAAGGTCTTAATAACCCACTAGGGAACCATACATAATACAAGCAGTACACCAATTCCTGAATCATAGAAGCCATCCACCCTACATAAAGCAGTAATCAGTTCCTGAACATTGTTATATAAACAGAAAAATTCAATTATGTACATAAATATGCATTTTCAATCATTAAAAATGTCCAACATTTTTTACATCTCAACTAGCTGTTTGCCCCTAAGACAGTGACAGAGAAAGAGATGGAGAGAAAAAACAAAGATAGTGATTAAAATCATCAACTTTAGAGCCAGGTTTTCTGGTTATAAATCTTTGTATTTTGAGCAAATTATTTACCTCCATGTGCCTTGATTTT
Source organism: Muntiacus reevesi (assembly GCF_963930625.1). Lineage (NCBI taxonomy): Eukaryota > Metazoa > Chordata > Mammalia > Artiodactyla > Cervidae > Muntiacus > Muntiacus reevesi. The sequence continues at coordinate 51,752,010 of NC_089251.1, read as the reverse complement.
CTTACCTGTAAAGTAAGGAACTAATATAAATGCTACCTACTTCAAGTGAGTGAAAGTATTATAAAATATGTAGAAAATGTTTGGCACATAGTAAGGACAGTGTCATCACTTTCCTTCAGGAAGGAATCATATTCTGATTTCATGGCTGCAGTCACTGGCCACAATAACTTTTCGGAGCCATGAAAGGCTCCACTTTCACCATTTTTTTCATCACTTTAATTTTCTATGTCACCCTATTCCTTGGAAACATTTCACACATAGTTGTAGTAACTATTCAGTTAATTCTGAGTGATCTTTGGTTGGTACAACTTCCAAATCATTTCATGTACAAACACATTTTACTTTTCTCTTCATTTAAATATTACCTTGGGAGACACAAATGTAGAGAATGGTCTGGTATACTCAAGGGGATAAGAAGAGGGTGTGACAAATTGAGAAAGTAACACTGACATATATATGCTGTCCTGTGTAAAATAGGTAACAAGAGAGAAGCTGTTGTGTAATATAGGGAGCCCAGCCTGGAGCTCTGGGATAACCTAGATGGGTGGAATTGGTAGTCTTAATCATCCAGATGACCATGATGGTGTGGTAACTCACCTAGAACCAGATATCCTGGAGTGTGAAGTCAGGAGGACCTTGGGAAGTATTACGAGCAACAAAGCTAGTGGAATTTATGGAATTCCAGCAGAACTATTAAAAAAAGAAAAGTAGCCACCTGGTTGCTAAAAATTCTTCAAGCTAAGTTTCAGCAGTATGTAAACTTGAGAACTTCTAGGTGTTCAAGCTATACTTATATAAGGCAGAAGAACCAAAGATCAGACTGCAAACATCCATTGCATGGATCAAAAATAAAGCACGGGAGTTCAAAGAAAAACATCTACTTATGTTTCATTGCTTATGCTAAAGCCTTTGCTTGTGTGGATCACAAGCTGCTGAAAATTCTCAGAGGGATGGGAATACCACCTTACCTGCCTCCTGAGAAACCTATATGCAAGTCTGGAAGCAACAGTTAGAACCAGACATAGAACAACTAATTGGTTCAAAACTGATAAAAGAGCATGACAAGTCTGTATATGGTCACCCTGCTTATTTAACTTTTGTTCAGAATACATCACGTGAAATGCAAGGCTGGATGAATCACAAAGCTGTAATCAAGTTTGCTAGGAGAAATATCAATCAACTTAGATATGCAGATGATACCACTCTAATGGCAGAAAGTAAAGAGGAACTGAAGAGCTTTCTGAGGGTGAGAGTCAAAAATCTAGCTTAAATCTCAACATTCTAAAAACTAAGATCATGACATCCAGTCCCATTACTTCATGACAACTAGATGGGAGGAAAAGTGGAAACTGACAGATTTATTTTCTTGGGTTCCAAAATCACTATGGACAGTGACTGCAGTCATGGAATTAAGACACTTGCTACTTGGAAGAAAAACTATGACAAAGTTAGACAGCAAATTTACAAACTGAAGCACATTTTTGCCAACAAATGTCCATATAGTCAACACTATGTTTTTTCCAGTCATGTACTGATGTAAGAGTTAGACCATAAAGAAAGCTGAGTGCCAAAGAATTGATGCTTTTGAACTGTGGTGCTGGATAGGACTCTTGAGAGTTCTTTGGACTGCAAGGAGATCAAATCAGTCAGTCCTGAAGGAAATCAACCCTGAATATTCAGTGGAAGGACTGATGCTGAATCTCCAATACTTTGGCCAGCTGATGTGAAGAACTGACTCCTGATGCTGGGAAAGATTGAAGGAAGGAGGAGAATGGGGTAACAGAGGATGAGATGGTTGGATGGCATCACCGACTCACTGGACATGAGTTTGAGCAAGCTCTGGGAGATAATGAAGGATGGTGCAGCCTGGTGTGCTGCAGTCCATGCGGTCACAGAGTCGGACACAACTTAGTGACTAAATAACAACAAAGTCTTCCAATGTTCCCATGAGAGCATATGTCAAATTTTACTAGAATCTGATATGAATTATTCTAGAAGGGACATTAAGTTGCCACAGTCAACAACTTTAATATTACTATCTTTCATTGCTGACAAGAGTGTAAAGTTTAGTGGGGTTAATATGCTCACTTTCATTGATTAGATTATATAATAATCTACCCATTTAATAGATATATGGTCTAATTTTTTTTTTTATGGTCTAATTTTTATGTCTCAAGCCCTAGATCTCAAGGGACTTTTGGGAAAGGAAGTAGGACTTACTTTCAGGACTGAACTAATAGCTAGAAGAATGACACATTTATATTTGTAGTTGCACTGTGTTGTTACTGACATCTGCTGAGAAAATGCTCTGACATTTTCAGTGAAGTGATTAGCCCATCATCTTCCTAGAAGTGGGCTGGAGGCCCCAAATAGCACATTTATTCTGCTTGCTTAAGGATCTATAGTTCAAACTGGAGCATTAAAAATGGTTGTTATGTAGCACAGAGCTTCAAACCATATTCTCATTTTCCACTTCAAAGCTAGGGAGTAAATGATATCACTATTAATTGCTTCTTAAGTTTCTGTTTAAAATGTAGGATGAAATGTTTTGAAAGTAAAGGATTTAATCTTCAATGCAAATAGCACAATCATATATAATATACATGTGTGCAATCATATATTAAATAATAACAATAATGCATTTCTCTTATCTTCACTTTCAAATGAACAGTATATGAAAATTCATAGCTCTTACTTTAGAAGAATAAGATTATGTCATTTTTTCAATGAAGAGAAAAAGCACTTTTAAGTGATTCTTTTTTTTTTTAAAGTGATTCTTAAAGGTAGATTTATTTTTATATTTTTGCCTCCAAAATTTCCTCCTGTCCTCTTTATCTAGTGAAAAAAAAAAAAAAAAAAAAAAAACTTCAAATCTATCTACTTATCTATCTCATTTTTTGACAAAAAAATCTTACTATTTGATTGAAAAATGTGTCTTTCTAAATGCATGGAAATATAGCCACTCTTCTTCTTCCCTGTCTCTTTAATTCTTTTAATCTTAATACAGATTTTTTTTAGAATATTTTATTCTGTTGAAAAATCTTACTGTCAGGTCAATATTATGTGATGACTACTTTAAAAAGCAATTTATTAACTATTGAATTAGGTACCATTAATACATATGAATGTGAAAGTTGGACTGTGAAGAAAGCTAAGGTGCCAAAAAATTGATGCTTTTGAACTGTGGTGTTGGGGAAGACTCTTGAGAGTCCCTTGGACTGCAAGGAGATCCAACCAGTCCATCCTAAAGGAGGTCAGTCCTGGGTGTTCATTGGAAGGGCTGAGGCTGAAACTCCAGTACTTTGGCCACCTCATGTGAAGAGTTGACTCATTGGAAAAGACCCTGATGCTAGGAGGGATTGAGGGCAGGAGGAGAAGGGGACAACAGAGGATGAGATGGTTGGATGGCATCACCTACTCGATGGACATGAGTTTGAGTAGGCTCCAGGAGTTGGTGATGGACAGGGAGGCCTGGCGTGCTGCAGTTCATAGGGTTGTAAAGAGTCGGACATGACTGAGCGACTGAACTGAACTGAATACAAGTGTAGATCATGGTGAAACTATGAGTTGTAGTTTATATAGGCTACAATTGTAGCTTGCATTTAAGTCTACATTACATAAAATTGATAAAAGTGTTTTGAAATTATCAATATCAAGTGTGCTCTTAATGTAGCTTAAATATTCTTTTTCATATAAATCATTGCATCAGTTAGGATACTTGGCTGCAAATAATAAAATACCTTGTTAACAGTGGACCACAATAAGACATACAATCATTGCACTAACACTATAACTGAAATTAGGCATTTCCAGTTTTATTTCAACTTCCATCCTCAACATTATCAAAAAATGTCCAATTTTTGCAACCCCATGGACTGTATCCCACCAGACACTTTATCTATTGAATTCTCTAGGCAAGGATACTGAAATGGGTCTCCATTTCCTTCTCCAGAGAATCTTCCTGATCCAGTGATCAAACCTGGGTCTTCCTCATTGCAGATAGATTCTTTACTGTCTGTGCCATCAGGGAACCATACATACCAACAGCACACTAATTCAGAATCATAGAAGCAATCCACCCTACATAATGCAGTAATCAGCTCCTGAACATTGCTGTATTAAAAAGCAAACAAACAAACAAAAGACATTCAATTATGTATGTAAATATGCATTTTCAATCATTAAAAACTCCAGCATTTTTTACATCTCAACTAGTTGTCTGTAAGACAGTGACAGAGAGAGAGATGGAGAGAAAGAAAATAAAGATAGTAATTAAAATCATCAACTTTAGAGCCAGATTTTCTTGTTATAAATCTTTGTATTTTGAGCAAATTATTTACCTCCATATGCCTTGATTCCCTACCTATAAAGTAAGGAATTAATGTTAGTAATACCTACTTCAAATGAGTTAAAGTAATATAAGATATTTAGAAAATGTTTGGCACATAGTAAGGACACTATCATCACTTTCCTGCCAAGAAGCAATCATCTTCTGATTTTGTGGCTTCAGTCACTGACCGCAGTGACTTTGGAGCCCAAAAAGAAGAAATCTGTCATTACTCCCACCTTTCCCCCTTCTCTATGCCATGCAGTAATGAGGCCGGATGCCTTGATCTTAGTTTCTTTAATATTTAGTCTTAAACCAGCTTTTCACTCTCCTCCTTTACCCTCATCAAGAGGTTTCTTATTTCCTCTTTGCTTTCTGTCCTTGGAGCAGAACCACCTGCATATCTGAGGTTGTTGATGTTTCTCCTGCCTCTCTCGATTCTAGCTTGTAATCTATCCAGCCCAGCATTTCTCATGATGTGTTCAGCATATAGATTAAACAAACAAGGTGACAACAAACAGCCCTGGCATACTCCTTTCTTGGTCTTGAACAAATCAGTTGTTCCATATAGGGTTCTAAATGTTGCTTCTTGACCTGCATACAGGTTTCTCAGGAGATGGGAAGATGATCTGGTATTCTTGTCTCTCTAAGAGCTTTCCACAGTTATCTACACAGTCAAAGAATGTTCAAACTACCGAACAGTTACATTCATATTACATGCTAGAAAAGTAATACTCAAAATTCTCCAAGCCAGGATTCAACAGTACATGAGCCAAAGACTTCCAGATGTTCAAGCTGGATTTAGAAAAGAAAGAGGAACCAGAGATCAAATTGTCAACATCTGTTGTGTCTTCGAAAAATCAAGGACAGTGAAAGTGAAGTCGCTCAGTTATGTCCGACTCTTTGAGACCCCGTAGACTGTAGCCCACCAGGCTCCTCCGTCCATGCGATTCTCCAGGATAGAATACTGGAGTAGATTGCCATTTCCTTCTCCAGGGGATCTTCCCAAGCCAGGGATCGAACCCGGGTCTCCCACATTGAAGGCAGACACTTTAACCTCTGAGCCACCAGGGAAGTCCAAGAATACTGGAATGGGTTGCCATTCCCTTCTCCAGGAGATCTTCATCAACTACACTGAAGCTTTTGACTGTATTACAGCAAACTGTTGGAAATTCTGAAAGAGATGGGAATACCAGACCATCTTACCTGCCTCCTGAGAAACCTGTGTGCAAGTCAAGAAGCAACAGTTAGAACTAGACATGGAACAATCGATTGGTTCCAATTGGGAAAGGAGTATGTTAAGGTTGTATAATGCCACCCTGCTTATTTAAATTATATGCAGAATACATCATGCAAAATGCTGGGCTGGATGAAGCACAAGCTGGAATCAAGATTGCAGGAATATGTCAATAACCTCAGATATGCATATGACACCACCCTTATGGCAGAAAATGAAGAGGAACTAAAGAGCCTTTTGATGAAAATGAAAGAGGAGAGTGAAAAAGCTGGCTTAAAACTCAGCAGTTAAAAAACTAAGATCTTGGCATCCAGTACCATCATTTCATGGCAAATAGATGGGGAAACAATGGAAAGAGTGAGAGACTTGATTTTCTTGGGCTCCAAAATCACTGAAGATTGTGACTGCAGCCATGAAACTGAAAGATGTTTGCTCCTTGGAAAAAATGCTATGACAAATCTAGACAGCATATTAAAAAGCAGACACATTACTTGCTGATCAAGGTCCATATAGTCAAAGCTATGGTTTTTCCAGTGTTCATGTATGGATGTGAGAGTTGGGCCATAAAGAAAGCTGAGCACTTAGGAATCAGTGCTTTTGAACTGTGGTGTTGAAGAAGACTCTTGAGTCCCTTGGACTGCAAGGAGATCTAACCAGTCAATCCAAAAAGAAATAAACCCTGAATATTCATTGGAATGACTGATGCTGAAGCTGAAGTTCCAATACTTTGGCCACCTGATGTGAAGAAATACCTCATTAGAAAAGTCCCTAATGCTGAGAAAGATTGAAGGCAGCAGAAGAAGGGGACAATAGAGGATAAGGTAGTTAGATGGCATCAATGACTCAAGAGACATGAATTTGAGCAAGTTCTGGGAGCTGGTGATGGACAGGGAAGCTTGGTTTGCTGCAGTCCATATGGTCACAAAGAATCAGACATGTGAGCGACTGAACTGAACTGAAAACAGTCTCAACAGCATAGTCGATGAAAACAGATTTTTTTTTTCTTTTTTTCCTGAAATCCCTTTGATTTTTCTACAATCTGGCAAATGTTGGCAATTTGATCTCTAGTTCCTCTTCCTTTTCTAAACCCAGTTTGGACAACTGGGCATTCTTGGTTCACATAATGCTGAAGCCTAGAAAGAGATTTTAAGCATTATCTTACTAGAATGGGAGATGAGTGTGATTGTTAGATGGTTAGCATATTCTTTGTTACTGCCCTTCTTGGAAACTGGGATGAGGATTGACCATTTCCATCCTGTGTGCACTGTCAGATCTTCTAGATTTGCTGATGTAATGGACACAAAACCTTGATGCCATCCTCTTTTAGGGATTTGAATAGCTCTGTTGGAATTCCATTGCACCCACTAGCTTTATTAATAGTGGTGCTTCTTAAGGCCCCTTTGACTTAGCACTCCAGAATGTCTGACTCTGGGTGATAAACCACACAATCTTAATGATCCAGTTTACTAAGAGCTTTTTAATATACAGTTCTTCAGTGTACTCTTTCTGTCTCTTCTGACCTCTTCAGCATCTACTGGATCTCTACCATTTTTACCCCTTATTGTGCCCATCTTTGGGCAGAAATCTCCCTTGATGTTTCCAAATTTCCTAAAGATATCTCTAGTCTTTCCCCTTTTGTTGTTTTCTTCTTTAATTAAACACTTCATTTAAGAAGGCCTTCTTTTCTCTTTTACCTATTTTTGAAATTCTGCATTTAAGTGAATGTACCTTTCCTCTCTCACTTGCTTTTCACTTTTCTTCTTCTGCTATTCATAAAACTTCCTCAGATAACCACTTTGCCTTCTTGCTTTTTCTTTGGAATAGTTTTGTTTGGGCCTCCTGAACAATATTGTGGACCTCTGTCCATAGTTTTTTAGGCACACTGTTATCTAGATCTAGTCCCTTGAATCTATTTGTTACCTCTGCAGTGAATTCAAACAGGATTTGATTTAACTTATACCTGACTGGCCTACTGTTTTTCCTAGATTTCTTTAGTTTAAGCTTGAATTTTGCTATAAGAATCTGATGATCTGAACCAGAGTCATCTCCCGGTCTTATTTTTGATGACTATATACATCTCCATCTTTGACAACAAAGAATGTAATCTATTTGTTTTCAGTTTTGATCATTTAGTGATGTCCATGTGTCAAGTAATCTCTTGTGTTGTTGAAAAAGCATATTTGCTATGACTAGTGCATTCTCTTGGCAGAATTCAGTTAGCTTTTGCACTGCTTCATTTTGTTCTCCAAGGTCAAATTTGCCTTTTACTCCAGGTATATCTTGACCTCCAACTTTTGTGTTCCAATCCCTGATAATGAATAGAGCATCTTTTTATGTGTTAGCTCTAGGAGGACTTCTGGGTCTTAATAGAAATGATCAAATTCAGCTTCTTCAGCATTGGTTGTAGGGACGTAGGCTTGGATTACTGCCTAGTAGTAGGCAGTAGGTTGAATGACTTCTTTTGAAAACAAGCCAAGACCTTTTTTTCATTTTGAGATTGCACCCAAGTACTGTATTTCTGACTCTCATTGATTATGAGGCCTATTCCATTTCCTCTATATATAATGGTCATCTGAATTAAATTCTCCCATTTCTGTCCATTTTAGTTTGCTGATTCCTAAGATGTTGATGTTTATTCTTACTATCTCCTGCTTGACCACATCCAATTTCCTTGATTCATGAACCTAAAATTCCAGGTTCCTATACAATACTGTTCTTTGCAGCATTGGAGTTTACTTTCATCACCAGACACATCAACAACTGAGCATCGTATCTGCTTTGGCCCAACTACTTCCTTCATTCTGGGGTTATTGGTAATTCTCCTCTGCTTTCCCCCTGTAGCATACTGGACAGCTTCAGACCTGGGGCACTCATCTTTGGTGTCAGATCTTTTGGACCTTTTACACAGTTCATTAGGGTCTCACAGCAAGTATACTGGGGTGGTTTGCCATTCCCTCCTCCACGTTTTGTCATAACTCTCTGCCATGACCAATCCATCTTGGGTGATCCTGCAAAGCATGGCTTATAACTTCATTGAGTTATGCAAGCACCTTCACCACGAAAAGACAATGATCCATGAAGGGGTGACGAAACTAGAGTGTGGTGGAAAGCAAAGACATCATTCTGCTGACAAAGGTCTGCATAGTAAAGGATATGGTCTTCTCAGTGGTCATGTATGATTATGAGAGCTGGACTATAAAAAAGGTCGTTGTGCTGGAGAAGACTCCTGAGAGTCCCTTGGACAGTCAGGAGATCAAGCCAGTCAATCTTAAGGGGGATAAACCCTGAATATTCACTGGAAGGATTGATGCTGAAGCTGAAGCTCCAATATCTTGGTCATCTGATGTTAACAGATGACTCATTGAAAAAATCCCTCATGCTGAGAAAGATGAAGGGCAGAAGGAGAAGAGGGCATCAAAGGATGAGATGGCTGAATGGCATCACAATGAATATGAACTTGGGCAAACTCGCAGGTGAGGGAAAGGGGGGCCTGGTGTGCTGTAGCCCATGGGGTACCAGATTTGGATGTTACTGGGAAACTGAACAACAGCAACAAAAACACTGCAACTATTAGCTTTTATATTTTTGACCATTTGTCAGATCTGTAAATTGAAAATCTATTTTGTTGTTGCTGTACTTGATACTCATGCATCCCTTTGGTAATAGTACTCCATTTCTTGCAATGACATAAAGTAGTACCAATCACAATAGTTGCTTTTATAGATCACCAACTATGCCATTTTCCTTCCCTGGACTATTTGATCATGACTAATATAATTTCAACTTCTAAAATAAAAGTCCAAACAGCAGTGGCTTAAACAGAAGCAGACTATATTTCATGTCCATAACAGTCCAAGATGTTAAATTCAGGACTGGTATGACCTATCCATTGTGCTACTGTCTTGGACTCTTTCTATCTTAATATTTTGAGACTTCCATCTCATATGCTAAAGATCTGCTTCAGCTTCTGTTATCTTATTTTCAGTGAATTGCTCTTTCTAAATATGCAATAATAATACAATCTTCTATAAAATAATTCTATAGCACTTTGCACTATCCTAATATAGTACTATCAATCCTATCTCTATCTATTCCTAGCTTTAACACTTTCTATCAAGTTTAAAGGGTATGGAGGGTTATTCTGTAGGTGAAAAGAAAGATTTCTGTTTGTATTATAAATATCCATCTTTTCTTTTCTTATTGACCTTACTCTATCAATTATAATATCTTGTAACTTCAAATATATTTCTTGATTTCTCCCCATTAGCAAATGAGGAAGCATCTATTAATATTTCTCCCCATTGTTTCTAGATGCCTCTGGTTCAAAATTCATGTCTCCTTAGTTACTTTCCTTGAATTAGGAGAATATATTCTTCCTCTGTGTCTTCCAATGTCAGTCACTTGATAACTGTCTCCTCCATCACACATTACAAATTTTCTTCTCAAGAAAGTCTCAAGAAGACTCTAAAATGCAAAAACCAATTGTATTTTGAGTCCTTAGTTTTTTTTTTTTTTTTTTTTTTTTTCTTTTTTTTGCTTTTAAATTCTAGTATATTGACTTTTTTCTTGAAAGTCTGTCTTAGTTTCAGGCATAACTTCTTGTTTTCTAACACTTAACCAAGTTCTGCATTGCTTTTCCTTTTGAACACTATCTCTTTCTCTGCTATTTCTGTTTTATTGACTATGCCAAAGCCTTTGACTGTGTGGATCACAAAAAACTGTTGAAAATTCTGAAAGAGATGGAAATACCAGATCACCTAACCTTCCTTTTGAGAAATCTGTATGCAGGTCAGGAAGCAATAGTTAGAACTGGACTTGGAACAACAGACTGGTTCCAAATAAGAAAAGGAGTAAGTCAAGGTTGTATATTGTCACTGTGCTTATTTAACTTATATACAGGGTACATCATGATAAACACTGGGCTGGAGGAAGCACAAGCTGGAATCAAGATTGCTGGGAGAAATATCAATAAACTCAGATATGCAGATGATACCACACTTATGGCAGAAAGTGAAGAACTAAAGAGTCTCTTGATGAAAGTGAAAGAGGAGAGTGAAAAAGTTGACTTAAAGCTCAAAATTCAGAAAACTAAGATCATGGCATCTGGTTCCATCACTTCATGGCAATTAGATGGGGAAACAGTGAGACTTTATTTTGGGGGGCTCCAAAATCCTTGCAGATGGTGATTGCAGTCATGAAATTAAAAGACACTTAATCCTTAGAAGGAAAGTTATGACCTACCTAGACAGCTTATTAAAAAGCAGAGACATTATTTTGCCAACAAAGGTCTGTCTAGGCAAGGCCATGGTTTTTCCAGTAGTCATGTATGGATGTGAGAGTTAGAGTATAAAGAAAGCTAAGCACTGAAGAATTGATGCTTTTGAACTGTGGTGTTGGAGAAAACTCTTGAGAGTCCCTTGAGCTGCAAGGAGATCCAACCAGTCCATCCTAAAGGAAATTAGTCCTGAATGTTCATTGGAAGGACTGATGTTGAAGCTGAAACTCCAGTACTTTGGCCACCTGATGCAAAGAGCTGACTCATTAGAAAGACCCTGATGCTGGGAAAGATTGAAGGCGAGAGGAGAAGGGGACAATAGAGGATGAGATTGTTGGATGGCATCACCAACTCAATGGACATGAGTTTGAGTAAACTCTGGGAGTTGGTGATGGACAGTGATGCCTGTCCTCCTGTAGGCCACGGACTAGCAAAGAGACAGACAGGACTGAGTGACTGAACTGAACTGATGGTGTGTGCACATATTAAGTCACACCAGTTGTATCTGACTGGGTGAGACTGTATGCACTGTAGCCTGCCAGGCTCCTCTGTCCGTGGATTCTCCAGGCAAGAATACTGGAGTACGTTGCTATGCCCTTCTCCAGTTTGTATGGTAAGAGTGATATTTATTAAACTCAGACTGATGCCTTTTTCTCAAGCCTTACAGTATTTTTGCCATAGTTTCTCACTAAATATCAAGGTCACTAGGATAAAACCTTCTCTTTCAGTATCTCTGCAGAGTGCTTGGCTAAAAGTTATCTATTCAAATATTTGTTTCACTGAACAGACACATAAATCAGTCAATCAGTCAATTTTAAGGCAGAAGTTATTTTGATTAAGTGAGAAATGGTATTATTACAATAGAGTTCTTCAAATTCTTTCACAAATTAAACAAATGTGTTCAAAGACAAAAGTAGACACAGTGTACAGTAAGTGTAAGAAACTTGAAACTGAAGTAACTGGAGGATTCATACCCAGTTTAAAAGCATATATACTAAATGCCAAAAATTAATTTCATGAGAAATATTGGGCATATTTTCTTATGCTAAGAATTTTATTTTTTCAAAAATGCTAAAAATTTCAGTTTTGGAATGTGAACAGCCCTAATATTCAAAATAACTTCAATATTTATTTAACAAGCTATAAAAACACACCCTCTAGACAGGGGAAGTCTATGTGATCAATCATATATTAATTTATAATATAGAAAGTATTAAAGAGTATTCTAAAACTAAATTGCATGATATTCTTAAAAATGAAGAAAGTAATTTTAAAATCTAAACTGGGATTTTTAATTGAATTAGAACTAATTGAGCATATTACTACAAATTTAGACAGATTAATTAATACTTTTACCGTTGAATAGATTAATTTGATAGACATAAAGATATAGATGATAGATTGAGATTCTAACTTAATTATTCTTCACTCCTTGTTATTATTTCAGTCATATTATTGTTGCTACATACATAATATATGAAATTAAAAGATGCTTACACTTTGGAAGGAAAGTTACGACCAACCTAGATAGCATATTAAAAAGCAGAGACATTACTTTGCCAACAAAGGTCGATCTAGTCAAGGCTATGGTTTTCCAGTGGTCATGTATAGATGTGAGAGTTGGAGTATAAAGAAATCTGTGTGCAAAAGAATTGATGCTTTTGAACTGTGGTGTTGGAGAAGACTCTGAGAGTCCCTTGCACTGCAAGAAGATCCAACCAGTCCATCCTAAAGGAGATCAGTCCTGGGTGTTCATTGGAAGGACTGATGTTGAAGCTGAAACTCAAATACTTTGGCCAGCTCATGTGAAGAGTTGACTCATTAGAAAGACCCTGATGCTGGGAAAGATGGAGGACAGGAGGAGAAGGTGATGACAGAGGATGAGATGGTTGAATGGCATCACCGACTCGAAAGACATAGGTTTGGGTGGACTCCAGGAGTTGGTGATGGACAGGGAGACCTGGCATGCTGCAGTTCATGGGGTCACAAAGAGTTGGACACTACTGAGCGACTGAAATGAACTGAACTGACATAATATATACATTCTAAGTCCAGTTATCAAATAAAATCTCTGTACTTCTCTAGTAAGATACAAGTAGTAAGCATCATGTTTTGGTTCAACGATTTGGCAAAAATAAGAAAGAAGGGAAATAGTCAATAAACATCAACAAATCTGGTTTTATTCTAACTTAAATTTTATTTCTTTTCTGATCTATATTGGAATCTTCTTTCTTAAATTTTATTTTTTAATTTCACTATGATTTTATTTGACCTCTTTAATCAGACTAGAAAATGAAAGCTTGGTTTTCATAAATATAGGTGGAGAAGTTAAGATTGAACTCTCAGGATTTTTTTTAAATGATGAAGTAGTATGACTTGAAGGAAATATAATTGAATCTTCAACTGAAAATTATTATTAAAATGTGTTGAGCAACTATGAGAACCTAGTTAAGAGATATGCAGTACAAAAACATCACATTCTATTTTTTTAATTTATTTTAAATTGAAAGATAATTTTTTTGCAATATTGTATTGATTTCTGCCATACATCAACACGAATCAACCATAGATATACATATGTCCCCTTCCTCTTGAAACTTCCTCTCACCTTCCACCCAATCCTACCTCTCTAAGTTGTCACAGAGCATTGGTTTGAGCTTTCTTAAAAAATATATCACAAAATAATACACTGAATTGAGGCTTTTCAGGCCTGAAGTTAAACGAAGCTGAGAGGGACAGCTTACATGATAGATGACTAAATGAAGATTTAAAACAGGCTTGACAATTTCATACCAAAATGAAATCAACAAGATGGATTTTGCAAAAATATGTGTAAATATTTGAATTGAAAATCAACTTTAATTATGGTAGCATTGGAGGAAAGAGACTAGGATGGCTCAGGTGACAAACATCTGTGGATGCTGTGACATTGAAATGTGACAAGGCATGAAATGACTTCTTAATATGTGAATCCAAACCAAAGCTGCATTAATAAAAATTGCACTGCTTTTTATGATAGAAAATAATTTAATATTATAATTATTTTTGTTTTAATTATTTTGCTTAATAGTTGTCCAGAATAACTGAAGATTTTGTTTTAAAATTAATTGATCCCTATTTATGATGGACAAAGAGATGTTTACCCAGATAAATTTGACCATCACTACAAAGAACTATAGAAATGTTTAAATGTTAAAGGAATCTAAAATATTAAAAAATGTTTTTTCATATTTGAGGAACTATTATTGGGCTAAGAAGACTATTCTTTCTAGAATTTCTATAAGAGGTACAGTATGACTAGAAAGTTGTAATCCACTGACAATCAGATTCATTTTTGAGGGAGTTTTTTTTTTTTTCCCCCAAATAGTTATAGCTATTCTAGATAAAAATGAATTACTTCAAGAAGAATATTTTTACATCACTGCTGTTTTTCAGTTATTTTAAAACCAGGAAGCCAAAATATAAATAATGTTGTGGTTGTTTCGATTTTATTTTTAGATTATCAAATCATATAAACATCCCTTATATGAGTGATAACTCTTTGTCACACTTGCAGCCAAGACCAAATATGCATGGCATTTTTATCATATACATTCCAGGGAAGGCAGGGCCTGTTAATGATCTATCAATGTGAAGACTACTCACTCATTTTTAAATTATTGTTATTATGCAATCAATGTGTGCTTTGTTTCTATGATGTTTCCAGACAAATCACCATGTTAGAACAGATTCATTTTTTACTGGTACGGCAAAATTGCCATAATAAATTATAAATAAATTATAAAATTATAAATTATAAAACTTTGCATTGAGTGTTGAGAATATATGCTCTAAAGCAAGGTTTTATGAAGGTAAAAGGAAAGAATATATGACCATCATTCCCTAGAAAACAATTTGTTTATTAAAACTACCTTAATTTCTTCAAGATAGGTAAGATTAACACTATACTAATCCCCTGGAACAAGAAATGGCAACCCACTCCAGTATTCTTGCCTAGAAAATTCCATGGATGGAAGAGCCTGGCAAGCTAAAGTTCAAAGAGTCACAAAGAGTTGGACATGATTGCATGACTGGGCAAGCACATAAGCAATTTCTTCAATATGAAGAATTTAAATTAAAACCCTAAATATAAATGTAATACACTATTCCTTAGTGTATTTGGAATATAAAGAAAATTAACAAGAACAGCCTTTTAGATTAATTTTATAGCATAAAATATGCACATATATAGTGATACTACTTATATTAACAAACATTATATTAGGAATGCTTATACAACTTTGCAAAATAAATAACTTTAGAATCTTAGTAAATAGAAGAGGAAATAATCATATCCTGGTATTTTAATAATTCTTAACAATTCCATATATAACATCATGAGCTTCCTCAATTGTTTCAGTCCACATTTGCTTTCTGGATGCCTGTTAAATGTATAAGCCATCTATTTTACATAACTCAAAAGGAGAATTTTCAGCTCTCTGAAGGAATGTGTGGTATCTTATTTTTCTTCTATGGTTTTCACAACCCCAAACACTGTGCAGAAAATAGTGGATGTTTAATGGTTATGTAACAATTAATTAATTCTTCACATTTAAGTGTAAACATTTCTATTTTTCCCTAGAAATTGTCTTCTCATATTCCTATGCCCTGGAGAAGGAAACAGCAACCCACTCCAGCATTCTTGCCTGGAGAATTCCGTGGACAGAGGAGCTACAGTCCTGGGGGATCACAAAGAGTCAGACACAACTGAGCGACTGCGAACACACACTGCTGTACCTAGAGCTAAACTTAGTTTAAGGTGAATTACCAGAGCACATGTAAAGACAAAAGCAGTCAGTTTAGAAGTAGAAGGCAAGTTTCATTGCCACTGAGTTGGATGAAATTCTAAAATAATTTCATTGAAATTTTCCACACCTGTTAGGAACTCTATGTCTCAAGATGTTAGACCTTGGGAGGATTTCACCCTGGTAAAATGCAAATGCCCCATTTGCTTTGATGTCTTATCTTTGGCATGTCTCTGTGCGTGAGACATTATGAGGGGGCCAAAAGCAAATTGTCATAGTGCACCTGTCCATCAGTGAGTCCGCATGCCCAGAAGAAACTTTCTGGCACTATCTGGTTATAATCTTATCCTCTGAAGCATGAGAATTGATGGACCTTTTAATTTTTATCTCAGCTGGTATAATTGTGATGCTATCCTTATTCAAAATGGGTCACATTTTGCTCATGGCCGAAAGCATAAAGTTCCCATTGACTTTAATATGTGGACAGGCACGAGAAAATTACAAGAGAATTCAGTCTAATGTCTATAATTATTTTATGAATCTTAATAAGCACATTTAACTTAATAATGCTCAATTGTGAAGATGTTCACAGGTTATTTATTCATTGGCCAAAAAAGCATTTCCTTGAACCCTTTCTGAAAGGTTGTGTTTTCATTACAGAACAGATTCTTTGCTTTCTGTGGCCAAAAAGCATGGTGGTGAATCATGAACTTTTATACAAACAAAAGACATTTGATAAGGACTGAAAATGTTAGTTGCAATGTTCCACCAGACATAGAAAGTACCTGACCCCAAAAGGAGAAAGGCTTAAGAGAATTTACACAGTGCATTTTTTTACACAAAGACAAGAGCAGTTTGTCACAATATGGAGAATCATAGCTAAGTACACTGGTTTTAAATCCAACGCTTTATAGAACTATCACTGCTATAAAAGAAAAATACAAATTGTAAAATATACAAAGAAGCTGACTATCAAGAACTAAGTAAAATAAATTGAGGCAACATTACCAATAGGAGTCAGCATAGAGTCAGAATTAAGTTCATATTTCTAAGAAAAAATAAAGGGGGAACAAACTTTCAAACTTAAAGCTAGCCTAATTTCCTATTTCTACTTTAAATGATCACATATGGATATATATGTTTGGATGTACCTATTCTCAGACACAAAAATAAAATGCCTCCTTCAAGTATGAAGTTATGTTCATTCCCCTTACACATATGGAACACTGGCCACTGTAGGGAAATAACAAGAGAGGTCATGATATGAGGGGTTAAGAGAAGCTGACCTATTCTATTCCTATTGAATAGCAATAATATGATCAACAAAAGAGTTGACATTAAAATATTTACACACACAATCACACATGCACACACATAGAGAATTAAAAAAAATATGTATCAGGGAAAGTGATTCTCCCAACTTTGGCAGACAAACACCATATTTAATTATTAAAAATAATATGATTTCTCTCTTTTATGAGCAATCATTTCTCAACCTCCAGCATATTTTTGTGGCAAAAGATTAATAAATTCTTCAGTTTATATATTCCTTAGTGAATGAAATACTGGTGTTAAACATAGTGCTGCTCAAATGTAATAAGTCCTATTTTTGTGTCTTATTAAGAATCCGCATCTTTGATGGAAACTCTAAAGTCTTCAGTTCAAAGAGAAGGGAAAGAGGGAGTGATCTGGGCTCAAAACCCATTGGGTTGATGATCTCCATTACATCACGGAGGGAAAGTCTACAGTTTGTGATACAGACAAGGGTGTGTGTCAGCCTAGTACTACACAGATTTGCATTTCTCATTTGAGCATCATTTCTCAAACTCCAAAAGTGGCCATCCTACTCCATTTATCTTTTCTTAAGATGCCAGAGAATGCCTTGAGGTTCTTACTGAGTCACATAGGGTCCTTATAGGTGTGGATATGGTATAGGTAGGTGACTGGATATAAAACTACAGTGACTGGGAAAATGTGACTGCTACATTGCTATATTAAAGGTACATTTTAGAGTAAACTAAAAACAAAGTTCCATTATATAAACAATAATTGATATTTGAAATATTTTAATAAGTACATTGAAACATGATGTATATTAATCATATAGCAGATACTCAAACACACACATGTACATACATATGCCCATATGTACAGTATTTGATGAATAACACCCAATTTTACATATGAAGAAAATATTTCTTAAGTTAGTTGTTCAATGTCATATATCTAAGATTTATTCTGGACATACAATGTTAATGCCTGCAGCAAATTTCTGAGTCTCTAAGAGCAGCATGCAAGTTCAGTTGAGAATTCTATACACTGATAGTATTAAATGTGATGTTTATACAGATTCTGAGCCTTAAAACCAAGCAGATGTTCCTAAAAAGAATATCTATTAATGCTTAATATGAAGACTTCTGCAGAAGATTGGTGCATATGAGCTTAATCAATAACCAGATCTTATTGAAATGATCAAATTAATAAAAATATCAGATAGAATTTAAATAGATCTAGGAAGTTAGGGAAAAGTATATTCCATGTTCTGCAACCTTAGCCTATGTATTGATCTTCCTCAACTTACAATAAGCTTATATCCCAACAATGCATAATAAGTTGTAAATGTTGTAAGTTGAGAATCCATTTAAGGCACCTTTCCTACCAACGTCATAGGCTTCCCTGGTGGCTCAGAGGGTAAAAAATCCACTTTCAGTGTAGGACACCAGAGTTTGATCCCTGGGCTGGGAAGATCCCCTGGAGAAGGGAATGGTAACCCACTCTGGTATTTTTGCTTGGAGAATCCCGTGGCAGAAGAACCTGATGGGCTACAGTCCATGGGGTCACAGAGTCGGATACAATTGAGAGATGAAGCACACACACAAACACCAACATTATATCTTAGTCTAGACTCCTTAAATGTGCTCAGAACACTTTACATTAACCTAGAGTTGGGCAAAATCATCTAACATAAAGCCTGCTTTGTAGCAAAATGTTGAAAATCTGATGAAATTTATTAAATACTGTATTGAAAGTGAAAAGCAGAATGGTTTTAAGTGTGTGTTACAATGTTGATCAACAATCAACGATGTTGATTGTTTACATGGGAAATCTTGCGGGTTACTGGGAGGTCACAGCTTCTACCCAGCATCTGGTACCTTATGTCACTATCCTAAGAAAAGATCAAAATTCAAAATCTGAAGTACAATTTTTACTGTATGTTATATCCCTTTCACATTTGGAAAATCATTAGTCATTAGTTGAGCCATTGTAAGTCAGGGACTGTCTGTACTCTAATCTTCTGTATTTGGGATAAAATAACAGAATGTCTCTAAATACACACAAGTGCTATGCTGTTCTTAATCATTCAATCATGTTTGACTCTTTGTGACCCCATGGGCTGTCACCCACCAGGATCCTCTGTCCATGGGGATTCTCCAGGTAAGAATACTGGAGTGGGTTGCCATGCCCTCCTCCAGAAATACACACATATGCGGAAACAAAATTTTATCTAAAATATGTATTTTTTCACTAAAATAAATGCAAGAACCTAGAACAACACATTAAGGTAAATGTGGATAGATTGTAGAAGCATAGGTAGATTTCAGAACCAAAGAACACTGAAATCACAATGTATAACTGCATATCAACAATGTTTGTTAGCAGGTATACTTGAAAATATGGTTTTAAGTATAATTTTCTAAAACCAGGAAATAAAATTGAAAGTGCAAATATGATGAGAATAACCAAGATCAACTAATACAGATATCTAAATAAGTATCATAAAACTACTTAAAAACTAAATGGAAATGTCAAATATTATTCTAGAAAAAAAACACATGCCATGATAAATAATACCATTATTTTCATTTAAATGTCCATATAACATTACCAAAGTAGAGAGAACAATAAGGTGGAAAAATATATTACTTAAATTCTCTCAAATGCCGTCACAGAAAATATTCTATTTCTCATTAACATTACATATATGTGTGTGTGTGTGTGTGTATATGTATTAGAAATGATTTTGAAGTATTGTATTTTGTTAACCAACAGCAGAATTAGATAGTAAAATACACAGTACTTCCCATATGGTGGATGGTGTGAATGGAGTGCAAAGTGCCTTTGCACACTATGCTAGTGGAAATGTAAGCGCCTATAAAAGAGAAATTTGGGTAATTATGTTTTTGTACTTCAATAAGACAATCACATTCTTGGAATCTATGACATTTAAGCAAGCTACATATGTATCATCTGTAAAAATCAAAAATTTATTCTAAAATTCGCATGTCATGGCATAGGACCTACAATCACCAAACAACTTTGAAAAAGAAAACAAAATTGGATAATTAACACTACTTGATTTCAGGACTCATGGTAAAACTGTAGTAATCAAGATAGTATGGTACTGTTAAGACAGACAAACAAATCAATACTCTAGTAGAGTCCAGGAAAAAAAAAAAAAAGCCCACATTGATTTCAACATGAATTGAAAATAATTCAGTAGGGAAAAGATAGTCTTTTTAATAACTTGGATATTCAACTATAATAAAATAAACTTCAATCTGTGTGTGCCATGACAAGTAACATCAGTGGTGTCCGACTCTTTGAAACCATATGGATCATACCCCACCAGCCTCCTCTGTCTATGGGATTCTCCAGTCAAGAATACTGGAGTGGGTTGCCATTCTCCAGAGGATCTTCCCAACCCCAGGGATCAACCTGCATCTCTTAGTCTCCTGCATTGGCAAGTGGGTTCTTTACCACTAGTGCCACCTGGGAAGCCCTCAATTCATACTTTATACCAAATACAAAAATTAATTCAAGATGGATCACATACACAAATGTGAAACTTTACACTATAAAAGTATAGAAAATATTGTAAGAGAAAATATTTATAACATAGAATTATGCAAGATTAATAAATATAAGAAACAAAATGCATGACCTGTGAAAATATGCAAGTAACTATTTTTGTATCCATTACATACAAAATTGTCCTCAGTACTTAGAACCATCCAGAAAGGCTACTCAGAGGCAAGGGTTTCTAAACTTGGCTTTGTATTAAGTAGGGAACAGTAATGAGATTCCATTGACCACTGTTAATATATGTGTAGGAGGTGCAGTGGGGGGGGGGGTGCATATTTGATGCCGCTCCAATAAGATATGTTGAGACATTCACTTATTGAAACACTTTTATGACTTTTATTTGCCTCTAGCTACTTAATAAAAAGCAAAGCTAATCTCCTCTTTATCTCCCATGGTGCACTGTTATTTGCCAACTTTACAATAAACTATGATTTATTTGAAGCAGTTATATATGAACTTGGTGTGGAGAGGAGAAAACTGCATCTGAGACTTAACTTTGATTATTAGTCTTTGAAGCTGCCTCCTGTAATTACTCAAAGTTTTATTTTAAAACACTGCTCCACCATTCTTCCTCCATAATCTTAGAATTAAAAATCAAGGCAATCTGATTTTATCAGCTATCAGTACAGTCATCCACATTCCACTTAACCCTAAATTTCTTTTCCCACTTTCCCCAAATAAATAAGTTGGTTCAAATATTCCCCTGATATTTTATCTTCTCTGTTAGTAGAACATCTGTCTTGAACCAAAGAGGATTGTCTCTGAATACTGTCACTTTTTCCAAATATCACAGCCTTGGAAGTGTGTGTCATGGCATTTCATTTCTCCTTAGAAGGAGTGTATGAAATCTCAAATGCAAAATGTACAGTGTTTTCCAATAAAATTAAAAAAAATGAAATATGCTTTGTTCTGTGAACATCCTAAAATGTCGAATGGATACATATATATGTATGGCTCAGTTACTTCACTGTTCACCTGAAACTATCAATATTGTTAATCAACTATACCCCAGTAGAAAATAAAACATTTAAATTAAAAAATGCTTGGTGGAAAAAAGAAACAACAAAAGAGATATCTATGTGCCCTAGTATCGTAGTAAGATATGAAAGAGAAAATTTACATTGGTTGATGATTGCAGTCTACTATGTGCACACTAAATGCATTGATTCCTCCCCTCAATCATCCAGATAATCCTGCAAACATCCAAAATATCCATTGAGTGTTTTTACCATGTGTCTGGCACACTGCTAGAAATGAGGCATGAAATATTAATAAGGCATAGGTCTAGCTTTAAGTAGTTCCTAGTTCACAATGTCAAAGATTTCACTCATACTGCCACTCCCAGTGAGTTCTCATTATCTAACTTGCAAAGTGACCTTTTCATCCCCTCTGCTGTAACCTCTGATACAGATTCACAGTCCTCCCTACAACTTTCAGAAAGTCACAGCTAAACCATTTTTAAAGGAAGAATACAACTGTTTGCAATTCTACTTTGGTTTTAAATTAGGACATTTATTTTTCTCCTCAGTATTTTAACCTTCTTTCTTTTTCAGATCTACAGAATCAGCAACATCTATATAAAGCCTTTTAAAATTTGTTAACAAAGTGAAGCAAACTCATTGTTGAAACATAGCATAATATTCTTGGTACAAGAGTAGATTTGATTTCTTAGAACTGAATATATAAAAATAAGAGATGGGACTAATTTTTTCTCTAAATAATTTTCTATTTTGACAATATCTATTTTAATCCCTCTTTAATACTTCAATATAGATGGCATATAAAAAATTTATCTTCATAAGCTCTACATTCTTTATTGGTTTTATATTGGAAAACATCCCAGAAAATCAGAAGAAGAATATTCTTGGAATTAACTGAAGTAGAAAAAAAAAGGATGCATTTATTTTCATAATGTCATTACTTATCATTTATTTAGAGGATAAGCCTGAACATGTAATGATGATTGTCTTTTTTGCAATCTCTTAGAAATAAATATAATATTTATAAACTGATGGTAGATAATGATAGATTGAATGTGAAGTTCTTGTTTATAATTTAAATATTTTATATTAGTTGTTTTTTCTTAGTTTGTTTCTCAAATAGTTTACTCAAACTAGAGCAACCACATTTTTTTAACTATTTCTCTATGGGATCACAGCCATGAGATTAAAAGATGCTTACTCCTTGGAAGGAAAGTTATGACCAACCTAGATAGCATATTAAAAAGCAAAGACATTATCTTGTCAACAAAGGTCCATCTAGTCAAGACTATGGTTTTTCCAGTAGTCATGTATGGATGTGAGAATTGGACTATAAACAAAATTGATCGCCAAGGAATTGATGATTTTGAACTGTGGTGTTGGAGAAGACTCTTGAGAGTCCCTTGGAATGCAAGGAGATCTAACCAGTCCATCTTAAATGATATCAGTCCTGGGTATTCATTGGAAGGACTGAGGTTGAAGCTGAAACTTCAATACCTTGGCCACCTCATGTGAAGAGCTGACTCATTGGAAAAGATCCTGATTCTTGGAGAGATTGAGGGCAGGAGGAGAAGGGGACGACAGAGGATGAGATGGTTGGATGGCATCACTGACTCAATGGACATGAGTTTGGGTGAATTCCGGGAGTTAGTGATGGACAGGGAGGCCTGGTGTGCTGTGGTTCATGGGGTCGCGAAGAGTCAGACACAACTGAGTGACTGAACTGACTGATGAGATCATACATTCATAGCTGAGGCTCTATTTTCCCTTCTCTTTTCTCTTTTCTGGAAAAGAAATTGTGTGTGCATGCTGCTGCTTCACTCATTTCTGACTCTGGGACATTAGGGACTGTAGTCCACCAGACTCCTCTGTTCATGGGATTCTCCAGGCAAGAATACTGGATTGGGTTGCTATGCCCTTCTTCAGGGGATCTTCTCAACCCAGGGTTCAGACCCACCCACATCTGTTATGTTTTCTGCACTGGCAGGTGTTTTTTTGTTTTGTTTTGTTATTTTACCACTAGTGCCACATGCGACATTCGGAAAAGAAACCAAATCCTCATAGAAGAGAAAAACAGCAATAAATATACTCTTTAACTTAAACCCAAGGTGCTTTAAAGGAGATATTAAAAGGGGGAGAAAGTTATCACCAAGAAAATGCACTCTCAAATGATGCCATGCCACAAATGTGACCCAGTATATACAAGGTCTGTGTCAGTGGTGGATGCACAACTCTTAAATATAGATAGATAAATAGATAGATAGATAGATAGATAGATAGATAGATAGATAAAATGATTTAGTTAGCAATTTCCTACATAGGTCAATGGCCACCAGTGAAAGTGAAAGTCACTCAGTCGTGTCTGACTCCTCACAACCCCATGGACTATACAGTCCATGGAATTCACCAGGCCAGAATACTGGAGTGGGAAATTTTTTCCTTCTCCATGGAATCTTCTCAACCCAGGGACCAAACCCAGGCCTCCCATATTGCAGGCAGATTCTTTACCAGCTGAGCCACAAGGGAAGTCCAAGAATACTGGAGTAAGTAGCCTATCCTTTCTCAGGGGGGTCTTCCCAACCTCGGAATCAAGCACAGGTCTCCTGCATTGCAGGTAGATTCTTTACCAACTGAGCTATCAGAGAAGCCCCAGTGACCACCAAGCATCAGTGTTTACCAGGATTATGGTAAATGATACGAAAATTTATGATTGAGAATATGTATAAACAGACTGATAAAAACTTCCTAAGTTAGAATTAAGAGAGATTTTACAGCAAAAGTGCTTACTGTGTTTAAAGCACCAAATAACAAAACACAGAATTTATTATAGAAAAAAAAAAATATATATATATATATATCATGGTCAACTGACTTGAAGGAAAGCAAAAGATATCTTCTAGAATTTAAGCATTTAATGATAAAATTAAAAACCTTAAAGATCACATTTGGAAGTGTATTAATGTAGCATATTGGACTTAGGATAGAAAGAACTAGTCAGCTAGAAGATGACATTAAAATTACTCAGAATGCAGCAAAGAGTGAGAAAATTAAAAAAAAAAAAAAAAAAAAAGGCTGACAATAGCAAAAAGAAAATGAAAGACAGAAACTATAGAAGGAGGATCCAGTATATTTTTTAAATGAGTTCTATAAGTAAAAATAGGAAAAGTATATATGGCAAAGACTAATTTCGAGGAGATAACTGAGGACATGTAACTGTATCAACCTGGAATTAATACTTAAAAGATTCTGATAATGCTGTTTAATCCAACTGTCATCCCATTTTCAGAAATTTGTATTCCTACAACATCCTACGACAGTGTGGATCACAATAAAGTGTGGAAAATTCTGAAAGAGATGGGAATACCAGACCACCTGACCTGCGTCTTGAAAACCTATATGCAGGTCAGGAAGCAACAGTTAAAACTGGACATGGAAAAACAGACTGCTTCCAAATAGGAAAAGAAGTATGTCAAGGCTGTATATTGTCACCCTGCTTATTTAACTCATATGCAGAGTACATCATGAGAAACGCTGGGCTGGGAGAGGCACAAGCTGGAATCAAGATTTCTGGGAGAACAATCAATAACCTCAGATATGCAGATGACATCACCCTTATGACAGAAAGTGAAGAGGAACTAAAAAGACTCTTGATGAAAGTGAAAGAGGAGAGTGAAAAAGTTGGCTTAACACTCAACATTCAGAAAACGAAGATCATGGCATCTGGTCCCATCACTTCATGGGAAATAGATGGGGAAGCAGTGGAAACAGTGCCAGACTTTATCTTTGGGGGCTCCAAAATCACTGCAGATGGTAACTGCAGCCATGAAGTAAAAAGATGCTTACTCCTTAGAAGGAAAGTTATGACCAACCTAGATAGCATATTAAAAAGCAGAGACATTACTTTACCAACAAAGGTTCGTCTGGTCAAGGCTATGGTTTTTCCAGTGGTAATGTATGGATGTGAGAGTTGGACCGTGAAGAAAGCTGAGCGCCAAAGAATTGATGCTTTTGAACTGTGGTGTTGGAGACGACTCTTGAGAATCCCTTGAACTGCAAGGAGATCCATCCAGTCCATCCTAAAGGCAATCAGTCCCGGGTATTCCTTGGAAGGACTGATGCTGAAGCTGAAACTCCAATACTTTGGCCACCACATGCGAAGAGTTGACTCATTGGAAAAGACCCTGATGCTGGGAGGGATTGGGGACAGGAGGAGAAGGGGATGACGGAAGATGAAATGACTGGATGTCATCACTGACTCAATGGACATGAATTTGAGTAAACTCCGGGAGTTGGTGATGGACAGGGAGGCCTGCCGTGCTGCGATTCATGGGATCGCAAAGAGTCGGACACGACTGAGCGACTGAACTGAACAGCATCATATGCTTACCGATTTGTTGTTCAGTTACTAAGTCATGTCAGACTCTTTGCCACAATATGGACTGCAGAACACATGCCTTCTCTGTTCTACTATCACGCAGAGTTTGTTCAATTTCGTATCCATAGTGTCACTAATGCTGTCTAACCATCTCATCCTCTGCCACCCACATGTTTTGCCTTCCATCTTTCCCAGCCTCAGGGTCTTTTCCAATGAGAATGATTACTGTTAACACAATGCTTACTGCAAATTTTTATAATTATCTCTTGACTTTTCTTTCTTCTGATTAGGTTTTCAGTTGAGTAAAGGCAAGACACTGGTTTCTATTAAATTATTGGCCAAATTTAGGTAATGAAAAAGCATTTAGCCATTATTTATTTTTTGAATGAATTAACACCATCTTGGAATCAATAGCTCTTTTTTAGTACAGTGGTATTGTATTCAATTCAATGGTAATATCAAATTTTCTGATCTAATTTCTCAAAAGCACATCTCTGGTAGTGTTGTGTTCTCTCTAGATTTTTTTTTTTTAATGTACAGTTTCATACGGCATTATTTAGTGGATACCTACTATGTAATGCATATTCCAGATACTGAGACAATATTTATGACCAACAGAGCAATTTAATTCTTATATGTAATTAAAGTTTCAGTGAATTGTGGCTGATAATAGAAATGCAAGTAAGCAAATAAAATGATTTTAGGGAATAATAGGCTCTATAAAGGAAATAAGTAGGGCAACATGATATTTGAGGCTTGGGTACCCTAAAAGAAAAATTCATGTGCTAAGTTCAAAATATATGTTATAAAGAAAAACAAAGAAAGAACAGAGCTTTCCCCCTTGGACTATTTCCATAACAAATGGTTATTATTAAAGGTCATGAAAGGATATACCTCTGATGTAGGTAATTTCTACAAGACATTTTTGTAGGGTACTATGCAAATCTAAATGGATTATAAATATAAAAATTTTCAAAATAATATATTTATTCATGAAAAATATCAAATACTCAGCATAGCAGTTTTGCTCTGTTTTCATATGTTCTTAAATCTAGTTGAGAACTTTACAGTCTAGTTCAGGAGACACAAATTTTTAAAAATTAAAAATTTGTTATCAATACAGAGAAGAAAAGACTAGTATTTAGTTGCACGTGAGTTGACTCCTTATGTGCCTTGGTTTTGTAGTCTTTGTAGTCTTACCTATAACTTATTTCTATTCAGGAATAAAGTTCTCTTTCCTTTGATCTGATTTTTGCCAAATTTCAGAGAAATAATGGGGAAAACACTCCATTTGCAATCACTATGATGAAGGCATGACTGCATTGTCATTCAGTTAAATTACTTTGAGAACTAGGTTTCAATTTCTGAAAGGTATAATAGGGTTAGGATGACTACTTCTTTCTTATAATATTTCCTTAGAGAGAGGAAGATTGTCAAGTCTTCAGGGGATGCTCATTCACCTTTTGACTTCTGGAGACTTGTTTTTCTTTTCCTTTCACTTTTTATTGATTGGGAGGAAGGAGTCATTAACTGTTAACAAAGTTCTCCTAGTATGTGACAGCTCTGATAAATATTTTGATAAAACAGAAATGGTTGGTATGAGGGAGATTTGTAAATTTATATAATTTGTAACTTTAAAATTATCTTTGAATTTTAAACAAATATGTTTAAAGTTCTTCTTGTCATCTATTATAAGATAAAATGAGGTAGATTCATTTGAATAGAACCTGGTAAGCCTGGAAATAAAACTAGCTTGCTGTTGACACAGAACATTTAAGAAAGTTACAAGGTACTGGTAAAAATATTTTTTCATGTTAACAGGAAAATTTAGATAACATTCTAAGTACACTGCTTGCCATAATTGTGTTTAATATTACAACGGTAGAAAGAAGGTTGTCTGCAATTTTTAGATTTCTAATACACTCTAGCTCAATTCTGCTTAAATAGAAGACACTGATTTGAAAAGCAAATGTAATATGCCTGAAACAAAACTATTTGCATTTCCAGAGTATGAAAATTATAGCACTGTGCCAAATATATTTGACAGAACACTTGAGCAGAGTAGAGCTCATAATGCCATTTACACAGACTTTAAACCCCTTTCTGTACATTTTTGCTTCATAGGGAAAAAAAGAGACACTTTGAATAAAAGGGAAAAAAAAATAATTGAAGTTGAAGAAATGATATTGTTATGGGTGAAAAGGCAGGAAATAAACTAAATGCATGTAAGTCCACATTTTTTTTCCTCCTAAAGTATATAAATTGATAGAAGATTGTGTAATTTACAGTTTCTAGACTTTGGAAAGCATAATTAATTTTTATCAGAATGGTATAAATTGGTGGTGCATCCACTCAGTCATTGTAAAACTGAATACTTCTCCTTAAAGAGATGGCTAATTATAGGGATGGGGGAGAAAATATAGACAAGATGAGTCTGAAGGACTGAAAATTAAGGAATTATTCTTAAAATAATAATAATAATAAGGTATGCTCAAGGATTCAGGAGAAAATAGAGTGACGAAAGTATTTTGTGCAGAAGTCTAAATAATTTATGTAGATATTCTGCTTTTGAATTGTGGTGCTAGAGAAGACACTTGAGAGTGCCTTGGTCAGCAAAGAGAACAAACCAGTCAATCTTAAAGGAAATCAACCCTGAAAACTCATTGGAAGAACTGATGCTGAAGCTGACGCTTCAATACTTTGGCCACCTGATGTGAAGGGCTGACTCATTGGAAAAGACCCTGATTTTGGGAAAAATTGAAGGCAAAAGGAGAAGAGGGCAACAGAAGATGAGATGGTTGGATGGCATCAGAGATTCAGTGGACATGAACTTGGACAAACCCCAGGACAGTGAGGGACAGGGAAGCCTAGTGTACTGCAGTCTATGGGGTTGTGAAGAGTGAGACACGACTTCGCTACTGATCCGTTCTGCTTTCAACTCACTCTATACATATCATCTGCACATTGTGACTTCTTTCCAAAGTGTACTGTATGGAAAATGAGTAAAGACAATTAATTTGATGATAAAAACTTAAAAATACTACTTCAGGCAGGTGGCCAAAATCAACATTGACAGTGTTAAGTTTTATTGATAACATGTACCCTTGAAGTGATCTAATAAAAGTTGCACTTCATTTCTGTGGTCTTCCTTTCAAAAACCCATATACCCTTAGAAAAATATTAGTCAAATTACACCATAGGATCAATTTACAAAATACTTTACCAATATTTTTTAAAACTGTCAGTGTCACCACAAAGTAAACTTAAGGATCTATAACAGTCCAAATGAGCCTAAGGAACATGAACAAGTAAATGCAATGCACTATTTTGCAATCTGACACTGGAAAAGAAAAAATATGATGTGAAATCTAAGGGAAATATAAATTAGAAACATTAATAATAGTATATCAATAAGGTTTATCAATTATGACAAATGCACCATAGAAATGCAAGATGTTAATAATAGAGGGATATAAGTGTGAGGTATACAGGGATTCTCTGTGCTATTTTTGCAAATTCTGTGTAAACCTAAAACTACTCTGTAATAAAAAGTTTATACAAATACGTGCTTTTAAAAGTATGGACCTTGGAAGATTTCTATTGGTTTAATCCTAGATAAATTGATTGCATTACATTTCTCATTAGAAACAACTTCTCAAATTATTCAGCATGCCCTTAAAGTTCTTTAAAACATGCCTTATTCTGCATTAAGGATAACGTCATGTAACATGCATTTTCCTAAGGCCATATAAAGAATTAATTTTTTATTAGAATAATATTTAGATGCAAAATGGGAATAAAGTTACTTTGAATCCACTATATACTTAAGAACATACTAACTGGTAAAGAAGATATTTCAGAAGTGCTCTTTATTCAAAATATATGTAATATACATGGAGTGGTAAAATTAATAAAATTAAAGACCATATAAATGTCAGTTGTTGCTGTTGCTTAGTCACTCACTTGTGTCTGACTCTTTGCAACCCCATGGACTGCAGCTGGCCAGGCTTCCTTGTCCCTTATCGACTCCTGAAGCTTGCTCAAACTCATGTCCATACAGTCAGTGATACCATCCAACCATCTCATCCTCTGTCATCCCTTTCTCCTCCTGCCTTCAGTCTTTCCCAACATCAGAATCTTTTCTAATGAGTCAATTCTTTGCATCAGGAGGCCAAAGTATTGGAGCTTCAGCTTCAGCTTCACATCAGTCCTTCCAATGAATATTCAGCATTGTTTTCCTTTGGGTTTCCCTTTTGGCTCAGCTGGTAAAGAATCCTCCTGCAATCCAGGTGACCTGGGTTCTATCCCTGGGTTGGCAAGGTTCCCCGGAGAAGGGAAGGCTACCCACTCCAGTATTTTGGCCTGGAGAATTCCATGGGCTACAGTCCATGGGGTCGCAAAGATTCAGACTGAGACACTTTCACCTTCAGTTCCTCAAATGGTTTCCTTTAAGATTGACTGGTCTGATCGCCTTGCAGTCCAAGGGACTTTCAAGAGTCTTCTCCAACACTACAGTCAAAAGCATCAATCATTAAGTACTCAGCCTCCTTTATGGTCCAACTCTCACATCCATACATGAATACTGGAAAAACCGTAGCTTTGACTTTACAGACCTTTTTTTGGCAAAGTAATATTTCTGCTTTTTAATATGCTGTCTTAGTTTGTCATAGCTTTTTTTCTAAGGAGAAAGTGTCTTTTAATTTCATGGGTGCAATCACCATCTGCAGTGATTTTGGAGCCCAAGAAAATAAAGTTTTTCACTGTTTCCATTGTTTCCCTATCTATTTGCCATTCCCCACAGGACACCATGATCTTAGTTTTTGAATGTTGAGTTTTAAGCCAGCTTTTTCACTCTCCTCTTTCACTTTCATCAAGAGGCTCTTTAGTTCCTCTTTGCTTTCTGTCATAAGGGTGGTGTCATCTGCATATCTGAGGTTATTGATAAATGTCAGTAAAGAAAACAAAACCCTAACTGAACAATAATGGGATAGTACAATCCATATACCTGCTTAACAATTGACACAAATTATGATAAGTATTCAGAGAGAGAAGAGATCAGGTCAGCAGAGTAAAAGGATATGGAGTTCACTTCCCACATGAACAGAGGAAAAAAACATCTATATATGGAACAATTCTCACTGAAAACTAACTGGAATCTAGTAGAAGCATAACAGTATAATCTTGGCTTTAAGAAAAATACATGCATAATTAGATAGGGAGGGAAGAACAGTATTTGGGTCAGAACCTATGCCTCTGTGACGGAACTCAGAAGAAAAAGGCATTTGCAGAAGTGGACACTGATCCTGGGAAGTAAGCAAGTCAAGTCATGGACCCTATGTCCCAGTCATGTAGTTGTAAGCAGAGGAGACCAAAAACAAAGGATTAAAGATAAATTAAATAAGGCAGCATGTAGAATAAAAGGTTAAAAAGTATGAAAATGATTATAACTGTAATATACAGTTAATAGATAAGCATGAAGATGTAAAATATGACATCAAAAAAATAAACTGGGCTATAATGGAGTAAAAAATGCAAATCATTTAGAATGCATTTGAACTTAAAGGATTACCCGTTTAAAACAAGTACATATAATTTAGGATTAACATGTATGAACCCAATGATAACACTGATTTAAAAAAAAAAAAGTAATGAAGATGATACAAATAAATAAGCAGTTATCCCATGCTCTTGGTTTGGAAGCACTAACTGTTAAAATATCCGTACTATCCAAAGAAATCTGTAGATTTTATGCAATCTTTGTCAATAAACAAATGATATTTTTCACAGACCTAGAACAAATAATCCTAAAATTCATATGGAATCAAAAACGACCCTGAATTGCCAAAACAATCTTGGGTAAAAACATAGCTGAGGTATTACCCTTCTGTACTTCAAACTATACTAAAAATTACCATAACCAAAGCAGTAGAGTTCTGGCACAAAAACAGACACAATAGAAATGGAGAGACACCGAGAGAGAGAAGGCATTTCTTAATCTAGCTGATAGGTTGTTGCTGTTGTTTAGTCACTAAGTCATGTACCATTCTTTGCAACCCCATGAACTGTTGCCTGCCAGACTCCTCTGTCCATGGGTTGGAAAAATCCCCTAGGAATGGAAATGGCAACCCACTGCTATATTCTTGCCTGGGATATCCCATGGACAGGGAAGACCATGCCAAGGAACATTACTACTCCATTTAAAAAAGAATGTAACTCTGCCCTTTGCAGTAGTGTGGATAGACCTAGATAATATTATGCTTACTAAAATAAGCCAATAGGTACTGTATGATGTCACTTATACATGGAATATAAAAAATAATACAGTTGAGTGTATGTGCAAAACACAATCACAGATTTAGAAAACAAATAGTGATTATTAAGGGGGGAAGCGGGGAAATTTTGGTTAGAGATTAAAAGATAGCAACTACTATATATAAAATAGATAAGCTACAAGGATATATTGTATAGCACAAGGAATTATAGCCATTATTTTAAAATAATGTTTAATACAATATAATCTGTAAAACTACTGAATACCATTGATATACACCTGAAACTAATATAACATGGCAAATCAACTATATTTCAGTTTATTAAAAAAAAAAAAAGTCCTTCAACGAAAAAAGAAAAAGAAGTATGAGGAACAAGTGATGAAAGTATGAGATTTTCATAGGAAGCATTATCATGATTAGGTCTTATTTGTTGTCCCTTTACATTTGGGTAGAATAAATCAAATGCAGTGACTATAAAAAATACAAGGAAATAAAGAAAGAAGCAAAACCAAACTAGAGAACTGTTTAGGCTATGGAAGCAGAGATTAAAAACTTTTTTTGTAAGGTAAAGTATGGACAGAAGAGCCTGGAGGACTACAGCCCATACATCTGTCCAGGAGAGAATATTGGAGTGTTCTGCAATTTCCTTCTCCCAGGGATCTTCCCGACCAACCCACAGATAGAACGCATGTCTACTGTGTCTTCTGCATTGCAGCTAGATTCTTTACCTGCTGAGACATCTGGGAAACCCAAACAAAAACAAAAACCTTTCCAAAAAGACACTAATTAAACTGAACAAAAGGAGGGGTTGGTTTGTTAGAGTGTGTAGGTGGAGGCAGTATATCTTAACCTTGGGTACATCTTGGAACCTGGTTTATAGAAGACCTGGGTGATATAAATAAAAGTATATACATGTGGAAAACCTGACTTATTTTCTAATTGCCCATAACCAACTCTACCCTAAATTTTTTAACCACTTTTCACTATTTTGATATATACTGCAAATAGTATATACATAGATATATAAATATACTTTGAGATAATTTCACACCTGAATTTATATATATTTGTATGAAAACATCTTTATAGCATTGAAATTATATATATGGGCAATGAGGATACCAACATTGATATGCCTCTGACAGACACATAAATATGACACTGATAGTCTTAGATTAAAACTTGTTGTTTGAATGTTTGTCTATAAATTTTTGAAAAATGATCTCCACATTTCAAATCACTCAATATTATTCTCTAACATCTATATACAGTGCCCCTGCATTTCCTAAATATGAAAGATATCTTATTTCTTTAGGATTTCCTGGAGGAAGAAAATTTAGAAGTATAAACAGATTATTAAACTTACTGAAGTAGGAGATAAAAGGGCTCCAGGTTGGACATTTACAATCAGCCAGCCTCCTTTTTGCATTTCCTAAGATGAGAGCTAGGTGGGCTCCAGTTGAGGGATTTACAGTCAGCCTTCTGCTTGCTCTCTAAAATGGAAGTAACAACAGAAGCAGAATAAATAGCCAGTCTTTGTCTCTTGCAAACCTCTCAAGGAAATAATCATGGCAAGAACAAAGAGAGACAAAACTCTGTCTGAGTAAAAAATTAAGGAATTTTCCACCCCCCATCGCACACCCCCCTTTTAGGATGAGGGAGACTGTACAGACAGGCTCCTGGGGGGTCAAAAGTCAGAGGATAATTCCAGATCATGATGAGTCTTGCTCTTTCAAAAGGCCCTCACTTAGAGATCCATCTTGGCTAATGGGGGCATGCACACCTAAGGGGAGGGTACTGAGACAAACTAATCAGTGGAGGACAAAGCAAGAGATTGGCCTGTGAGAAGACAAAGACCCAGAAAATTGCTCCAATGCAACAATCTGGAATGGAAATTTTCTTTATGGGGAAAATTTTAGCTATTAATTCCATTTATATATGTTATACAGCTCAGATTTATATAAATATTTCTTTGAAAGCCAGTTTTAGCAATTTGTCTCTCAAGAAATATATCCGTTTTAAATTATCAAATTCATTTTATAATTTTGATACCTTTTTTCACTTAAAATCCATAAAATAGGTAACATAAATATATTCTAAATATATATAGTATAAAATATAAAAACATACAGTATTTGCAAAATATAAAATTATCTATAAGGTGATAGCTACAAAATATCACTACATATACTCCTGACACTGGCTCACATACACCTCTCTATTTCTCTTGATCAATCAGCTTTATGTTTATCAACTTCGTTGTTCTTCAGAAAGAACTAGATTTTTATTTCATTAATATTTTTATCATGTTTTTTACTTTATTGATTTCTGATCTGATTTTTATTTTTTCCCTTTGTTTATTGACTTGACAAATTCTTCTGGAATCTCCTGTTGCAAGACTATGAAAGAACACAGATTTGAGATTCTTTATTCCTCATATAACTAACTAGTACTATAAATTTTCTTGTGATTATATCTGCAGTAGTAGTCCACATATTTTAATTAATTATGTTTGAATTTTTATTTGTTACTAAATGGCTTTTAATATCTGCATCAAATTCTCATTTAATATATAACTTTACTTTTCTTATTTACAAACTATCCACTATTTGGGTATTTTCCAGAGATTTTTCAGTTATTGACATCTAATTTAATTACCTTATGTTTACAGAACATACTTTAAGGTTTTTTAAGGTAAGTTTATAACTAAATGTTATCTATCTTGGTGAAATGCTTCATATGCACTTGAAAAGCACTGACTTTTAGCTAGAGTGTTTCTTACACATTAATTACATTAAGTTGATAATACCATTATACTGATGATAAGTGATTTATCTAATACAAAGTTGAAAATAACATTCCTATAGATGCTTACCAAGGTCAGGAGAGTAATGCATGAAGGAAGTGAGAACTCCAACAAAGAGAAAATATTAAAAAGCAATGAAAATCACAGAATTGAAGACTATAATAATGGAACTGAAGTGTTAAATCTAAGGATTCAACAATAGATCAGATCACACAGAAGAAAGGATCAGAAACTCAAAGACAGGACAGTGGTGTCTATTCAATGAGGAGCAAAATAAAAAAATATAACAAAAAAGAGTGAAGGTAACTTAAGAGACATTGTTAAGAAGATCAACGTGGGTATTGTAGATGTCCCAGAGGGCAAGATATAAAGGTCAAAGATTTTGCTCAAAAAAATGATGGCTGAAAACTTCCCTAACTTCAGGAATGCAACATACATCGAAATACAGAATACAACAAAGTTCCAAACAAGATAAATACAGAGAAACCCACTCCAAGACACATTAAAAAAAAAAAAAAAAAAAAGACACATTATAATTGTTAAATGCTAAAGACAAGTAGAAAATCTTAAAAACAGGAGGAGAACAACTTGTTATTTACAAGGAAATCCCCATATTTATTAGCATTTTTATTAGCATATTTATTAACAGAAACTTTCCCTGGTGGCTCAGATGGTAAAGAAACTGCATGCAATGCTGAAGATTAGGGTCTGATCCCTGAATCAGGAAGACCCCTTGGAGAAGGAAATGCTAACACACTCCAGTATTCTTGCCTGGAAAATCCCATGGACAGAGAAGCCTGGTGGGCTTCAGTTCATGGGGTCACAAAGAGTCAAACACGACTGAGCAACTAACACTTGCAATCCAGAAGGAAGCAATGTGATATATTCATAGCACACAAAGAAAAGAAACTGCAAAACAAGAGTAATCCACAAAGCAAACTTGTCCTTCAGAATTGAAGGAGAGGTCAAGAAATTTCCCAGCAAGCAAAAATTGAAGTAGTTCATCACCAATAGATTACTCTTACAAAAAATGCTATTGTGACTTCTTCAAGATGAAATGTAACTATGTTAATTAGTAACAAAAAAAAATCACATAAAAGTTTAATACTTCTTACCAAAAATTTTGGTAAAAATGAATATATGTTCAAATTAGGAATATCCCAATGTTGTAATCATGGTGGCTTCAATGTTATAACTCTAGTATGAGTATAAAAAAAAAATTAAAAACAACTACAACCACATTAAGTTCTTAGTGGATACAAAATGTAATATGTAAGTTATGACATCAAAAACATTAGAAGGGGAAATAAAAGAGTAGTAGAGGTTTGTGTTCATTCAAAGTTACATTTTTCTCAGTTTGTTGTTGTTTAGTCACTCAGTCGTGTCCAACATTCGGCGACACCATGGACTGTATGCCGTCAGGCTCCTCTGCCCATGGAATTTCCCAGGCAAGAGTACTGGAGAGGGTTGCCATTTCCTTCTCCAGGGGAATTTTCCTGACCCAGGGATTGAACCTGCATCTCCTGCATTGGCAGTTGGATTCTTTACCAATGAGGCACCTGAGAATACCATATATTCATTATTTTTATATTATTCAGAGATAAATTAAAAAAAAATCTAGATATCCAGGAATACATGCTTCATGTTAAGAGTCTGTATCCATCAGCTGGATCATTGAAAAAGCAAGAGAGTTCCAGAAAAAACAACTATTTCTGCTTTATTGACTATGCCAAAGCCTTTGACTGTGTGGATCATAATAACCTACGGAAAACTGGGAAAGAGAAAGAATCCCAGACCACCTGACCTGCCTCTTGAGAAACCGGTATGCAGGTCAGGAAGCAACAGTTAGAACCGGACATGGAACAACAGACTGGTTCCAAATAGGGAAAGGAGTACCTCAAGGCTGTATATTGTCACCCTGATTATTTAACTTATATGCAGAGTACATCATGTGAAATGCTGGGCTGGAAGAAGCACAAGCTAGAATAAAGATTTCTGGGAGAACTATCAATAACCTCAGATATGCAGATGACACCAACCTTATGGCAGAAAGTGAGGAAGAACTAAATAGCCTCTGAATGAAAGTGAAAGAGGAGAGTGGAAAAGTTGGCTTAAAGCTTAACATTGAAAAAACTAAGATCATGGCATCCAGTCCCATCACTTCATGGCAAATAGATGGGGAAACGGTGGAAACAGTAGTTAACCTTATTTTTGGGGGCTCCAAAATCACTGCAGATGGTGATTGCAGTCATGAAATTAAAAGACGCTTACTCCTTGGAAGGAAAGTTTTGATCAACGTAGATGGCATATCAAAAAGCAGAGACATTACTTTGTCAACAAAAGTCCGTCTAGTCAAGGCTATGGTTTTTCCAGTGGTCATGTATGGATGTGAGAGTTGGACTATAAAGAAAGTTGAGCGCCGAAGAATTGATGTTTTTGAACTGTGGTGTTGGAGAAGACTCTTGAGAGTCCCTCGGGCTGCAAGGCGATCCAACCAATCCATCCTAAATGAGATCAGTGCTGGGTGTTCATTGGAAGGATTGATATTGAAACTGAAACTCCAATACTTTGGTCACCTGATGCAAAGAGTTGACCCATTGGAAAAGGCCCTGATGCTGAGAAAGACTGAAGGCAGGTGGAGAAGGGGACAACAGAGGATGAGATGGTTGGATGGCATTACTGACTCAATGGACATGAGTTTGGGTGAATTCCAGGAGTTAGAGTTGGTGATGGACAGGGAGGCCTGGCGTGCTGCAGTTAATGGGGTTGCAAAGAGTCGGACGTGACTGAGCAAATGAATTGAACTAAATAAAGAGTCTGTCTTCTCACAAACTGCTTCTGTGCATTTGATTTCATTGAAACTATACACCTAAATATTTCGTACTTGCTAACTTCACAAGCACTATTTAATTCATATCATTTATTATCACTCATTCTACCTCCCCCTTTTTTCTCTTCTTCCATCTAGCTCTCTCTCTACTAGAATGTAATAGTGGCAGTCTAACCAGTATTACCTTGTAGTTCAGATAACATAGCTTTTTGTGATAATCCAGATTTAATTTGATTCCCTGCTCTAAGGATTGCTAGATGTCTGATATTGTGAAATTTGCTTAGCCTTCTGAAACAGTTTTTTTTTTTTTTTTTTTTTTAATCTGTAGAAATCTGTTTTTGGAGAATGAAATAAGACAATACATGTGAAACATTTGGCAAAATACGTGTCTCATAACAACGTTTGGCTAGACAATTGTAGTTGTTACTCAAGTTATATTTTATACTCAACTGAATAATCTTTCAATTTCCTACATTCCATTAGAATTTCAGGAAAATTTTAAGTGAAAGTACAATAATCCCGTATATGATAATCCCATATACCATTAATATAAATTAAATTTGATAGCATACTTGCTAACTACTTCAACATTAAAAATCCTTTTTCATAACTTTTCAACATGTGTAGATTGACTCAGATTTGGTAAATGACCAACAAACATATTCAAATTACTAGGTGATTCTTTGAAGAATTATAGATGTTTGCAAAGAAGGATGCACCCAAATATCTCAATTTGACTTTAAGAATTGAAAAGTAATCATGTCTTCTTACATGATAATTTTTAAAATGTGGAAGATCCAGCTTGTAGTATTATAGTTAAGTAATCAAATGTCTAAGACAGGAATGTACATTATATTTTGTATTTAAGGAGTTCTCAGGAGTGTCTGAAGAAAACATCACTGTTGTTCTTGTGACTTCATTATTAGGAATCTTTGTCCCTCAGTGAGATTGAAGCTAATTTTGATATTTTCTTTTTGTTGTAATCTATCCATCTTTAATTTTTTGGAATGACAGACACATTTGAAATTAATTTGGGAATTAAACCATCTATATTTTTTTTAGTAAATTTTTAGATGAACTCTTCTTCTTCTGAGTTCTGGACATTCAAAAACTAAACATATAAGTGGGGGAAAATTCCTTTATCTTGTTTAGATTTCCAGAATGGAAAAAAAAAAAAAAATGGTAAGCTAGCTTTCATGCTCTGTTATCATTTCAGCATGTATAAATCTCTACTCTTCGTTTTCATCTAAATAGGTTAGCTCTTTTTAATCTGAATGTGTTTGAATAATAAAACCATTGTCACATTAATCTTGGCTTTAAGCTTTGCAGTTAATTAAGTTTCCTCCTCTCTCTTCATCCAATGCATCCAATCAATAGTCAAATTTGGTTAGCTTATTTCATAATGCCTCTTAAACTTGTCACTTCATTTTTATTTAATTGTGAAGCTCACAGCATTCTCATTTTAGTGCTTCCAAACTGATTATTCTCAGTATAGTTTACTTTGGTTCACTTTATATTTTTCATAAATATACTTTTCATTATATGTTGTTCCCACTTGGAAATATTAATAATTCACTATCCACTTATTCTGATGCTGAAGCTCCAATATTTTAACCACCTGATGAAAAGAGCCAAGTCAGTGGAAAAGACCCTGATGCTGGGAAAGATTGAAAGCAGGAGGAAATGGGAGCGTCAGAGGATGAGATGGTTGGATGGCATCACCAAACTCAATGGACATGAGTTTCAGAAAACTTCAGGAGATAGTGGAAGGCAGGGAAGCCTGGTGTGCTACAGTCCATGAAGTTTCAAAGAGTCAGATATGATTTAGCAACTGAACAAGAGTCCACTTATTCATTTATTGTGTATTTGACAATTTAGCAATCTTTGAAATGTTAAGAATATTAAAAGAAGACATTTACCACAAGGAAAATTATAAGCCCAAGATCTTTTTATCTTTACTGCCTCTTACAGTTGTTCATTTATTAGAACCATCCTTTACTCCATTTATCCTCTATAACAGCAGAAACTTCCCATCTCATCTTCTTCAACTTTCACCTTTAAATACCTATGTTGGTGCCAGCCTTCACTGAGTAGTCACTTACAATTTTAGGATAATATAGTTTTCCATGTAAATCTTAGTCTTTATTCTATTTTCTGTACATATTTTTCAGTTCTTCATATTAACTTATTTATCTGTGTATCTTCTCAGTGTATCATAACATTGGATATATTCAATATTTAATGAATGTGAGTTTCTCAACTAAAATCAGTGGACATGGTATTATGAGATGGCTGATTAAACGGCTTTGTTGCGAGGATAACCCCTTTCAGGGCCTGAAAGAAGGCTCTTGTCTAACATTAAGGAATGAATTGTATGCGGAGACACAGGTACTAACAAAGCAAGAGAATTTGTAGGGTGGGAAGCAGGAGGGTAAGGAAACCCAGGATAACAGCTCTGCCATGTGACTCAATCTCACAGTCTCAGGGAATTAGCGATCGGATTAGTTTCCAGGTTATTTTTGGCCAATTATTCTGACTAGGGTCCTTCTGGGTGGTGCACTCATTGCTGAGCCAGGATGGATGCTAGCAAGGAGGATTCTGGGAAGTGGTGGACATCACCACGTGGTGTCTCTTTTTGGCCTTTACTGAACTCTTCCAGCTGGTGGTGGCTTGTTAGTTCTGTGCTCCTACCCTGGTAGTAGTAGTTTTTACCTCATGTGGTAAAATAACTCACACAAATGGTTATTATGGTGTCTGGCCAGTGTGGGTGGGTGGTTTCAGTCAGTGTGTTTCCCCTAACTGTTTGAGAAGCAAACCAATCCGGTCTGCTTGACATTTTTAAATAAACCATTATTATCAATGATCAAAGTGAGGAAAGTGCCTCTGTAGCATATATTGAGATAATAGCATTGTATTTTTCCTCAAATGAATTACATTTGATTATGTTGTCAAATCAGGACTCACATGATCAATATGGGTGATCACATTTAACTTTAATGCCTTTCAGACTTTTCGCCACCAACCTCTCACAATGAATGGAAAGGTTTTCAGTCCTCTCGTTACCCATAAATAATATGTTTCTCTAGAGTCATTTTTAAGGCAGTGCTTTCCTTTCTTTTCATAAACCCAACATATGAAATTGTGAAACTGAGGACAGTATCATCTTTAATGAAACATCCTGTTATCAAGTATAAGTTTGTTCTACTCAGCACGCGGCAGGCTAATAAGTCAGGAGAAGAGGTGTTTGGGCAAGGAATAATGACTTTATTTGGAAAGCTGTGACTCCGAGAAGATGACTGACTAACATCCTAGAGAACTGTCTTTCTAAGTCTGGATCCTAGTTTCTTTTACAGAAAGAAGAGCAGGGAGATGGGGAGGTAAAATTAAAAACAAACAAACAAAAAGATCATAAACTGTGGCAAATATCTCCTGGTTTAGGTCAGACTTCAGGAGGGGATGTATTAATTTCTTTCCTGCAGTCATTCACAGCTGGGCTGGGTCAGGATGTTTCCTGAGGGATGAACGTAGATATTTTAGTTTTACCTTAAGGTGTGAGGGGCTGGGAGATGGGCCATTATATGTACTTTAAGCGTTTGGGATTCCCTCATAGCTCAGTCAGTAAAGAAGCTGCCTGCATCGCAGGCAGCTGGGTTTCTATTCCTGTGTGGGAAAGATCTCCTGGAGAAGGAAATGGGAACCCACTCCAGCATTCTTGCCTGAAGAATCCCATGGACAGAGGAGCCCTGTGGGCTAAGGTCTGTGGGGTTGCAAGAGTCAGGACATGACCAACCACCACCAAGCTATTGGCAATATCCCTTTAGTGATTAACTTGCAGCAAAAGCAATAGAATATAAGGTTAAATTAAAGAAACATATTCAATGTGGAGTCAGATTTTCTTCCCTATTAAATCTTAAAGAAATACTGAGTTAACAAAAAGAGAGGGGGGAGAAGTAGAGAGGACAATCGAGAATAAGATTCAATGGAAATTACCACCTTGTCCCTCTAAACTTTGATTCTTTTTCACACTGTCAAAAATGTATGAGTCACTTTCTTTGTCCTTTGAAAAATCTTTAGGGGATATCTGCCTCAATTGATTTTTCATTATTTAATGGAAAGGTGTTTAATCTGTCAACTTTTCTGAACTCATATTAATTTTGAGAATACTGCATAAATATATGTATTTGTTCAATTGTATTTCTCCAGTTCACACAGGAAATTAGTGAATGCCCTCCTCTGTGGAGGAGAGATTTTGTTAATTTTCATTTCCTCCTTGAATATGTCTCCAAGGTCTTGCTGACAGTTAAGAAAGACTAAACTCTATTTGACAGCATTGCAGAATGCATGGCACAATAAAACATGCTTAGTTTCTGAATTTGTTACTGGGAAGAGCCAATTATGAGTCCAAGTTAGATCTGTTTCTTTAATTTTAACCTTTACTTCCCATTGCTTTTATTAACTAAAAGGATTCTGTTTTACATAGTTGCCTCCCTCAAGGGACCCAGTCCCTCTGCCTGAATATTAAACCAAAGTGCCTCTGTTTAGGACACTGTCTACCTGTAGTTGGCTACAAGAAGGAAGAAATTAACACATCTCCTTCTGAGGCTTGTTCTTCTAGAAGATATTTACAAGATTAATGGCTCTTTGCCTGTATTTCCTCGCCCCCCATTCTGTGTTCTATAAAAGAACCTGACATTCAGACACGATTAGATGATTATTTTGGAACATTAGTCTGCCATCTTCTTAGTCAGCCAGCTTTCCAAATAGTCATATTCTTTGCTTCAACACCTAATATCTCAGATTTATTGGCCTGTGGTGAGGAGAGCAGAATGAACTTGGACTTGGTAGTGAATTTCACAAACTAAATAAATATATAAAAGAAGATGAAAAAAGTAAAAATAAGAAAGTGAAAAGAAAGATCATTACATCATCTCATTTTCTATAATCTCATTATCTCCCACTCAAATTCAAAGATGAAGGTTAGGAAACAAACCTGTGAAAAATAAATTTTTAGGGATGTTTCATCTGTCCTGTTTCTGTTTGCATGCATATGTATGCATGTGTTTGAATGTTTTGAAGAGGAGATAATAAGTAATGAGGAAAAATATAACACATTTAAAGTGTCTCATTTTTATCAGTGATTCTCTTATATTCACATGGTCACAACTTTTAAATAAAACTATATTACTTTTTACATTAATTGAGCATCCACTCTAGATTCAGGGCTTCTATACTCACAGTAAATTTATTGAAATGCCAAAGTGTTAAATAATATCCATTTCCAAATTCACCTCACTCTCAAGTGTTCATGCATCCATTTAGAAATGAGACACAAGTATAGGTTTAGGAAACATTCATAGATAGACTGTCTCTAAGATGGAGGTGTGGGGAGGGCATTTACCCTAGACAAGGTATCTGTCTCTTCTCTACCCACTGCCCTCAGATCTCATCACTTTTTCTTCTTCCCATATACATACCAGTACAATCAGAAATGGGCAAATAATATATGGTACCTATGAAAGAAGCTTATTTCAGCCAAACCATAGGCTCATATGTTCCTCAGAAGTGAAAAAGAACTTTCTGTTTTGGGGTTCTCTTGGGGATGAGCAAACCCGTGAAAAACTTGAACTCTGAAATGACATTGCATTTTAGTTTTTACCTGGATGGCTAAGCTTAAACAATCTCACAGGTTCACATATAGACATTCAGGACAGAAGAAACACATAACTAGGCTGCATAGATTTCCTGAACACAGAGCACATGAGACATTAACATAATAAAAGGGAAGTAAAGAGACCCTAAGGTAAAAGTAATGATGTACACATACACAAAAAAGGTCTAACATGATCTTA
Source organism: Muntiacus reevesi (assembly GCF_963930625.1). Classification (NCBI taxonomy): domain Eukaryota; kingdom Metazoa; phylum Chordata; class Mammalia; order Artiodactyla; family Cervidae; genus Muntiacus; species Muntiacus reevesi. The sequence goes on along the minus strand of NC_089251.1, from coordinate 51,708,412 downwards.
TACAATAAAGTAGAACATTAGCATGTCAAAATATCAGCGTTGAAATAAGAGAACATGAAATACATTAAAAAATTGAATATTTAAAGTTATTAAAGGAATAATGATAGATTGGAGGCTATGGGGAAAAATGAGTAAAAAGTTACTTTTAGAAAGAAACATTTAATTATTGAAAAAGATTTAAAGAAAAAATCAATGAATATGATAATTAGCAGGCTAGATGTTATTGAGATAATGTATAAATTTTGAGATAGATCTGAAGGTACTACTAAAATTAAGCTGGAGAAATATATGTATGGAAAATAGAAGACATAATGAATATACAAATATAATGTAGGAGATCCAGGGAAAGAAAATATGTACACTGGGAAACCACGGCCCAGCCCCCAGTGATAATGGATGAGAAATATTTAGCACTGAATAAAGACATAAGTCCTAAAGGAATGAAAATCAATTGACCCTTGATCTGTTATTTACAGTAGTAAAAGCCATAATTACCTAAAATATCTTCAAAAGGCAAAGGAAATAACTCTACATTTAGAACTGTATACCCAGCTAAATGTTCATAAAAGGATGAAAGCAATATGAAGAATTATTTTCAACAAGCAATATAACTTTAATGAAATTTAACCCACAAATAAATATCATCAACAGAAGGAATAACAAAGATATAACTAAAAATTAAATTTTGAAAGGAAAAAATGAGTCATAAGAAGTTCAGTTCAGTTCAGTCGCTCAGTTGTGTCTGACTCTTTGCAACCCCATGAACTGCAGCATGCCAGGCTTCCCTGTCCATCACAAACTCCCGGAGTCCACACAAACCCATGTCCATCAAGTCGGTGATGTCATTCAGCCATCTCATCCTCTGTCGTCCCCTGCTCCTCCTGCCTCCAACCCCTCCCAGCATCACGGTCTTTTCCAATGAATCAGCTCTTCACATGAGGTGGCCAAAGTATTGGAGTTTCAGCTTCAGCATCAGTCCTTCCAATGCACACCCAGGACTGATCTCCTTTAGGATGGACTGGTTGGAGGTTGGATCTCCTTGCAGTCCAAGGGACTCTCAAGAGTTTTCCCCAACACCACAGTTCAAAAGCATCAATTCTTCGGCACTCAGCTTTCTTTATAGTCCAACTCTCACATCCATACATGACCACTGGAAAAACCATAGCCTTGACCAGATGGACCTTTGTTGGCAAAGTAATGTCTCTGCTTTTTAATATGCTGCCTAGGTTGGTCATAAATTTCCATCCAAGGAGTAAGTGTCTTTTAATTTTATAGCTGCAATCACCATCCACAGTGATTTTGGAGCCCAGAAAAATAAAATCAGCCACTGTTTCCACTGACGTGATCTTAGTTTTCTGAATATTGAGCTTTAAGCCAACTTTTTCACTCTCCTTTTCATTTTCATCAAGAGGCTCTTTAGTTCTTATTCACTTTCTTCCATAAGGGTGGTGTCATCTGCATATCTGAGGTTATTGATAGTTAATAATCAAAAAAGCTGGGACATTGTACACTAAATATCTTACAAATATTTTGCCAATTATACCTCAGTAAAGTTAAAAATCATTAAAAGCAGAATGTAACAACAACAGAAACACAGACAAAAGTTTCATAAATCTAGATAACTAGTGATTAAAATTATGGAAGAAAGAGGAAATAAAATATTATACCATAAAATAATAATAGCTAATATACACAGCACTTAAAGTGTTTCAAATTGCTTTACATGCACTAGTGCATTTAATCTTTATAATGACTAACTGTAATAGATACTTACCATTTTGCCATATTTTACACATGATGGAACTATATCATGTCCATTTTATATTTGTCTAATAAGTAATTGATTTGAGACTTGCTATCTGGCAATATGTCTTAAGAGACTTTACTTAACTACTAGAATCTATTGCCTCTCAGAAAACACTAAAGATGGAAAGTAGTAAAAGGAGTTGAGTTCTTACATTCTTAGGTTTTTTTGGTAAAATAATAGAGATACAAATTAAAATGTACATATTAAAATATATAAGTCAATGCTAAAATATATTTAATGTGCAACTTAAAAAAATAATAAAATATGGAAAACAGTCAATTCACTACTACTTAGGAAAAAAGAATAAAACATAGTTATATAAATAATAATATATGATTGTATATATGAGTCAGAAAATACAACAAGGCAAAATTTAAATCATTGTAATTTATTCATTTATTTAATGCATATGTTAGAATCTAACATGTATCAGGAATTTTTCTAGACTGGGAAATAAATCTATAATTTTAAAAAAAAGTACAAAAATCCCTTGCTTCACAGAGCATACTTTTAGCAATCACAATAAATGTTAATCATTTCAACTATTCAGCCAGGTTTTTTCACAGATGTTCTAAGAGTAAAAAATTCAGTTACCTGATGTTCACATCAAACACCTAACAGAGAAAAATATAGAAAGTTTAAATGCTAAAAAATTAGAGTACATCAAGAAAATGCTGATCAAAAGCAATGAACTTCCCTGGTTGTCCAGTGGCTAAGAATCTGCATGTCAATGCAAGAGACAAGGGTTTGGTACCTGGTGGTCCAAGATACCACATGCCACATACTGCAGAGCAACTAGGCCCACATGCTACAACTACTGAGGCTCTCTCTAGAATCCCAAGACTACAATTGCTGAGGCTGACAAACCTTGAGCACATGCTTCACAAGAGAAGCCACCACAATGAAAAGCCTGAGCAGTATAACTAGAGAGTAGCCCTTGCTCCCTTCAGCTAGAGAAAGCACACGTGAAGCAACAAAGGCTTAGCACAGCCATAAATAAATAAATTAAATTAAATTAAAGAAAAGTTATGTAGCAGCATTAAAACCAAACTAAATACACTAAAGGTCAAAAGGCTTTATTTGAAATAACCAAATTCATTTCACAATGTTATAATGAACAAATTACTGGAACAAAAATATAATAATGAAACTTATAGCCCCAAATATATGCTAATAAAATATGAAGCAGCATTTTAAAAATAAAGATTGCACAAAAACCTCGAGATTCTTATACAACTTCACTCAGAAAGGATTAAAAAAGGGAGAGTGAGGAAATGAAGGAAAGAAGGAAGGAGTAAAGGGAGAAGGGAAAAAAAAAGAAGGAAATACATATAAAAATTTAGCAATTAGCAAATATAATATAGTGCAAACACTTTATATGTAGACAGTAAAATAATGTGCTTTGATGTAGAAGTATAAAATAAAATCAGTTTATTTGGTTTTTCATCTACAATATAGGAGACTCAGGTGATGTGAGTTTGATCCCTGGGTTGGGAAGATGTCCTGGAGGAGAAAATGGCAACTCCTCCGGTATTCTTGCCTGGAAAATCCTATGATGAGACAAACCTGGTGGGCTACAGTCCATAAGTTCACAAAGAGTCAGATACGACTGAGCATACACACATTTTTTTTTTTTTAATTTTGCAATCATTATCATTTCTCATTATTCTAGAGGTTTATTGAGGTCTCTAATGTAGCTGGGGCTGGAATTACCTAATCTTCCTTACTCATATATTTGGTGGTTGATACTGACAGGAGGTGACAAATGGAACATCTGCATATGCTTCACCTAGGGTTCCTTACAGTATAGAGACCAGATTCTTATATGAATAAGAATCTCAAGAGAACAAGACAAAGGGAAGGAATAGTTCCTTTTATCACCCAAACTCAGAATCATATAGTCACATACAGTCTTTCTATTCAGTAGAAATATGTTGTGATATTAACCTATAGTCAAAAAGATGGCTACTGGAATCTATATCTTGGCAGGGGAAATGGCATAGAATTTCAGAATATGCTTAAAACTCCTGGTAAACAGATTTGTGGTTACTGGAGGTGGATATGAAGAAAGGGGGGATTGTACTAAGTTGATCAAAAGATAAGAACCTCCAGCTGTAAGATAAATAAGAAATAGTGATGCGATGTACAATTTGATTAACATAATTAATACTGCCTAAAGTTATATATGTTTAGAATTCTTGCCTGGAGAATCCTGTGGATGGAGGAGCCTGGGAAGCTACAGTCCATGGGATGGCAAAGAATAAGACATGACTAAAGCAACTTAGCATGCATAAATGTAAGGTTATATATGAAAGCTGTTAAGAGAACAAATCCTAAGAGTTCTTATCAGAAGGTTAAAATATATATCTATATTTTTTCTTCTTTTCTATATCTTTATGAGATAATGAATGCTTGCTAAATTTATAGCAGGAATTATTTCATGATGCATGTAAGTGAAATCATTACACTGTAAAATACAGTGCTGTTTGTTACACATATCTCAGTAAAACTGGAAGAAAAATACAAACAAACAAAAAAAACCACTGCAAATATAGGCCACTTAAACCAGAAATAAAAGAAAATATGTACTGTATAAACATATATTAAGTTCAGTTCAGTTCAGTTGCTCAGTTGTGTCCTACTCTTTGCGACCCCATGAATTGCAGCAGGCCAGGCCTCCCTGTCCATCACCAACTCCTGGAGTTTACCCAAACTCATGTCCATTGAGTCAGTGATGCCATTCAGCCATCTCGTCCTCTGTTGTCCCCTGCTCCTTCTACCTCCAATCTCTCCCAGCATCATGATATTTTCCAATGAGTCAACTCTTCACATGAGGTGGCCAAAGTACTGGAGTTTCAGCTTCAGCATCAGTCCTTCCAATGAACACCCAGGACTGATCTCCTTCAGGATGGACTGGTTGGATCTCCTTGCAGTCCAAGGGACTCTCAAGAGTCTCCTCCAACACCACAGTTCAAAAGCATCAACTTTCCAGTGCTCAGCTTTCTTTATAGTCCAACTCTCACATCCATACATGACTGCTGGAAAAACCATAGCCTTGACCAGACGGAACTTTGTTGGTAAAGTAATGTCTCTGCTTTTTAATATGCTGCCTAGGTTGGTCATAAATTTCCTTCCAAGAGTAAGTGTCTTTTAATTTCATGGCTGCAATCACCATCTGCAGTGATTTTGGGACCCCAGAAATTAAAGTCTGACACTGTTTCCACTATTTCCTTATCTATTTGCCATGAAGTGATGGGACCAGATGCCATGATCTTAGTTTTCTGAATATTGAGCTTTAAGCCAACTTTTTCACTTTCCTCTTTCACTTTCATCAAGAGGCTTTTTAGTTCCTCTTCACTTTCTTCCATAAGGGTGGTGTCATCTGCATATCTGAGGTTATTGATATTTCTCCCGGCAATCTTGATTCCAACTTGTTCCTCTTCCAGCCCAGCATTTCTCATGATGTACTCTGCATATAAGTTAAATATGCAGGGTGACCATATTCAGCCTTGACATTCTCCTTTACCTATTTGGAAACAGTCTGTTGTTCCACGTCCAGTTCTAACTGTTGCTTCCTGACCTGCATATACATTTCTGAAGAGGCAGGGAAGGTGGTCTGATATTTCCATCTCTTTCAGAATTTTCCACAGTTTATTGTGATCCACACAAAGGCTTTGGCATAGTAAAAAAAACAGAAGTAGATGTTTTTCTGGAACTCTCTTGCTTTTTGATGATCCAATGTTGACATAAAAATGTACTGCATTGTATATCACAAGGGACTTCTCAAAATCAAGGAAATAATGATACCTGACTACATCAAAATAAAATAAAATGTGCTATTACTAAGAGAAAGATTATCTAAACAGTATTGGAAACAAATGTAAAATATATACATAATTCACAGGTGAAAATGGAACTCATGATGAAAATTACACACTATTTTATATGGACTTAGTGTGAACACTGTAAATGTATATTGTGCTTATTATAATTATGTAAGATCTAACCACTGAAGGGTCCAACAAAGCAATTTATCAGCACTAAACCCTCACTGGAAAAAATACTGAAGGAAGTTTCTTCAGTCTATGCAAATAATAAGTGATGGACAGTTGGATCTAAACAAAGCATCACTGAATGCTACATGACAATAAGAAGTATGTGGACAAAGATGTTTTTATTCTTGCAATATATTTAACAAACATCTGCTTAAAACAAATATCATAGCAATTGTAATTTGAGTTTATAACATTAATAGAGGTAAAGTCTATGAAAAGATAAAAGGAAAAGAGAGGTATAAATGAAATTTTTTTTTTTTTTTTTTTTTTTTTTTTTTTTTTTTGCACCCAGCACCAGGGAAGGAACAGTGCAGGGAGAGCTCCACCAGCCCATCCAATGGCCTCCACATGTATGACCACCTCTGAACTGCTCAGTAGCCCCTGTGCCCAATGCACACGCCACACGTGGGGAATGGAACTCCAAACACCAGGACCTACAGCCACCCCGACAGGAATTCCCACCCTGAAAGAAAACCACAATCACAGAAAACTAATTAAACTGATCACATGGGCCACAACCTTGTCTAACTCAATGAAATTATGAGACATGCCATGTAGGGCCACCCAAGATGGATGGGTCATGGTGGAGAGTTCTGACAAAACGTGGTCCACTGGAGAAGGGAATGGCGAATCAATTCTTGCCTTGAGAACCCCATGAACACTACGAAAAAGCAAAAAGATATGACACTGAAGATAAACTCCCCAGGCTGGTAGGTGCCCAATATGCTACTGGAGAAGAGTGGAGAAATAACTCCAGAAAGAATGAAGAGACGGAGTCAAAGCAAAAGCAACATCAAGTTGTGGATGTGACTGGTGATGGAATTAAAGTTTGAGGCTGTAAAGAGCAATATTGCATAGGAACCTGGAATGTTAGGTCCATGAATCAAGGTAAATTAGAAGTGGTCAAGCAGGAGATGGCAAGAATGAACACTGACATTTCAGTGAACGAAAATGGACTGGAATGTGCAAATTTAATTCAGATGACTATTATATCTACTACTGTGTGCAAGAATTCCTTAGAGGAAATGGAATAACCCTCATAGTCAGCAAAAGAGTCCAAAATGCAGTACTTGGGTGCAATCTCAAAATTGACAGAATGATCTCTATTGGTTTTCAAGCAAACCATCCAATATCACAGTAATCCAAGTCTATGCCCCAACCAGTAATGCTGAAGAAGCAGAAGTTGAATGGTTCTATGAAGACCTACAAGACATTCTAGAAGTAAGATCCAACAAGATATGTCCTTTTCATCATAGGGAACTGGAATGCAAAAATAGGAAGTCAAGAGATATCTGGAGTAACCGGAAAATCTGGTCTTGGAGTACAAAATGAAGCAGGGCAAAGGCTAACAGAGTTTTCCCAAGAGAACACACTGGTGATAGTAAGCACCCTCTTCCAACAACACAAGAGAAGACTCTGCACATGGACACCACCAAATGGTCAATACTGAAATCAGATTGATTATATTTTTTGCAGCCAAATATGGAGAAGCTCTATATAGCCAACAAAAACAAAGCCAGAAGCTGACTGTGGTTCAGACTATGAAATCCTTATTGCCAAATTCAGACTTGAATTGAACAAAGTAGGGAAAACCACTAGGCCATTCAGGTGTGACTTAACTCAATCCCTTATGATTATAAAGTGGAAGTGACAAATAGATTCAAGGGATTAGATCTGATAGTGTGTGTGAAGAACTATGGACAGAGGTTCACGACATTGTATAAGAGGTAGGGATCAAGACCATCCCCAAGAAAAAGAACTGCAAAAAGGAAAAATGGTTTTCTGAGGAGGTCTTACAAATAGATGAGAAAAGAAGAGAAGCTAAAAGCAAAAGAGAAGAGGGAAAATGTACCCATTTGAATGCAGAGTTCCAAAGAATAGCAAGGAGCAATAAGAAAGCCTTTCTCAGAGATCAATGCAAAGAAATAGAGGAAAAGAATGGAATGGGAAAGATTAGAGAGCTCTCCAAGAAAGCTAGAGATACCAAGGGAATATTTCATGCAACGATGGACTCAATAAAGGACAGAAATGGACCTAACAGAAGCAGAAGATATTAAGAAGAGGTGGCAAGAACACAGAGAAGAACTATGCAAAAAAGATCTTCATGACCCACATAACCATGATGGTATTATCATTCTGTCATTTTTGAGATTGCACCAATCATCTTTGAACTATTGAAATCCATAATCTGTGAACTATTTCAAAGTCTAAAAGATGATGCTGTTAAAGAGCTGCACTCTATATATCAGCAAATTTGGAAAATTCAGCACTGGCCAGTTTTCATTCCAATCCCAAAGAAAGGCAATGCCAAAGAATGTTCAAATTATTGCACAATTGCACTCAACTCACACACTAGCAAACTAATGCTCAAATTTCTCCAAGCCAGTCTTCAACAGTACATGAACCAAAAAATTCCAGATGTTCAAGATGGATTTAGAAAAGGCAGAGGAACAAGATTTAAAATTGCCAGCATCCATAGGATCATATAAAAAGGAAGAGAATTCCCGAAAAAAAAAAAAAATTCGATTTCTGCTTTATTGACTACACCAAAGCCATTGACTGCACGAATTGCAATAAATTGTGGAAAATTCTTAAAGTGATGGGAATACCAGACAATTTTACCTGACTCCTGAAGAATCTGTATGCAGATCAGGAAGCAACAGTTAGAAGTGGGCATGGAACAATGGACGGGTTCCAGGTTGGGAAAGGAGTACTTTAAGGCTGTATATTGTCACCCTGCTTATTTAACTCATATGCAGAGTACGTCATGTGAAATGCAGGGCTGTATGAAGCACAAGCTGGAATCAAGGTGCAGGGAGAAATATCAATAACCTTAGATATGCAGATTATGCCACACTTATGGCAGAAAGCAAAGAGAAACTAAAGAACCTCTTGATGAAAGCGAGAGACTGAAAAAAAAAAAATGACCTAAATCTCAACATTCAAAAAACTAAGATCATGGCATCTGGTCTCATCACTTCGTGGCAAATAGATAGGCAAACAATGGAAACAGTGAGAGACTTTATTTTCTTGGGCTCCAAAATCACTGCAGATGGCAACTGCAGCCATGAAATTAAAAGATTCTTGCTCCTTGGAAGAAATGCTATGACCAGCCTGGACAGCATATTAAGAAGCAGAGATATTTCTTTGCCAAAAAGGTCCATCTATTCAAAGTGATGGTTTTCCAGTAATCATGTATGGATATGAGAGTTGGACTATAAAGAAAGCTGAATGTGGAAGAATTGATGCTTTTGAACTGTGGTGTTGGAGAAGACTCTCAAGAGTCCATTCGACTTCAAGGAGATCAAACCAGTCAATCCTAAAAGAAATCAGTCCTGAATAGTCATTGGAAGGACTGAAACTGAAGCTGAAACTCCAATACTTTGGCCTCCTGATGCAAAGAACTGAATCATTGGAAAAGACCCTGATGCTTGGAAAGATTGAAGGCATGAGGAGAAGGGGAAGACAGAGGATTAGATGGTTGGATGGCATCACCGACTAAACGGACATGAGTTTGAATAAACTCCAGGAGTTGATGATGGACAAGGAGTTCATGGGGTCGCAAAGAGTCAGACACGACTGAGTGACTTATCTACTACATATGAAATGTTATACTATCATTTCAAGGAAGATTGTAGTAATTTGACTAAATATTGCAATTGTTGCTGGATGAAGTATATGGATTTGGTTTCTCTCTTTACTGGAGTGTAGCCATAGGGAAACAAAGACGGTAGATGACTTTTTTCTAATGTCCTTTTTAACTTGAATTACAAGTAAATATATTCTTTATATTGAAATGACAAAATTTTTACAAAAAGAATATCTTTATCAGTATGTTCCGTGCTAAAAATTACTTAGAGTAAATAACCCCAGGAACAACAGTGTCCTGAAGCATGGTGTTTTTAAATAGGGAGGATCTCATGTTCAGTGTTCTTACCACAATACAAAATAAATTTCAATTTATTTCAATGTATAAAGACTGAGTTTGACAGACTATAAATTATCAAGGCCCACATTCAGGCTACTTTCAAGAAATGCACATTAAATAACAAAATAAAATATATGTTAAAAGTACATTTTTGCATACAATTCTAATTAAACAGTAATCATAAGAATTCTTGAATAGATATGTTAATGTCAGCCTAATTTTGAGGTAAGGAATATTATCAGAGAAAAAGATATATGTCCTAATGATAGGGATGCTGATATTTTGAGAAATAAAACAATCCAATAGGGTAGTTATGAAATTATCCATAATTTTGATTAATTTTGTTCCTAAAGAAAATTTAACTATCTTTGTTTGAATAAAGGGCTTCCCTGGTAGCTCAGATGGTAAAGAATCCACCTGCAATGTGATACAGTTCAATTGGATCCCTGGATTGGGTAGATCCCCAGGAGGAGGGCACGGCAACCCACTCCAGTATTCTCATCTGGAGAATCCCCATGGACAGAAAAGCCTAGTGGGTTACAGTCCATGGGGTCACAAAGAGTCAGACACAACTTAACTGAGTGACTAAGCACAAAGAACTTTGTTGTTTAGCATAAAAATTTTAGATATACATTCAGTTTGTTTAATCTTGTTGCCTTTTCCTATTCAGTCCAGTGTTGCAATGGCAACTAGTCCTCAAGGTTTGGGGAAGGAAACAACCCTCTATATGAAAATATGTTTAAAAAATAAATAATAACAAGTTGTTGAGGATACAGATGACATTAATTCTATGCCATACTAACAGAATTCTATCCTAGGGGACCTATCTGTGACTGTGATCTACTATAACAATAGCTCATTTGCAGGATTTACTGAGACTATCTCTGTGGTCTGTGTTGCAAGATGTTTGTTTTTGTTTTTCTGAGTGTTTTCAAATAAGTATATTTAAGATAATCTAATAAATTAGCAGTTAAAGAAGGCTACTAAGGGACTAAGGAGATAAGTGTTTGACTTAAGGAAGGAGCTAAAGAAACAACAGAATTGAATAAAATTCAATAGGATACTTGGCAGGCTAAAAGCAGAGACATCACTTTGCCAACAAAAGTCTGTCTAGTCAAGGGTATGATTTTTCCAGATGTTAGGTGTGTATGTGAGTGGATCACCATTTCCTTCCCCAGGGAATCTTTCTGACCCAGGGATCAAACTCAGGTCTCCCTCAGTGTGGGCAGATTCTTTACCTTCTGAGCCACCAGGGAAGTCATAATGGTAGGCAATTTCCGTATTTGGAGTTTCTTTCCTACATTATCTAGCCTCTAAAATCACTGCATCTATAAAATGTATGAAAATTTACCCTGAAAATGTTGGCCAGATAACCAAAATCATTGTAGGTTACAATGTAAAGTTTAAGAAATCTGCATTTTTATTGAAAATTGTCCTCAGGTCTCCTGACTATGTTGTTAAGCCTTTTCACATATTCTCTTATGTAATAGCAAGCACAGTGTGAGGTTCACCTTGTTTTCATTCCTAAGCATCAGTGTGAAATGCTGCATTAATGTGCAATATAGGATAGACTGAATTAAAAGAGATTATATTTGATCTTCTTTTGTATTCATTTATCTCTCATATCTTAATTTTTGTCTGTTTTCCACATACATCTTCCCATGTTTCAGGATTTAAGAGTAGCCGTAGTGATCTCAGGTGGACTCAAGGCTTGATACAGGATTTTGGTTCCCAACCAGAGATTGAAGTCAGACCTTGTCAGTGAAAGCACTGAATCCTGGACACCAGTACCCAGTGACAAGGCCCTGGCCCATCAGCTGTACAGAAATAAATTTCCACAGAGAGATGGAAAGTAGTGAAACAAGTAGTGTGCTTATTAGGAGGAAAGGGTACACGTGGATAGACACACTAATGGGCTTAGATAGAGAGTTGCAGCATTGTGGTAGTTTAAATCACTTACATGGGACATTTCTTCCAGGTTTCCTTTGGCCAATCAGCTTGCTTTGCCTGAATCTGAGTCCCTATATGGTATATCTCAGGATGTTCTCCTGTATGTGTGTGCATCTGTTACCCGAGATGGATTTCGGTGAAGAGACCTATGGGTAGGTTGACATCACTCCCCTTTCAAACTTCAAGGAGACTTACTGTGCATTTATAGTTGGCAATATCTCCTTGACCTTGGGAATGAAAAATATGTGGTCTCTGTCTTTTATCTGGGCAGAGCTCAGCCTCCTCTATCTTCATCTTGGGATCATCTGTCCTCTGGGGACAAACTCTGACTGCTCAGCCTGGGACCCATCTATCTACTACAGTAAGAACTAAAATACCCTTGTGTTGAATGTGTGTGTGTGTGTGTGTGTGTGTGTGTGTGTGTGTGTGAGAGAGAGAGAGAGAGAATGAGAGAGAAAATGTAGTGGCCTTCTTTGCCAATGGGATTTTTAATAAAATGAGAATTATAGAATATATTTCCTTATAAATGTGTATGTGTATGTGTATGTGTGTGTACATAGATTTACACATTTGTGGGAAATTATACTTTATTGAAAAAAAAAATGTCCTCTTTTAAATTATATCAAGTTTGCTACTGAGCCCCTCTGTGAGGTCACAGAATCTATATTCAGTCTCCAAGAGCAGCATCTTTTATTTTGCCATCTGTTTAAAAAACACTTTCTTCATTCTCTTCTCTCTGGCTGAGTAGAATCAGAGGAGACAGATTGCAGCCTGTTGAATTTTTAGCAAGTAAATTCATTCCAGAAAAGAAATCTAAACAAGGCAATGACCCTATTATATCAACCACCCATAGGGTTGTAAACCAGAATAGAAATGTTGGGTATTTGCTTAAGCTCCTCATTGGAAAATGAATTAGGTCATTGAAGTCACTGTTATCCATCTCTATTCACAATTGCAATTCTATACCTGTTCCCTCAAATACCAGTGGATTAAGCTTTATGAGATTAAGTTCAATCACCCAGCATGGTAACTGCAAATATCAGGAATTCATTTATGTGTTCCCTGTGCTTTCTGTTCTCCGGGTGCCAGCCTGAAAATAAGGGCCTGAGTGGAGGAGTGGGCAGAAAATATTTGTAAGTCACATTTGGATTGCTGGGAGAATTATCCCCACAGAAGACACCCTACAGAGTGAAATCAGATGACTGCTCTTTGGAAGACTTGGGAAGAGTCTGCAGAAAGTGTTCTGTTTGTATATTACCTGTCTTATCATTCCAAGATTTTAATGATTCATACATTGTTGTTCAGTTACTAAGTCATGTCCAGTTTTTCGCAACCCCCTGGACTGCAGCATGCTAGGGTTCACTGTCCTTCACTATCTCCTGGAGTTTTCTAAAATCCACATCCATTGTGTTGGTGATGCTATCTAACCATCTCATCCTCAATCACCTCCTTATGCTTTTGCCTTCAGTCTTTCCCAGCATCAGGATCTTTTCCAATGAGTCAGCTCTTCACACCAGGTAGCCAAAGTATTGCAGCTTCAGCGTCATCATCAGTCCTTTCAATGAATATTCAAGGTTGATTTCCTTTAGGATTCATACATAGCTTTCAAATAAATATTTTGCATATCAGTTTAGAAAAATGACCTAACTAAAGAGTATTAAAGAATTTGGAAAAGTATTCCTCTCGTTTATTTCACAAAGAGCCACTGATCAAGTTTTAGAAGTACACAAAGATGGGAAGGAAATGCTTTTATCTGGGTGTTCCTAGTAAAATTTGATTTTGATACAAATGGAATGGTACATTTTTCTGGTTGCCTTTTCAAGTATCATTTCTAAAAACATATATAAGGGGATATAAATGTTCACTAAATTCTTGAGGGATTAGAAGATTTTAATAAGAAATTAATCAGAAACAGGATGCTAAACTAAATTTTTTAAATGTTACATCTTTGTCTTTTTTAGCTTCACCATCTTGTTCATGGTTATATATTAAACAAGGGCACCCCATTACAGCCACCCTTCCTTTGTTTCTTAGACCTCTTTTTGCCCTTTGCCCTAACATATATTTATAACTCTTTATATGTTTGACCATATTAACCTAGAGCCACAAACAAAGTTGACATTAGCATTTAATTTCTATGGGCCTTATAGAATGTGTTTCTTTCCAGAAATCAGCCTCTTTTCCCCCTCTCTGATCCTAAACCAATGTCACCATGTAATTAATCCTGAGAAAGTCCTAAAGAATTTATCTTGCTGTCACATTGTTGTCTCTGATAAATATAGCTGTTGTGGAATTACTACTGTGCTATATATGGCTGACCCGTGAAGAAACCTAGCTTTCACCTCACAGATAATATAGTTGACCAGAATTGGTGACTAAATATAATCTGTGGACACACAGCTGCACTTAATACCTACCCAGCTTCCAACCAGAGAGTCAATCAAAATCAGCATCCTTGCACCATTCTGTTTGTGTGTTGGTTGCTCAGTTGTGTCCAACTCTTTGTAACCCCATGGACTGTAGCCCACAAGAGTCCTGTCCATGGGGTTCTCCAGGCAAGCATACTGGAGTGGGTTGCCATGCCCTCCTCCAGGGGATCTTCCTGACCCAGGGATCAAACCCAAGTCTCTTACTTCTCATGTTTTGGCAGGCGAGTTTTTTGTTTGTTTGTTTTTTGTTGCTTTTTTTTTTTTTAATCACTAGCACTAATGCCCTCTAGACCTGGGAAAGAAATACCAGGCTGGTCAGTGGGTGTGATTAGCTCACCCAGTCACACTCCTAGAAGACCACATAGACACTAAGCCTGTACTCCTTGAGTCATCTAGTTTACCACAGACATGGAAGTGGAGGGTTGTAGAGCACTCTGAATAGAGAAACAGAGCTGTAGCATCATGTGGGTCCATTTCTACTCAGATTATCCTATAGAAATTCATCATTGTTCTGCTCCCAGCCACTTGAGAAGGGTGATAGGCAATTTTGGAAAAGGTATTGCTTGCATGCTCAGTCATGTCTGACTGTTAGCCCTCCAGGCTCCTCTGTCCATGAAAGTTTCCAGGCAAGAATACTGGAGTGGGTTGCCATTTCCTACTCTAGGGGATCTTCTTGACCCAGAGATCGAAACCCACATCTCCCAAATTTCCTGTATTGGCAGGCGGATGCCTTACCACTGAGCCAGAAAATGTGCTTCTAGAGACCAAATCGACACCTTGTTATGCATGGGCTATCTCTACTAATCAAATAAATCCAGGTGTCAGTGTTAGCTAGAACACTTTATAAAAGACACTCCACAGGGGAGGTCCCCTTAGGTGGAGGACCCAGAGAATGAGTCAGCATGTTGAGGTCTCTGGACAGTGTTGTTGCCACTACAATGGAAATGAGATCATCTGTTCTATTTCCTATGTGCTCTCAGTTATTTGATTTCATCCTTATCCATGTCCATAAATACATATCTATACAAATAAATGGTGGCTTTCCTGGTGGCTCAGAGAATAAAGAATTCAACACCAACACAAGAGACCTAGGTTATATCTCTGGGTCTAAAAAATTCCCTGGAGAAGGGAATGACCACCTTCTCCAGTATTCTTGCCTGGAGAATTCCATGGACAGAAGAGCCTGGCTGGCTACAGTCCATGGGGTTGCAAAGAGTCAGACACCACTAAACAACTAAGTACACACACACACACACACACACACACATGAGTAAATATATGTATACATTTATGTAAATATTCTATACAAATATTTATATATAGCTACAAGTAGATTAGATATATGCATTATGTATAATTACATTATATATAAAATATTTCATATCAAACACACACACCTGTAATTATATATTTTTTTGACCTAATGTTAATTCTTCCAATGTTAATTCTTCCATGATCCTAAAGTAAAATAAGCATAACATTTGAGCATATTCACCATTTGTTATAGAAAAATAATGTCTTTGTTTTACCAAGCAGTAAAACATCACATTTCAATCAGCAAGAATAGTTCTCTGTGGTATTGAGATGCTGAATTCAGGACTTAGTGAACCATTTAATTCTGTCAATGGCAATTATCACAGATAGGTGGGTATGCAGAAAATGAAAACTATTCTAATTGTTGTTTTTAGTCCAATAATAATTAGCTACTGTGTTACAGAGATCAAAACACCACACAGTTTAATTTTTAATCCTGGTTGAAACATTTACAAATACAATTTCTTCTTAATTTGAATTTATACTCATATTTTTTCATCTTTTTATGTATTTATGCTATCAAATATATTTATACTAAAGTCAATAACAAATGATATACTTTATATGTTTTAAGTGAAGTTGTTATTCACAGTGATAACATGAGACAAAATACCCCTTTACTTAAGCCTATAAAGTTTTATAACTGTAATCCTTAGATGCTAAGACTCAGTGAAATGGACATATGTAAAAGATCATTACCTACAGGTCTGCACTTTAAGTATCATTGAACATTCTGCTTATGAAGTAACATTGGTCTGAAAACCCTCTATCTCCTCTCATAACTGAAATTTAGTGATAAACTTTAAACTCCATTTTAAGAATTAAAGCAAAGAAAGAATAGCTTTCTAGAACATACCATTACATTTTACAAAATCATATACAGTTGTTTTTTTAATTTACTGCATTTTTTTTTTAAATTTACCTTTCCTTTTTCAAACTATGTTTACTCATTCCTTCATCTCCTGCACTGATACACTGAATCTTATGAGAAAAAATTTTCAGTGATCCTGTTTCATTGTTTGCCATTCTCTCCTTTCCCCACTGTGTTCACAAGTGTGTTCTTTATGTTTGCAACTCTATTCCTGTGCTGAAACTAGCTTCATCAGTGCCATCTTTCTAGATTCTATATTTAAACATTAAATACAATATTTGTTTTTTTCTCTTTCTAACTTCACTCTCTACAGTGAACTAAATACGCTACCAGTTGTAAAATACTAGTGGGAAGTTGCTATATAGCACAAGGAACTCAGCTCCTGCTCTGTGATGACCTAGAGAGGTGAGATAGGGAGACAGAGGGAGCCCCAAGAGGGAAATGATATATGTATACACATAGCCAATCCACTTTGTTCTACAGCAGAAAGTGACACAACATTGTAAAGCAACTATACTCCAATTAAAAAAAAAAGTCTCCTTACCATTCATGGTTTAATTTACTAGCCAAGGATTTACCACATCCTTCATTGAGCTAAACGCACTCTTTTTATAATTTTGGTGTCATTTTTTATTATTTTGTCAATGAGTTTTAAGAATATACTGTCAATGATAAATCAATAGGGCAAAATGGTGGCTTTTATAGTGTTAGCATAACTAAAAAGTCTATCAGTATGAGTGAAAGTCGCTCAGTCCTGTCTGATTCCTCACAACCTCATGGACAAGTAGTTCTCCAGGCTCCTCTGTCCATGGAATTATCAAGGCAGGAATACTGGAGTGTGTAGCTGTTCCCTTCTCCAGGGTATCTTCCCATCCTAGGGATGGAACCTAGATTTCCCACATTGCAGGTGGATTCTTTACCAACTGAACCACGGGGTGGAGTGGGGGGGGATCATTAAAATTAATATTATAAAAATACTATATATGTTAACCTCAAGCTTACAGGTATATTTTAGGATTAAAAATCACACTGTTTTATTATGTCATATTTGGGACTCAGTTCTTTAAAACTACATTTACTCATAATTTTAAAAAATTCCAATGACATCTTATTAACTACAAAGTGAAAGCTCTTTAGACTAAGATTAAAGGTGGATGGTAATGTGTGTCATTTATTTCATCTCTGCCTGTCCCTGCCCCTCAATATGGATTGTTTTCCATCCACATAATAATTCTTACTTTCAAGATTGTTTCCATGCTTTTTCTTGGGTATGTAGCTCTATCCTCTCCTTTACACTTTCCTCATTTTCCCTTAAGAATCTAGTCAACTTTTAAGCTTAAACAGAAGCTTTATTTCTACATTTACAAAATTTGAAGTGATAATTTGCTTTCTAATTTATTCTCACATTCATATGTATTTATTATTCATTTACTAAGTTTTCTTTATAAATATATATATTAATTTAGCAATTAGATACTCATCAAGAAGAGGCCATGACTGCTATATTTTTTTTGTACATCATGCCACTGCTGCTACTGCTAAGTCACTTCAGTCGTGGCTGACTCTGTGTGACCCCACAGACGGCAGCCCACCAGGCTCCCCCGTCCCTGGGATTCACCAGGCAAGAACACTGGAGTGGGTTGCCATTTCCTTCTCCAATGAATGAAAGTGAGAAGTGAAAGCGAAGTCGCTCAGTTGTGTCTGACTCTTAGTGACCCCATGCACTGCACCCTACCAGGCTCCTCCATCCACGGGATTTTCCAGGCGAGAGTACTGGAGTGGGTTGCCATTGCCTTCTCCAAGAATAGCAATGAAACATGCATATTATCGTATGTGAAACAGATTGCCAGTGCAGGTTCGATGCATGAGACAGGGTGCTCAGGGCTGGTACTCTGGGATGACCCTGAGGGGTGGGATGGGGAGGGAGGAGGGAGGGGGGTTCAGGATGGGGAACACATGGACACCCATGGCTGATTCATGTCAATGTATGGCAAAAACCACTACAATATTGTAAAGTAATTAGCCTCCAATTAAAATAAATAAATTAATTAAAAAATAAAATAAATAAGTGTCTAGACTATGCTGCGCTGTGCTGTGGTTGGCGCTCAATTGTGTCAACTCTTTGCAACCCCGTGGGCTGTGGCTTGCCAGGCTCCTTTGCCCATGGAGTACAAAGAAGGCAATTAATGGCTATACTAGGAGTTGATTATATTTTTTCCTTTCTTGAATTCTTCTAAATTGTGCCTTTTATTTTTGACCGGTATAATAAGAGTTTAAATGAAGTTTTGTCTTTTCATGTGTTTTATTTTACTTTGTTTTTTGCTTGTTTGTTTGTTTTGGGATTATTTGAAATTGAGGAGTTTACACAGGAATTGAAATATAGACATACATTTATGTAATAGACATATATATATATATATAATATATATAATAGACATATATATATAATCTAAAAAATAGGGGAAAAAGTATACTTTTCAGTTCTCTTTTAAGTTAAACAAAAATGATTTAAATAAGCTACTTAAATAATAAAAAGTGTATATCAAATTATATAATTCTTAGAACTTCTTTCTAAAACCCAAAATTACCTAATATTTTACTATTCAGAATAAAGCCATATATTATTCCTGCAGTGATTTGATTCCAGTCTAATTCTATCAAGCATCTCTTAAAATGTGTTAAATTTATAATTTTGTTGTTCCTATACCTTACACTTCAAACATGAAGACGTGAAGATTGGGCAGAATATTACTCTTGACAGAAGTCTCATTTTTATCAGGTGTTTTCGCTGAGAACCAGATGCTTTTCTAGGGTCTAACAGTAGAGAAGTTGGCCCTTCTGCCCATGTAAGGTTATGGATACTTCACTTCATATAAGTTCTTTGAATCCTTTACCTATATTAAAGGGATTATGTACCATTTTCAATTGTTACAGAAGAGTTCACTCTAAACTGGGTGAAAAATAGATGCCAATGACAAAGGGTAGTAATTAGTTACAGTCATCTAAATAATAAACTTCATATCTTATCTATCATGTAGTTTTGTTGATTATATTTCCTCCTGCAGAATCATAGGAGTGCTATTATACTTATACTAAAATTCTGTGTTTCTCTACTGCTTGACCACAGAAGAGTGCTTATATAAATCAGTAGAAAAAAAAACAAAAAACGAAAAATGAGGAAGAGGAATATCTTATAATAACAAAACTGAGAAGTAAAAATATTTTGATATGCCAAAGCTTATATTAAACACCTAAACTATCAAATTACAGTTTGTGTGAATAAAATGAATGTCCTCTAATCAGTCTTTAAGGATTAAGTGTAAGTTTTATTAAGTTTTAAATGTGTTTTTCAACAACAATTATCTTAATATGGTAAAATTATAGGCAAAATTAAGCTAACATTTTTAGAAGACAAAACATACGTAAATTTAAAAGTACATAAAATATAAATGTAAACATTAGTGATGATCAAATAATGTTTCACATTAGGACAAGAATATTTACTCTCATCACAGAAATGAGTCTTCTGATTTTTTATTACAAATACATATCTTTATAGTGGAAAATCTAGAATAACCTTTCATTTTTTATATCATCAAGTGAAGTTAGGCTTTTGAAGTGTTACCATACCAGCTGGTTTATGAAAGACAGTTCCAATTTATGCTATTGCCCTCTGGTGATTATCCATAATATCTTCTTTCACTCAAGAGTTTTGAAATTATCAAATGGATTGAAATTATCTGATTCTGTTGGTTGTGGGGGGAAAATCTGTACTATTTAATAAAGTAATCGACTAGGAAGACTGAAGATCAAACTTACATGGATTAGTCACAAGACTAAAGTCATTAAGTCATTAAGACTTTAAGATAAGTTGGGGGGGGACTATTTTACTTAAGTTAGGAGCAAATGAATTTTCAAAATGGGACAGGAAGGTAGGCAGGAGGTGGCAGAGATAAATTCAGATGCATAGGGCAGACATCTGCCATGGTTTTAATTGAATTCTCAATGCAAATTTATAGGGCAAGTCAGGATCATTTAAAGAATAAGTAGAATGAAGTTGCTCTTCTTTTCTTTGTTGTTTTTTTCCTCAATAAATTGCTTAAAAAAAAGGAAGCTAGTTTGGCAGCAGTTGAACAACATTTGGGGAATTTCATTTTGGCCACAATTTAAAGTAAACTAAACGAAATATGTAAACATCAAAAAGCTATGCAACACAATGCTCAGATTTTCAGAAGAAATAATTTAATTGATTTCAAAAAAGCTTTAAACACTGAAAACCTATTCAAATTGTATGCATGACATTTTTAGAGGTACACGGACAAACCAGCCATGTTTTCCCAGGTTTCTAAATACAATGATAGGGATATTTTAAACCATAAGTTTAAACAAAATGTATGAATTAAAGTCAAGTCATATTATTATGAATTAAATGTGTCTCTCTCTAATTCATTGTATAAGACATGCAAAGTGTAGATTTTGTTATTGCAGCTCAAACTGCCTAAAGCATAAATATTCAAATAATATTTTCTTATATATAATGGCTTGCTGCCACATAGAAGTATACCATCTGGTTTGTTGACTTGCTGTTTAGTCACTAAATAATTTCAGACTCTTTTGCAACCCTATTGGCTGTAGCCCACCAGGCTCCTCTGTCCATGGGATTTTCCAGGCAAGAATATTGGAGTGAGTTGTCATTTCCTTCTCCAAGGAATCTCCTGATCTCCTGATTCCTGGATCGAACCACTATCTCCTGCGTTATCAGGTGGATTCTTTACCACTGAGCCACTGGGAAAGTGCAGTGTGTGGCTATAGGCAACTACATTTTAGTATAGTTTTGTAGTTATGTCATAGTATCAGACTTTGTTTCTTTCAGAACAAGATTTTTATCAGTGAAACTGGCTAGTAGTAAATTTGCAACTGTCTATGAAAACAACCATTTACTCATAAATTGAATATTTCAAATACATATAGGAAAGCAATTTACTGTGGACATTATAGATGTAAATTCTAGGTAGAATCAAAGATTGATGAGACCACAAGAATCTTGGAAAAGCATTCAGTTAAATATGTTGCAGAGTTTTTTTGGCTTAGTTTACATAAACTACTGCATTTCCATTTTAAGGATGTTTACATTGATATCAATTTAGTTACTCTTGAACTCTGCATCATGTATATGATTGAAGTCTGTATGCATATTCTATAAGATTATAATCAGAGAATGTCAGCCATTGGTATCAATATACAGTGAATGGATATATATATCCTTTGATTGGAACATCATAATATAGCATTATTTTATATTAAATAGGATTCTTAGCTAACACAATAGGTTGATTCTTCTATTCTCCTTGATCATAAACATCAATAATGTCCACAATGCGAATGGAGTTTCAAAGTCTATGTTTTGCATATTCTAACAAATACTACCAACTTACTTGCTGGATGATGGCAATCTTAAAGGAATTTCAATTTATTATATTTAGTCATTTTAGTCAGTTTTCCTTATAGCAGACCAATTGGATCAAGAACATGGGCTCTCTAAACCATACACCTCTGTTCAGTTCAGTTCAGTTCAGTCACTCAGTTGTGTCCAACTCTTTGTGACCTCATGAACTGCAGCACGCCAGGCCTCCCTGTCCATCGCCAACTCACAGAGTTTACCCAAACCCATGTCCATTGAGCAGGCCATGCCATCTCATCCTCTGTCTTCCCCTTCTTCTCCTGCCTTCAATCTTTCCCAACATCAGGATCTTTTCAAATGAGTCAGCTCTTCGCATCAGGTGGCCAAAACACTGGAGTTTCAACTTTAACATCAGTCCTTAAAATGAACACCCAAGACCGATTTCCCTTAGGATGGACTGGTTGGATCTCCTTGCAGTCCAAGGGACTCTCAAGTGTCTTCTCCAACACCACAGTTCAAAAGCATCAATTCTTCTGCGCTCAGCCTCTTTATAGTCCAACTTTCACATCCATACATGACCACTGGAAAAACCATAGCCTTGACTAGATGGATCTTTGTTGACAAGGTAATGTCTGCTTTTTAATATGCTATCTAGGTTGGTCATAGCTTTCCTTTCAAGGAGTAAGCGTCTTTTAATTTCATGGCTGCAGTCACCATCTGCAGTGATTTTGGAGCCCAAAAGCATAAAGTAAGTCACTGTTTCCACTGTTTCCCCATCTATTTGCCATGAAGTGATGGGACCGGATGCCATGATCTTAGTTTTCTGAATGTTGAGCTTTAAGCCAACTTCTTTACTCTCCTCTCACTTTCATCAAGAGGCTCTTTAGTTCTTCACTTTCTGCCACAAGTGTGGCATGTACCTCTGTGGGTTTCTGCAGTTGTGGTCAGTATTTGTACCAACAGGGCTTCCTAGGTGGCTCAGTGCTAAAGAATCCCTCTGCCAATTCATGAGACATGGGTTCAATCCCCAGATTGGGAAAATCCCCTGTCATGGGAAATGACAACCGCACCACTATTCTTGCCTGAAAAATCCTGTGAACAGAGGACCCTGGCAAGATATGGACCATGGGGTTGCAAAGATTTGGACATAATTGAGAAACTGAACATGGATGCATATTTGCATCCATAAGATCTTAATTCTATATCAGACATGAACTTTGAACTATGTTTTGTTCCTGAAAGACAACTTTTGCTGTCAAAAACATGTATGAAAAGACATTCACACACACACAAAAAATACTAATAACAGTAAAATATGATAGTCCCATACAAGATTAGCTTTAAAAAAACTATATGCTCCCAAATAACAGTAATAACTACAAGTGTATAATAAACAAAATGGATCACTAATAATAAAAACAGAAATTCTAAAGGAATTCTGAAAAAATTCTACCAAGAAGTGAATAGAAATCATATACAGAACCTAACGAAATTTTCAAAGGTCTTTATAAGATACCTAAATGAATATATATCTCCATCATGTTCTGAGACATCATGACTCAAATAGTCAAACTGTTTTCTGTGAGTAGACTATATGTTCAGAATATCTCATTCAAACATTCAAAATATATTTAAGAAAATGTGATAGTCTATACTAAATATAATCTAGAAGAATAATTGTCTGAGAAAAAGAAAAAACTTATTTAATAAACACAAATGAGATGGGTATGAGCATAAATGTTCCCTAAAAGAAATGAAAACCAACACTCTATATAGCTAGGATAGAGTTGGTTGGTAAATAAGAGAAAATTATATCCTCCACTTTCCAATCTCATTATAGTTTATGACCTATGTAAAAAGTAACATACAAAACAAAATTAAAACACCATCTCACACAGATAAAGACAGATAGAGGCAGAGGCAGAGACAGATTGACAGAGAGAAACATCCTAATGAACTCACTTGAAACACCATTAGGATCATAAATTGCCAATAATTGCCAAGAGAGAAGAGTTTCAAAGTCATTATCTCCTTTTCATTTTGAGTTAATTATGTGACTTCATTACTCTAATGTATAAGAATAAATCTCTCACTTTCCTCTGAATGTAGAGCAAATCCCTCCAAATGGTTGAAGCCATGAAACTTGGATTATACACAATTTTATATATATATATATATATATGAAAGCTATAACATGGGAAGAACTGAGGTGTGAGAGTAACAAATTTCTTGTGATTGCCATTGCAGCACCTCATTGTCTTGATAATAAAATACTGGTAACATCTGTAAACTAAAGAACACCACTTTCATCTGGTTCTTCAAGGATTGAGTCATTAGCCACTGCAGTCTCTATCGTACAATACATCCTGAAAGGAATTCAGGGTAAAGAACAGCATGAGGCAGGAGGCAAAATAAGCCCTTAGATAGTTAGAAAGCCCTTAGATAGTAATATCATTAACTGAGATATCTGATCCTTATGACTAGCAGTAAGCTTTAAATGAGATGTATGTTTAACTGCATGTATTCCCTGGCCAAAATTACAAATATACTGGTCTCTCTTCCCTACCTCTTTGGAGCATTTTCTCCAGCAGCTGAGAGGCTGTTTCCTGGGCTGTAGACCTCAGTAAGACCTCAGATAAAACTGAAACTTGCAGCTTTAATGTTGTGTGTTTTTATTTCGACTGACAAGAGAATGGTTAAATATATTTCATAATATCTATAGAGAGATTTCCTATGGAACCATTAAGATTAGTGAGGTACTTGAATAGTGTATGCTATATTTAAGAGATTTAAGAGATATACTCTGATACATATCAGAGTATATGTATGTACAACATATGTGTAGTTGCAGAGTCAGAGTATTTAGTCCATGAGATTACCCTCACTTTTGACACTATTCCAAGTTTTGGGGTCCTCAAGACCACCCTCAATTTTAGTAATTTGTTAGAAATACAGAAATTGGAAAAAAAAAAAAAAAAAGAAAAGAAAAGAATACAGAAATTGTAAGATGTTATGCCCAGAGTTACAGTTTTTTATAGAAAATGGGTACAGATTAAAAGTCACCGAGGAAATTGATATATGGAACATAATTTAGAAATGTTCTCATGCAGAGCTTCCAGTTGTCCATTCCCAGTGAAATTATGAAGAGTATTAACTTCCCAAACAGTGATGTATGTCAAAACATTTGCAGTATTGTTCATCAGAGAAGCTCAGTTGTGCCTTTGTTGTCTAGAGATTTTACTAGAGCCTTAGTCACATGCAGATGATTGAACACCTAAGTGGCTAACCTCAGTCTGCAGAACCTCTTGATGGCAAGATGATATACATGACCCAAAATCCCATCAAAATTCACAATAGTAGACTAATTCTCAGAGAAGGCAATGGCAACCCACTCCAGGACTCTTGCCTGGAAAATCCCATGGACGGAGAAGCCTAGTGGGCTGCAGTCCATGGGGCCTCACAGAGTCAGACAAGACTGAAGCGACTTAGCAGCAGCAGCAGCAGCAGGAGCAGGCTAATTCTCTGGCATGACAAAAGGTAGTGTGTGTGTGTGTGATGTGTGCATGTGTATTTAGATAAGAGTTTATATTTATGTTATTCATTTTCTAAAAAGAAAATGCTATACATTAAATTGATAACAAGTATCTATGAGTTGTATGAGTCAGGGAGATTTTGAAGATAAATGAGGACTCTTCCTTTGGTTATTTATTCAGTATACTTTTTTAATTTCCAAGTTTGTAACTATATTCTTCTTAACCACATTTAGAAAAATTTGCAATGTAAATTAATACTAGCTCATACTCTAGAAAATTGTAAAATGCATCTATACGGTTATACTTAGTGATCACAAGCAAAATTTTTTCCACTGTAATGTTTTCTGTGAAGTTGTAATTTTAGAGTCAGAAGATGTTCATTATTAAGGAAGATCAGCTTTTAAGATCTCTATTAGCTTAATGTTATAAAGTCTTTGACAAGTTTTCCACAATAGAATCCTTAATGAAGTACTAGGAATTATTTTTATCAAGAATTCATAGAAGACATGGAGTAAAAACAACTGCTGAAAGTCTATGAACATGCTCACAATGGAAGGAGTCAAAAGCTATATCTATTCACTGTTTAACACATAAAGAAATTTAATGAAAATTGAGAAATTGCTCATTTTCTTTCCTACTAGTATTGATATTAACTTTAATTAATATAGTTCTTTTTTATTTTAGTGGAAAATCAAAATCAAATATAAGAAAATGCTCTTCAGTATATTTTTCAAGTGTTAAAATGCACATTAGTAAGATATATTTATTTCAGGGAAAAAATCCTAATTTGTAAATGCTTTACAGTATGTAATTGTTAAAGGGTTTTTCTATACACATGAAATGAATTTATATTTTCCTTCCCACTACAATTGTTCACCTATTATCTAGGGGAAAAATAACAATAAAGGAAACATAGCAATTATAAATCACTTTTCAATTCTTTCTTCTTAGAAAGTTTTATAAGATGCAAATATCACAATGCTGTATATTTTCCAGCCTTAAAATAACAAGCTGTAAATAGTACTGGGATGATAAAAGGGTTCTTTTGATGTTATGTTTTCCATAACATCTTATGGAAAAGCTCAAAGGAACATTTTTTAGTCAACCCAATATTAAAAGCCACAATTAGTCTCAGGAAGAACTTGATGATTTGTTCTCTAGGCTGCTTATTCTCTAGCATTTTACTTTTGTTTTACCAGAAATATTTTCTTTTTATGAGTATGCTATGACAAAAAAAGAAAAAAGGCTTCCCTGTTGGCTCAAACAGTAAAGTCATTTGCCTGTGATGCTGGAGACTTGGCTTCAATCCCTGGATTGGGAAGATCTCCTGAAGGAGGGCATGGCAACCCACTCCAGTGTTCTTGCCTGGAGAATCTCCATGGACAGAGGAGCCTGGAGGGCCATGGTGCCTGGGGTCACAAAGGGTCAGACAGGACTCAGCAGCTAAGCACAGACTGAAAAAAATTAGTAATATTGAAGAAAATTTTCCCTTATTCTTCTTTAAATGATAAATATGGTCAGATGAAAAGACTAATAGAGTGAAAAAAGATCTTTAGTGAGAACATAAACAAAGAACAGTGATAATTACACAATAAAGCCACTGAGTAAGTGTTATCAGGCTTGATGAAGAGGCCACAAGATAGAATGATTGAATCAAAGATCAGATCATAAAATCATTATATGTGCATCATAGATATTTGAAAATGTACAAAGTTATATATGCCAAAATTATAATATAGACCTTTAGGGTGGTGGTAATACAAATAGTTGGAGATTGGGATATGAATAGAGATATAGTTTCTATTTATACAATTTCTTGCAAGAAATATCATTTCTGTAATTAAAAAAATATATTCCCAAATCATTTGTTGCTAGGGAATTACAAATTTAGAGTCCAATACCATGACATACCTATTACAATGGCTAAAATTTCTTTTAAAAACTGCTAACTGCTTTTGAGGATAAGAAGTAAAGGAAACTCTCAATCATTGTTGACGGATTGGCAAATATTACAGCTATTTAAAAGACAACTTGATAATTTCTTACAAAGCTTATAGTAGTATTTACTTTAGGACTCAATAGTCACATCGTAAAGAATCCACTTACCAATGCAAGAGACACAAGAGATATGGGCTCAATTCCCAGGTTGAGAAGATCCCTTGGAGTAGGAAATTGCAACCCACTCCAATATTCTTGCCTGGAAAATTCCGTGGATGGAGGAGCCATGGGTCATAAAAAAGTCAGACACCACTGAGCATACACGCATGGAATTACTTCATAGAGTCCTTATGTAACTGATCTGAAAGTTATGTTAGCATGAATTTGCATGTAAAAGTTTAAAACAGCTTTAATCAATATTGCCCAAAATTGGAAGAAGCCAAGCTACCCCTCAATAGGTGAATGGTTAAATAAACTGTGGTACATCCACATAACAAAATGTATTCAGTAGGAGGAAGTGAGCTATCAGGCTGTAAAAATGCATCAATGAAGCAAATGCATATTCCCAAATAAAAGTCAGTCTTCTATGGCTATAGATTGTATAATTCTAATTATATGTCATTCTGGAAAGGAAAAGCTCTAGAGCAGGAGGAATGAAAACTTTTAAAAACAATCTAACTGAATTATAAATGTTTGAAATCACCTCAGGGAAGAGAGTGGGGAAAGGTATTAACTTAAGTAAATTTGTATGAGTTGAGTCTAAAATTGAAGACAAAAGGAAATACACAAAAGCAGTGCACTCTAGCTAATAAAGTTGTTCTCTTTTGGATACAGAAATAATTCTACTACTGGCAGTAGAATTGAACAACTTATGAATAGCAGATGGCAGGAGTGAGAATTTTTGCAGATAAACAAGGAAAGGAGCCTGGAATAACCTTGGTGTTAATAGATTAGAGTTGGCGATATAAGCTTGAACTAATTTTATCTTATTATTGATGTAGATGGTTACATAAAGAAATATGTGTGTGTGTGTGTGTGTGTGTGTGTATGTACATGAGTTAGGCTACAGTATATCTTTTCTTGCTCTTTTCTCTGAGTAGGCAATAATAAACAACATAATAATTGTTAAACAAATCCAAAGCGCAAATCTTGGTTTCCAATCCCATTCCCAATAGAAGAAACTTGAGCTTCTTGGAAAATGGTTGACTATAGGCCTGGGGGAGAAAACAATACTAGATGAGTCTGCAATATCTTTAAGTGTTAAAGAATAACAAAACACACACATATGCAAAATTGATGAAGTTATGTCAAAGGGACACAAGAGATGACTGAAAGAACTCCAAATGGGCAAAGTTGGAACAAATTGAATAAAATAAATAACACTGCATTATATTATACATTTTAGGATAAATAAACATTCAGAGTCGTGATGATATAAATAAATGGTTGACTAAAACAATAAATGGAGGAAAAGGGACAAATCTTTTATTCAGAATAATTCCAAATAGTTTTTGTAGATTCTCCACCTCCTTGGAGGTGGTAGCATAAATTGTTACTCTGTAAGTGTGGACTGGGCATGGTAGCTTCTTTCCATAGAGTACTTGTAAAGGGGTGTCAAAACATTTTTATAGTGGATTAAAATTGACAAACATTAATGCAGCCCTT
This sequence comes from Muntiacus reevesi, assembly GCF_963930625.1. Classification (NCBI taxonomy): domain Eukaryota; kingdom Metazoa; phylum Chordata; class Mammalia; order Artiodactyla; family Cervidae; genus Muntiacus; species Muntiacus reevesi. Next base: position 51,679,521 of record NC_089251.1, on the reverse strand, counting down.
TGATCAAGGTCAACGTTTCTATGGACAAATCATGTTGATAGTCTGTTCCCAAGATATGATGTAATGAAATTATACTTTATCTCTGCAATCTTCCTCCCCAAAATATATAACCTGAGGAACTGATAAAGAAAAATATATCAGACTAATTCCAATAGAAGGTCATCTTATAAAATAATTCGATAGTACTTATAAAAATGTCAAATTCAACAAAACAAGAAAATTTGAAGAAATGGTCAGACCAAGAAGATCCTAAGGAGACACTATAGCTTATCATCCTGGAATAGAAATTAATACATTAGGTAAAATATAAGAAAATCTAAATAAACTTTTATTTAATAATATCATATCAATATTGGTTCATTAATTTTAACAAAAGTATCATACCAGTATATGATATTAATAATAGAAAAACTAGTGAACGCATTAACATATGTTAACTCTCTACAAAGTTCTCTCAATTTTTCTATCATGATAAAACTCTTCTAAAAACATAACATTTTGAAAAATCTAAAAGATATGTGTCTCTATATCCAGAAACATAAAAATCTGAAAAAAACTTAGCCAAGTTTTATGGTTAATATATGATTCTTGAAAGAAATGTTAATCATTATAATTTATCTAAATTTGAATTACTTTTCTTAAACTGAACATGGATTCTTTTATTAACTAAAGCAATAACTATGAAAAAAAACTTTCATTTCTCAACAATAAATAGAAAAGTAAACACATGCCATTCATTGTATGGATATCATTACTATTTACATTATGAATATTATTTTAACAATCTTTTACATGCAATGAAGATGCTTCATTTTGAGGATGAGGTTTGAGATGGATACTGAATCTCCTCTTAGGGGTACAAAATGATCTCAGGAACAAACTTCAAGTTCCAGCAAATAAGTGGATTTAATTTGGTGGAAAGCATCTATGATGTTCTTCAGAAGAATAATTTTAAGTAATATGGTCTTTACTGGATAATGTTGACAAATAAATAAATAAAATTTCAACCACAAAATCCTCTCTAAATAAACCATGGATTCAGTGGAGCTTAGGGAGCTGTGAACTGAGCATTCCTAATTATCTCAGCTAGAGTATGCCCTTTGGGAAAATGAATAATTTCTTAGCAAACACAGGGTTGGCTCTTGAAGAGTTTAGAGATGCCTCTTAGCATTTTTAGCTTGTGAAATGGATCAGAGGGATTAAAAATGCAACTATTAAATAATTGATTTTTAAATTCTATAACAAGAAATAGATTCAGTTACATAAAATATGAACTTAAAATATCATTTTAATAAAACTTTGACACCACTTTTGATTCTCACAGCCCACTAAAATACTATTTGGTAAATGTCACTGTATATATTATGTGTTGAAGAAAAATGAGTTTTAGAGAGGTTAAGTACATTACCACAGCTTATACTATTTGCAGTGACAAGATCTGAACTTGACTTTTGTCTTTTGAATCTATGACTTTTTTTTTACTTTTTCTTATTTAGTCTTCAGAAAATATGATTTTCTTTAAAACTTTGAATTAAGTATAATCAGCAGAAGAACACACAGTCATTTATTGAATGATCATAAATCATATTTTATATCATATATTGGGTGATTATATAGGTATAATATTAAAGTTGCTTAGAAAATCTTGATTTAAAAGATTCATATTAATTTTATTAACTTTAATAATCTACCTACATAATTATTTACCTTCATCAACATCAAAATCGTTGTTCTAAACATGATCAACTTTGATTTTAGAGTAAAGCCCAAAGGTTGCTCACTATCTTTAATACCGGGTTATAGGCCTCCTAAAAAGTCTAATACTTTTCTTTAGGTTGTCATATGTCCTAGGCAATGAGCTATAAAGAATGAACATATGTGTATAGAATTTGCTGTTGGAAAGAAAAACAAATCTTTTATCAATAATAAAGTGATACATATTCAGTGATGGCAAACCTCAAATTATATATTTGGAAAGAATTTTGTAGCATATGTGAATAAAGTACCTAACTGCTTGTATTTGAATTTCATCCAAAATATCTCTGCCAAACCATGTCAACATTTTACCCAGCAATTTTTGTCTGTTTTATTGTATGTGCTTTTTCAAAAAATGCCAGTGACAATGCTTTGACTGTATAGTATATATTTCAGAACTATAAATACCTCATATAACAGCTTTGTTAGATATCTGTTCATAGTTACCTGCCAATTCTTTCTTTGAGCTTGTATATACTAGAAGTTTTAATCCTAATATCAGAGAAGCCCATCTTTCACTGCATAGTGAACAAATATTTTCTGAGAATTTCCTAAGAACCAGCAGTCAAATTATCTGTTATGAGGATATCTGATTTCATTGAGGAAATCCCTATAGAGCTTTGAGAAAGTAAGTTATGATATAAAAACTGTATAACATCCAATTTATGTTGTCATATGAAGGCAACAGGAAAAGAAATCTCAAATATATAAAAATCAAGCAAGCCAAATAACAGTAAGTAAAGACTAAGATGGATTGGCTATTAACCCTTCTATATATTTCTGAAATGATAGATTGCCCAACTTTCTGTACTATTTTAATTATTTCTACAATGTATTTTTAATAAAATACAATTTATATAGACAATGATTTTTGCAATCACAGTAAGAAAACACAAATTATCATAAATGATATTAATATTGCTAATGAACCAATGTTACAATATTGGTAGGAAAGGTAATGAGACAGCTCACCAATATTGAGTGGTACTAGATAAGCATTCAGAAATCAATGACATTGCTATTTATTGGTAATAATTAGTTAGCAATCATTCACTCAAGACCATAATGAAAAAGAGATTGTATTACAGTTATCAAAAAACTGAATAGTTTATAAAAAATATTCATTAAGTAAAACAAAGTCTTTTTCATGCCAAAAACTTTCCCATAAAGGTAATAGAAAAAAAAAAAAAAGCAACATTATTATTGAAGAATGTGATATAATCAAGTAAATTTATGTAATAATAGCTGGCACTACCCACTGCAAACACATTCTCAAAATAAACAATAATTTATCCTTTAGCAAGAGGGCCTGACAGCATCAATTGTCACCTAGATTCTGCCCTAACTTAACCTAAAATTGGGTGCATATCTCTGTTAGCTAACTGGATTTACTTAGAGAAAAAGCTAAACTTCTCATATCAGTATAATGCGAGGTAGTTTTACCAGTTGCAGCAAGGGACCTGCCTTAGTTGGAATCCTTCACTCCCACAGAAACTTTGCATTTCCCACAGAATGTTTGCATTTCAAAGAGATGGCTCCCAGGTTCCTAATAAAGATAGTCCCAGTTTAAAAAGGTTGACAAAGTGCCTATCTAGTCTTCAAAAGGATTTATATGCATTTCAAAGAAAGGAAATAGTACTTATAAATACAATTTTGCTATACAATTTTGCTAAGATAAGTGTTCTGAGAAAAAAAGAGAGGGAGAAATCCCTTCCTTTATTTTAATAGGGAGAATTAAGCCTCTTCCTTAGTTTTAATTTGTATTTGTCCTTACATTCCTCAAGCTTTAACTCTTAAAGCAATTGAAGTATTAAAAAGAAAACATACGCAAAGGAAAAAAAAAAGGGTATTTAGCACTAAGAATGAGTAAATTATGATGAATCAGGAAATGATGTAAGGAAAAACTGTCATAGATCAGAAATTTACAATTTAACATATATAAAATACTGTGCAATCTCATGAAAATTGTTCAATTTTTAAATGTGTATCATCAAAGCAAATAAGAAAACCAAAAATTTTAAACTGAAAAGCTATTCAAACTTCCCTTTAATAAAAGAAGTTGTTATTGTTCAGTTACTATGTCATGCTTTACTCTTTGCGACCCCATGGACTAAAGCATGCCAGGCTTCCCTATCCTTCTCTATCTCCCAGAGTATGCTCAAACTCATGTCCATAGAGTTGGTGATGCCATCCAATGACCTCATGCTCTGCTGCCCCCTTCTCCTCCTGCCCTTAATTGTTCCCAGCATCAGGGTCTTTTCCAAAGCAATGGTTCTTCTCATCAGGTGGCCACAATATTTGGGTTTCAGCTTCAGCATCAGTTCTTCCGGTGAATATTTAGGATGTATTTCCTTTAAAATGGACTGCTTTGATTTCCTGGCTGTCTGAGGGAAATTCAAGTCTGGTTATCCACAATGGGGGAAAGAGCTTATGTATCAGGAATCAAGATGGGGAATAAAAGGACATGTGTTCATCTCCTACAAGAACACCAAAATCACAACTAGCTGCTGAACAATCATCAACAGGAGGGTGTTGGATTCCACCAAAAAAGATACCCCATATCCAGGGACAAAGGAGAAGCCATAACAAGGTGGTAAGGAGGGGTGCAATCACATTAAAATCAAACTTCATACTCACTAAGTGGGCAACCCACAAACTGGAGAATAATAATACCAAATAAGTTCTCACACTGTTGAAAAGGTTCTAGGCCCCACAGCAGACTTTCCAACCTGGGGATCCTGCATATCCCCAGGGAATCTGACCTTTAAGGACAGCAGGATTTGATTACATAACTTTCACAGGGCTTTGGGAAACAGAAACTCTTGGCACAAACAAAATATTTTGCACACCAGTACTCAGGAGGAAGGAGCAGTGACTCCACAGGAGACTAAGCCAGACCTGCCTGTGAGTAATAAATGGAGTACTCACATTAAAAAAATTATCACCAACTATATAGAGATGAATTTGAGCAAACTCTGGGAGACAGCGGAAGACAGAGAAGCCTAGTATGCTGTTCAGTTCAGTCCAGCCGCTCAGTCATGTCCTACTCTTCTTGATCCCATAGACCACAGCAAACCAGGCCTCCCTGTCATCACCAACTCCCAGAGTGCATCCAAACCCATGTCCATTGAGTTGGTGATGCCATCCAACCATCTCATCCTCTGTCGTCCCATTCTCCTCCTGCCCCCAATCCTTCCCAGCATTAGGGTCTTTTCCAATGAGGTGGCCAAAGTATTGGAGTGTTAGCTTCAGCATCAGTCTTTCCAATGAACACCCAGGACTAATCTCCTTTCGAATGGACTGGTTGGATCTCCTTGCAGTCCAAGGGACTCTCAAGAGTCTTCTCCAACACCGCCGTTCAAAAGCATCAATTCTCCAGCACTCAGCTTTCTTTATAGTCAAGAATTACGTCCATACATGACTAGTGGAGAAACCATAGCCTTGACTAGACAGACCTTGGTTGGCAAAGTAATGTCTCTCCTTTTTAATATGCTGTCTAGGTTGGTCATAACTTTCCTTCCAAGGAGTAAGCGTCTTTTAATTTCATGGCTGCAGTCACCATCTGCAGTGATTTTGGAGCCCAAAGAAATAGTCAGCTACTGGTATGCTGTAGTCCATGACATCGCAAAGAGTAGAACACAACTTAAAGACTGAACAACATTGACTTTTCTTTAACTTTTAATTTCATCTTATTTATTATTGATTTATAACATTATATGTTTTACGTGTGCAATACTTTATTTTGACACCTGTATACACGACAGTGTACTCATCAACCAAGGTTTATTTTCCAGCCATTACCATACAGTTGATGCTTTTTATCCATTTTTTGCCACTCTCCACTGCCCCCTCACCTCCCTAGTAACAACCACTCTGTTCTTTCTAGCTTATTTCTCTTATTGTTTTATAATTTTATGTGTTTTTTTTCCTTCGAATTGTATTTATTAGTTGGAGGCTATTACTTTACAACATTGTAGTGGTTTTTGCCATACATTGACATGAATCAGTCATGGATTTACATGTGTTCCCCATTCTAAACTCCCCTACCACCACCCTCCCCATCCCATCCCTCTGGGTCATACCAGTGCACCAGCCCCGAGCATTTGTCTCATGCATCCAACTTGGACTGGCGATCTGTTTCACACTTGATAATATACATGTTTCGATGCTGTTCTCTCAGATCATCTCACTCTCGCCTTCTCCCATAGAGTCCAAAAGGCTGTTCTATACATCTGTGTCTCTTTTTCTGTCTTACATATCGGGTTATCATTGCCATGTTTCTAAATTCCATATATATGCGTTAGTATGCTGTATTGGTGTTTTTCTTTCTGGCTTACTTCACTCTGTATAATGGGCTCCAGTTTCATCCATCTCATTAGAACTGATTCAGATGAATTCTTTTGAATGGCTGAGTAATATTCCATGGTGTATATGAACCACAGTTTCCTTATCCATTCGTCTGCTGATGGGCATCTAGGTTGCTTCCATGTCCTGGCTATTATAAACAGTGCTGCGATGAACATTGGGGTGCATGTGTCTCTTTCAGATCTGGTTTCCTTAGTGTGTATGCCCAGCAGTGGGATTGCTGGGTCATATGGCAGGTCTATTTTCAGTTTTTTAAGAAATCTCCACACTGTTTTCCATAGTGGCTGTACTAGTTTGCATTCCCACCAACGGTGTAAGAGGGTTCCCTTTTCTCCACACCCTCTCCAGCATTTATTGCTTATAGACTTTTGGATAGCAGCCATTCTGACTGGTGTGTCATGGCACCTCATTGAGGTTTTGATTTTCATTTCTCTAATAAAGAGTGATGTTGAGTGTCTTTTCATGTGTTTGCTAGCCATCTGTATGTCTTCTTTGGAGAAATGTCTGTTTAAATCTTTGGTCCATTTTTTGATTGGGTCATTTATTTTTCTGGAATTGAGCCTACAGCTCAAGTTGCTGGTAAATTTTGGAGATTAATCCTTTGTCTGTTTCTTCATTTGCTATTATTTTCTCCCATTCTGAAGTCTGTCTTTTCACATTGCTTGCAAGTTCCTTTGTTGTGCAAAATCTTTTAAGTTTCATTAGGCCCCATTTGTTTATTTTTGCTTTTATTTCCAATATTCTGAGAGGTGTGTCATAGAGGATCCTGCTGTGATTTATGTCAGAGAGTGTTTTGCCTATGTTCTCCTCTAGGAGTTTTATAGTTTCTGGTCTTACATTTAGATCTTTAATCTATTTTGAGTTTATTTTTGTGTATGGTGTTAGAAATCAAAATGAGTATACTGCCCAAAACAATCTATAGATTCAATGCAATCCCTATCAAGCTACCAACGGTATTCTTCACAGAACTAGAGCAAATAATTTCACAATTTGTATGGAAATACAAAAAACCTTGAATAGCCAAAGCAATCTTGAGAAAGAAGAATGGAACTGTAGGAATCAACCTGCCTGACTTCAGGCTCTACTACAAAGTCACAGTCATCAAGACAGTATGGTACTGGCACAAAGACAGAAATATAGATCAATGGAACAAAATAGAAAGCCCAGAGATAAATCCACATACCTATGGATACCGTATCTTTGACAAAGGAGGCAAGAATATACAATGGAAAAAAGACAACCTCTTTAACAAGTGGTGCTGGGAAAACTGGTCAACCACTTGTAAAAGAATGAGACTAGAACACTTTCTAACGCCATACACAAAAATAGCTTGTTTCTTTTAACATAATAGCTTCAAGGTTCAACATTGCAAACGGAAGGATTTCACTTTTTTTTTTTTTTTTTTTTTTTTTTAATATCTGATTTCCCTGGTGGCTCAGACAGTAAAGAATTTGCCTGCAATGAAGGAGACTCTGGTTCAATCCCTGAGTCAGGAAGATCCCCTGGAGAAGGGAATGTCTATTCACTCCTGTATACTTGCCTGGAGAATTCCATGGACAGAGGAGACTGATGAGCTTCAATCCATGGGGGTCACAAATAGTTGGATATGAAGAAGTGAATAACACACACACACAGTATTACACTATATAGTTACCACCTCTTCTTTACCCATTTATGTGTCAATAGGCATTTAGAACTATCATATGCTTCAACTATTCCACTTTTGAGTATTTATCCAAAGAATACAGAAATGTTAATAAACGTTAATAAAACGGGTACATTTTAGCTAAAAGAAGCACTTGGGGATAGGCAGGAATTTCATTCCCATCCAAGTTATTTCAGCTTCCCCACTGCTTTCCACCACCACTGTTCACCTGGAATTTCTTTCACTGAAGCAGAGCATTAAAAATAGTTTTAATCAGCATATAAAATTAATAAACTAAGTTCTCACTTAGCCATTATGTCACATTCTTTTTAATCTCAGAATTTTTGATCAGGCCAATTTAAGATTTAAAAATCCAGAGGCTAGGTCTGAAAGCAGTTTACATTTAAGTTTCTATTACTAGAATGATCCTTATTTACATCACAGGACAACTTCAGTTAGTGAATTGATACTTCAGACTTCAATGAATTGAATAATAATGTTACACTATAGACAACTCAAAGGAAAAGCCAAAGAACAGCCACATTTTGGGGGCAGGAATATTGTTCACTATTGTTTGCTTATTTTAGTGGAGGAGAAGAGGTAGATAGTATTGTCCTTCTACAATACAAAATTTACATACAGATTGACAACTTACAATACCTCCCATAGAATCAGATAATGTGGAAGGGTGTTCTGTAAACAGTGAACTTTCTATCTCATTGAAGAATGCATTTGTCTCTACAGTTTCTACTACATTAGTATAATTGAATGTCAGATTCACTTTTATAAAAATAAAGCACTTTTTTTTCTTATTTTAAATATGCTCAACATCCTCTAATAACTATATAATTTTTCTCTAATAAAGGAGTTGCAAACTATAGCCAGCTCACAAGCTGAATCTGATTTGTGGCCCATTTTTGTAAGATCTTAAAAACTAAGATTTTTGTTTATGTATACATTTTGAAAAGGTTACAAAAAAGAACAAAAAGACTACTAAGTAAGAGAAAACATATGTAACCCATAAAACCTAAAGTATTTGCTATCTGGTCATTGGCAAAACACACACACACACACACACACACATACACACACACACACACACACACACCTATTCCTGTTTTTGTGATTCAGCTCTTTGTTGAGAGGTGTTTACATTTTCCAAGCAGAGCTAAAACATTGCACAATTTAAACTTTCTTTGTTTTTAAAGTAAAAAATAAATTCATTGTCCTTTCAATTTCTGCATTCCAAACTTTCTGATTATTTTTTTTAGTTAATTGCACAAATATATACTGCATTTTCTCTTACATATACATATATATATATAAACACTTGTATATTAATATGCCTTCCTTATGGTAGAATTCATTAAATATGTGATATGGGTGATTTTTATAGATATAAGACCCTAGGTGATAGCAAAACATTTAGTTTTAAAAAGTCAGTGAGAGATGTCCTAAGGGAATCACTTGTAAAACATAGGGGTATCTACAATGTAGAGATTGGCATCTCAGTCTTCTGTGAGACATGTCCATTTAAGCAGCAGCTGTGTTGATCAGGTTTGCATCTCCTGTTTCTGAATAAAGAAAAACTGCAAAACCATGATAGCCAAGCATCCTGCCTTGTGCCAGTTGGCATAGCTATGCTGAATTCTTTCTAAAGGGTCCATTGGGCTCTCTGGAGAAGAGTTGTCCTAAATCACTAACTAGTATTGTGCATAACAGATCTTGTTGAAACAAATACTCTCCTTTAGGGAACTGTGCCCTTGGGAGAATTCCCAAAGGAAATCCAGATAACTTTCAGATAACCCTCATAGAACAGTCTGTATTTAGAAACCAGTCATATAAATGACATAGGAGCTCTATCAGTATTTATTAGAGAGCCAACAGGAAGCAACGGAAAATGAATTCTTGGGTCAGTGAAATAGAGATCATTTTCTGTCTTTCTCCTCCCAAACATAAGACACCTGAAGAGCTACTGCATGTAAGAGGGATTTGGGAGGAAAGTAAGCATACTCCTACTCAATCCAAAGAAGAAACATAAAAGCTATCCAATTGAAATATTCTATTTAGAGCAGTGATTACAAGAAAAAGGAGGGCTAACTCTAGTTTTTATATGAATATTGACTTTTAACTGGACAAATTTATAAAGGAAAATAGTTTGAAAATTATAATTGTTGGATACCCTTGAGAAATCTGGCACCAGGTAGGAATACCTGGCATAGCATATTTGAGTTCAGAGATTGAATACATAGATACAGTTGATATATAAATAAGTTAAAAGTATATAAAGCATAGGCTATCATTACAATGAGGTTTATTCATTCTATTGTAATGCCCCTTGTTTAAAATTTAACTACTTAAAAAGATATTAGTTGTATACATGCAGTCATTGATTGAATATGAAACCTATCATATATCATTTTTTACACATTTGAATTATTTCACTGCTCATTTGAAGTACATCCATAATGACTATTTTGGTATTTTTGCTTGTGTTTTTCTATTATTTTTTCCATTCACATGCATTCTTACTGAGTCCATTTTTGAAAAAGGTCTTTCAGCAATTAGCTTTAATTGAAGGTATATTATTTGGGGAGAATTACATATGTTGAATACAATTTGTGTATTTCAAACTTGGAGAATAAAGGACAACAATGCCACTAAGTTGAAAAATAATATATTTACTTCCTCATATGACACAAATAAAGACTGACGTTTGAACATAATTATCAGATAATAATTTTCCATGTCATAAAACATGATTTTCTCCCAATGGCACTGACTTCTGTAGTCATTTGATTAACAATGAATGTCTTATACCTTGTCTTGTTTAAAACAAAATTCTCCTGACATTTGCAGTAATTCACTCTATGGAGAAAAAGGAGAAATAATGTCACCTGATAACTTTAGGCTCATTGAACAACCAACTGTGCTTATAGAAGTTCCCATTTTTATTTGGAGTTAGTACAAAGCCCCCCTTGACACCCCCTAGTACAGAGATCATCCTGTTACCCATTACTCAAGGTCATTAAGATATACTCTTACTTTCATAAGTCTCCTCATTCTTCCTCAAGTAAGTTAACAGATTAACTTGAATCTTTCACAGGCAGATTGAATTTTACAAAGGAAGAACTTGATATCTAAGGCAGACTAAACAATCCCTGTGAGACTACAGAAATCTGAGATATCTAATCATGAACCATAGAACAGAGTGAATTATGTGTTTTGGGAACTGATGAGAATTGCTTTGAATGTTTTATATTAACATGCTATACATAATTTAGATACTTTTTTTTTCCTTCAGTGTGAAATTCACAATCACAAATTCAGTATGAGGGAGAACTGTGTATGTGTATGTGTGTGTATATTTAAGAAGGACAATAACCACTAAGAACAAAAAAATAAGAAGATTGATCAGTAAGTGGATATGCAGACTATACCTTCAGATATGCAACCTCTGCTGTGCAACAATTCACTTAGTAAATTTCTATCTTTGAATTATGATGATATAATCCTGGAATATGAAGTCAAGTGGGCCTTAGGAAGCATTTCTATGCACAAAGCTAGTAAAGGTTATGGAATTCAAACAGAACTGTTTCAAATCCTAAAAGAAGACACTTTTAAAGTGCTATACTCAATATGTCAGCCAATTTGGAAAACTCAGTAGTGACCACAGAATTGGAAAAAAGTCAGTATTCATTCCAATCCCAAAGAAAGACAATACCAAAGAATGTTCAAACAGGAACATTTTTACATTTTTACTTATTCCACATACAAGCAAGGTTATGCTCAAAATCCTTCAAGCAAAGCTTTAGCAGTAAGTGAACTGCAAACTTCCAGATGTAAAAGCTGGGTTTCAAAAGGCAAAGGGACCAGAGGTCAAATTGCCAACATCCGCTGGACCATGGATAAAGCAAGAGAGTTCCAGACAAACATCTACTTCTGCTTCATCTGCTTTTGACTGTGAGTATCACAACAAAATGTGAAAAATTCTTAAAAAGATGGAAATACCAGACCAACTTACCTGTCTCCTGAGAAACCTGTATGCAGGTCAAGAAGCAGCAGTTAGAGACAGACATAGAACAAAGGACTAATTCATAATAGGGAAAAAGAGTGTGGCAAAGCTGTATATTGTCATCTTGCTTTATGTTTATTTAACTTATATGCAGAGTATATCATGTGAGATGCCAGGCTGGATGAATCATAGGCTGAAATTAAAATTGCCGGGAGAAATTTCAACAACCTCAGATATGCAGATGTTACCACTTTAATGGCAGAAAGTGAAGAGGAACTAAATGTCTCTTGATGAGGGTGAAAGAGGAGAGTGAAATAGGTGACTTGAAACTCAACATTTTAAAAATGAGTTATTTTAATGTTTTCCAGTCCCATTATTTCATGGCAAATAGAAATAGAAAAAGCGGAAACAATGAGGGATTTTCTTTTCTTGAGCTCCAAAATCACTGTGAATGATGACATGTACCCATGAACTTAAAAGTTGCCTGCTTCTTGGGAGGAAAATTATAAGACTATACAGCATATTAAAGAGCAGAGATATTCCTTTACCAGCAAAGGTTAAGATAGTCAAAGCTATGGTTTTTCCAGTAATCATGTATGGATGTGAGTTGGTCCATAAAAAAGTCTGAGAACTGAAGAACTGATGCTTTCAATTTGTGATGTTGGAAAAGTAACCTGGACTCAAAGATGATCAAACGAGTCATACCTAAAATAAATCAACTCTGAATATTCATTGGAAGGGCTGTTGTTAAGTGCCAATACTTTTGCCACATGACACAAACAGCTGACTGGAAAAGACCTGATGTTGGAAAAGATTGAAGACAAAAAAAAAAGTGGGTGACAGAGGATGAGATGGTTAGATAGCATAACTGACTCAGTGGACATGAATTTGAGCAAACTTTAGGAGTTAGCAGAGGACAGGGGAGCTTGGTGCGATACAGTCCATGGGTTCACACAGTTGGACACAGCTACTGAACAGGAGAAACAACAAGTCATTCCTTTTCATATTTGCTGTAAACTGAATGGACATAATAATTCTGAGTGTGATATGGATCAATTCTTACAACAGATGCTCACAGATATTTTTACGTTATTGATAATCAGCCAAAATTCTAGCTGTGCTATTTAACTAAGCATATATTTAAAACTCTTTGTACTTATGAGATTAAAAGTTAGGAAAGGTCAGAAATCATAAGCATTTATTTTTTGGACTAACTCCTCTGGCCCTGGAGTCTCTTCAGTTTTGAACTCAGTGATGATTGTATCTGACAGGAAGCAAGATTGGAGTAAACTTGGGTGATAGTCCCCAAACTCAGACAGAGACTGATTGGTAACAGAAAGCAAATTGAAATATCATGGCCTGCTAAGCTGACTGAGAAGTGGTCAGTGTCTTGTTTTTCCTGTGAAGTTGAAATGAAGTTGAGAGGACTAATTCAGTCCAGAGCTTTTTTTTTTTTTTTTTTTTTTTAAATGAAGACAATTGGAAACAACACAAGGGATCCTCTGTCTTTTCAATTCACGGGGCCACCATGTTCTTCATCAGTGTTGGAGACCCATAGCTAGTATTTATTCTTGTCCTTTGCTATTTTTTCTAAGATTATTTGAATGCCTCCTTTACTATAATTTATATTTAAGCAATATATCTTTAGGAATAATTTTTATCTGTTTCTTAACCATTAACCTACACAGTAGCCTCAATGCTCAGGTCAAATTTGACTTTTTTCTAGGAAGTCTTCTCCATCCCTCATCTATGGTGTTAGTGATGTCTTTAGTCATATAACATCTTAGTCATATTTTTGTCAAATTATGCTCTTCGGTAAATGTTAGTTTACTTGTTTTCTCCTCTGCAAGAAGAGAAGGGTGTGGCAGAGGATGAAGTGGTTTGATAGCATCACCGATTCAATGGACATAAATCTGAGCAAACTCTGAGAGATAGTGAAGGACAGGGGAGCCTGGTGTGCTACAGTCCACGGGTTAACAAAGACTTGGACACTACTTAGCGACTGAACAACAATAACAAAAACAAGGATAGAACCTGTGGGTCACATACAAGTGTTCATATATAGGTATTCTATCAAAACTTGACACATTTGGTGCTAGATGTATTCAGTTCAGTTCAGTTCAGTTCATTTGCTCAGTCATGTCCGACTCTTTGCGACCCCGTGAATCGCAGCACACCAGGCCTCCCTGTTCATCACCAACTCCCGGAGTCTACCCAAACCCATGCCCATCGAGTCAGTGATGCCATCCAGCCATCTCATCCTCTGTCGTCCCCTTCTCCTCCTGCCCCCAATCCTTCCCAGCATTAGGGTCTTTTCCAATGAGTCACCTCTTCGCATGAGGTGGCCAAAGTATTGGAGTTTCAACTTCAACATCAATCCTTCCAATGAACACCCAGGACTGATCTCCTGATATATTAAATATATACATTTCAGTTTCTTATCTTCACTCTGATGCTATAAGTTCCCACCTCCAGCAGCTGGAATTACAAATCCTTGCCAAGTTTATGTACTGGCTGCTAAAGATTAAGAATGTAAATGATAGGCTTAGGGAGACCTGCTAGAAATAATATTAATAAATCTTCTATAATCTTGAAATATAAATATGGCAAAAATATATTTCTGGCTAATAATTACACCCATACAGACATGGAAACATTTTCAAATTATAATTATCTCAGGGGCTATATTATCATGTTTTCTCTTTTTATTCTTCAAAATTAATTTGAGACATTTACTAAAGGATATAGAAATATTTTACAGACTGTCAGCTCAAAGAATCATTCTTGAGACAAATCATTACTGAACAGATAAAGCAGGGAAGGGAAATGTGTGTGAGTGTGTGGGTGTGTATCTTTGTATGTGCTCTATGTGTTTATCACTTTTTATATATAGACGTTTTCTTACACATACCTGCAAAACATACATATACACACACATTTAAATAAATTGACTCTTCCTACTGCTATTAATGGGGTTTCTCCAGAGGCTCAGTGGTAAAGAATCTGCCTGCAATGCAGGAAAGGCAGGAGACATGGATTCAGTTTATTTGGTGACTGAATAAGACAAGTTTGGTATTAAACCTCCTGTTCTGCCATCATCTTTACTTCATCCTCTTTGCTTTCTTATTCACATTTCTTGTTGATTATTCTGCTTTGTCTCTTATATTTAGTATATTTTTCACTCAGTGCAGAATACAGGGGATAGACTTTGGGACCAGAGAGATTTGAGTTTGATATTCTACCTTCTTTATTTATTCTCTCAGAGGATTTGGCAAGTTACTTGCATTTTCTGAAAGTCAAGGGTAAAGCAAGGACAAGGAGTATGTCCTGGAAATAGTACAAGGCAGACTCTACTAAATAAATATATAAAACAATAGCTCAAAGTCGTGTCTTCCCACCTTATACATGTAAGATATTGACCACTTGCACTATCCATTTGCCAATTATTTTGTTACACTTCTTATTGCTTTGTCAAGATCTGCACCCAAAATTAACATTGATTTATTTCCTCCCATTTGCATCTTCTGCATTTCCAACAGTTTCTATTCTAGTTCAGTCTCTCAATATTTTAAGACACTAAAGAAAATATTTTAAAATATTAACTAAGCATCATCCCATCTACCTTCCGTTTCTCCTTATAGAATTATAATACTGCCAATTTCACTCTCCTAAATGTTCTCTATCACCATATTATGCTCCTAAGGACATTTAACCAGCCCCTTCACTTCAACTATACCAAAGAACTTTCTACCTGGTTTCCAAGGCATATAAATTTTTATTGCTATGCTAGTGCTTCTTGAGGCATAAGACCACACTTCATTTGAAACTTCAAGTATTTCATATCATTTTAATACTTTAATTTTTTTAAATTTTTATCTTATATTGTAGTGGAGTTGTTTAAAAATGTTGTGTTAGTTTTAGCTGTACACAAACTGATTGTTTTACATATATCTATCTATTATTTTTCAAATTATTTTCCCATGCAGGTTGTCACAGAGTACTGAACAGAGTTCCCTGTCTTTTTTGGCTATCTATTTTAAGTATAGTAGTGTGTATGTATCAATCAGAAACTCCCAATATGTCCCTTCCTCCCACCTGTCTCCCCCTATTAATCCAAAATCTATTCTCTATGCCTGTGAGTTCATTTTTGTTTTATAAATATGTTCAATAGTCTATTTTTTTGATTTCTCATATGAGCAATATCATATGATATTTGACTTTCTTTGTCTGACTTACTTCACTTATATCATAGTCTCCATCTATGTTGCTGCAAATGACATTATTTCATTCTTCTTAATAGCTAATATTCCATTGTATATAAAACATCTGTCAATGCACATTTAGGTTGTTTCCAGGTCTCAGCTATTGTAAAGAGTGCTACAAAGAATATTAAGATGCTTGCATCTTTTCAAACTATAGGTTTTTCCAGATGTATGTCTAGAAGTGGGATTACTGGACATTACAGTAACTGCTTTTAGTTTCCTAAGGAGTGCCCACACTGTTCTCCATAGTGGCTCCACCAATTTACATCTCCACCAATACTGTTGAAGGATTCTGTTTTTTCCAAACTTTCTCCAGCATTTATTGCTTATAGATTTTGTGATGATGGCCATTCTGACAGGTGTGAAGAGATATCTCATTTTAGTTTTGATTTGCATTTCTCATATCAAATTGCCAATATCTGTTGGATCATTGAAAAAGTGAAATAATTCCAGGAAAAAACATCTACTTCTGTTTTATTGACTATGACAAAGACTTTGATTGTGTGGATCACAACAAACTGTGGAAAATTCTTAAAGAGATGGGATTACCAGACCACCAGACCTTCCTCCTGAGAAATCTGTATGCAGGTCAAGAAACAACAGTTAGAACTGGACATGGAACAAAAGACTGGTTCCAAATAGGAAAAGGAGTATGTCAAGGCTGTATATTGTCATCCTGCTTATTTAACTTACATGCAGAGTGCATCATGTGAAACGCTGGGCTGGATGAAGCAGAAGCTGGAATCAAGATGGTGGGGAGAAATATCAATACCTCAGATATGCAGATGATACCACCCTTATGGCAGAAAGTGAAGAAGTACTAAAGAGCCTCTTGATGAAAGTAAAAGAGGAGAGTGAAAAAGTTGGCTTAAAACTCTACATTCAGAAAACTAAGATCATGGCATCTTGTCCCATCACTTCATGGCAAATAGATGGGTAAACAATGAAAACAGTGACAGACTTTTTTTGGGCTCCAAAATCACTGCAGATGGTGACCACACCCATGAAATTGAAAGGCGTTTGCTTCTTGGAAGAAAAGTTGTCACTAACCTAGACAGCATATTAAAAAGCAGAGGCATTACTTTGCCAACAAATGTCCATCTAGTCAAAACCTTGTTTTTTTTTTGCTGTAGTCATGTATGGATGTGACAGTTGGACTCTAAAGAAAGATGAATGTGGAAGAATTGATGCTTTTGAACTGTAGTGTTGGAGAAGACTCTTGAGAGTCCCATGGGCTGTACAGAGATCCAACCAATTCATCCTAAAGGAAACCAGTCCTGAATACTCATTGGAAGGACTGATGCTGAAGCTGAAGCTCTAATACTTTGGTCACCTGATGTTAAGAACTGTCTTATTTGAAAAGATCCTGATGCTGGGAAAGATTGAAAGTGGGAGGAGAAGGGGATGACAGAGAATGAGATGTTTGGATGGCATCATCAACTGAATGGACATGAGTTTGAGTAAGTTCCAGGATTTGGTGATGGACAGGGAAGCCTGGTGTCCTGTAGTCCATGGGGTTGCAAAGAGTTGGACACAATTGGGCGACTGAACCGAACTGAAATGAACAATAACCAAACATCTCTTAAAGTGTCTCTTGGCTATCTTCATGTCTTCTTTGGATAAATGTCTCTTTACATCTTCTTCCTATTTTTTGACTGAGTTATTTGGTTTTTTGTTATCACACTTCATGAACTCTTTACAAATTTTGGAGATTAATCCCTTGTCGATTTCATCATTTGCAAATATTTTATCCTATTCTGTGGGTTGTGCTTTTCTTCTTATTTATGGTTTCCTTGTTGTGCAAAAGTTTTGGGTTTCATTAGTTCCTGTTTGTCTATTTTTGTTTTTATTTTGCTTACTCTAGGAGATGGATTTAAAAAATATTGATGAAATTTATATCAATCTGTGTTCTGCCTATATTTTTCCTTAAGAGTATTATAGGATCAAGTCTTACACTTAGATCTTTAATCTATTTTTACTTTAATCTGTTTTTGTTTTCTCTGCATGCATAGTATTAAAAAACGTTTTAATTTCATTTTTATATATAGTTGTCAAGTTTTTCCATCAGTATTGATTGAAAAGACTATCTTTTCTCTATTGTGTATTCCTGCCTTCCTTGTCAAAGATTAAATGATCATAGTTGCTGCTGCTGCTAAGTCGCATCAGTCGTGTCCGACTCTGTGCAACCCCGTAGACGGCAGCCCACCAGGCTCCTTTGTCTCTGGGATTCTCCAGTCAAGAACACTGGACTGGGTTGTGGGCTTAATTCTGGGCTTTTTATTCTGTTCCAATGACCTATATTTCTGTTTCTGTGCCAGTACTATACTGTTTTGATGACCATAACTTTATAGTATATTCTGAAGCCAGGGAGCCTGATTCCTCCAGCTCTGTTTTTCTATCTCAAGATATATTTTTCTATGCAGGGTCTTTTGTATCTCCATACAAATATTATGATTTTTTTGTTCTTGTTCTGTGAAAAATACCATTGGTAATTTGATAGGAATTGCACTGAATCTATAGATTGCCTTGGGCAGTATAGTCATTTTGATACTATTGATTCTTCCAATACAAGATAAAGGTATATTTTTCAATTTGTTTGTGTCGTGTTTGATTTGTTTTATCAGTCTTACAGTTTTTGGAGTGCACTTATTTTGCCTCTTTATCTAAAATCTCAAAATCAACAGCTTACTAGCTCAGCTCATTTATCACTGCTGTAAACTGCTCTTTATCATTTTTCCCATACTTATTTAAGAAAAACAGAAATCTAAACTTTATTCTCAAATCCTACTTTTTGATTCCTACAATTAATTAAAGCACCAAATAACATATATGATGAAATAAAATTTGTGTTGTAAGGCAGGCAATAAAAATTAATTATAAAATTCTGTGTGTTTGTTTGAGCTCCTCTCTCTTTCTTAACTGTCCAGTGTGTGTCTTTGTTACATGTTAATCAGAGCATCTCAAAAATAGGAATGTTTGTAAGGATCAATGTCTATTTTTTTCTTTCTTCTGATGTTAACAAAGTAACTTCTTAAAAGAATATAATTGTTTCCCAGCTCTGTAGGTGGTCATGATGACTAACTCTTCACTTTGTACATGCTTACCTTTGCCATGTATACTTGGTGAATTTTATATAAAATATCAAAATGTAATTTGGATGTGAGATCTTTTGTCTCAAAAATGTGTAACTGTGCCTTTGACTTCTAAAAGGCAAAACAGTTCTCAGAGTTTTCTGAGAGTCTATGTTCTGGGTTACAAACTTCACTTTGGCTCAAGTAAAATTCTTTTTTTTTTTTTTTTTTTCCTGACTGTTAACTGATTTTTATTAACTTACATACATTGGAGTTTATAAATATCTATCAACACTATTTTATCTGCATTTTCTTGGATTATTTCAGGATCTTATTATAGATCAGAAGTTATTATACAGCCCTTTTGAAGTCAGATTTTCACAGTTAAGAATTTATTCTGAGAGCATCAGTCAATACTTTCTTATATAATGTAACTCACATCTCTTAAAACAAACCTATTGAAAAGGTCCAGATGTGGCATATAGTGTCTTTGAAAATCAGAGGTCTTCTTCATCACCTAGTATCATAATTTTCTTGTGTCAGAAACCTCCTTCTCTGTGAAAAATTAAACTTCTTTCAGCTCATCAAATGGCAATGGAATCTAACGATTCTACTTTCAATTGGCCTGAAATAAATTTTCTCGTCCTGATCCTATAGGAAATGTCTACATATCTACTAACACAAGTAATAGTCACTTGGCCTTTTGGAACTAGTCAACCCAATTAGTTCATTTGTGTGGCTTTAATTCCCACCATATAACTTTTTAACAGCTCTCATCATTCTGAATTGCAGTTGTCTAGTGCATATGCTGAATTGCTGAGACTGGCACATTCTTACAAATAGCTGATGCAATAAATGTTCCTTGTGCAAGTTAAAGGATAATGCATTCTGTTTTCCCTTATGGCTGTTGTCTCCATACTGCCATCAATCTGTGATACTTACTTGTTATACTCACCTTTTCTTTGGGGTTTGAATTTTATATCTGTTCTTCTTCATCATGTCCTATTTTTCACCTCACAATATTTTTTTGGTAAGCATTGCTTCTGTTACTTCTTAAAACATCATTGTGAAGTAAGCATTTTATCTGCTTTAATAGTAAAATTCGTTAAGACACAGTGTTAATGACTGCCAAAAGTTCTAACACTCAAAGACTAACAAAACAAGGAAAAGAAACCAGAACTAACTGGTGCTAAGACTCAGAGCATTTGCTCTATATAATACTTTAACCTCATCTAAACTCTAGTTTGGAAAAATATCACAACCACTTCCTATGTTAATTTGGCTAACTAGTCTAGGCTTAAGTGATCTGCCTCTTCTTTAGTCACCTATGTCAATTACTGTCTGAACCACAGAGAACTGGATCATATGCTATTTTTTTTTAATAATTGTCTATTGATTTATATTATCATATTCAAACTCCTAGTCTGATATCCAAATTCTTCATTTGTAAAATGGAGATATTAGTATAAATATCATAAGATTAAAACAAATGTTAAATGGATAAAGCTGTTAAGAAATGTAACAACTAGAGCCAGACTCCGTGGAATGTGAAACCAAGTGGGTCTTAGGAAGCATCACTACAAACAAAGCTAGTGGAGGTGATGGAATTCCAGTTGATCTATTTCAAATTCTGAAAGATGACACTGTGAAAGTGCTGCACTCAATATGCCAGCGAATATGGAAAACTCAGCAGTGACCTCAGGACTGGAAAATGTCAGTTTTCATTCCAATCCCAAAGAAAGGCAATACCAAAGAATGCTCAAACTACCACACAATTGCCCTCATCTCACACACTAGTAAAGTAATGCTCAAATTTCTCCAAGCCAGGCTTTAGCAATATGTGAACTTTGAACTTCCAGATTTCAAGCTGGTTTTAGAAAAGGCAGAGGATCCAGAGATTAACTTGTCAATATCCGATGGATCATCGAAAAAGCAAGAGAGTTCCAGAAAATCCATCTATTTCTGCTTTATCGACTATGCCAAAGCCTTTGACTGTGTGGGTCATAATAAACTGAGGGAAATTCTGAAAAAGATAGGAATATCAGACCACCTGACCTGCCACTTGAGAAGCTTTTATGCAGGCAAGGAAGCAACAGTTAGAACTGGACATGGAACAGACTGGTTCCAAATAGTAAAAAGAGTATTTCAAGGCTGTATATTGTCACCCTGCTTATTTAACTTATTTGCAGAGTACATCATGAGAAACGCTGGGTTGGAGGAAGCACAAGCTGGAATCAAGATTGCTGGAAGAAATATCAGTAACCTCACATATACAGATGATACCACCCTGATGGCAGAAAGTAAAGAAGAACTAAAGAGCGTCTTGATGAAAGTTGAAGAGGAGAGTGAAAAAGTTGGCTTAAAGCTCAACATTCAGAAAACTAAGATCATGGCATCTGGTCCCATCAGTTCATGGCAGATAGATGGGGAAACAGTGACTGACTTTATGTTTCTGGGCTCCAAGATCACTGCAGATGGTGATTGCAGCCATGAAATTAAAAGACGCTTACTCCTTGAAATGAAAGTTATGACCAACCTAGACAGCATATTAAAAAGCAGAGACATTACTTTGTCAACAAAGGTCCATCTAGTCAAGACTATGGTTTTTCCAGTGGTCATATATGGATGTGAGAGCTGGACTATGAAGAAAGCTGAGTGCTGAAGAATTGATGCTTTTGAACTGTGGTGTTGGAGAAGATTCTTGAGAGTCCTTTGGACTGCAAGGAGATCCAACCAGTCCATCCTAAAGATCAGTCCTGGGTGTTCATTGGAAGAACTGATGCTGAAGCTGAGGCTCCAATACTCTGGTCACCTGATGTGAAGAGCTTACTCATTAATGGACATGGGTTTGGGTGGACTCCTGGAGTTGGTGATGAACAGGCAGGCCTGGCATGCTACAGTTTATGGGGTCACGAAGAGTCAGACACGACTGAACTGAACTGAATTGAATATATTATTGTTATTATTTACTTAAGATAACCTCAACTAGTTTGAAGTTTTGTAGTAGCAACAGTTATCTCTTAACCTCTGTATGTTACATAGCCCATTACATAATATAGCTGTATACCATGTAATCATTAAATTAGCTTTTATACTTTTCCTACTTATGAGTTTTTAAGATGTAGTATGAGTACTGGGAGGGATTGGGGGCAGGAGGAGACGGGACCACAGAGGATGAGATGGCTGGATGGCAACACTGACTCCATGGACATGAGTTTGAGTAAATTCCGGTAGTTGGTGATGGACAGGGAGGCCTGGTGCGCTGCAGTTTATGGGGTTGCAAAGAGTCGGACATGACTGAGCAATTGAACTGAACTGAACTGAACTGATGAGGATTTAAGTATCTTCATGTATTATCACTCTGACCAATTTTTTTCCTTACTGATTCATTAGAATGGAAAAATCTAGCATTTCTTTAGTGATCTAGTGCCTCAGACTTTGTGCTCCCAATGCAGAAGACCCAGGTTTGATTCCTGGTCATGGAACTATATCCCACATGCTCCAAACAAAAGCTTGCATGCCACAGCTAAAGATTCTGCAAGTCATAACTAAGACCTGGTACAGCCAAATAAATAATTAAATATTTTTTAAAAAGAAAAATCTTTATCTTGATTTTAGAAGTACAAATAAATTCATTGCAACAAGAAAAAGTAAATGAAGCATAACAATTGGATAACAAAAGGGCAAAAGGAAAATATTAATTTTGAAAAGCATGATTAACTTCCTGAAATTATTTGAAGAGTTACTTAATGCTCATATATTTGCTTACAAGTAAGATAAATATTGAAATCAAGATTTTGTATGAAAATGTTAGATAAATTTCTATGCCATCTTCACTGAAAGGAAAAATTGCCTGTATGTATGCCCCAGAGTTATAGCAATATTTCTCAAATTACATATAAATAAGAATATAGAAATTAGTAGACTTGAATTAGAATTAACTAGTGCAATAATCTGTGAAGTACAATATTTCTTTATTTCTTCAGATGCAAATCTTGAGGATCACTCTCTAGGTCTCTGTATTACAGACCCACATAAAATACTTTAGCAAATGCTATTAGCTAAAAATATCTCCAGAATTTGGTCATGTGTTTCCTCCTGCATTTCACTGCTTCTACGTCGTAATTATCTGTGACCTGGATGATTTTAATGTCCTCTTTCTTGATTCCCTTACTTTCACCTGGTACTTGATTATGTAATTCACATAGCTGCTACTTACACTGCCTTCTTTGAGGCATAAGTCAGCGTAGTTTCCCCTGCTCTGTAGAATAATCAAATGGCCTCCACTTCTTCTTATGTAGGACTTCTTATAAAGTCCTCCATAACTTGGCTCCACACTATTTTTCTGGCTTCCCATCCTACCAGTTTCTTCCCCCTATACTTGACTCTGGCCAGGCTGTGGTTATGACATTACTGGAACTAGCCAAGCATACCCTAGACACAAGACTTTTGACTTTACTGTTCCCTCTCTATGGATAACTGTTTGTCATCCATTACACAAATTACATTTTCTCAATGACTTCAAGCATCTCTTCAAATGTTGCCTAATTATAGTCTCATCCTTTACCATTTTAGATAATATAGAATTTCCAACTTTCCCTAAGACTCTTGTTCTTTCACTCCTTTTTGTCTTTCTGTAGAGTTTTATGAAATCCATCTTACCTTTTAAGAAAAGTAGACTACATGAAGGCAAAGGATTGGACTGTTTTATTCACTATGTTGTTGAATCATATGGAATGTGATTATCATCTATGAAACTCTGTCAATATCAAATACATGATGTGAAAAATGATTGGGAAGATTTTAAAAACAAATGCCAAACTAAGATAATATTGACAAAAAATAAAATGGACTAAATTCATGTATCATTGTATTATTACATAGGGTGCTCTTACAAATCAGGAGTGTTAGTCCTTCAGTGAAGGTGAATATCTAAAAAGAAAAACTACATGTTGTATACACATATTTGAAAAGTAGCTAAAGCTTACTAGAAATAAAAAATGTGAAATTTTACTGCCTTTTCTATATATCCAAGGAAAACTGAGTTTGATCAATTTCAACTTAGAAGAACAACTTGAAACACATTTTCACATACTACTATTGATATAAGTAAATGTATAACAGTTTTGGATATAATGTAACAATGTTGATGAAAGTTAAAATGTGTATATTTTTTGAACAAGCAATTCTTCTCTTCAACAATCTATTCTTAGTAAATTATTAACAAAGTTCACAAAAATGTATAAAGATTTTTTTAACATTCTTGAAGACTCTTTATCACAGCATTATAGCTAATAATAGAAACAAGTTAGTTTTCATCAATATCACACTGGCTAATTAAAATACATATATACGTATGTAATATATGTTATATAGTAAACAGGTATGATAGATTGTTCTTTTATATTGATCAATATAAGAATAATTCTGTGATACATATGGAAGTAAATAAGCAATTGCAAGTCAACTTCATTGTGTGGTATCACTTTTGTTTATAAAATCATTGCTCAACCTCTACCAAAAGAAAAGAAGAGAGATTCTTTAAAACTGGTAAGACAATCTCACAATGAGGTAATTACAATTGTGTGAAATGTATTTTTCTTCTTTGCTTTTATATTTTCTGGATTTTTGTTCATAGGCATGGTTTTAGATATTTCAAAGAACCAATTAAATGGGAACAATTACCTAGGTTTTATCTGTCTTAGAACAAGACAGATATGGGAATTTATACAGTGCACAGATACACTAGGTACAGGAAAACAATGCAATAACTTATCATGTATGTATAAATATATGGTAGCATTTTCTTTGGTTTTATAATAAGTATTCAATAGCATACACAGAGGTAGGCATATGTAGTGCTGGCATCTAATTCTAGATATGTCATTTATAATATGAAGTGGATTACCCAATTATAAATTCAAACATTTTGAAATACCATTGGTATATGTATATTAGTATTTTGTTTAAATAGTTGTCATTTTAGCAACATGTGGTAGACTATGCAAATTCTTGACAGATATTTACTTTTCTTTCCCCTCTTGCTTAGGGCTTCCCCAGTGGCTTAGCAGTAAACAATTTGCCTGTGATGCAGAAGCCACAGGAGATGTGAATTCAATACCTGGGTTGGGAAGATCCCCTCAAGAAGGGCATGGCAACCCCCTCCATTATTCTTGCTTGGAGAATTCCATGGACAGAGGAAACTGGTGGGCTACAATCCTTGGAGCCACAAAGAGTTGGACATAACTGAAGTGACTTAGCATGCCACTCTTGCTTGAGAAGAGTATATTTCCTCTTTCTTTATATGGGGCCATGTGACAGATATTACCAATAGAATGCGAGTAGAAGTGAAGATGTCAGTTACTAGCAAAGGCTTGCACTGGGGCTTTTGAGTTCTGTCCTCTTCTACAAGCAAGTCATGCCTCACATAGAAGCTACAATTTTAGCCTAAATAATGAATAATTTAAGACCTCAGGCTAAAACACCTAAGTAGTTTGTTTTCCAAACATCAGCAATTTCATAAATTGAAATTTCATAATTTTCATTTGAAAATTATCTTTCATAAATTATCAAAGATATCTGCAAAAGCTCTTAACATCTTTTTCAATCTATAGAAGTTTCACAAAAATTCTCAATTCTCACTTAAGCTTTTGTGAAACTCATGCATCCTTCTCAAGGCTACCAATGTGTCTGACACAATCATTATTGCAAATAACAGACTTCCTCCTTTCCATCTTTCA
This sequence comes from Muntiacus reevesi, assembly GCF_963930625.1. Taxonomy (NCBI): domain Eukaryota; kingdom Metazoa; phylum Chordata; class Mammalia; order Artiodactyla; family Cervidae; genus Muntiacus; species Muntiacus reevesi. Next base: position 51,653,668 of record NC_089251.1, on the reverse strand, counting down.
AGGTTACCTGAGTTCTCATTTGTAAATTCAAATCAAGTCTATATTAAAATGGGGATTCTGAGAACGTAGATCCTGACTTCCACGCTACAATGAAGAGGGAAGTTCATAATGGAGCATTAACGGTGTTCAGGTGGCAAAAAACTGCAAGAGCACCACTTTTTCATATAGGTTAAAATAGTGTATAAATATTTAAACAACTAATGAAGCATTTTTAACAACTTATGGTTTTTCGTTGGCTATCAATAAATCCACATATGACTTTGGGTAACCATCTATAACTATATGAGAATTAGTTTACACATATGTAAAATCCAGTTGAGCTGGACCCTCATAAATATTCTGTACAAAACTTTGTAGATCCCATCACTGATGGATTAAACGACAAGCAAAGAAATATGTGAATGTTCATAGTTTTAGTAAGAGATTGTGGTTTAATTTGAATTATGTTCCTATGGAAATGATTTCCGCCCCCCTTAATTGCCTTGTGTACTAATTGGTTTGGGGGGAAAGAGCTCTTTACTTGAGTCCAATAAATGCAAATTGTTAGATTTCACTACATTTGGCCATAATCCTCTTCTAAATGCCTTTAGAGGCATACTTTCACTTGTGCTAACTACTAGTGTTTGTCAATCTCGTCAGCCATTCTTTTGTCTTCTGCCACACTGTGTATCTATTTATAGTCTCTCATACCACACCCCAGAGTGTGTCATTTTTTCTGTGCATTAACTCCATGTCTACACTAAAGGATTACACTCATAGAAACTGAATATTTATCTTTTGGGGATCAGCATAGAAATGTCTAAAACAAAATGCCACAAGATATAGAATTATAACATGATCTATGAGAAAACAAATTATCTGGGAGTGTAACTAGATATGCCCCCATGGTTGGAGGAACATTCTAGATTCATGATCTTTACCTGATATTTTAAAATAAAAGTTGACTGCTGGAATACCATGTGAAGAATGATATCAAAGATAACAAATGAAGAAAATGTCCATAGCATTAAGTCAAAATAGGAAACTCTTGGACAAAAGATTCCCCCTCATTTCTCTAAGTGAAATGGTAAAACCTGTTCTTTTCAAGCTGCTTGTGTAGTTACATTTATCAAAATTCCAAAGGTAACTTGTTTAGATAAAGTTCATTATGAGGATTAATCAGAATATTATATATGTAATTACTGACTTGATTAATAAATAATGGTGATTTAGTATTGTTTTTAAAAGAAACTAAGAAAGTTCAAAAACTAATAATTATCAGAGAAATACACTATCTATATTTAAAGAAAATATACATCCCTATTGGCTTATTTTGCTTTTTCTGGCATAATTTTAATAGCATCCCCTTTACTCTCAAAATTGTAACAATTTGGATGATATATTTTGAATTTGGATCATAATGTGCAGTTTTTCACCTTATTAAAGTTTCATAAAATTAAGGAACTCCAGAGAAAAGAAACATCTTAAAATACCGAGTAACAAGCCATGACATAAATGGTGACCTTTTTCTTTAACATTCCAGTGTTAGTAAAACTTTAGGGTATTTTACCTTTAGAAATAATATTTTTGCTTAGTAAAGAATGTCCATGTTATAGCAATGAAAATTCTTCCCTGAATATAGTTCTTTAGATACACAATATAACTTGGTATTCAAATTTTATCCTGACTTTGCATTCCTCCTTTGGTTATTCTTTCAGCCTTCCACTTGATATCGTATATGTGTATGCTTGTGTGTGTGTGTGTGTGTGTGTGTGTGTGTGCGCGCGCGCGCGCATGCTCAGTCATGTCCAACTCTTTCAGTGACCCCATGGACTTAGCCCACCAGGCTCCTCTGTCCGTGGGATTTCCCAGGCAAGCACACAGGAGTGGGTAGCTACTTCTTTCTCCAGGGGATCTTTCTACCTAGGAATTGAACCGATGTCTCCTGCTTGGCAGGCATATTCTTTACCACTGAGTAACCTGGGAAGCTCCATTTAATACACTGCCCTATCCATATTTGCTATGACCAGTGTGTTCTCTAGGCAAAACTGTATTTACCTTTGCCCTGCCTCATTCTGTACTTCAAGGTCAAATTTTCCTGTTGCTCCAGGAGTTTCTTGACTTCCTACTTTCGCATTTTAGTCCCCTATAATGAAAAGGACATCTTTTTTATGTGTTAGTTCTAAAAGGTCTAGTAGATCTTCATAAAACCGTTCACTTTCTAACACCATACACAAAAATAAACTCAAAATGGATTAAAGATCTAAATGTAAGACCAGAAACTATAAAACTCCTAGAGGAGAACATAGGCAAAACACTCTCTAACATAAATCACAGCAAGATCCTCTATGAGCCACCTCCCGGAATATTGGAAATAAAAGCAAAAATAAACAAATGGGATCTAATGAAACTTAAAAGCTTTTGCACAACAAAGGAAACTATAAGTAAGGTGAAAAGACAGCCCTCAGATTGGGGGAAAATAACAGCAAATGAGGAAATAGACAAAGGATTAATCTCAAAAATATACAAGCAACTCCTGCAGCTCAATTCCAGAAAAATAAATGACCCCATCAAAAAATGGGCCAAAGAACTAAACAGACATTTCTCCAAAGAAGACATACAGATGGCTAACAAACACATAAAAAGATGCTCAACATCACTCATTATCAGAGAAATGCAAATCAAAACCACAATGAGGTACCATTACACACCAGTCAGAATGGCTGTTATCCAAAAGTCTACAAGCAATAAATGCTGGAGAAGGTGTGGAGAAAAGGGAACCCTCTTACACCGTTGGTGGGAATGCAAACTAGTACAGCCACTATGGAAAACAGTGTGGAGATTTCTTAAAAAACTGGAAATAGAACTGCCATATGACCCAGCAATCCCACTTCTGGGCATACACACTGAGGAAACCAGATCTGAAAGAGACACGTGCATCCCAATGTTCATCGCAGCACTGTTTATAATAGCCAGGACATGGAAGCAACCTAGATGCCCATCAGCAGATGAATGGATAAGGAAGCTGTGGTACATATACACCATGGAATATTACTCAGCCATTAAAAAGAATTCATTTGAATCAGTTCTAATGAGATGGATGAAACTGGAGCCCATTATACAGAGTGAAGTAAGCCAGAAAGATAAAGAACATTACAGCATACTAACACATATATATGGAATTTAGAAAGATGGTAATGAAAACCCTATATGCAAAACAGAAAAAGAGACACAGAAGTACAGAACAGACTTTTGAACTGTGGGAGAAGGTGAGGGTGGGATGTTTCGAAAGAACAGCATGTATATTACCTATGGTGAAACAGATCACCAGCCCAGGTGGAATGCATGAGACAAGTGCTCGGACCTGGTGCACTGGGAGGACCCAGAGGAATCGGGCGGAGAGGGAGGTGGGAGGGGGGATCGGGATGGGGAATACGCGTAACTCCATGGCTGATTCATGTCAATGTATGACAAAACCCACTGAAATGTTGTGAAGTAATTAGCCTCCAACTAATTAAACAAACAAACAAACAAACAAAAAACGTTCAACTTCAGCTTCTTCAGTGTTACTGGTTGGGACATAGACTTGGATTACCATGATATTGAATGGTCTGCCTTAGAAACGAACAGAGATCATTCTGTTGTTTTGCAGATTGCATCCAAGTACTGCATTTTGGACTCTTGTTGACTATGATGGCTACTCCATTTCTTCTAAGGGATTTCTGCCCAGAGTAATGGATATAATGGTCATCATAATTCACCCATCCCAGTCCACCTTAGTTCACTGATTCCTAGAATGTCTGTGTTCATTCTTGCCATCTCCTGTTTGACCACTTCCAAATTGCCTTGATTCATAGACCTAATATTCCAGGTTCTTATGCAATGTTGCTCTTTACAGCATCAGACCTTGCTTCTATCACCAGTCACATTCACAACTGGGTGTTGTTTTTGCTTTAACTCCATCCCTTCTTTCCTTCTGGAGTTATTTCTCCACTGATCTCCAGTGGCATATTGGGCACGTACTGACCTGGGGAGTTCATCTTTCAGTGTCCTATCTTTTTGCCTTTTCATATTGTTCATGGGGTTCTCAAGGCAAGAATGCTGAAGTAGTTTGTCATTCCCTTCTCCAGTGGACCACATTCTGTCAGACCTCTCCAACATGACCTGGTCATCTTGGGTGTCCCCACACAGCATGGCTTAGTTTCTCTGAGTTAGACAAGGCTGTGGTCCGTGTGATCAGATTGGCTAATTTTCTCTGATTGTGATTTTAGTATGTCTGCCCTCTGATGCCTCTCTCAGCGCCTACCATCTTACTTGTGTTTCTCTTACCTTGGACATGCGGTATCACTTCACAGCTGCTCCAGTGATGCGCAGCCACTGTTCCTTACCTTGGATGTGGGGTAGCTCCTCTCGGCCACTGCCCCTGACCTTGGACATGGGGTAGCTCCTATTGACCGCCTCCCCTGAAATTGGACTTGGGGTAGCTCCTCTCGCCTACTCCTGCACTGTCACAGCCACCATTCCTCTGGCGTCTGGACACCACCAGATAGTCAAAACCAAAATCAGATTGATTATATTCTTTGCAGCCAAAGATGGAGAAGCTCTATACATTCAACAAAAACAAAACTGGAAGCTGACTGTGGCTCAGATCATGAACTCCTTAATGTCAAATTCAGATTTAAAGAAAGTGGAGGAAACCACTATACCATTCAGGTATGATCTAAATCAAATCCCCTATGATTATACAGTGGAAGTGAGCAATAGATTTAAGGGTCTAGATCTGACAGGGAGAGTGCCTGATGAACTAAGGATGTAGGTTCATGACAGTGTACAGGAGACAGGAATCAAGACCATCCCCAAGAAAAAGAAAAGGAGAAAAGGAAAAATATTCCCATTTGAATGCAGAGTTCCAAAGAATAGCAAGGAGAGATAAGAAAGCTTTCCTCAGCAATCAATGGAAAGAAATAGAGGAAAATAAGAGAATGGGAAAGACTAGAGATCTCTACAAGAAAATTGGAGATACCAAGGGAATATTTTATGCAAAGGTGGGCTCAATAAAGAACAGAAATGGTATGGACCTAACAGAAGCAGGAGTTACTAAGCAGAGGTGGCAAGAACACACAGAAGAACTGTACAAAAAAGATCTTCATGACCCAGAGAATCATGATGGTATGATCACTCACACTCACCTAGAGCCAGACATCCTGGAATGTGAAGTCAAGTGGACCTTAGGAAGCATCACTATGAACAAAGCTAGTGGAGGTGATGGCATTCCAGTTGAGCTATTTCAAATCCTGGAAGATGATGCTGTGAAAGTGCTACACTCAATATGCCAGCGAATATGGAAAACTCAGCAGTGGCCACAGGAGTGGAAAAGATCAGTTTTCATTCCAATCCCAAAGAAAGACAATGCCAAAGAATGCTCAAACTACTGCACAATTGCATTCATCTCACACGCTAGTAAAGTAATGCTCAAAATTCTCCAAGCCAGGCTTCAGCAATACATGAACTGTGAACTTCCAGATTTCAAGCTGGTTTTAGATAAGTCAGAGGAACCACAGATCAAATTGCCAACATTGGAAAAGCAAGAGAGTTCCAGAAAAACATCTATTTCTGATTTATTTACTATGCCAAAGCCTTTGACTGTGTGGATCACAATAAACTATGGAAAATTCTGAAGAAGATGGAAATACCAGACCACCTACCTGCCTCTTGAGAAACCTGTGTGCAGGTCAGGAAGCAACAGTTAGAACTGGACATGAAATAACAGACTGGTTCCATATTGGGAAAGGAGTACCTCAAGGCTGTATATTGTCACCCTGCTTATTTAACTTATATGCAGAGTACTCCAAGAGAAACGTTGGGCTGGAGGAAGCACAAGTTGGAATCAAGTTTGCCAGGAGAAATAGCAATAACCTCAGATATGCAGATGACACCACCCTTATGGCAGAAAGTGAAGAGGAACTAAAAAGCCTCTTGATGAAAGTGAAAGAGGAGAGTGAAAAAGTTGGCTTAAAGTTCAACATTCAGAAAGCTAAGATCATGGCATCCAGTCCCATCACTTCATGGGAAATAGATGAGGAAACAGTGGAAACAGAGGCTGACTCTATTTTTTTGGGCTCCAAGATCAATGCAGATGGTGATTGCAGCCATGAAATTAAAAGACACTTACTTCTTGTAAGGAACATTATGACCAACCAAGACAGCATATCAAAAAGCAGAGACATTACTTTGTCAACAAAGGTCCATCTAGTCAAGGCTATGATTTTTCCAATATTCATGTATGGATGTGAGAATTGTACAATAAAGAAAGTTGAGCACCAAAGAATTGATGCTTTTGAACTGTAATGTTGGAGAAGACTCTTGAGAGTCCCTTGCACTGCAAGAAGATCCAACCAGTCCATCCTAAAGGAGATCAGTACTCGATGTTCATTGGAAGGATTGATGTTGAAGCTTAAACTCAATACTTTGGCCACCTGATGTGAAGAGTTGACTCATTTGAAAAGACCCTAATGTTGAGAAAGATTGAAAGCAGGCAGAGAAGGGGATGACAAAGGATGAAATGGTTGGATGGCATCACCGACTCCATGGACATGGGCTTGAGTGGACTCCGGGAGTTGGTGATGGAACAGCGAGGCCTGACATGCTGCTGTTCATGGGGTCTCAAAGAATCGTATATGACTGAGTGACTGAACTGAACTACCCATATTTTGGTTATTTAAATTTGTAACACTGAGTTTCATAGATTCCTCATTATGCAATGATCCAGAAAAAAATAGTTTTGTTCTAAATTTGTTATTCCTATTTCTGAAAATGTATTATAAAACTGCTATGATTGCTTTTGGATCACTGCCAAATACAAAGCTGTGTTATTTTTACAAATCCTGTAACTCATGTCTTTTACAAATAAGACTAGGACTGGCTCTAAGGAGCTACTGAGGACTTTCCCAGCACTGCTTCACAAAGCATTCTTCCTCCAACACTGGTTACTTTTTTATGTGTTTTTCATATGGCTCCAGCTATTGCATTTTCCCTTATGATACAGTTTAATATATACTTCTTATTCTTTTCAAAAGGTATTCCATTGTCACTAAAAATACTTCATTCTCAGATGTAGGTATCATCTTAATATCAACAGAAAGTAGAATAAGGGCATGCTTTTCTCCTTTCTTGTCATTCATTTTAATCAAAACTGGCTAGTTATAGCACACATAGTGAACTCACTCAGTCATGTCTGACTCTTTGCGACTCCATGGACTGTAGTCTACCAGGTTCCTCTGTCCATGGGATTTTCCAGGCAAGAATACTAGAGTGGGTTGCCATTTCCTTCTCCAGGAGATCTTCCCAACCCAGGGATTGAACCCGAGTCTCCCGCATTGTAGGCAGACGCTTTACTGTCTGAGCCACCAAGAAGTCCTACAGAACGGATAAAGTATCTGTGAAAACACAGTAGCAACCACAGAAATGTCAGGTTCTATTAAATTTTCTCAGGTTTTAGCAAGAGTTTATCCTGGTGATGTCTTTAAAATACTGGCCTGTATCTCAAGCAGTCTCAGTTTTGAGATGCCCATATGAGAGAGTATAACATAAGTCGACCATCCTTTTTGGTTCCTTCCTTGAATCTGGAAAATTTTTTATATGACATAACTATCAAAGTGTTAATATTTCTTTTCAATTTCATACATCTGAAATAAAGCCATCATTGAAATTGATCACATAAAAATATTCATAAAATATTAAAACAGATATACACTTTAAAATGTATACTTTGGCCACATGATGTGAAAAGCCAGCTCATTGGAAAAGACCCCAAGCCTGGGAAATATCGAAGGCAGGAGGAGAAGGGGATGACAGATGAGGGAATGGTTGGATGGCATCACCAACTCTATAGACATGATTCTGAGCCAAGCTCTGGGAGATTTGAAGGATAGGGAAGCCTGGCCTGGTGCAGTCCATGGAGTCACCAAGACTTGGACATGATTGAGCAACTGAACAACAACAACATTTTAAAAACGTGTGCTGGTATCTACACTACAATCCCTAACTCCAAATGTTTTATAAATTATTATGAAAAAATAATAATATAGTTTGTTTAGAATTTGGAGTGATTGCTTCTAGGAGTGAGAACTTTTTCATTACCTCATAGAATATGTTGCGGGACTTGAAGCTAGGGTGAGATTAAAAAAAGAAATGTATTTGGTGGTTTCATCATTGTCAGGGGTAATGGTATGATTCTGTCAGAAAGAAATTATTTAAGAAAGATCATAGAGTTAGAAAAATATTAATTTCATTTAGAGAATATAATTAACTTAACCTTGCCAGAGAAACAAATAAAGTAAAAATGTCTTAAATATAAATTGAGTTATAATCATAGTCATGGGATCTTTCCAAATGATTTAACAGGTCAGTTTATGTATGATTTTTTGTTTGATAAAAGTATTCAAAGGACATCCACTTATTTATCAAAGATCTTAATATAAATGAAAATATGTATACAAGTCTAGTTATCTAGTTTGTTTTCTTATTATAAATACTTTTAACTCTGTGTTTTGTGGGTTAGTTTGCATACATTAAAATTCATGAATTTTCAATTTGATGCATTTGTGAAAATCTACAGAATATATAACCACAATAATATGACAATGACAAAAATATTTTCTTCAATGGCCAACAATTTCCTCCTGTCCCTTTGCAATACATTCTACCACTCAACCTCAGGCCTTTGCAACTTCTGATTTGTTTTATGTCACTTTAGCTTTGCCATTTCACGAGTTTTATATAAATGAGTTTACACAGCATGCATCATTTTATCTCAGGCTTCTTTCAACTTGTTATATATACTTTTTTTTTTGAAAAATTTATTTTTTTCAGATTACTAGTGTACCAGCAGTGTGTGAGTTTTTATTGCTGAGTAGCATTCCATTTCATAGATTCACTTGAATGCATTTATCTTTTCACATGTGGATGCACATTTTGGTTGCTTTGAGTTTTCTGGACATTATGTGTAAAACTGCTATCACCATTCAATACAACTTTTTGTGTGACCCATATATTTCAGTCTGCTGGGTCATTTGCAAAATGACAGATTGTTTCTCCAGAATTATTTGAGTATATCAGCAAATTACACAAAGTTGAGAGCTTGAAAACTGAATGACAGAGCCACTCATTCAAGCTGGATTAAAAATCTAAAGCATAAAAAAATACAAACTACACCTAGTTACATCATGATAAACTGCAAAGGCATAAAGTAAAGAGAAATTTATGAACTCATCCAGAGAATGAAAAGTAAAAAGGACATGACAGAGAACAATTGAAGGAAGAAATCAATGGAGTGGTGTATTCAAGGATTTTAAAGAAAATAGCCTTTTAAAATTCTAAAATCAGAGAAAATAGCATTCAAAATTCAGGTAAGCTGATTGCATTTTATAGACAAAAATGTTAGAGAATGTACCAGTAGAAGACTCAATAAAACAGCTTTTTTCTACCAGAGGAAGGAGGCTATGAAAAGAATAAATATGTGGGAAAACCTGGATGAAAGCTGATTATAAAACAACAACATTAATGTAGATTATTTTAAAGTATATTAAACATTTAAATGCATAACTAGCGTTACATCTACTTCTAGGGTAAGGAGATGAGTGACATTAAAGACCTCTATGTTCTTACGTTTTCATCAAGAGTTAAATTGAGAATTTCTAATAGTTATTCAAAATTTGAAGATGTGATTTGTCTAGATTATAAATATACTTCAATAACTTTTAATATATTGAATTTATACCATCTGTGTTATTGGACAATGGCAAGTTAATGTTGTTAGGCATTTAGTACAGTTAAGCAGAATATCTTATGAAACTGAAAACTATTCTTTTTAATTTTAAATCAACTATGAATCAAAGAAGAAATCACAAGTTAAATTAATCTAGAGGGAAGATTTATAGCCTTAGATGATGGGGAAAGATCCAAATATTCACTTTATAATGCTAGAAAAGATCAGTAAATTGAATTCAAGGTAGAATAGCAATAATAGAGAACATGAAAATAGTAATTTTGTATATGTATGTATATATATTTATAAGTATGCATATATTTGTGTATTGCACATACATATTTATACTCATAAATATGTATAAAGAGTATCAAAATTGATTCTTTGAAAAAATAATAAAATAGGTAAATATTGGGTTGGCAAAAGTTCATTTGTGTCTTTTTTTCCCCATAAAATGGTTCTAGTAGTATTTAGTTGCCTTTAACTTCATTTGAAACAATTTTTTTCACTTGTATTGTGACAACTGTCATATCAATGTACGTTTTAAAAAAACATAAAATTAGAGAATTTTCATAGAACCATCTTAATATTGAATATGGAAGAAAACAGCATCATGTTCAGCATACTATGCTTTATTATTTAAAGAAAGTTAATAATGCAAATGAAATGCAAAAAAAAAAAAAAATATGCAGTGTATGGAAAAGGTGCTATGACTGACCAAACCTGTCAAAAGTTGTTTTTGAGGTTTTATATTAGAGATTTCTCACTGGACAATGCTCCACAGTCTGGTAGACCAGCTGAACTTGACAGTGATAAATTTGAGATATCAATTGAAAGCAATCAATGTTATACCACCTGAGAGATTCCTGACATACTCAAAATATTCAAATCAAACATTGAAAATCATTTGAACCAGCTTGGTTATGTTTATTGCTTTGGTGTTTGGATTTCACATAACTTAAGTAAAAATAATCCTTCTATTTCCACATGCAATTGTCTACTTAAATGTAATGAAAACATTGTTTTTAAAATAAATTGTGGTGGGTGATGAAAAGCAGATACTATACAATAATGCAGAACAGAAGAGATCACAGGGCAAGTGAAATGAACCACAACCAATGACACCAAAGGCCAGTCTTCACCCAAAGAATGTGACGTTGTATATATTGTCAAAGTGAAAGGGAGTTCTCTATTATAAGCTTCTTCCAGGAAAAAAAAAAAAAAAGATTAATTACAACATGTACTGCTCCCGATTAGACCAACTGAAAGCAGTACTCTGTGAAGACTGTCGAGAATTAGTCAACAAAATCACACAATCTTCTATCAGGATAAGGTAAGACCACATGTTCCTTTGATGACAAGCCAAAAACTGTTATAGTTTGGCTAGGAACTTCTGATTCATCCACCATATTCACCAGCCACTGCAACTTTAGATTTCCATTTATTTCAGTCTTTTAAAAATTCTCTTAATGGAAACTGAAAAACTGTGAAATGCACCTTGAAAAGTTCTTTGCTCAAAAACAGAAAGTTTGAGGAAGATGGAATTATGAAGTTTACTAAATGTAGAAGATGATGGAACAAAATGATGACTACATTTTTCAATAAATTCTTGGTGAAAAAGAGAACTGAAAAAGATACATGTACCCCAATATTCATTACAACACTATTTATGATAGGTAGGACATGGAAGCAACCCAGAAAGAAGTCCACTGGCAGGTGAAGAGATAATGAAATTGTAGTACATATACACTATAGAATATTGCTGTTCAGTTGCTCAGTCCCTCAGTCATGTCCAACTCCTTACAACCTCATGGACTGCAGCACATCAGGCTTCCCTGTCCATCACCATCTCCCAGAGTTTGTTCAAATTCATGTCCATTGAATCAGTGATGCCATCCAGCCATCTCATCCTCTGTCATCCCCTTCTCTGCATGCTTTCAGTCTTTCTCAGCATCAGGGTCTTTTCCAATAAGTCAGATCTCTGCATCAGGAAACCAAAGTATTGGAGCTTCAGCTTTAGCATCAGTCCTTCCAATGAATATACAGGGTTGATTTCCTATAAGATTGACTAGTTTGTTCTCTTTGCAGTCCAACAGACTCTCAAGAGTCTTCTCCAATGCCACATTTCAAAAAACATAAATTCTTTGGAGCTCAGCTTTCTTTATGGTCTAACTCTCACATTCATACATGACTACTGGAAAAATCATAGCTAAAACTCTATGGACCTTTGTTTACAAAGTAATGTCCCTGCTTTTTAATATGCTGTCTAGGTTGGTCATAACTTTTCTTCCAAGCAACAAGCATCTTTTCATTTCATGGGTGCAGTCACCATCTGCAGTGATTTTGGAGCCTAAGAAAATAAAGTCTGTTGTTTCCATTGTTTCCCCCACCTATTTGCCATGAAGTGATGGGACCAGATGCCATGGTCTTAGTTTCCTGAATGTTGAGTTTTAAGCCAGCTTTTTCACTCTCCTCATTCACTCACATCAAAAGGTTCTTTAGTCTCTTTGCTTTCTGCCATAAGGGTGGTGTCATTTGAATATCTGAGGCTATTGATATTTCTCCCAGAAATCTTGTTTCCAGCTTGTGTTTCATCCATCCCAGCATTTTGTATGATGTATTCTGTAGATGAGTTAAATAAGTAGGGTGACAATATACAACCTTGACATACTCCTTTCCCATTTTGGAACCAGTCCATTGTTCAATGTTGCTTTTTGACCTTCATACTAGTTTCTCAGGAGGCATATAAGTTGGTCTGGTATTCCCATCTCATTAAGAATTTACCACAATTTGCTGTGACCCACACAAATGCTTTAATGTAGTCATTGAAGCAAAAGTAGATGTTGTTCTGGAATTATCTTGCTTTTTCTATCATCCAACAGATGTTGGCAATTTGATCTCTTATTCCTCTGCCTTTTCTAAATCCAGCTTGAACATCTGGGAGTTCTCAGTTCACATATTGTTGAACTAGCTTGGAGAAATTTGAGCATCACTTTTCTAGCATGAGAAATGAATGCAATTGTGTGGTAGTTTGAACATTCTTTGGCATTGCCTTTCTTTGAATTGGAATGAAAACTGACCTTTTTCTAGTCCTGTAGCCACTGCTGAATTTTCCAAAGTTGCTGGCTTATTGAGCGCAGCACTTCCACAGCATCATCTTTTAGAATTTAAAATAGCTCAACTGGAATTCCATCACCTCCACTAGCTTTGTTTATAGTGATCCTTTCTAAGGCCCACTTGATTTCACACTTCAAGATGCTTGACTCTAGGTGATTGATCACACCATCATGGTTATCTAGGTTATTATGATCTTTTAAATATAGTTCTTCTGTGTATTCTTGCCACCTCTTCTTAATATCTTCTGCTTCTGTTAAGTTCATACCATTTCTGTCTTTCATTGTCCCCATATTTGCATGAAATATTCCCTTTGTATCTCTAACTTTCTTGAAGAGATCTCTAGTTTTTCCTCTTCTTTTGTTTCCCTCTATTTCTTTGCATTGTTCACTTAGGAAAGCGTTCTTAGCTCTCCTTGCTATTCTTTGAAACTCTGCACTCAGATGGGTATATCTTTCCTTTTCTCCTTTGCTTTTCATTTCTCTTCTTTTCTCAGCCATTTTTCAAGTCTCCTCAGACAACCATTTTGCCTTTTTGCATTTCTTTTTCAATGCAATATTACTCAGCTATAAAAAGGAACAAATTTAAGTCAGTGCTAATGAGGTGGATGAACCTAGAGCCTATTATACAAAGTGAAGTAAGTCAGAAAGAGAAAGACAAATATTGCATATTAACACATATATATGGAATCTAGAAATATGGTACTGATGATACTCCATGCAGGGCAGCAGAGGAGACATAGACTTGAAGAACAGACTTTTTGATTCAGTGATAGAAAGAGGGGTGGGATGATTTGAGAAAACAGGATTGAAACATACACATTACCATATGTAAGCTAGATAACCAGTGCAAGTTTCATGTATGACAGAGGGTACCCAAAGCTGATGCTCTGTGACAACTTGGAGGGATAGGGTGGGAGGGATGTGGGAGAGGGGTTTCAGGATGGAAGGGACATATGTGTACTTATGGCTGATTAATATTGATATATGGCAAAAGGTATCACAATATTGCAATTATCCTTCAATTAAAATGCAAATAATTAAATAAACAAAGGAACTTTTTGGCCAACCCAACATAAAGTGAAGCTGACTTTAAAAAGAAGTGAGGGAGGAGATAACACAAAATATATCTAATGCTAGAAATGAAGCATAATATTTTTAGAAAAAAAGACACAAGAAAATATAAAATCTGAAATGTTCTGTTAACATAAAATACATAAAATTCAAATTTAAAATTTCTGCTAAAGCAATATTTCAGGTCTAGATGGCCTCCTTAGCTATTTCTATCAAACTTTTGTTAGAAATAATGCTATTTCATGCACTGTGTGACTAATATAGATTGGAAATCAAAATCTAGCAAGGAAATAAAATTATCATCCAATACTATATTGACCAAAAACATAGAAAGTCCCAACCAATTATTAACAAGTGAATTTATGTAATACAAAAACTGTAAAATACATAGCAACTAAATTGGACTTATTCCAGTTATAAACTGGATTGTATTCCAGCAATGCAAATTTAGTTAAACATTGACAATTAATGTATGTTACTAGATTAAGAAAATGCAGTAAAAATTCTATCATCTCAAGATATTTGCCAACAATCAGTATACAATTATAACAAAAATCTTTAGCAATATAGGAGTGAAATGGATCTTACTCATATGTTGAAGGACATGTATAAAAGCCTTCTGATGCAGAGCAGGAGTGTTGATTGGGTGGTGGCACTCTGAAAGTTATTGGGGTGCCAGAAACATTGATTTCCTTCTGGTTATTGATACTGTGAGTGTGTTAATTTGAATATTTTGTTGAATTGTACACTTGTAACATAGACATTTTTCTGAGATATACTCCATTAAAAGTTAAAATTAATTTTCTGATGATTCTGTATTTCTTCCAGTCTACAATGACGAAGTCCTTACAGAGATCTCTGGCTTATCTCTGCTTCTGGCTTATCACTCGGACCTTCTCTCCTGCTCACTTTACTCTCATCCCCCAGGGGATCCTTAAGCCACGTGACACATAACTGACAATTGACACCAATGACTTAGGCCCACTTGAGTGTTCCAAAGTTTGCTCAAATGTTTACTTTATCCAGTTAATAACAATATGAGAATATTTTTTATCAATGAATCCCTTTGCTTTATATTCATAGTAATGTTTCGCATGGATGACATCTCCTACTGACCATTCATGGACATCTGGATGAAGAAACATTAATTTTCTTTCTTAAGCAAAACAACAACAGATTGCATAGTGACTTCTGCAAAACAAATAACTTTCTTCAAAATTGTTTTGAAATCATGCCTTCTCCTAAAGCCAATACTCCACAGTGATGACCAATGTGAACTTTTTTTTTCACTTTTGCAAATTATTTTTTCAGAACCTTAACTTTGTTTCTTTGAACAGTGCATATTTATATGCTCTTCTTATATGTTTTGCATTATCTTTTATTTATATATGATAAAAAAATTGAGGTAAGGTACAGATGACTCAGAATAGCTTTATGCTTTTGAAAGTCATTCTAGTCTTAAATTAAAGGACTGCAGCTATAATGGTGGGTTTTAAAGTCACTATTTAGCAGATAAGTGTTGTAAGTTGAGGAAGGTAATTAGAAAAACCTATTTCCACAAAGTATGTTACATTCCATGAATATATATCCTATTATTTCTTCCTTTCATCCATGAATGTGATATGGAAATGATCAGATTTTATTCTTGGAGGCTCATCTCCCTAGTTCATAGCTGAAATAGTGACCCACATCCAGTGTAACTGGTTTGTTCAGTCTCTAAAGTTGTGTTATTGTTATCAGTTGTGAAGTAGCTAGGATAGAGGTGAGAGGGAACTAAGAGCAGTAGAATTTCCAATCAACTCTCAGGCCTAAGAGCATTCTCAGATTACAGATAGCAATTAGCATCTTAGTTGAATCTACCAGCTACACCACTGCTCTTCCACTGCTGCTCTTAGTAAAAGGCAATACTGATAAGAGTAACTCAATAGTTATTGTTTTAAGGATAAAGATGGTCCATCCTGTTGATCTCTTTTTTGTGTGTGTGGTGGGGGGAGTGGGTGGGGGGTTGGGTAAAGCTGCCAGAGTTCTGCTTTACTGGGGAAAAAACATACAAGTATTTAACATCTATATGACATTGGTGAATCACTGTATATATTCAACTTCAAGATTATGCATCTATTAAATAAGGGAAGATGGTGAAAATAAACACACTTGTACACTTTATTGTACTGACTGATTTTAGACCATGCCCATTATATCACTTTATCTCAGATTGCTGTATATTATTAGGATATTGCCATCATCAAGAGAGTTTTGATACTACACAAACCCATGTTTTTGCCAAGGTAGTACTTGTACTATCAGATGATGATGACTATGATGACATATATGTTAGGGATGCAGGTGGAAGGGGGAAGAACAAGTCTGACTCCGTACTGGATCTGTTTCTATTACTTTAGCTTTTGTATTCTCTTGCTTTTGCTAAAAGTTAATCACTAAAGGGAAGGTGTCTATAGCTTAAAGTATACATAAGGGCCCATCTCCAGTATTCTTGCCTCCCATGCCTGAGTTTAGTCTTAAAACCCTTTGTTTAACTAACAGGAAACATCTTGACCAGGACCACTAGTTAATGGCTGCAAGAAAGAATAAATTAGGAAATATCTGGAATCAGGCAGAACCAAGAAATATTTACAACAACTTACAGTTATTATTACTTTTTTTAATTTTACCTCCTCACCTCCCCTTCTTTGTTCTATAAAATAAACTAGCAAAAAAAAAAAAAAAAAAAAAACTGTACCAGATGATGGTTCTTTGAGACATGAGTCCACCATCTTCTCAGTCTGCTGACTCTCTGAACAAGGTTGCTGCTCCTTGTTTTATCTTCATCTCCGGTTTTATCACCGGGTCATGTAATGTGCAGTATGAGCTTGGACTCAGTAACAGTCATTTTAATTCCTTTCCCCTATAGGCTTCTGGTCTGAAGTATGTTCAAGTTGAGAGGAAAGGATTTGTTGAGTTTGAAGTTTTGATTATTTCATGAGATGAAACATTCTTATTTATGAGTTGAGACTCTAGAGTGTTTTATTACTTATTGAGAGCAAAAAGCTCAGGGGTGCCTGGTTTTTATTTAGAATCAGGTGAAATTTCTCCCGCTGAATACTGTTTGAAGGATAGTGGATCAAAGGAAATAAATTTTATTTTGTTTCATGAGTTATTCTTGTGCAGTGTTATCAATATCATGAGTATACAGCATAATATAGACTCAAAAAGAAAAAAGAAAACTGAAATTTCTACTTAAAAATTGGAATGTTGGATTATATTAAAAAAGGATATGTAAAGATGGAATGGCAATAGCTTACCTACAGACAGGGTGCATTGTAATGACTTAAGTTCTTGATATTAAATTCTAATAGAGTTCTTATTAACAGATTTTTCAGAAGATAGTTTATGCATTACAGAATTGGCTTAAAGTCAAGTAATATTAAAGGAGAGGTATAGAATTGAGGTGTTTATCTTGGGAAAGAGATCATGAAGTTGTAAAAAGTGTAGAAGTTATATGTGGAAGACGGTTTAGGATTTCTCTGTGAAAGTCCATATAGCAGAATTAGAAATAGTCTCAAGAAAGGCAAATTTCAGATTTGCATAAGGAAAAATGTTAAATATTTCAAACTACCACAGATTGTCATTTCTACTTCTACAAGTTCTGCTATGTGTCACTTTCATATCACTTTTAACCTAATAATGTAGAATTCTAGACAATAGGTGGAAATAACTCGTTTGAAACAATATTCAGTGTGTGTTTTAAAAGTGAAATAGGAGTCTTCATAGCAGAAAAGAAAAAAAATATTAATTTCTAAGGAAAAAATTAGGGGTGAAGAAATATTAATGTAAATAGGTATTGCATTTTGAGGCATTAGTGAAGAATCCAGTATTGATGAATACAGAATATTTCCATAGAAACTAAGTTCTATAAGGGTCTGTCTAATTATTTTCCACATGACTGACCCTAGAACAATGACTTGCAATATTTTTGTACACCATTTTATGAGTATGTAGAAAATTTCAAGTGTCAACAGCAGAAAAAGACATGGGCAGGGAGGTGGCATTTTTGAATCAGGGAGCTTTAAATGTTGAGAAAAGTGATACAGGCATAACTTTTCACGTTATAGTATATTTGTATAAAAAATAATCTTGCATCAAACAGAATTTTTAAAAATCCAGTATAAAAATGAACAGAGGAGGACAACTCTTGGTAAAAAGAAATAAATCTCCAACCTCAGACAACTCTCATATCCATCAATGACCTCCAAAGGACCTTCATAAACTATCTTTTGAAAACCACTGTTCTAACATAACCTCTTCTTCTAAAAATAAGAAAGAAAGTCCCTACATGGTGGTAACCATATTGTTCTAGAAAGACGCTTTCTAGAGAGATCATGGGGGTTTTGAAACTGATTTCAAAACAAAGCTGACTCCATTTTTGTCCCTGGTGGGTGAATTAGGAAGCTGCATTATTTTGGAGGACAAGTAGCACAAATTATATAGCTAGTTTTCTAGGGTCATTTGTAGCATTAAATAGCTTTATTCCTCAGATAGTTCTAGAGAGAAAAATTTTTAAGAGCTTTTTGTACTTTTACCTCCAATAAAGGGAAAATGAAGCTTTTGGTGTAAATTGGTCAAAAATTCTGGCTTGGAGAAGGAAAAAAAGTCGTAGTAAGAAACAAATCATATATCACAGCTAACTGCTTCAATTACGGACTTCTTAAACCTAATGAAATCTTACATGTCTTAAATGTAATACTGTAGGTTGATACTGTCTCAGAACTGATTGTAGATAACTGTCTAATCATCTAACTTGCTAACATGTTTTTATTTTTCACTGTAAATAGGTTTATTTTTTATTTATAAAAATTCTGAACTCAATCCATTTGGGTCGGTGGTGTACAGAACGCACTTAAAAGTGTGTTAACTATTGTGACTTCTTTCAAGTCTAAATGGTTTAATAAAACTTTTAGAAATGAAAAAAAATAAAAAAAATAAAAAATAAAAATAAGAAAGAAAGACAAATAACAAATAAAAAGATTTAGCAACATTTTCATCAATGTCTTCTTAACAAAAACAGATTCTGAAGTTGCAAAATTATATATATAAATAGCACCTTAGGCAATTGTTTCAGTGATGTCAACAGTCACCTAATACTTTGTCTTCTCTTTTGTATTTTCTTGTTAATTAAAAAAATGCTTTTATCAGTTTTATTAAGATATAATTGCAACTATAGCATCCTATTTTTCTAAGGTGTAAAGCATATTGATTTGATATATGTGAATATGGGAAATGATTACCACAAGAAATATAGTTGACACCCATCACTTCACATCATGACAATATTTTTCTTGCAGTCAGAACTTCTAAGGTCTACTTTCTGGGATTTCTCTGGTGGTTCAGATGGTAAGGAATCTGCCTGCCATGCAACTTCCAAATATACACCACAATAATGTTAACTATAGACACCATACTATGCCCTAAATCCCCACAACATATTTATTTTATAACTGTAACATTTTATATTTTGACTTTTTTCACCCATTTCCTCAACCACCAAGATACCAATTCTGGCAACCACCAATCTGTTCTCTGCTTCTCTGAAATATATTCATTGTTGGTTTTTTGATCCCACATATGGGTGAGACCATACAGTATTTGTCTTTCTCTACCGGACTTATTTCACATAGCATAACACCCTCAAGGTCATTTTAATTTCATCTTAACTTCAACGTTGGTCACTACTTCCAAAGTGTTATTTGTGATAGAAGTTATCCAGTTTCTATATATTGTATACCGAGAACTTTTAGAAAGGTTTAAGAGCCAGTTTCTTCCCTTTAAATGACTTTGAATGTCTTCTTTTAGACTAGGTCAGAAATGTACTGGATCATGGTGGGGCCAAGTTGTCAAGCAAGGCTTGGTAGTCTGTTGTCTCAGATAATTAGACTTTAGACAAATAAGGACAGGGAAATGTAAGTATAGGCAATATAGGAAAGAAAGATGAATTAATTAAAATATTCCCATTCTGAATAACATAACTGAGGAGCAGAAGATAATCTAACATCTTAAAACATAATGAGAAGGAGAAAAAGGAGCATATATTTAAAAATAGAGAGCACACAGAATTTTGCTGATGGAACATCCAACCCTGTCTTTGCTCTTTGCATGTAATACCTCGTTTAATTCCCCCAAATGCCTGAAAGGTAAATGTAGCTATCACCATTTCACAGATGAGGCAACTGTATATCAAAAGGATTAGACAATCTGTCTTAAGGCATAGCACTTCCAAATCCTCTAACTCTTATTCAAAACCAATTGGGTTAGCTTCTTAAGCATATGGCCTTTCTTCTATACCACCTGGATCTAGACATGCAGTGAAATTTAAAAGTGATGATGTTTCAAATGATTGGATTGTAATTCCTGCATTTACATTTTAAGAAAGAAATAAGACACATATAACTAACTATATACAATTAAGTGGGTTTTAGTATGTTCACAACATTGTAAAATCATTTTCATTATACTAGTGCCAGAAATTTTCTATCGCATCAGAAAAAAACCCCATTATGTTAAGTTTATTTTCTATTTCACCCTTCCTCCAGCCTCAGAAAATCACTAATTTACTTTCTGTTTATTAAATTTGCTTAATCGGAATATCATATGTATGCATGTGTGTATAAATATATATACATATATATATATATAGCCTTTTATTTTTGTTATGCTTCATTTAGCATAGTGTTTTCAGACTTATCCATGTTGTAACATTTATCAATACTTTATCCCTTTTAGGGCTTAATAATATTCTATGACAGGGATAAATCTATTTTGTTTAGCTATACGTCCATTGATGGAAATTTCTGTCAACTCTTGTTATTATTTAGTCACTAAATCATGTCTGACTCGTTTGAGACCCCATGGACTGTAACCTACCAGGCTCCTCTGTCCATGGGATTTTCCAGGCAAGAATATTGTAGTAGGTTGCCATTGCCTTTTCTGGAGGATTTTCCTGATCCAGGGATCAAACTCAGGTCTCCTGAATTGTCTGGCAGATTTTTTACCACTGAGTCACCAGGAAAGTAGTTCCACTCTTTTATGAATAAAATAATTCATACTATAGACATTCATGTAAGAGTTCTTAATATCTGTCTTTTTGGTTTTTTGAAATATATAATTAGATTGAAAATTCAGGGTTATACAGTAAGGCTGTGTTTAATCTTTTGAGGTACTGACAATTTTCCACAGAAACTGCATCCTGACATACATATATCCATGCAAACACTTGTTATTTTCCTTTTTTATAAAATTATTAGTATTGCAATCTCATTAGTTTTGAAATGATATTCATCTTGTATTCTTCACCCTTGCTGAAATTATTTACTGGCTCTAAAAGTTCTCCCTTTTTAGTTGGTTCTTTGTTATTGATCAGTTACTAAGTCATGTCTGAATATTTGCAATGCCGTGAACTGCAACACACCAGGCTTCCCTGTCCATCACCAACGCCTGGAGCTTGCTCAAACTCATGCCCTTTGAGTAAGTGATTCATTTAACCATCTCATCCTGTCACTCTCTTCTCCTCTTGCCTTCAATCTTTTTCAGCATCAAGTCCTTTCCAAACTGCAGGGACTTTACATCAGGCAGCCAAATTGTTACAGCTTCAGTCTCAGCATCAGCCTCTCCAATGAATATTCAGAATTGATTTCCTTTAGGATTGACTGTTTTGATCTCCTTGCTGTCCAAGGACCTCTCAAGGGTCTTCTCCAGCACCATAGTTTGAAAATATCAGATCTTTGGTGCTCAGCCTTCTTTATGGTCCAACTCTAACATCTGTACATGACTAATGGAAAAACCATAGCTTTGACTCTACGGACCTTTGTCAGCAAAGTGAGATCTCTGCTTTTTTAATATGCTAAGTTTGCCATAGCTTTTCTTCCAAAAAGCAAGCATCTTTTAATTTTGTTGGTACAGTCACAGTCTGCAGTAACTTTGAAGCCCAAGAAAATAAAATCTGTCACTGTTTCCACTTTTTCCCCTACTATTTGCTATGAAGTGATGGAACCAGATGCCATGATTTTCATTTTTTAAATGTTGAGTTTTAAGCCAGCTTTTTCACTCTTCTCTTTCACCTTCATCAAGTGGCTCTTTAGTTCCTCTTCACTTTCTGCCGTTAAGGTGGTATCATCTGCATATCTCAGGTTGTTGATATTCCTCCCAGCAATCTTTAGGGTGTTCTGTATTTGCAAATAGAAATAGTTTTAGTACTTTGTTTCCAATATGGAAACATTTCTTATGTGGCTGAAGGTATAATTACAAAGTAAATCAAAGTTTCATTTGATAAAAAGATTTTTCATAATTGTTAGTAAGATAAAATATTAGAATTTGAGAACATAAGCTCTTTTTTTTTTTTAACAGATAAAGCCTACAGGAAGAAGTATATGATGTAATGTTGCTTTCTAGTCCTGGTGCTGGATGCAACTATCTGATTACCATATTCCTAAAATATAAACTAAAAAAGCTGTAACATATAACAAAAGACCAGCACTATAATTAGATTATATGTCTATATAGAGATGATGTGTTTTTGTAAAATAGGGCAGGCTAAAAAGGAAATATAAAGAATAAATTCCATCCAACATTCCCTCTTTTATTCTCCTTTTGAGAGCATGCTCCTTTAGGTACACTTTTCTAATAATACAACCACTTAGAATTATATTCATAAAATAATTAAAAGAACTTTAATGTAGTTCTATGCATGAATAAAATTAGTCAATGAAGTCAGAATCCTTTTGGGCTCCCAAACCTACGCTATCTGACTCCATTCATCTCCCTTTTCTCTGTATACCCCTCAGTATCAGACTCCATTGGGTCTGGCCTGATGATAGCACAGTATAATTTCAATTTAGTCAGTTAACATTATAAACTAAAAATAGAAAATCTATTTATATTATCTCACCTTCTATTTTCCCCTAATTTGTATACTGTGAAAAGTGTTGCCCTTACCAGCGACCCAAGAAGGAAACATGTGAGAGAAATATTCAATGTTTTTAATAGGGAGACTGGCAACAGTAAAATGTATTTCATACTATGAAACATAGTACCATATATAAGCATTTGGTATTATTTAAATTAGATAGTAAAGATTTTTAAGATGTGTTCAGCATTCAGTTCAATATACCATTCTATAATTAGTACCCAATATATCTGTCTTAGTCCATGAAATATATTTGGTTTAAGATGAACAAAAACAAGTTAGAGAAATGCTGATTTTTTTTCCTCAGTAAGGAAGTTATTTAGAATAAATTGAAATCTTCAGTAATATGCATCAGAATTTCTCATTACAGAATATGATCCAAAATAGATTGCAATGTTATTTCCTGGACTTATACAAATGATTGTTCAATAATTTATTCTTTAATCCTATATAATTGAGAGTCTGACAAATGATGGCACTTAGATTAGAACAATTGATGAGAAACTGCATTTCTCCTGGCATTTCTGAAGTTTATAATTTTATAGACATAAGGCAATAATTACATAAAGGACAGTGGTAAATATTCTGTGAGAGTTGTAGAGAGTTCTTACAAAGTGTATAATCATGAAACTAAACCTTACCTGAGATCCAGTGAAAGATATCCCCAGGAATTGATGCTTAAGTTCAACTTTGAAGGGGATTAATATTCAGGCTGTATGTGTGCATGCTAAGTTGCTTCAGTCCTGTCCAACTCTGTGTGACCCTATGGACTATAGTCCACCAGGTTCCTCTGTTAATAGGATTCTCCAGTCAAAAATACTGGAGTGGGTTGCCTTGCCCTCCTTCAAGGGATCTTCCCTATCCAGGGATCGAACCTTCATCTCCAGAATTTTCTGCATTGCAGTCAAATTCTTTGTTACTCAGCCACGGGGAAAGCCCCAATATTCAAGTTACATAGAATATAAAGAAGGTAGTTAACACTTTAGCTAAGACTCATAACACATTATTCACAAATGTCATCTTCAAGTATGTTCTATTTATTTTCCTAATTAACCCATTAAAAGATCTATACCTGGGAGGAAAGCACAAAAGATAGGTTTGTTTCCTTTGAGGTAGATGGTAGGAAAGGAGGAAAATAAATTATTCTTTCTTAGAACAAGAGAGAAATTCTTCTATCTTGACTTAGGAATCAAAGTCAATAGCTGGGACCTGATTAGAAACCTTCAAATAGGCTGCACAGGAGACCATCTAAGTTCTATGGAATTCTGGGAGTTAGTAAAGAAGGTGCTAGAACATGATCAGTGATGTTGAGAAGAGACAACACCTTCTTCAAAATTTCACATAGAACATGCCTGTGATGCCACCATCCACACCACATGTTTCAGTGAAGTCTTTGAAGCCTCACTTAATATGGCAATTGATGTCATTCTGAAATGGTAAAAGAAAATGCCCCTAGCACACTGTTAACTATATTTTTGATATGTCTAGCTCAACATGCATTTGAGTTACTACAAAATACACAGTCTGTAAGGGAGTACCTATCCCTGCATAATGTAGCATGTTAAAGTCCTCTTAGAAATTATCATTTTAAGATCAAATAGGCCAAATATATGTAATTTAATCCAAATAATCCACTTACTAAGAGGTGGAGTGGAAACATGAACACACAACTCATAAAAACCACAAGAAACAAGTTTCTTTTTTCACAATATTTTTGGACTATTTGGTAAATTGCAATAGATTGATTTAGCCTAATACACTGGGAGAAGAAAGAATCACTGTATTAATGAGGGTTCTCAGAATAACAAGAACTGATAAGTGGCTGTTAGTTTGTAGGCTGTGTTTACAGGAATCTGAAAGCTTACCAGAGGCAGAGGATTTGCTTTTAGCTTGACTTATTTATATAACTTTTGTCAGAAGGCCTCAATCTTTCTCTAGTTATCAGCAGAGGACTCCGTTTCTTGCCACATAGACTTCTCTACACGACAGCTGACTTTCATTAAAGTGAATGATCTGAGAGAACAAGAGAACAATCAAGATAGAAGCCACAACATCTCATACAGTCTAATCTCAGAAGTGACACAACATATCTTCTTCCATATGTAACTGGTTATGTGGACCCACTCTGGCACAATGTGAAAGAAACCACACAACAGTGTGAAAGTCAGAAGGTGGTGATCATTGATGGCCACCCCAGAGGAGAGCTAACACAGTAGATGTGAGGCCTTAAACACTTTAGTTTCCTTGTGATATAATTTGTTCAGTCGTAAAACAGAGTAAACAACAACACTGACTCATCAGTTGTTTTTTTTTTTTTTTTGACTCATCAGTTTTAATGAAGTTTACGTGACTGCTATGTAAGAATCCTTGCTTATATTGTTATATATGTATTTAACACTTGGAAAAAACATAAAATTGGACTACATCTAGCCTGAATGTTATATTTTATTTATCAATACACAATAAATATACTCTATTATATATTTAAAGTAATTACATGGTCAGTTAATTTGAAATAATATTTTTATAGATATGTTTCTACACTCAGCTGAAATAATCTTTTTATCCTATTAACTTCTTTTGGATGAAGAATCATTTTATTAATATTTGCATGGAATTTATTCTGTTGTCTTTCCTTATATCATGACAGGCATTTGTCAGAGAAATGAATGGCTTAGTAAATAAATGAATGAAACTCTTTTATACATGATTTGCTATAAATCAGTGCCTCACCAGAAAAGTTTTGATTTTCAGTGTACCAAAGGGATTTAATTTTTTTTTTTTTCCTACCCTTATGCAGCAGTCAAAATACATAGATCCTAAGGATAGCCAGAAATGCTTCAGTGTATTCTTCTGGGCATTAAAGGCTCAACATGAAACTCCATTTCTACTCTGCCCATGTTCAGAAATGAGTGAGAGAAATTCAAGAGGCAGGAAGCAGGCAATTGGAGATCAGTTTTATTTGTTACACTGTTGTGGCTGTATGGAGGACATAATTCAGATCTCATTAAAGGGCTTGCTAACACTGCCTGAATTGAGACTATCTCCCCAAACTAAGTCAAGGGATGGCCCAGGAACCTTAATGCTGGGCTAAGAGTGGGCAAACTTCCTTCTGCAGTACGAATCCAGAAGATGGGTAAAGAAAGATGCTGAGCCAAAGAGCTCAGTTTCTCTCCTGAACTCACAAAAGCAATGAGTCATTACTTTCTCCTAGGGGAGAAGAGTAAGGAAAAGTTTTCCCTGTGACTCTAATCAATCTTATCACATGGGAATGTGAAGCCACAAGAAATGAGTTCCTTTCCTTTTCCCAAAATTTTTGATATCTTTATAAAAATAAGTTATATAAGTTCTTTAAAATGGAAAGGACATGATCAGTTTTTATAAGGCAACTGCTATTATATCAGTTTCAGAAAATACTCAGAAATACTACTACAGACAGAAAGTACATTTGTGTATAATTTTCCTTCATGTTGATAGTGGACTCTAAATTTCTCATTGTAAACGATCTGCCAATTTATTTGACCCAGAAGTTGTTTATTTGCTTGATGTATTTTTCTATTTCTTTTATTTTATAATTTTCCCTGCAGGTTTTTTTTTTTTTTTTTTTTTTTTTTTTTTTTTTTTTTTTTTTGTGAACTTTATATTGCACCTTTCCCACCTTCATGATATTCCATCATGAATGAATCCAGAAAGTCACTATCTGCTGTGAGGCATCTCTATAACTGATGTGTGTGAATATCATTTTTATAAATGTCATGTAGAATTATTAGGCAGTGATATAGAAACACACCGGTGATATCTGGAGTTATTTTTTCCAACTGAGACTGTCTTCAAAATTGTTAATAATTTAAAAACTTAGGAATAATTTAACATACTTATAAGCTACTAGATCTTCCAAATATTACACAAGATACTTTCTGTTTAAATATTCCCCATTACAATTTTCCTTTCTCTTTTCCAAAGGAAAATATTGCTAATTTGGATGGACAGAGATACAATAAAATTAAAATCTTTCCCCTTTCCTAAGACTCCTTTATGTGTTTGATTGGTTAGGAAAAAATAATCAGTCAATAATATAAAATACATGACTATTTCAATCATTGTTTTTAACACTAGCTGTTTTATTAAGGAGATTTTAAAAAACAATTAACTACCTGGGTCTCACTGGATGCTTGACATTGTCAGAACTCATGGATTGCTTCAGATGCTCAGGCATGATTTCTAAGTCTGCTTTCAATGTAAGGAATATATGTCTAAATGCTAATTAACAACAGGGGTTATTAACCTGAAAAAGTCTTATCTTAGTGAAACATTTAGAAGTTCTTCCAATGTTATTTCCAATTCTTCATCTTTATTCTTAGAAATAAACTACTAACTACTCTTTCAATAGGTCTCAAAACATTTTTTTTCTAGCTCTTGTGCCAATAAAATTATTTATAGATACCAATCTCTATCTATCCAATCTCATTACTCATTTAAATCTTAATAATTTTATTCATTATTCGTGGGAATTTCTTTTGTTCTTCTTTTGAAGAATACACTTATGGCACATTTAAGTTGTTATTGATTCATCTAAAGTTTTTGATCTATTAATAAATAATGTTGGTATATATTCTGTAGTCTGCAGTTACCATCCACAATGATTTTGGAGTCCAAGAAAAGAAAATCTATCACTGTCTCTACCTTTCCTCTTCTATTTGACTGTAGCAATGAAATTAGAAGCCACTTGCTGATTGGAAGGAAAACTATGGCAAAGCTAGACAGAGCATTAAAAAACAAAGACATAACTTTGCTGACAAAGCTCTGTATAGTCAAAACTATGGTTTTTTTGTATGTTTTTGTTTTTTTTTTCAGAAATTGTGTATGGATGTGAGAGTTGGATCATAAAAAAGACTGAGTGCCAAAGAATTGATGCTTTTGTGGTACTAGAGGAGACACTTGAAAGATCCTTGGAAGCAAGGAGTTCAAGCTGATCAATCCTAAAGGAAACCAACCCTGAATATTCAGTGGAAGGACTGATGCGAAACTCCAATAGTTTTGTTACCTGCTGCAAAGAGCCAACTGACTGGAAAAGACCCTGATTCTGGGCAAGATTGAAGGCAAAAGGAGAAAAGGCAGCAGAAGATGAGATGGTTAGATAGCATTACTGACTCAATGGACATGAACTTGAGCAAACTCTGGGAGAGAGTGGAGGACAGGAACACCTGATGTGTTGTAGTCCATGGAGTCGCAAAGAGTTGGGCATAACTTAGACTAGACAACAACATATATTCTGTATTTTCACTTATTATTAATGATTTATTTTTCAAAATTATGCTACATAAGGCATGGCACACATAAGTCTAAAAGATGAACAATGAGTGAATGAATGAAAGTGAAAGTGAAGTGAAAAACCACTCAGTTGTGTCTGACTCTGCGACCCCGTGAACTGTACAGTCCATGGAATTCTCCAGCCTAGAAAACTGGAACGGGTAACCTTTCCCTTCTCCAGGGGATCTTCCCAACCCAGGGATCAAACCCCGGTTTCCCTCATTGCAGGCATATTATTTACCAGCCGAGCCACAAGGGAAGCCCAAGAATACTGGGGTGGGTAGCCTATACCTTCAGCAGATCTTCTCGACATAGGAATCGAACTGGGGTCTCCTGTATTTCAGGTGGATTCTTTACCAACTGAGCTATCATAATAAGCAAAATGTAAATCCAGATTTCTAACCAGTGATAAATAATTAGAAGATAGATGTACATATTCAAAATAACAATAGAGAAGGCAGGATCAGGACAGCAGACTAGGAGGATCCTGCTCACCTCCTTCCATAAACACACCCAGTGTATACAGTGTAAGAAAACAACTCTTTCTGAGGACACCTGAAAACTAGCAGAATAGCTCTTCTACAATTTAGGAAATAAAGACAAACAAGCAAAAAGCATCCAGATGGATTTAAGGGTGCAAAGATACTATCTACTCAGGACCCACACCCTGGTGGATGACCCACGAGTGAAAGGCAGTATCTCAAACGCAGATGTGCTTCCTAAGGAGCAAATGCTTTGAGACTCACCTTGAGCACTTGAGTCCTGGGGACTAGTACTGGGAAGATGACCTCCCTGGTTTTAAAAACAGCAAGACTTATATCCAGAAGAGCCAGAGCCAGACGGCTGTAGCAAATCAAGACTCCACTTTTAAAGGGCTAGCACACAACATCACTTGCTATGCATCTGAGCACAGGGACAGTTCATATTGAAAAGTGCAGGTGCTCTAGCTGGGCTACCAAAACTATCCCACCCCACAGCAAGTTCTGGTGCCAGTCACCCCCACCAAGGTGGCAACACCCGGTGTGCACTGGCTTGTGCCAGTCTCCAGCTCCTACCTTCATATACACCAAAGCAGTGGTCCCCAGTGTACCCTGGGAGGGAAAAAAAGCACTCTATGCCTGAATCAGCTCTAGCCCTCCTGCCAAAGTCACTAGGTATACACAGTCTGTATAGGGATTTTCCTACATAAGGACACACCTTCCTGGCTGGGAGAGGAACTCTTTTGCCTAATTCATAGAAAGAAATATAGACAGTCAAACAAAATTAGAAGACAAAGGATAAAACAAAAGAATAAGATAAAAATATCAGGGAAAAATTATGAGAAAGAGAAAAATACTTGACTTGATAAAGAGTTTAAAGTGCTAATCATAAAATCATTCACCGAACTCTGCAGAAGAATGGAGAAGCATATTGAAAACTTTCAACAAAGAACCCATGAGTGCTATAGAACCAAATAATTGAAATGAAAACTGCACTAGAGGAAATCAATTGATGATAACACAGAAGAATGTGTAAAGAAAAACCTGGAAAATAAAATAGTTTAAATTATCTAGAAGAGTTTAAATCAAAATATCAAAACGAGAAAAAGATTTTTTAAAAAATTAGAATAGTTTAAGTCTCTGTATGTTTGTTTTAATTTGTTCAGCTACTCTATGTCTTTGATTTGAGCATTTATTCAGTTACACTTAAAGTAATTATTAATAGGAATGTACATATTGCCAAGTGTAACTTGCTCTCTTGTGGTTTCATAATTTATTTTTTTTTCCTTTCCTCTTTTTTGTGCTCTCCTACCTTGTGATGTGATGACTAGCTTTAGTGTTTATACTTTATTTGGACACCTTTCTCTTTTGTATCTGTGTATCTTTACAGATTTTTGGTTTCTAATTATCATGAGGTCTATACATAAAACATATGGAATGCTTCTCAGATTTGCCTGTTATCCTTGCGCAGAGGCCATGTTTATCTTCTCTTTACCATTCCAATTCAGTAAATGTGTTGTGGAATCTAGCACTGAAGGATTTACTTACGTTGATTTTGAGTGAACGGCGTGAGACTCAAAACAGTGTGAGTTGGGGAACTGTTTCTACCTCAAAAGTCACCACTTTTTAAGATTTAGTGTCTTGAGAAGACAATAATTAGGCATTTTTGTTCAGATCTTGGTTACATTGTGTAATAACTGAGCTGATTTGTGTGTAAAACAAGAACCTATGGAGTTAGAGAAATATTTGTAAACAATATATCTGATAAAGTGTTAATACTCAAAATGTGTAAGAAAGTTACATAACTCAACAACAAAAGCAATTTGGTTTTAAAATGGCCAAAGTACATGAATAGATAATGTTCAAAGAAGACATCTAGAACACGAAAGGGTACTCAACATTTCTAATCATCAGGGAAATGTAAATCAAAGTCTCACATCTGTTAGGATGGCTTTTATAAAAAAAAACAAGAGATAGTAAGTGTTGCCAATAATTTGGAAAAGAGGAAACCCTGATACAATTTACTCCTGGAAGAAATATAAATTTGTATTTTCACTATGAAATACAGGATGGATGGTGGTCAAAATGTTTTTTTTTTAAAGCTATCATATGATCTAGCAATTCCACCTTTGAGTATTTATTCAAAGGAAATGAATTTCCTATCCTATAGGTATAAATGCATCCCCATGTTGATTCCAGCATCATTCATAATGACCAAATATGAAACAAATCTAAATAACCTATATCTACTGGTGTATGAATGGAAAAAAAATATGAAATATATGTATATATGATGGAATATTTTTCTGCCATAAAAAGAAGAAAATTTTGCCATTTGAGGGGAAAAAATGAATGGGTCTTCAGACATTATGCTAAATGAATCGTCAGTCAGAGAATGCTGAATACTGTATGATCTCACTTTTATATGAAATCTAAAATCATCAAACTCATAGAAATAGAATAGAATGGTGATTGCCAAGGGCTGAGGGGTGGAGAAAATGAGATGACAGCTTAGATAGAAATACAAAGGCTAAAAAAAAAGAAATACAAAGGCCAAAAGGCCATAGATTTAATATTTGATACATATTTGACTTACTACTTTCTGATAATTTTCATTAAAACTTTTCATATTACTTAGCCACTCACATAGTGAGATGATTGAGCAATATTTAAAAATATATTCTCACATATTCCACTCCCCGTAGGGCATTTTATTATAGGAAGAGATAAAAATTACTCAAAGGTATGACAGGTTAAGGGCTTCCCTGGTAGCTCAGCTGGTAAAGAATCCGCCTGCAATGAAGATCCCCTGGAGAAGGGATCAGCTACTCACTCCAGTATTCTTGGGCTTTCCCTGGTGGCTCAGTTGGTAATGGCTACACCTGCAATGCAGGAGACCTCGGTTCCATCCCTGGGTTGGGAAGATTCCCTGGAGGAGGGCATGGCAAGCCATTCTAGTATGCTTGCCTGAGGAACCCAGGGGCCAGAGGAGCCTGGCTGGCTACAGTCCATTGGATTCCAAAGTGTTGGTCACAACTGAGCGACTAGCACAGCACAGCACACGACGTAATAAAGAAGTTTCAGGAATGTTCACTAAAATACATAAAGCAAAATGGAATTAGTTATATATAACTCTACTAATTTCACAATTATTTTACCATAACTAGAGGATTTTCAAAGTATTCAAAGTTTTTTATTTCATGTCACTGAACGTCTTTCTACAGAGTATCTGCTAAGCATAAAATGCTGCTCTAGAAATGTGATGAATGGGACTCTGTCTACATTCAAGGAATCTAGTGGAGGGATATTAGTACATAAACTGACAACTGTAAAACACAGCATGGTGGTATCCGGGACTTCAGAAAGACTGTTTAACAGGAAAGAGTATAGCAGCATTCAGAGGAGAAAGGGAATGTCAGAGGTGATTTAGAACTTTTCATGAAAGTCAAGTTCAGAGGAGAAGGCAAGTTAGAATTCTTCATTTAAAAAAAATCAGAGCAATGAGCTAATTGCTAAGTGCCTGCAACTAGCATTCTCTTTGTACAAAAGGTTCAGCTGTATTCAATCAATCAAAAGGAAGTAGTGGAGAAAGGGCATTCTGGGTAAAGAAAATAATCCAAATTAAAGTGGAGGCAAATAAAATTTGCAAAGAAAGAAAAGTGCTGCCGTTAAATAAAAAGGGCTTAGTGAAAACTTTGGAATTAAGGAAAACAAAGTTTTTCTCCACATATTTGGCCTCCAAATGTGTGTGTGTGTGTGTGTGTGTGTGTGTGTTTTGTCTGTACCTATAATAGAGGAACAGAAATGTCTTTGCAATCACCATTCAGTACTCTAAATTTATAAATTTATATAAGATATTTCAGAGATTTATACACTTTCCTTCAAATAGAGTAAAAAATGTGTTATGACTTTTGGCATAATGTATTTTATTTCTAAACAACTTTATTGTGGAAGTATGATTGACACACAAAAACATCCATATATCATATATATATATAACAGGAAAATATTCGAGATAACATACATTCATGAAACCATTACCACAATCTACGCCTTGAATATGTCCATCACTTCTAAATTTCCTACAGCCCTCTTTATTTATTGTATTTTGTGATAAGATTATAACATCTAACATAAATATACTTTCCTATCAAAATTTTATGTACAAATTTAAATGCTAAGATTCATGTTAATTTATATCATTTCATTGAATACATAAAACTTATGTTAGAACATAGAAGCTGTTAACAAATTTTCTAATATAACAGAGGAAACACTTTTATAACCCAAATTTCTTATTAAGAAAACAAGTTCAAAATAGAAAAATAAGACTCAAACACTCCTGTTATTAGCTCTAAGTATAAGATTTTACAGGTAAATTAACTCTTACTGGGGTAAGTCTACTCAGGTATCAAATGAGGATAATAATAATATCAAAGAAAAATAGTTGTAAAAAAAAGAAAAATAGTTGTGATAACTAAATTAATTAATACATCTGAAGAGCTTAAATATGTCTCATATTTAAAGCAAGTAGTTACAGTTTAAGAAAAATAGTTGTTTAAACATCAAAATGGATATATAGTACTTAGATGTATGCATGTAGTCTAGCATTAAAAAAATTTTGCAAGCACACTAACGATGTTTTTTTTTTTTTTTTTTTTAATACTTCCCTTTAGGATATAGTTTGAGAAGTGAAAATTTGTGAAAGTGTTATCCGTTCAGTCCTGTCCAACTCTTTGTGACCCCATAGACTGTAGCCTGCCAGTCTCCTCTGTCCATGGGATTCTCCAGGCAAGAATACTGGAGTATTGGTCCTTTAAGAGACCGGAACCTGGTGGTCCGGAGACGACAATGAGAAAGTGAAAGAAGGAAAGAGGCTAATATTCCCTGGGTTACACAGCTGGCTTTCGTGTTCCAGGGAATCAGCCAGAAATAGAGAGATAAAGAGAAAGAGAGGAAGAGAAAGAAAGACAGACACGGGGACCAAAGCTCTGATGGAGCAAAGGGGTTTTATTCAGCATGGAGTGCACATATATACTGTCTTACAAGGTAGTTATTCTCAGCAAAGATAAAGATTAAAATTTCAGACTTAAAAAACACAAGGCGAGCCCTATTAAAGAGAGAAGAGGGTACTTATCACCATAATGAGAAACTAACAAAGGAAATGCCTGGATTCTTCAACCCCGGGAAAGGCGTGCCTCTCCTCTCAATTCCTGAATATTCAGAAATTAATAAGGGCCAAAGGTTTCCTGACAGATCCAAAACAGCACACAGGAAGCCTCCTGTTAAATTCATCCTGACACCGGAGTGGGTTGCCATTTCTTCCTCCAGGGGAACTTCCCAACCCAGGGACTGAACCAGGGTCTCTCACTTTGCAGGCAGATTCTTTACTGTCTGACCCAGAATCTGACATGCTGGAATGTATTACAGTCACAGTTGTAAGCCTAAGATATATGGAGATATGCATGCAACATAGAGTACTACAATCTTCTTTTACTTTTATGTTCTAATATATTTATGGTATCAAAGAGTAATCACTGAAATATACATAGCTTCTAGCTGAACTGGAATTAGATGGATTAAGCATCAAATAACTAAATGTTTTCTCTTCAAAAATGAAGCATTGCACTAAGTAGATGGGTGATGTTTGCCAATAAGGCATTAAAATTAATAATGGCAACTGGAAATGACAACAGGATATTGGAAGTTTAGATGGCGATAAAAGATAACAGTTTCTCTCAATGAACCAGCAACATATCTGAGTAGGCAGCATCCTATCCTGTGCATTTCATAGTTATATACTTATCAGTGTGTATCCTTAGGGGGCACTCTATTTAATAGAAAATAAATTAGATATACAGAAGAATGGAGAAAGAAATAGCAATCCACTCCAATACTCTTGCCTGGAAAATCCCATGGATGGAGGAGCCTGGTAGGCTACAGTCCATGGGGTCACAAAGAGCCGGGCACAACTGAGCGACTGAGCGACTTCACTTTTCACTTTCATGAATTGGAGAAGGAAATGGCAACCCACTCCAGTGTTCTTGCTTGGAGAATCCCAGGGACGGGGGAGCCTGGTGGGCTGCCATCTATGGGGTCACACAGAGTCAGACATGACTAAAGTGACAGCAGCAGCAGCATACCAGAGAGGGAAATTAATTCTAGGTTGGGTAATTGAAGCTTCTAGAGTCAATGAGGTTGTTTGAGATGCTGGAAATAAGGAATTTAAGAATATGAAATGGAGATATAAATGGCATGCAAGTTGTTAGAAAAGGAGTACACGTGCAGAAGGACAAATACAAGACTTTATTATAAAGATGATGAGTAGAACATTCATTTTTTTTTCTTCCATTGACTCTGCTGATTAGTCATGGCAGTAGATTTCTGTTCTGTATGTGCAATAGGAATGGAGAAAGTGGGAATATGGTTATGCTTAAAATATTCAAGTAGCCTTAACTTCAAGGATGTGAAGATCTGTATTATTCATATATAAGAATTCTGGAGTAGGACCAAGAAGACCAAATAAATTGTAATCTATGTTAAAAGTAAAAATAGTTAGTTTTTAGAATGCAGGGTATGTCTGTACGGCTTTAAAACAAAGGGCATCATACTACAGAAAGTTAGGCTAGACAAAGTATTTACTCCAAATGCATATATCTCAGACTACAATGATAACTCGAATGTCAGACATTTTATTGTTTAAACCTATATTTGACGTGTTCCTTACAAACTAAGGGGACACTTCATGAGCGAGTGCTTCTCAATACTCTCTTCTCACTTAACATTAAATTACTTATTTGTTCTCAATGACTGGCATATTCTCAGATTGTGAGACGATGGGAAATTTAGGTCAAAATAATAGTTGTTTATTGAGTTGTAGCAATTGACTTGAATTAAAAGTTGCAATTAATTCTGATTGTGCAATGTCAAAAAATTAGCCTAGAAAACTTCCATGGTTTATTTTTGCTGAAAAAAATGTGTGTATTGAAGAAAACAATTAAAAACAATTATGCTTCCAGTAGCTTTTTAACAAAGTAGTTAGCAAAAATAAATAAATTAGATTTTAGGCAATGCTCTGTTTTATAGAAATAACTTTCAAAACTCTGACTACATTTTATTTAAAATAAATAAAGGAACAAGAGAATGTTGGTAATATACACTGAAATTTTATGATAGAATTTTCATCAAAATGATGTAAGAAATTTTACAGAAACTGTGAAAGGGAGAGAAATACACTAATTTCTATTTTTAAAAAGCTTGAGAACATAGTCAACATATGTGCAGAAGATGCTTATTATAAAAATGAAAAAATAGTTTTATTTATCATATTAATAGGATACCACCTGATTGTATATATTATAAGCAGGTATAGACACAAACACAGATTAAATCATGTATAAAAGCCCAGTGATAATGAAGAGAGTAAGGAGTCTACATGCAAGTGAAAATGGATTTCAACTCTACCTCCATTAACAATCTATTGGCTGACCAGATTCTTCAGATATATAAGAGAGAAAGAAGGGCATATACTCTAATTAGTTACCATTTCATTAAAAAAAGAGTTTTGTAGTGAAAATGAAAGTCACTCAGTCGTGTCTTACTCTTTGTGACCCTATGGACTATACAGTCTGTGGAATTCTCCAGGCCAGGATACTGGAGTGGGTAGCCTTTTCCTTCCTCAGAGGATCTTCCCAACCCATTGACGAGTTCATATTAATAGAAGATTGATTTATATTTATTTTTATGTATAATAAATGGCATGGATTTGAAAAATCATCATATATTATTAACTATGTGATCTTAAGCAAGTTATTCAATTTCTCTTTGCCTGTTTCTGGAAGAAGGATAATTATGCTGTTTATTTAAAAATATTTTTATTGAAATAGAATTGGTTTAGATAACTTATATTAAAGCTTTAGAACCCCAAGAAGCAAATAGTAAGTTCTCAGAATATTATTGGTTATTTTTACTTAATCTGAATTATCTTCTGTGAGATAATGGAAACTGTATATATTGGTCTCAACTCCCGGTTCCTGTTGCAGGGCTCCTTAAGCCATTATTAATCTCTAATGATAAGAACACTTGGAGACTCTTCTGTTTTAATGAATTGATTCTGCATGGAATCCTGGATGGCTCTGATTACACAAGGACAGAAGTTCCTGTGCTCAGGACCCTGCCATATCTTCCACTTGATATTAGTTCATCTGGTTATTCACCTTTATCATTTAGCATATCTTTTATAAACAGATAAACACAAATTTTTCTGTGATCCTTGAAAATGTTCTAGCAAATTAACTGAACCCAAAGAGAGAGTCACTGGAACCTCCCACTGCAGATGGCTGATGAGAAGTGCAGATAATAACCTGGGCTTGAGACTGACCTCTGAACTGCTAGGGGGGACAAAAAGGAAAGGCTTGTGAGACTGAGCCCTTGGTTCATGGGATCTGATGCTTTCTCAGGGTAGATCATCTAAGAATTGGGCTAAACTTCAGGACATGGAACTGGTTTCACAGAGACATCTGGTGACCAGAAGTGTTAAAAGTTAAACGTTTTATGTGAGTATAATAGTAAAAGAAACTCATAGGAAAGAAATACATAATAAGGAAGAATTGGGCTTTTCTCTATACAGAAATAAAAAAGTGTAGGCTTTTCCTTTACACTTGCCATGTCTAGTCTCTATTTTGATGTATCTCTTATACTCATCATTATCCTCCTGGAAAATTACCCCATAGTCCCAAATTGGGTTGCATTTTCCTCTTTCCACTTCAAGAAACACACCCTATGGTGTTTTGTATTGATATGAATATAATATGTTGATTTATTTGTCTCCCTCTGTAGGTCATGAGTTTCTTGGGAGCCAAACTACATCCCATTCTTCTTTATATCGTTTAGACTTCTATCTATGTCTCAAACAAAGAAGCATGGCTTAAACCAGAAATTCATTGAGTACAGGATACAATGTATTACATTTCAGAATAGTGTTTATTTTATTTAAATCGTTCATATCTTCTTCTTGCCTTCCCAGGCCCTAGTGGTAAAGAACCTGCCTATCAATGCAGGAGACAATAAGAGACGCAATTTCGATCCCAGATCGGGAAGAACTCCTGGAGGAGGGCACAGCAACCTACTCCAGTATTCTTGCCTAGAGAATCTCCATGAACAGAGGAGTCTGACAGGTTCATAGTGTCCCTAAGAAACAGACACAACTGAAGTTACTGAGCACAGAACAGCACATCTTCCTTCTACATAGAAACTTTCTATCTGTCCTTAATATAAAATTTTTTTTTTCACTCTGCTACAATGAAATGGCATGTAATGTGTTGCTTTCATAAATAACCAGAAGGCAAGTCACCATATCAAGTATATATGGAAACAATCAGCCACACAGAGGATTGCTAGTTCACTGGTGGTGACTTAAGACTTCATAGTATGAATGTAGTTTACAGTTTATCAGAAAGGCCTGAATGCTTTGCAGAATTGCTTTCCATTTTTTTATGTGATGTTTTTCCATGTATACAGCCCAATGCCTTCTACCAATTTCAGGACAGAGGTTATTTCACTGGGATTTTGTATAATCCTTATTCAAAGATTTCTTCTCTTTTCAATTTCAAATGAAGTTGTCTTCTGCCTTCAGCTTCTTTTGCTTTAAGTAATAGACATTGTAATTGAGCAAGCATCATTTAATCAGCATGTTTATTACAGTATCTGCAGTTGCTGATAAGTTATTGCAACATTCTTAACTAGATAATAGTCCAAACTTACAGAAAAAAATGAGTCAAATGTGACCTAATTTTTAGATTTAGAAAGCTCAGGAGAAGTCACTTCTCTGTGTCAGTGAGAGAGGTAAGACTGAAATTCAGGTCCCTTATTCAACATTCAGTTCAGTTAAGTTCAGTCGCTCAGTCATGTACAACTCTTTGCGACCTCATGAACTGCAGCACGCCAGGACTCCCTGTCCATCACCAATCCCGGAGTTCACCCAAACCCGTGTCCATTTAGTCAGTGATGTCATCCAACCATCTCATCCTCTGTCATCCCCTTCTCCTCCTGCCCCCAATCCCTCCCAGCATCAGGGTCTTTTAAATGAGTCAGCTCTTTGCATCAGGTGGCCAAAGTATTGGAGTTTCGGCTTCAACATCAGTCTTATCAATGAACATACAGGACTGATTTCCTTTAGGATGGACTGGTTGTATCTCCTTGCAGTCCAAGGGACTCTCAAGAGTCTTCTCCAACACCACAGTTCAAAAACATCAATTCTTCGGCACTCAGTTTTCTTCACCACTCAGTTTTCTTCACAGTCCAACTCTCACATCCATACATGACCATTGGAAAAACCATAGCCTTGACTAGATGGACCTTTGTTGACAAAGTAATGTCTCTGCTTTTCGATATGCTGTCTAGGTTGGTCATAACTTTTCTTCCAAGGAACAAACGCCTTTTAATTTCATGGCTGCAATCACCATCTGCTACGATTTTGGAGCCCAGAAAAATAAAGTCAGCCACTGTGTCCACTGTTTCCCCATCTATTTGCCATGAAGTGATAGGACCAGATTCCATGATATTAATGTTCTGAATGTTGAGCCTTAAGCCAACTTTTTCACTCTCTTCTTTCACTTTCATCAAGAGGCTCTTTAGTTCTTCTTCACTTTCTGCCATAAGAGTGGCATATCATCTGCATATCTGAGGTTATTGATATTTTTCCCGGCAATCTTGATTCCAACATGTGCTTCTTCCAGCCCAGCGTTTCTCAAGATGTACTCTGCAAATAAGTTAATTAAGCAGGGTGACAATATACAGCCTTGACATACTCCTTTTCCTATTTGGAACCAGTTTGTTGTTCCATGTCCAGGTCTAACTGTTGCTTCCTGACCTGCATGCAGGTTTCTCAAGAGGCAGGTCAGGTGGTCTGATAGTCCCATCTCTTTCAGAATTTTCCACAGTTTATTGTGATCCACACAGTCAAAGGCTTTGGCATAGTCAATAAAGCAGAAATAGATATTTTTCTGGAACTCTCTTGCTTTTTCCATGATGTTGGATGTTGGCAATTTGATCTTTGGTTCTTCTGTCCTTTTCTAAAACCAGCTTGAATATCTGGAAGTTCACGGTTCATATATTGCTGAAGCCTGGCTTAGACAATTTTGAGTTGTACTTTACTAGCATGGAGATGAGTGCAATTGTGTGGTAGTTTGAGCATTCTTTGATATTGCCTTTCTTTGGGATTGGAATGAAACTGACCTTTTCCAGTCCTGTGGCCACTGCTGAGTTTTCCCAATTTGCTGACATATTGAGTGCAGCATTTTCACAGCATCATCTTTCAGGATTTGAAATAGCTCAACTGGAATTTCATCACCACCACTAGCTTTGTTCATAGTGATGCTTCCTAAGGCTCACTTAACTTAATGTTCCAGGATTCAACATTTGCCAATTGACACTTGAGGTGACAATTATAAGTAACGTAAGATTACTCTCTTGGGGAACCTATGATTTGAGAAGAAGTTATATCCTGTTAGTAATTAGGTCCTGTTAATTGTAACAGGACCATGGGAAGAGAAAATGAAATAATACTCATCCACAGTGAGTAAGATCTGGAAACGTCTCATTAAAAGGTGGTTTTTGGTTTTCCTAGAAGGATAAGTAGTAATTGAACACATATGTGTTTAGCCACTCAGTTGTGTTCTACTCTGAGACTCCATGGACTGTAGGCCCCAGGCTCCTCTAATTGATGGTTAAAAAGAGAAATTAATTCAGGTGAAGAATGACATATTTGCCAACTCAAGATAGATCAATATTTATATTAAAATGTGGAAATTAGATCTTGAGTTGCCTTAAAAACCAGTGTGTCAACTTCAGCCAACAGTGTGCTTCATGAAGTACAATGTTTTTGAAAATTTCCTGACTTTTCTTCATCTGAAGTTGAAGTTCACACACATTAAAATACTTTTCTAGAGGGTAGTCTTCCACACTGTTTTTTGCCTAGATACCTTGAAGATAAGGAGTTTCTCTCTCTCTCTCTCTTTTTTTTTCCTTTTCTTTTCTAGAGAACTGACATTCAGAAAGTGTTTTGTATTACCTGGTTGCTATCTGTATCTTTATCCTTGCTTTATTTCTTTCAGCTCTTTATTTGGATTTTACCCATGTTTCCTCATACATTTATCTTATTCTTGAAATAATGTTCATTATTCCACATTGGCTAACCTAAAACAACATGAAACATGTGATGTTTTATGGCCTTCATCCATACTTCAAAACAAAATTCTATCCTCATGTCACTGGACACAGAAGTAAGGTAGATGTATAAATCTTCTTCTCCCTTCCATTTTCTAAATTAGAATTCTTCATTTCTTAATTATTTTATTAAACTTAAGATATACTATATATAGTTAACATAGTTTTTATTCTTTATTATTATTTTATTCATTACTCCAGGGGTCCCTTTCTATATACTGAGGATTCTTTCATCTAACCCAATATTGTTTTTTCATTCTTTATTTTGCTATAATTCTTGGGAACACACTGACCTTAGCAGCAAGTCATCAAATAATCTACTCATTTATTTCCTAGATTTTCTAAGTTCAAATAATGTTCACATACTTTCCCCTTGATCAGGCATTTTGAATGGATTCCTAGCCAGGAAGACCTAAATATTTAGAAGTGCTTCTTCTTTCTCAAAATGATGATAAGAAAGGTCAAGTTGTGCTAGTTATATCACAGAAAACAGGCTTCAAGGTCATACATTCCTGTTGATAAAGACATGATCCTACCTTTGTGAGTTAGGAACTTGCAGGACATGGATTTCTTGGGATCTGTATTAACTCCTGCTGAATAGAATGTGTATGCCAGAGAAGAGGTATTCTAATTTGGACAGGCAAAGTTCTGATCTCTTTTTTGTGTTCAAATGGAAGCAAGAAGAGTGCATAGGATTGATTTTAACTGCAATGTGTAGAATACTTGGATTTCATTTTACTTTCTGAAAACAGAGATTTATGGGAAATGAATGCAGTCACTAGATATCAAAAAATAATTTTGGACTGTGAGAATAATTGCCACACATCAGAAAAGATCTGGAAGAGCCTAGACTTTGCACATTTTATACAGCTGCCTTGTTAACCAGTCCTAAACTGTCTGAACTGAAAGCTCTAGAAATATTTATGAGATGAACTTACATTATTTAAAAGACATTGCTATTTTGATGTTTCTTGTTTAGTGCAACCATCAGTTCAGTTCAGTTGAGTTCACTCGCTCAGTCATATCTGACTCTTTGCCACCCCATGGACTGCAGCACGCCAGGCCTCCCTGTCCATCACTAACTCCTGGACTTTACTCAAACTCATGTCCATTGAGTTGGTGATGCCATTCAACCATCTCATCCTCTGTTGTTCCCTTCTCCTCTTGCCTTCAATCTTTCCAAGCATCAGGGTCTTTTCCAGTGAGTCAGTTCTTCTCATCAGGTGGCCAGAGTATTGGAGCTTCAGATTCAACATCAGTCCTTCCAATGAACACCCAGGACTGACTTCCTTTAGGATGGACTGGTTGGATCTCCTTGAAGTCCAAGGGACCCTCAAGAGTCTTCTCCAACACCACAGTTCAAAAGCATCGATTCTTTGGCACTCAGCTTTCTTGATAGTCCAACTCTAACATTCATACATGATGACTGGAAAAACCATAGCCTTGACTAGATGGACTTTTGTTGACAAAGTAATATCTATGCTTTTTAATATGCTGTCTATGTTGGTCATAACTTTTCTTCCAAGGAGTAAGTGTCTTTTAGTTTCATGGCTGAAGTCACCATCTACAGTGATTTTGGAGCCCCCCAAAATAAAGTCTGCCACTGTTTCCACTGTTTCACCATAAGTAATTTTAAATATTATATTCAGCTTTAACATATTATTATTTTTTATTTGTCTACCTAGCTCTTGTCATTTATTCTTAGCATTCTTTTTGAGGTTCCATTCTTCTAACAGCTTCTTAAAAACTAGTTGTCCTAGGATCTTTTCTTAGATGTCTGCACTCTTCAATATCTACAATTTTGCAGAATACACTTATTTTTAATTACACAGGTTTTAATCTCACTCTCATAGACAAGTTGTTTTAGCCCAGGTATAGTTGGACATGACTGTCTAAGCATGTAAGTATATTATATACAACTGCTAGTTAAACATCTTTACTTGAGTATTCTACCATCATTAAAAGTCAACTGTATTGCATATAGGGTTATCATTACCATCTTTCTAAATTCCTTATATATGTGTTAGTATACCATATTGGTCTTTATCTTTCTGGCTTACTTCACTCTGTATAATGGACTCCAGTTTCATCTATCTCATTAGAACTGATTCAAATGAATTATTTTTGATGGTCAAAACAGAAAAAGAGACACAGATGTACAGAACAGACTTTTGGACTCTGTGGGAGAAGGCGAGAGTGGGATGTTTTGAAAGAACAGCATTGAAACATGTATATTATCTTGGGTGAAACAGATCACCAGCCCAAGTTGGATGCATGAGACAAGTACTTGGGCCTGGTACACTGGGAAGACCCAGAGGGATCAGGTAGAGAGAGAGATGGGAGGGGGGATCGGAATGGGGAATACATGTAAATCCATGGCTGATTCATGTCAATGTATGACAAAAACCACTACAATATTGTAAAGTAATTAGCCTCCAACTAATAAAAATAAATGAAAAAAAAAGTCAACTGTAAATATTGAACTCAATGTCATTCCCTAATCCATTCCCTAAATTTATTTTTCTCTGCACATTATTTATTTCAACAAATGACATCATCATTCACATATTAATTCAAACCTAAAATTCTAAGTTATTTTACATACATTTTTCTATTCAAATCCTCATATCATTTAATCACAAACTCCTGTGAATTATACTTTTTATTTACTCTCTTGGTTCATCATAGTCCTCTTTTATTATTTTTTGTTTTTTTACTTTAAGAATTATATTTTGACA
This sequence comes from Muntiacus reevesi, assembly GCF_963930625.1. Classification (NCBI taxonomy): domain Eukaryota; kingdom Metazoa; phylum Chordata; class Mammalia; order Artiodactyla; family Cervidae; genus Muntiacus; species Muntiacus reevesi. Next base: position 51,610,031 of record NC_089251.1, on the reverse strand, counting down.
TAAATAGAGTGACACTTGCTCTTGGATGCCTACATTCTCCATTCTCAATTAGTATATTTGCAAGCCTATAGTCTCTGAGATGAAAATATAATTTTGCATACCAGAAAAATGTGATTTATTAGAAAAGAACTGGGCAACTAACTCAAAGAAATCATCCATATGCCTATCAATGACTTAATGCTCAGAATTTAAAAAGTGATAAATCTGTTCAACCCAATCCTTGTTTCAAGATTAAGTTTAGGAAGTTGAGAGATTGCTAGGTAACACAGAATTGGAACTAAAAGTTTTGTAAATTTAACAGTCAAACAAGTCATGGTTGTGTGTGTGCATATGTGTGTGTATGTGTGTGTGTGCTCAATCACATCTGACTCTTTGTGACCCCATGGACCATAGCCAACCTACCAGTCACCTCTGTCCATGAGATTTTCCAGGCAAGAATATTGGTGCAGGTTACAATTTCTTATTCCAGGGGATCTTCCTGACACAGGGGTTGAACCCACCTCTATTGAGTCTTCTGCATTGGCAGATGTATATTTCACCACTGAGCCACCTAAGAAACTTCAAATCATAGTGATTATAGGTAAATATAAGTCATAAAAAAGTTAGTTGTTGTGACAATAGAAACTTCAGGAGATGCATAGAAAAATAGGGACAAGACATCATTCAGTGCTGAGAAATGAGAGTTCATGTTGTCTGACATTTCAATTTATGTATGGTCTATTGTATCTCCATAAGATTCTTTTTTGCATCTGCACTTATAACCTTAAAATAAATTCCTCTTTAATTGAGTGAGTTTAAGTATATATTCCTACTTCTTATAAGTAGAAGAGACTTAAACCAAATGATTAAAACATTGTAAGAAATAGGAGCAGTATACATACCAATGGTACTGTTTTCTTCAGTAAAGAAACATTGTTTTTTCCTGATCTCATTCAGAAATCTTACTATTATTCTTTGGCATCTTATTATCAAGTGACATATAACATTCATATAGGATCACTAAACTTGTTTGTGGTAGAATCTGGATGTTCTAAACATCTTGGAAAATATTCACTAAGTGCATTTTTATTGTTCTCCCCTGTCACTCCCACCATCATGTCCAGAATAAACGGAATAATAAAATTTAGTGTAGTTAATGTATCAAATGAAGCAGCGGTAAATACAATATGACTCGAGACATGAAATGTGAATTATCAATCAGTGGCCTACAACTATCAGTAAGAAAATATGGTTTTAAATGTGTAAAAGTGAAAATCTGGGTAACTATCCAATGAAAAACATATTTAATAAAATTTTGTTGTTTTGGGGAGCCATGACAGTGGGGTTGTGAGTTCTAAGCCTAGTGCATTATACTATCATTTTATTTTGGTGTCTTAATTAAAGCAGAGACATCACTTTGTTGACAAAGGTTTGTATAGTTAAAACTATAGTTTTTCTAGGAGTCATGTGTGGATTTGAGAGTTGGACCATTATAAAGGTTGGGCACCAAAGAATTGATGTTTTCAAACTGTGGTGCTGAAGAAGACTCTTGAGAGTCCATTGGACTGCAAGGAGATCAAACCAGTCTATCCTAAAGGAAATCAACCCTGAATATTCATTGGAAAGACTTGTGCTTAAGTGGAAGCTCCAGTACTGATGTGAAAAGTATCAGGTAGACAAAGTATTGGAGCTTCAGCTTCAGCATCAGTGGAAAAGACCCTGATGTTGAGAAAGATTGAGGGCAAGAGGAGAAGAGGGTGACAAAAGATGAGATGGTTGGATGGTATCACTGACTCAATAAACATGAGTTTGAGCAAACTGCAGAGATAGTGAAGGACAGGGAAGCCTAGCACCCTGCAGTCCACAGGGTCACAAAGAGTTGCACATGACTTAGCTACTGAACAACAGCAGTTAAACTACTGGTATCATGGACTTCAAGCCACAGGTCTAAGAAGCTAGAAAAAGATTTTCCTGTGGGTGATGTGCACAACTGATTACTGTTGCATAATATAAACCTGAAGTGGTATGGAAGATAAATGGGAGAGACAGTAGAATCTGTTAGAACACTGCAGTTCTGTATGGCTGCCCACAAGATTGATTATAAAAGGATCGCAGAGAAAAAACTGCTTATTTTATGTTTCTTGAAATTGTTAGCAAATTAGCTATTTTTATTATTCAACTAACTATTGAAAAGAAAGTTACCATGTATTTCAAACATGGGCAGAAACTTGACATTCTTTTGATGATACTTGAGGGCCTTTAGAAACTAGTGCGGGCATATGTTTACTGCTCAGAACAAGAGTTGACATTACAATGTACTTCAGAGGGAGGAAATGCTAATCAATAAAGTTCCATTTGGTAAAGTCTTGAGTAACCTGCTTTCACTATTTTGCAGATGGCAAGATTGGGAAGCCTGGATCTTATGAAAGTAACAGACAATCATAGGTATAATGGAATTTTATATTTCCAAAGAAATGCTGTTCCCTTTTATCTTCCCACTAAAACAGCATATTTTCATGTGCCTATTTTGCCAGATATTTGGGACTGGTAGTTCAAGGTAAGAAGGACTTAGAAAACAAGCATATCTCTTCCCTTCCAGTTGCTTATAAACTAGTTGGGTTGATAAAACATCTATAATACAATTCTGGAACACTTTATGCAAATGATAAAAGTTCTTGTTGTTTTTTGTAGAGCGCTGCTTCTGCTTTGCAGAGATAGGATAGAGTAAATAATTTCCTTTTTTATAATAGTAGGTCCTTTTGCATACCTGAATCTAATACTAACTCTAGTTTTATAACTTGTAACTGAAATTCTATATCAAGTGAAATGCAAAAAAATATGTACATCAGTCATCTTTTAAAAGCACACAAGTTCTTTTTTTAAGCAAGGAAGCTTCAGTCTGAGGCACTTTCTGGAGTATTCTGCTAGATTTTATTCTAGGTCCTATTCAGTATTCTTATCAACATTACACATTGCAGCATTTATATTAATCATAACTATCAACTTTTAGAGTGACTTTAAGCTGAGATAGAGCTAATGAAAGGTACACACAACATCTATTAAGACATTGTCACAAAGATATAAATGTGACCTGTAGATATTTAATACTATGTTAATACACATTACTACTAAAATAAAATTAAATTTTGTAGATATGAGGAAACTATTATTTTTCCTATTTTTCTTTTGATGATTACTTAATTTTGCTTGCTCAGTTGCTTCAGTCATGTCTGATTCTTTGCAGCCCTATTGACTTTAACCTGCCAGGCTCCTAAATCGGTGGAATTTCCCAGCAAAAACTCTGGAGTATGCTGCCACGGCCTCCTCTAGAGGATCTTTCCGAACCAGGGATCGAAACCTCATGTCCTGTGTCTTCTACATTACAGATGAATCCTTTACTGCTGAACCACCAAGAGAGCTGGGTTACTTAATTTTAGAAAATCATAAATACCCAGATATTAATGTATGTATCATTATTTATAGAATTTATGTGTTTAGGGGAAACCAAGAGTCCACTTGTGCATCTAAGGAAGACAAATCTTCAAAACCAAGATGCCAACCTTGAGCAGAAATGTAAAATATTGAGTAATTTTCCTGGAGTGCTATGTGTTATAAATATCAAATAGAGCAGGTGATCTGGGAATAAGAAAGATCAATTATTTTGTTTCCTGAAGTAATCAGGAGAGAAGGGTTTCTATGCATTATATACAATTTGGTTAACACCTACACTTTTGAGACTGACTTAAAATAATGCTTTTTTTTCCTTTTCTTATGGAGTCACTGAACTTCAAAAATAAGTTAAGCTTTCATGAATTACACAAACTGATTTTGTTCTTTAGCTTTTCAATATTTTCCCAGGTCTCCATGAATATAACACCTGACAAGGAAAAAGAGGTTGGATTCTAACATGTCCTGTTAGCATGCAATCAGATCTGACAAGAATAAGTCCAAAGCAGGAGATTCACAGAAATGGTTCCAGATTTCTCTATATTCATTAAAAATAGCCTTTATTCATTAGAGAAACTTTAAGGATATAAGGAATTTAGGGAAGTTTCTGGAATTAGACAGATGACAACTGTGAGCACTATGTGAGTCTAAAACAAAATTGTTTGTTCTATAGGAAATTATGAGAGGAAATACATGTTTAGTTTCTCTGAAGGAAAATATTATGCATCATGAAAAAAAAACTGCTTTGGGGATTACTGTAGCCCATGAACCTGCTAGAACATACATTAGCACTCTCTGTAGACAGAAAAGAGAGGGAGTTTCTCACTCCAAAAAAATAAATATATATATATACATATATAATTAACATATATTAATCAATATATTAATATATAATATATATAAATTAATAATAATACTTAATATACATTAATATAAATTTTTATATATATATATATATATAGTTCAAACTGTTCTGGGACTCAATAATATGGCATTTTTTAGCAGTTAGAAATACAGTGAGTAGCTCTGTAACATTAACCAAATTCAAAATACCCAATTAATAATGGCTACCCTCTTCTTTGCTAACTGGGAAAATCTTGTAGATGACTCCAACTATTCTTGGAGAAACAGCAACGAGTGATCCTGATAAAAGGAGACCTTATTCCCCTACTCAGAAATTGAACTTGCGTAGCCTGGATAAAAACCAGGACTCCTACCTACTAAACCACCAAGGGTTATGGGCTAGAAGCAAAGTTTCCCTGACTCTTACCCCTACTGAAAGCAAAATTGTTTAAAGGAGACAAAAACTTTGAGAATAGATACAAAGTTTATTGGGCTTCTCTGGTGGCTCAGAGGTTAAAGCGTCTGCCTGGAATGTGGGAGACGCCAGTTCGATCCCTGAGTTGGGAAGATCCTCTGGAGAAGGAAATGACAACCCACTCCAGTACTCTTGCCTGGAGAATCCCATGGAGGGAGGAGCCTCATAGGCTACAGTCCATGGGGTCGCAAAGAGTCGGACAGGACTGAGCGACTTCACTTCACTTAACAAAGTTTATTATTAGAAATTCAGCGTGACACAATGGGAGACCACGGCAGAAAAACAGTTTATTTAAGACTGAAGCAAGATAGAGATACACACGTGGAAAAAAAGGGTATGGGGGAGGAGTGCAGTAAAGAGGTGATTTAAATCACTTATAGAGGACAGTCCTTCCAGGTCTTTGTTTACCTTTGGCAAATTACCTTTTTTATTCTTTTTTCACACCTGACTGTTCCTAAGATCCTCCCCAACATGCATGTGCAGATTTTTGCTAAGAGGGATCCCATTGCATGTGGGTGTGTGTATACACTTATTATGGGGCCACTATAATAAGGTAGCCAAAAAAGCCACCTCCTTTTTTGACCCTCAAGGACTTTTCCTGCACATGTGCAGACAGGGAAGTTTTCCTTGACCTCAGGAGCGGTCACCTTATCTTTTTACTTCAACAGAGCTAAGCTTCTGTTACCAGCTTTGTCCTTGGAGTGTGTATGGATAAAAGAATAAAGCTTCAATTTTACTCCGCTTGACAAGCACCAGGTGTCCAGTCCAGGGGCCATCTATTTTTCTATCTCACACCCACAAATCTCCCTCTTTATCTGTGCTGATGCCTCTCTGCTGTGTATTCCTTTATTTGTTTCAGCAGCACTTGAGGATTTCTACAGAAATAAGATATGCTGGAGGATCTAGGGGAACCATGACACGGTCAGCAGGATTTGTAGTCAATTTTCTTACATGTTTCTTATGTGGGGCAGACAGTGGTTGCAAATGGAGACAGAATGTTGCTAATCTGACTTGGGGGGATAAAGTTCATTTGCTGATCCCTGGAAAGAGATCTATAAGAGTAGATGAGGATTTTTTGATGTTTTTAAAAGGTGTATCAGATGATAAGCCCTAGAGAGAGATAGGTTTGTGTAGTAAACCTGATACTCAACTTGAGGTTCTTAAGAGTGCTCTTGAGATTACAACTGTGAATGAATTACCCTGTCTAAGTAGTGAAACATGCAACTGACTAAAATAGTTGAGAAAATAAGTTAAAATAAAAATTTAAAAAAAAACATAAAAATTACATCTTAAGCATTGGATAAATTAGTACTGGTAACAACTTGCAAGATGTGTTTAAGAGTGGTGATCCTTTGACAGTGTTGAGGAAGGGATGAATGGGTCTACACCTACTGGTTTTTAAGAATTTTAAAAATAAATTAAATAGTATTTATGGAATGTATGAAACAGTTAAAAATATGTGACCAGGATAATTTAATTCAACTTAGAGGAAAGTAATGGATTATGGTGTGAGATAGTGAGATGCATGGAAGTTCTTTTCTATGGCAAATATGTTATTTGGCTTCTGTTTGAAGACTTTGGAACAGGAGGGAGGTTTTCACAAAAGATGAATCCCTGTCCCCATACGTCCTTATTCTGAAGACTAACAGCATCTTATGGGAATCTGTGGCAGAACCAGCACAGTTTAGCCAATTGGCCCATTTTAAAGGGCTGACTTCCAAGCTCCCTCACTCTAATTACTCAAAGGATAGGAATGACCTGAACCAACATCCTCAGGGAATTTTCTCCACTTTCACAGCCTTGATATCAATGATCTCAGTGCTGCTCTGCTAGCTTTCTTGTGACTAGTTCCTACACATGCTTCCTGTATCTGCTTAAATGTCACCCTCCCTGAGAAACCTCCATTAACCTATCTCTCTCATTTCCAGTTCTCTTCCCATTTCCTGAGTCTGGTAACAAAGATATTTAAACTGTTTTATTTATTCCTGAACAAATGTTATTTATTTGTTTAGTCTTTGTTTCTCCCTTTAGAACATAAATGCCACAGGAGGAGAGATATTGCACAGTTTACTGCTATTCTTGCCTAAAAACATCTGTGATATAAGAATTAACTGATAGGAATGAATCAGTTTCTCTGAAGAGACTGTGATTTCAAGGAAGTATTGCAGAGGCCAGAATAAAACAGTTGCTTTTGATAGGCAGTAAATTATCTCTGATAATGATTGAAGAATTTGAAAAGAATTTTTAAATGGCATTGTATTTCTTACTATGTGCAAATATGCTAAGTCATTTCAGTCATATCTGACTCTTTGTGATCCCATAGACTGTATCCCACCAGGCTCCTCTGTCCATGGGATTCCCCAGGCAAGAATACTGGAGAGGGTTGCCATGCCCTTCTCCAGTGGAACTTCCCAATCCAGGCATCAAACCTGAGTGTCCTGTGGCTCCTGAATTGAAGGACAGATTCTTTGCTCTCCTCTAAACACTGGGAAAAAAGAGTTTTTTTTTTTTTTTGATAGGTAAGCTCACCATTGAAATTTATGCTCATTGTAATTAAAGTCAGTCCTTAAAGATATTCAAATACAAAAAGAAACTTGGGACAATGACATCTATTTCAAACTGAAATCAGAATTGTACAAATCACACTCAGGAAAATAAAAGCTTATATGACAAAATTTTTCTAGACATGATTAGAACCAAGATTTCACAAAGCATCCATATTATTCTACATATTTCAATGTTACAGTAAGATTTTGAAAGGTTGTTGCTGAACCTCGAAAAGACACCGGGATTCTTGGCCTCCGGAGGAGAATTCAATCCGGGGCCAGAGAAAAGGCTTGATCACTCAGAGTTTTTGTGTAGTAAAGTTTTATTAAAGTATAAAGGAGATAGAGAAAGCTTCTGATGTAGACATCAGAAGGGGGTAGAAAGAGTACCCACTTGCTAGTGTTAGCAATGGAGTTATATACTCTCCAATGAATCCAAAGAATGTCTAGAGGTTGTAAAGAGCTCACCAGACCTACTCTCATAATTTACAGCTTAAGATAACAGGATGAGCCAGAAGGTTCAATCCAGAGACTGTCCTCAGGCAGAATACATTATCCATATATAATCCTAAGGAATGTAAAGGAAAAATAAAGCTTGTCTTTTCTTCCTCCTTGAGAATTCCAGACTACTCTCTCCTTGGGGACCCCTAGACTTCTTATCAACCTACCTAGGAAATGACTCTCTCAGTATGATGGAAAGATAACTAGATCTTAAAGCAGAAAATACATAACAATTGAATCCCTGACATAGCAAAGACCATTCAGTAGTGTCATGTGCAATTAACTGACTAATATATATATATATATTGTGTTGGCCACAAAGTTCTTTAGGATTTTTCATGCATTATGGGAAAACCCAAACAAACCTTTTGGCCAACCCAATGTATTATGAGATGACGTAAATCAAATTGCCTTATCCAATGTACTAAGAACATTATGTTTAAAAAACCTATTGACAAAGGAAGATGGTGATATAGCTTGAAAATATGCTGCAGGAAGAATACTGGAAGTAAACTGAGTCTGATTCTGGTGAGAAAAGGACTCAAATTTGGTGCATTGTAGGGTGAAAGAGAAAAACATTCATTTCATGTCATGTAGATAATAGAAATGGGAGCAACAGAAGTTGTATCCTTAAAAATTCTAAAATAAAGAAGATCTTACAAGAGCTATTGAAACAAGCTCTATGGTTTCTTCTCAAGGGTTGTAGATAACATTCTGAGCCATATCCTGTGAACTGTCTTGTAGATACTGGAATCCCCACTGGATTGGAAAAAAGTTAACCACATGATGACCAAATTGTAACCACAACATAAGCAGCCACAGTTTTGAGAATTAACCTCAAAGAAATGGAAACAAACTTGTTTGACCCTGGAACTGAAGATTAATTGTACTCAGAACAATCAAGATGATAATGGTCAGACCATAGATGACCAATTTCAAGATGACTGTCATAGATCACTGTGCTGTTTCTGCATATGGTTCCCTCCCTTTATCTTTAAAAACTCTTGTCCCCTGGTTGCCAGTCAGGGAGTTGGCCTGTGAACAGACATCTACCTTCTCTGTGACCCCCCACCTTTCTTGCCAGCATCCAAAATAAAGCAAATTTTCCTTTCCACCAAGCTGATCTCTTTAATGGCTTTTGAGAATGAGGAGCAGGACCCTGGGCTTAGTAACACTACTACAGTGTGCATTATTGGTGATGATGGTCTTTCTTATCCTTTTAATAACTTTTACATTGTTTTTGCAGTTGTTCAAGCAAAGACTAAAATGTCTAGGTTTTGCAAAGAATTAACACTAGTTTATGCCAAATTACACATGCTTTTGCTTATCTCCTTCCCCGGAGTGGGACAAATTACATGATGATTCAGGCATTTCTCAAACTCTGCCAACAATCTTCACCTTTGAGTACCAAGAGTAGTTCTGAAATTCTGAACTCTAGACTTTTCCTGTTTCTTGTATTAAAATGCTAAATACAGAATGTGCCCAGGTTTTCTTGCTTATGAATGCTGTTATAGTCACAGCCTTCTCTTCAGTGTAAGTCACTACATGATTATGCATGTAACTCTTGTTACCACCATTCTCCCCACTGCATTCTCTAAACTGCAAAGAAACAAAGATTGAAAATAATCTTAAACGCAAGAAAGAAAATAGTCGGACTGGTGATCTACCTAGAAAAATAACTGAAGCAATCTAAATATATTTCTCTACACAATTTTACTCCTGTGAACTGCAGCTTATGAAGAATTTAATTCATTAATTCAACAAATATTGTTGAGTGTATCTGATGCTCCAGATATTTTGTTTAGAAAAAGAACTGTATTGGTGGACAAAACTTAGTCTTTCATCTCAAATAATTTTTAATGCTAAGTATTTAGAAAGTTAGAAGAAGGTTTTACAAATTTTAGACAGGATAGAGAAGGCAGTGGCACCCCACTCCAGTACTCTTGCCTGGAAAATCTCATGGACGGAGGAGCCTGGCAGGCTGCAGTCCATGGGGTCGCCAAGAGTCGGACTCGACTGAGCGACTTCACCTTCACTTTTCACTTTCACGCATTGGAGAAGGAAATGGCAACCCACTCCAGTGTTCTTGCCTGGAGAATCCCAGGGACTGGGGGAGTCTGGTGGGCTGCCGTCTATGGGGTCGCACAGAGACGGACACGACTGAAGTGACTTAGCAGTAGCAGCAGGGAAATATATGAGTAAAAAAAGTGAAACTGTAATGAATGCAGTCTCTTTGACTTCACACTCTATTGCCTTAGTATAGCCTATTGTCTAACTAAGTTTTAGGAAAGCTTTTTGTCTTTACTCCTTTCTCATTATATTCATTGACACCAGACCATTATTGCGAAGAGAGAAGATGATCAAGAAAAATGTTGGCTGAAAGATATCGCACAACCTAGAAGTAGTGAGTTAAATTTTATTCGACTTCCTTTCTGAGATTATAACCCAGGAGACAATTTCTCAGATACTCCTGAGTAACCACTCCAACGAGGTAAGGCAAGAGCCAGGATATATGAGTTTTTCTGTTGGGGAGAAAAAATGTAGGAAATCATCAAATGATTACTTCTAATCACAAAGAACAGGCCTCTCAAGTTAATTGCAGTGCTTTTGCATGTATGGTGTATTGCTCTTCATCCTGTTCATGATACCTATTGTCTCGCTGTTCACAGCATCTGCACTGTTCACCCAACCCAGGGTAGGCAAGGTGCAAGCTAAAAGGCTGGAAGGAGATTTGAAGAGCCATAGGAAATGTAGACATGTTTATTCTCTCCTGGCTGAAGCAGCAGCCAGCAGCTATAGCAGCAGCCATAACATAACCGTGATATAGCAATTACATAGCCATAACACAATCTCATATAACATAACCATGATGCCACTCCACTGTTGCCCCAATATCGTAGCAGTCAGGGCTTTCGTGGTGAAGCTCTCACAGGCATACTACACAAACCAGGTCCTGCCTGACATGCATGTGCAGTGCTATAAGTGATCTCAGCTGTTACATAAACCATGTCATGTGCCTGCAAAGTGCTGTAAATACTCTCAGCTCTTACACAGTCATTATTTACAAAACGTGGGGAAAAATTCCTGAACACACCATCTCGGCTAATTTGCTCTCTCCCCACATATGAGAAGATGCAAAAGTATAGGTTTGTTCAACTTATTCCTTAGATATACTTAACTATCTAGGGGCAGTGTGCAAAGTGCAGAATGCTTCCTGTTTTTCTCCATCCTACATTCCCCTCAGTGAGGATTGTCAGTGGGTGATTGCACTGGCTAATGGCCTGATTCCTGTAGAACAGAAATTGTTACTGACCATGGTTTATGGTTTTCCTTAATCCTTAGAGATTGGTAAAACATTAGACAGGAAATTCAGGCAAGGCTATTTTGGGACCCTTGCTGCCTCAGAGGAGACCAAAACCAAGTAACGGTTTCCTGGGCTCACTCCCCTAGACAGGGCACTGGAGAGCTGGTTCCCTATATGGGGTGGAGTGGGTTAGGGTTTGAGCTCGAGAGATGGCTTAGTGGGTTGGATGGTGGTGGTATGTGCAGGGAGCATTCACAGTAACCTGTTTTTGCTCCCAACACCCTGAAACCCTGTTTTTGCCCCTGGCTCTGGTTCTTTAGAAGTGGCAGTTGGGTTTTTGGTTGTTTTGTATCTTGAGGTCTATAACTTGCCCCAGTTGTACATGCATGGAGTTATTTGTAGTCCCTTATAGATTCATTGCATTTTGTTTCTCTAGGAAATGTTTGTCCAGGTGAAGCACTGTAGCAGACCTAAGTTCCAGGTCCCAGGTCCCAGCATGCATTAGAATGGTGGGAACATCCTTCACTTATGAAAGCATCAAGAAGACTTCTCCCTCCTCCTTCACGTTTCTCCACTTCATCATGTGCACTTACTCACCTTGCTGCTGATCTTAGGCACTCAGTCATGTCTGACTCTGTGATTCCATGGACTGTAGCTCCTCTGCCCATGGGATTTTCCAGGTAAGAATACTGGAGTGGGTTGTTATTTCCTTCTCCAGGGGATCTTCCTGACCCAGGGATCAAACCCATGTCTCTTGTATGTCTTGCACTGGCAGGATTCTTTACCACTAAAGCCACATTTAGCCCTTAGTCTGACCCATATTAAAAATAATTGAGCTACTACTAGAACTTTTTAAAGCTGAATAGAAGTGAGATGAGGAAAACAAAGTAATGGAATTTATTATTATGATAACCAGAGATTTCCTCAAATGCTTTTGCATGTGAAGTAACAATTCAAATAGAGAAGCAAAAATGTCTGGGGCTCTCAGTGGTATCCCAATAGGTCTTGGAGAAACAACTCAAGAGACAGGAATTGAATTTACATTATGATACAATGTAACTCTTTTTCTTATTTGCTATTGGATAGAATGAGTGAATGTAATGCCAAGAATTAAGCACACATCCTCCCCATGATTTCAAATTACATTTAACCATACCCCAAGGATTAAACAGAGTCACGAAGGATAAGTAAAGGAGATCCAGGAGGAGAAGGGCAAGGAATTTATGGGATTGATACTATTTTCTAACTGCTTCAAATTATGTTTAAATCCTGAGAGGTTTCAAATTTTCTATTTTGCTTTATTAACCCCTTTAGTGTGTGTTTTTCAGTTCTGTGTATCAGTTCAGTTTGTGTACTCTTTCTGTCCCCATAGACTGCAGCATATCAGGTTTCTCTGTCCAGCACCAACTCCTTGAGCTTGTTCAAATTTATGTCCATGATGATGATGTAATGCCATCACATCAAGCAAAATTATGATGCCATCCAACCATCTCATTCTCTGTTATCTCCTCCTCCTGCCTTCACTCTTTCCCAGGATCAGGGTCTTTTCCAATGACTCACTCTTCGCATCAGGTAGTCAAAATATTGGAGCTTCAGCTTCAGCATCAGTCCTTCCAATGAATATTCAGGATTGGTTTCCTTTAGGATTGATTGGTTTATCCTCCTTGAAGTCCAAGGGATTCTCAAGAGTCTTCTCCAACACCAAAGTTCAAAAACATCAATTCTTTGGGGCTCAGCTTTCTTTATAGTCCAACTCTCGCATCCATACATGACTACTGGAAAAACCATAGCTTTAACTAGATGGACTTTTGTTGGCAAAGTAATGTCTCTGCTTTTTAATATGCTGTCTAGGTTGGTCATAGCTTTTCTTCGAAGGAACAAGAGTCTTTTAATTTCATGGCTGCAGTCACCAACTGCAGTGATTTTGGAGCCCAAGAAAATAAAGTTTATCACTGCTTCCACTGTTTCCCCATCTATTTGCCATGAAGTGATAGGACCAGATGCCATGATCTTAGTTTTCTGAATGTTGAGCTTTAAGCCAAATTTTTCACTCTCCTTTTTCACTTTCATCAAGAGGCTCTGTAGTTCTTCTTTGCTTTCTGCCACAAGGGTGGTGTCATCTGTGGATCTAAGGTTATTGATAATTTTCCCAGCAGTCTAGATTCCAGTTTGTGCTTCATCCAGCTGACATTTCACATGATGTATTCTGCATTTAAGTTAAAAAGCAGGGTCACGATATACAACCTTGACGTACTCCCAATTTGGAACTAGTCCATTTTTTCATGTCAGTTTCTAACTGTTGCTTCTTGGCCTGCATACAAATTTCTCAGGAGGCAGGTCAGGTGGTCTGGTATTCCCATCTCTTTAAAAATATGTGATAGTTTGTTGTGATCCACACAGTCAAAGGCTTTGAGGTAGTCAATAAAGCAGAAGTAGATGTTTTTCTCAATTATCTTTCTTTTTCTATGATCCAATGAATGGTGGCAATTTGATCTCTGGTTCTTCAGCTTTTTCTAAATCTAGTTTGAACATCTGGAAGTTCATGGTTCAAGTACTGTTGAAACCTGACTTGGAGAATCTTGAGCATCACTTGGCTAGCTTGTGAGATGAATGCAATTGTGTGGTGTTTGAACATTCTTGGCATTTCCTTTCTTTGGGATTCAACTATGACAAAATCACTTTTGAAGTTTTATTGCCAAGCCTCATATTGTAGAATTGGCAAATGGATGGAAGTTTCAATACAAAAGCCTCCCACAGTAGTAAAGCCAGTACACTTACCTAGGATATTCTTCATATCATACCTCCCTATTCAAAATAATTTTTTTTTTTTTGCTCTTCTTATAGCTCTTCTGCTATAAGCTTTTTCTGCTATATGAATTCATAGAATTCACTTAATTATAGAATTATTCAGGTTAATTTTTGCAAAAGAAATTTTGTACTTGATTTGCTCTGACTTTGGTTTGGACCACTTTTCTCTTGTTGTTCCTCATATAATCTAATCATACACTTTATATAATAACTCCAACATTCACAACTATTGTTTCATACATGATATTAGCTTGCTTATTCATTTTTTTTTTTTTTTTTTTGCTTCTGAACTGTTTATTTCCCTTAGTTTGATCATAAACTTCATAAAAGTCAAATGTTTTCTAAAGGTTCATTATGGTAATCCCAGAATTTAGAATACTACATGCCTGAGACTTAGTGATACAATAAAATACATATATTGAAGAATAATTAATTAAGTTGAGCACAAAAATGCAAAGCATGTTTTCTTCATATTTAATAGTACAAGAGAGATAAAATATGCATTCAGAAAAAAGAAAATAAAGGCTAGAAGCATCAAGGCCAAGTTCAAGAAATCTGTGAAGATATGTGTGCATAATCATATAAGGATTCTTCTTGCTATACTGCTTTTAAGAAATTTTACTTTATTTTTCCACGTTAGTGCCCTTGAATAAATCATGCATTATAAATAGTGCTCAGATTTAAAATTACTTGCAAAAAATAACTTTCTCCAAGAGAAAATAGGATAGTAGTTAAACTAGGAATATAAACATCAGTTCTATAGAATATACAATGTACATTGGCCATGGTTTTCTTATAAGGTGGCTTCAGTTATTTTAATTAAATGCAGAGTTAAAGTAAATCATAATTCATCGAGGTAAAAATAAAGTCTTGCTTAATAATTAAAACCACTATATAACCACAAAGTTGTAAACTTTATACATGAATTTCAGAAGATGTACTATTCTGCTTTCTGAAGGTGAAATCAGTACACTTTTTGTTTTCACACACTAGAGATATTTTTACTATGTCTTTGTGAAACTAGACTTATTGCATATTCAGGTGCTGCTGATTAGAACTCTTCTAACCTCTCTTAGTCTCTCTCTCTCATACACACACACACACACACACACACACACATTCACCCAAAGACTTAAACTAAAAAAGTAGCATATTCTTTGTAATTCAAAGCCTATAATGATGACAATATCTCAAGGAATATTGTTGTTCCATTAGTTGGGTTACACTCTTTGTGATTAAGGTCTTAGACATTGTTTGATCATGGGTTCTCTAGAAAGTGGAGCCTAAGGCATGAATTAACTGCTAATAATTTTTTGTTGAAAGAGGTAAATGCCCAAGGCCATGAAAGTAAAGAAAAGGGAAAACTAAGCAAAATAGACTTGGAATTGATCAATGGATTACTACACTGGCAAACAAGTTCACAAAGAGACACGAGACAAAGCATATTGCTCAACTCCGTATACCTTGCTCATTATACTTCTCAAGAACATTAAAAGGGCAACATTCACCTATCACAGTGCTTGAGAGAGCAGTCAAAGAGAGATTTTTTTCTGTGTGACTCTCCTATTTCTGGCTGGTAATATTTCAGCCCTTGAGAAGTATTTCTATTTTTCTGGTTTGCACAGTCTGCTCCAAGGAGTGCACTCAGGAAGCCAGATCCTACATACAACGCTTTGGAGACTTATTTATACGTGGAATTGAATGGCATAATGTAGTATGATGCAGTATCCTAAGAGAAAGAAACTAGGAGGAAGTCAAGAGACTCTGAGAAAGCACACAAATGTGTGTTCCAAAAAAGCAACTGAAATCAGAGACATATGGGTCCATTTCTCTATCCACTATTATATAATATTTTAACCAGGTGGAATTTAACCTTTCTAGTTTTTGTTGTTGTTCTAATGTACAAATCGTTCTGTATATTAAAACTGGGCTTAAAAGTATTTTATGCACTGAGTGAGTATTAATGCATGCAAATTAAAAAATATAATTTAGGAAAACAAAAGAATTCCATGGTAGAATGTAGATGGTGACAAAAGATCTATATTATGCATGCTAGAATTAACCTCATTGGAAGAGTAGGGAGTCACAGCCATGGACTTAATAACTTTCAAAATGCATGGATCCTGGAAGACTGAATACAAAAGGAATTTTACATGAGTGCTGTGATATTTTACTGATATTGTTGTATTATTACATATATTATATAATTATATTATTATATTACACTGGGATAATGATTCTAATATTGCTATGCAGGTATACTGGAATTGAATACTTAAGAAAGTGATTAGAGTATGGTAGAAGCAGGTTTTCTCACTGGTGGAGTGAAAAATTACAGATAAACAGGGAGGAGTCCAGAATGATTCATGTGCTATTGTATTAGAGGTGAGGACATCAGTATGAACTGGGATTTATATTTATATAAATAAAGACCAATTAACATATATATTTATATATGTATATGTGTACAGGTTAGTGTAAATATGTGTGTGTGTGTATGTGTGTGTGTGTGTGTGTGTGTGTGTGTGTGTGTATGACTTCCCAGGTGCCAGTGGTAATGAATCTGCCTGCCAATGCAGGACATGCAAGAGATGTGGGTTTGACCCCTGGTTTGGGAAGATATCCTGGAGAAGGAAACAGCAAACTACTCCACTATACTTACCTGTAGATTTCCATGGACAGAGGATGCTGGCAAGCTACAGTCCATAGGGTTGCAAAGAGTCAGACACCACTGAGTGACTGAGCACACTGTGTGTGTGTGTGTTTCTGCGTGTGTTTATCAGCTGTTATGGCCTGGCAGTAATGACTTCACAGTGATGATGAATACAGTTATCATCAAATCTTGGTTTGTAATAACATTCACCAAGAAATAAACAAACAAAACAGAACTCCTTGGAGCAATGGATGATTATACAACTGGTCCAGGAAGTATGCATAATAAGTCTGGAGTATCTTGTAATGCTAGAAGTAGGAAAGTACTGAAAGGCAAACATAAAACCCTAAACTCTATGACAGAATATATCAAAAGGACACAAATACCAACTGAAAGATCTCCCAGAAGTCACAGCTTTAATTATCTTAAGCAGTAATATAAAGTATCATTGGATCAAAACTTAAAGTATAATATAAGTATACTTAAGTCCACACTGA